>NC_090448.1:138133965-138758965 GCF_031143425.1 Pleurodeles waltl
TGGGTGTGGCCGTGGTGTCGAGGAGTCAAGAGGGGTGAGAAGGTCACAGAGAGTGTTCAAGAAACCAGAATATATGAAAGATTATTATACAGAGTAGTTGTGTTTACGTGTTTTCTTGTGTTAGTTTATGTTATTTATTTTTTCTTGCGTTTTTTTTTAGATAGTTTTGTTATTGTAAGAAGGGAGATATGTTGTATTCTATTCAAGGGAATCTTAGTGGCTGCTTAGCAACTGGGATGGAGCTGGAATGTTGAGATTAGATTGTAAGGCAGGCAGTTGTTCATAAGACCTGCCAGGGTTGGATGTGTATTTCTTATCTGAAGAATAAAGAAGAAAAAGAAGCATCCGTGGTGCAGTGATTTCTTTACAGTGAGGAATGTGCATTTCCATTGCTACCTTTGGAGAATGTACGCAGTTTGTCAGCGACCTCAAAACTAAGTCAGTCACTTTCCCCTAAATGTGGACCGCACACAAGTCACTCAAATTATGTCTTGTGAAGGAAATAAAAAGATAATTTAAACGTTTGAGAAAATGTTCCACCGGGCCTGGACCAAGCAATGCAAGTTGTTTAATGTAAATAGCAAAAAAGATTTTGAAACAAATAGTTTCAAAAGGGTGCTCAATGTTTTTTGATGAACGGTTGAATAATTTTAAACAAGATTTATTATTCCCTGACATTTGAACGCTATATTGGATCTAAAAAGACATTTAAATAATTAAACCTATCCCCATAAGTGCAATTATGTATGCAACCGGCAAAAGTGCAATTAACTGTGTAACGAGGTAGATATTATGCAAAGCGCTCGACTTTTGCCAAAGGAGATTGCGCTACGAAAATAGAGAAAAGGTAGTCCACAAACCTGACAGGAAACAGGGAGCCTCGCATGTTTTCTGTATTTGGTCGCTGCGCTTGAGGAGGGCTAACCACCGGAAAAGGCATGACGTATGCGTGCCTTCCACTAATAAAAGTAAGCAGAGTCTAACAGGCAAGCCCAAGAACCAATAAAAGACACTGACGTAACGTGGATGGGGCTCCGAGCCCTTTTCTAATTCCTAAAGCGTCTCGCTAGCAATACGTATGCGCAAGCGCATGCGACGCAGGCTCGACCCTAAAAAGGGTTTATCATCCTTGAATACCTTTACATAGGTAGTAACTGTCATGACTGCACCACCCCTGGCACCAAAGTAATAACATCAGTGATATGTCTCCCGAACACCAAACGATTTATCCCTCAATTATGAGTGTTAAACATATTTTGGAAATCCAACCATTTTTTTCCAAATTTCAGCTTTTGAGTTCCTAAGATACACAAATTTTCATCTCAAATACACGCTCTTCAATTTCGATATACATGTAATAATTCAGACAACAATAAGTTTTTAATTTAGTAAGCTGGGCTGTACAGAGTAGAGCTACTGACAGGTAGCTAGAGAGCTACCAGCAGCTCACGAGATACCTGTTGGAGAACCCTGGTGTAGACTCTCTGGGCACTGTTCCAGTCCTCAGCGATGGCCTGAAACCTCTTTGATGCTACTATGGGTCTGTATACCATTTGTGTTATGAATTTTCAATTTGATACACATTCTTAAGCATGCATATTACTGCATTTTATAGCCCTAAATAGTATTTACTAAAAAGCAAATCATCCTTCCTGGTGGAACTGGTGAGCTCAATCTCCAGTCTTAGTTGACTGACCGGGGTGCACCAGGAGGTGCACTAGGAGAGGCCAAAATACTTCTAATAGCAGTAGACAGAATAGTCTTTAGATATTTTTGTAATTTCGAGATATATGTGGATGAGCTGTATAAAATTGCCAAGAAGAACTTTGATGAATCGTTTAATCTTTGGATGGGCTGCATAGTTTAAGATAGATTTGGCACAATTTGTTAACACAGATAGTAAACTCCATTTAACATAACTTTATTCTAAGATACATGTTTCTGTTTTGCCAACCCGTCAAGTATTGATATCCAAGAAAGATAAATGGGGGTGTAGTCCAGAAGTACCATGTTGCCTGCCTACTGCAGAGCAGGAACATGAACAGAATCCAGTATAGGAAAAATGCCCTTGTTTATTTTAACTGATTATATCTGCTGTTTACAAGTTTGAAAATGGATATACACAGACATGTTTCAATCTGCAATTGGTAAGAATCTTCATTGATACTCTGTGCTGTCTTCTATCTTAACCGTACCCATGTGTCCATGTATAACAGGCGGATGGCAGAGTGTAGTGTGTCTGGAATACCCTATCAGCTTAGTTTACTCCAGAGTGCTGCTATATTTACTTTCTCAAAAGCTGCTCTGAAGTCTAGTTATCTTGCATAGAGCCTAGAGCCGCAATGGATTGCCTTATGTGCCATTAGAGTAATTTCCAGCACATTGTCCTAGATTTCAGAGCCCTTCCGATATCTAGTCTGGAACATTGTCAACAGTGTTTCCTCTTCCACCCATTTCTCCGGATAAGAGAGCAGGATATGTGCAAAAATGTTGGCCTCGCTGTCAAGTAGGGTGATGGTTACATAATTTTTCAGGTCGAACAGGCTTGCCTTCATATGCAGCAGATGTAAAATTGAGCTCCTCCAGGAGTCAGGTATTGTGTGTGGAGAACATCTGGAACAATGACCTGCGTTGTTAATGCAAGCGGAACCACGCTTGCGTTAACGCAAGTGAAACTACGTTTGCGCTAACAACGACTCCATTTTTCTCTGCCTTAACCACGCATGTTCTGAACAACACAAATGCGTGGTTAAGGCAGAGAAAAAGGGAGTCACCATTGGGAGAGGACGCAGTCAAGTAAGTGGGGCTGGTGCAGGTTTGGGTTAGTTTTGAGGTTTTAGGGGTTGGGGTGGATTTAGGGCTTGGGGTGGGGTGATTTGGGGTAATTCTGCTTTTTAGGGACGGGGGAATCAAGGCAGTTCTGTTTTTAGGGGCGGGGTGGGAGGTCAGGGTAGTTTTGTTTTGGGATTGGGGGTTCCGGTACTTTTGTTTTTGGAGGTGGGGGATGGGGTAGTTTGTTATTTGGGGGTGAGGATCAGGGTAGTTTGTTTTTTGTGGTTAGGGGTTGTGTTTTTGTTTTTGGGGGTGGGGGATCGGAATCGTTTTTTTTGGAGGTGGGGGTCTGGGTAGTTTGGTTTTTGGGGGTTGAAGGGGTCGTTGGTTTTTGGGAGTGGGGTATTGGGGGTAGTTTTTTTTTTGGGTGTGTGGGGATTGGGTTAGTTTCGTTTTCGGGGGTGGGGTGGTCAAGGTAGTTAGTGTTTTTGGGGGTGGGGGATCGGAATAGTTTGTTTTTTGTAGGTGGTGGGTCGGGGTAGCTTGGTATTTGCGGGTGGGGGGTTGGGGTAGTTTGTTCTTTTTGGGTTACAGAGATTGGGGTAGTTTTGTTTTTGGGGGTGGGGCGGACAGGGTAGTTAGTGTTTTTGGGGGTGGGGTTGGGGGTCAGGGTAGTTAGCGTTTTTGGAGTGGAGGATCGGGGTAGTTTGTTTTTTGGGGGTAGGAGGTTGGGGTAGTTTGGTTTTTGGGGGTGAGGGGATTGTTGGTTTTTGGGGGTGGAGGGTCGGGTAATTTTTTTTAGGGGTGTGGTAGTTTTATTTTTGAGGTGGGGTTGATTGTTTTTAGGGCGGGTGGTGGGTTGGGGTAGGTTTTAGGCTCAGTTTGGGTGGGGGGGTATCGGGATAGTTTTTAGGGGTGGGGTCAGGGTAGTTTCATTTTGTGGGTGGGGGTCAGGGTAGTTTTATTTTTAAGGCAGGTGGGGGGGTCAGGGTAGTTTTATTTTTAGGGCGGGATGGGGGTCAGGGTAATTTTGTTCTTAGTGGTGGGGTAGTTTTATTTTTGGGGTGAGGGGCAGTTTTTAGGGCGGGTGGGGGGTCGGGGTAGTTGTATTTTTAGGGCGGATGGGGGGGATAGCATACGAAAACCATGCATGCCATTCCACACATGCCTTTACTAGGCATGTCTTTTTATAATGAAAAATCGTTGTAAAGGCATGTGTAGTAAAGGCATTTTTGGAAACAACACGTCGTTGTTCCGACCACGTTGTTCAGACATGCGTGGTTGGCGCATGCATTGTTCCATCATACGTTCATTGTGTGTGCTTCAAAATGGAATGATAAAGGAGACAGAGAGGGGAGTTCAAGACTCCGGATTAGATTTAAGTATAAAATTGGGAATGCCATGTAAGGCAGGGTAACGCTACCCCTGCTTGTCTCCAAGGCCTCGACATTCACTGTTGCAGTAAAAATTTGTGATGCATCTTGATTGTAACATATTAGAGGATGGACCAGATTGTTTCGCAATAAAATGCAGATATGAACTTCACCCAAATATCTGGGACGATGTTATTAGTATCAGCTTTGGTATACTGGTTAATCTCTCGAATGTCATGCAAAGCTGGCAATTCTTTGATGTCATGTCATCTTTTCAACTCAGAAGTGTTTTTCTTGCTTCAGCATTGGTGCTTATATTCTAATGTTAGCTGCTTCAACTCTGAAGGGTGCAATTTATTTCTGTTCTTGATATATCTCCTCCTCAAATCAAATCAAATCATTAACATTTATAAAGCGCGCTACTCACCCGTGCGGGTCTCAAGGCGCTAGGGGGAAAGGGGAGTTACTGCTGCTCGAAAAGCCAGGTCTTGAGGAGTCTCCGGAATGCGGAGTGGTCCTGGGTGGTCCTGAGGCTGGTGGGGAGGGTGTTCCAGGTCTTGGCTGCCAGGAAGGAGAAGGACCTCCCACCCGCCGTGGAGCGGCAGATGCGAGGGACGGCAGCGAGCGCGAGGCCAGAGGAACGGAGGAGACGGGTGGGGGCGTAGAAGCTGAGGCGACGGTTGAGGTATTCCGGTCCCTTGTTGTGGAGGGCTTTGTGTGCGTGGGTGAGAAGTCGGAAGGTGATCCTTTTGCTGACTAGGAGCCAATGCAGGTCTCTCAGGTGTGCGAAGATGTGGCTGTTGCGGGGTACGTCGAGGATGAGGCGGGCCGAGGCGTTTTGAATATGTTGCAGGCGTTTTTGGAGTTTAGCGGTGGTCCCAGCATAGAGGGTGTTGCCGTAGTCCAGGCGGCTCGTGACAAGGGCGTGGGTCACGGTTTTTCTGGTGTCGGCGGGGATCCAGCGGAAGATCTTGCGGAGCATGTAGAGGGTGAGGAAGCAGGCGGAGGACACGGCGTTGACTTGCTTGGTCATGGTGAGAAGAGGGTCCAAGATGAAGCCGAGGTTGCGGGCGTGGTCTGAGGGGGTCGGTGCGGTACCAAGGGCCTCAGACGTGTTAATTAGTATTTTGGAGCGCCCAGCTTCGTTGTATACCAGGTGTTCGAAGACCGCCTTCGACACACTGTTGAAATTTTTTGATGAGGCTTGAGAGTCGTATTGTGAGACTTTTGTTCCTTTGTATCTTTATTGATGGAACCCATCTAAGTAAAATGTTAGACATTTGTCTTTTTGTGACCTTGATTGACAGCTTGAAAGAAGTCCTGTTCTTCTGAGCTGTGTTTACTCTATTCATCTTGTAAGTGACAAAACGTGGGTATAGGGACTCTTTGGGGTCAAATGCTAAATTTATATTGCCTGTCTCAACTGTTATTTTACCCCGGTAATGCCAGATTGCCACAGTCTCTTTGTCACATTCTTAACTATCATCTTTCCACTCCTGCCTGCAGTTTGTGAAAAAAACACATTTTAATTTAATCACACAGAAGAGAGCGAGCAGGAGAAGAGAGGGCTGTAGTTGCAAAGTAGCCCAGAGTGTTGTTCAAGCACAAGTACTCGGGAGAAGATGGGAACGTACAACCAAACACACAATTGCACTTGGAGATAAATTAATTCCCCACTTGGTTGAGTAAATATGTAATTAACATTGTCTCAAGCCTATGGCTGAAAGATGCTGGTCAACGAAAGCCAGTGGTTGAAAGGATACATGCAAAGCCCACTCATTTTATACTGTTGACAATAGGTCTGTTTGACAGGTGAGCTGCCAAAAAATAGACAAAAAAAATGTTATGTTTGTTCACTTTTGGGGATTCTCTGTAGTAGCCTTCTTTCAAATGACATTGATTCAGTTACCCTTGTCTGTATCCCAGAATTAAACCCATGACTACATTTGAAGAAGACAAGTATTTACAAACAAGAACCGTAAAGGTACATTCGCTTTACAGAGAATATGTAAAGTAAGACCTTTACTTACTTTGACCACTATGTTAGGCACATTTGACATTTGTCAGTAAACATGTTGGTGCAGCTTTATCCAACAGATATCAGTAGACCATGAATATCAAAGGAAGATTTGCACTTGGTTTCTTTTTCTCTTAAACATCTCTTGGTCTTTGACAAGACACTAAGGGGGTCATTCTGACCCCCGCGGGCGGCGGTCGCCGCCCGCGTGGAGGGAGCCGCCATATGGCCGCTCCGCGGTCGAAAGACCGCGGAGGCCATTCTGGCTTTCCCGCTGGGCTGGCGGGCGACCGCCAGAAGGCCGCCCACCAGCCCAGCGGGAAACCCCTCCCCACGAGGAAGCCGGCTCCGAATGGAGCCGGCGGAGTGGGTATGTGCGACGGATGCAGTGGCACCCGTCGCGTATTTCAGTGTCTGCAAAGCAGACACTGAAATACAAAGTGGGGCCCTCTTACGGGGGCCCCTGCAGTGCCCATGCCATTGGCATGGGCACTGCAGGGGCCCCCAGGGGCCCCACAACACCCCATACCGCCATCCTGTTCCTGGCGGGCGACCCGCCAGGAACAGGATGGCGGTATGGGGTGTCAGAATCCCCCATGGCGGCGCAGCAAGCTGTGCCGCCATGGGGGATTCCCAGGGCAGCGGAAAACCGGCGGGAGACCGCCGGTTTTCCTTGTCTGACCGCGGCCAAACCGCCGCGGTCAGAATGCCCTGCGGGGCACCGCCAGCCTGTTGGCGGTGCTCCCGCATCCCCGGCGACCGCCGGGGTCGGAATGACCCCCTAAATGCTTTGCTTGACCCACTTTCAAATGAGGTGACCTTGTGAATCTTTGGTGATCACACTTCTGTGATCTACCAAGAGATACCAGCAGGGAAAAAGACAAGTAACAGAACCCATGAGTGCAAGAATGGCAATACCTATTCACCTTAGGATATGTCTTAGCAACCTTAGCAAACAAATTGATAGCGCATTGTGGCTATGTCCAGCGACTTGACTTTTATGTTATCAAATTACTAACTTTCCTAATTATCATGGACATCTCTTGTTTTCCTTACCATGAATCAATCAAAGAATTTGCCCCTTTCCACTCTAAACTGGGTAAAAACAAATGTTGGAATAACATCTAGTACAAGATTTATTCATCCCTGTGCCTCTCCCCATTTGAGTTCAGGTTAGTTTTAAGTAGAATATGAATTGGGGTTCATTAGGCACGTTGTTTCTATCATTGTTTAGAAGTGCATGAACAATATTTAGAAAGGTTAGCAGAGAGTTTCCTTAGGATGGGAATACCCACATCAGTTTTGGATCCAAGAGAAAGAAGCCAGAGTGTAATGTTCAGATTAACAGACAAGATATTTGTGTAGCAGTAAGTGAGTCAGGGACTTCGTAACTTGTGGTGTAAAAAGTGTTGGTTCCAGTGTTGGTGAGTTTGGGAACAATATGGTGTGTCAAGTGCACATAAGAGTGATGGTAGAGGGCCACGAGGATGGTTACTTGTAAACCATACTCTAAATCATCACAACTCTTTGGGATTATCCTACCATTGACATATTCGTTAAGTGTCTAACATCTATGGTCAGATTCTTAATTAGCCACTTTAAAATTATATCTAGGTCACTCCTCTACAGAGCAATGACTGCCAATGAAATTTTCAATGAAACTAGGTACACAGACCAAGTATATGCATATATGTGTGTATATATATATATATATATGTATCCTCCTTTGAACAACAATACCGCTGCCTCCCGCTTTCTCCAGGGAGGAGTGTGGGGTCTCATTGGAAGTGTACCAAATAGTCCACTTAACCAGAAAAACTCACTGTTGGCAACAAATATAGACCCACTAAGGGCTCTGCATAGACTTCCTTTATTTTCTATTACACCAACACCAACTCATGCAACATGTTTCAGCCAACTGGCCTGGTTCACGCATGTTCCAAAAAGAGCCACCATTTTAAACTGTGCATATAATAGTACCAAAAGACGACTCTGTGGATCATGTGCCCACTAGAGAAATCTCTTAAGAGTCAGCCATATTAAAGCTAGCACACAAGCATACGAAAAATATTCCATTTTAGGTGCCATCATCGTTATGTTATCTTATGCCCCAACACTCCTTCATAATTACAGTCATGAGGCACAGTGCCATTAGAATCGGATCTCCTAAATATTTAAGTTAACCAAATCCCTGAAAAGGAGATTATCATGAAAAAATGCATGGCTCTGGGCAAGGAGGAAATCAAACAGTATGGTTGATCATTCGATCGTCACTCAATGGTGCTCAAGTGGGCTAAATCAATAAACAATGATACGTTGATGATAAAGAAAATCAAAGTTAATGATAACCGATGATATTCCATGGTACCAACAATGCAAGATGTGTACAAATTGGACATCCCAATTACTTGCTTGAACATGAGTATGGATCCGACATGGTCAATCAATCCATACTCTATTATCATAATGTTCAATAATAATTTACAAATGTCCCAGAGTCCAAGAGAACATGCAATAGTCATTCAAAAATCAGGCCTCGTGTGCTAAAGAGTCTCTGTGGGAACAAGCATGGGTACCTTAACTTGGTTGGCATCAAAATCACAGTCAAACCTTAAAGCATTCCCTCTAGGCACAGGTTAATTCTCAGCTGGGGAGCTACCAGTAGCTTCTGAACTGCTCGTTGGAGAAGTCTGATATCTCTCTCTCTCTCTATATATATATATATGGGTGTTTTTTTAAAGGAATACAGAGGTACAAAGGACAGGATGTAGCAAAATACTCTTCACTAATTCCCCAGGACCACTGCCTCCTCTTAAAGAATCTTTTTTTATTTTACATTCACAAACGAGAAAGGGTCTCGAGAAGACCCTCTTCCCTTTGAGAACAGGTTGCCCTCCTTAAAAGTATTGGTAAAACATCAGTGTTTTGCGACCAGGTTTGGTCATAAAACATTAATACTTGATACTCTAGATGCCAATTCAGTATTTTTGAGGAGATGCCTACAAACACCATTCTTCCAGATATCGGCATCCATGTACAATCACATTTTAAGAGTCGGAAAACGTTTTCTGACTCCTAAACTGGCATTAGCACACAAGAAAATACATTTTAACGGTCACAAATGCTCAAATTGATGATTTGAGACCTTTAAAATCTTTCCTACATCTGGCCCAAACTTCTTAGGAGACCGCTGCTGATGCTGCAAATACCAGGATTGCTATTACCAAAGTGGTTTAGGGCCTGATTTAGATTTTGGCAGAGCAGTTACTAAATCACAACAGTGACGGATATCCTGTCTGCCTAAATCCAAGGGACAGATGTGCAAAGCTATTTCGTGTTCGCAAATGACAAAATTTGCTATTTGCGACCTCTAAGCGGCCTTGTACCATGTAGCAACCCAATTTTGCGATTCAGTAATCTATTACCGACTCACAAAATTGGGCTTGCAATTCGCTATTAGGACGGGGTGTGCTAAGTACGTCCCTTCCCGATAGTAAATCACATGTGGATGTATGATTGTTTTGCGAAAGGGGATGGGGTCGCAAAACAATTGCAGTTACCACCAATTTAAAATTGGTGGCAACCCATTCGCAAACGGGAAGGGGTCCCCTTTGTAAATGGTGGCGTCAACATTTTTTCAGAGCAGGGACCACTGCCTACTCTGAGAAAATCAAAAGGAAACTTTAAATTTGTTTTTGTAAAACATCCCTGTGAGTGCTGGCCATTCCCAAATGGGTTGCAAATTGTGACCTGCCTCATGGATTATTAATGAGGCAGGTTCCTTGTGACCCATTTGCGAATCGCAAATAGGGTCTGAGACATTGTTGTACATTGGGGATTGCGACTCCCAATTTGCAAATTGCCAGAATTCGCAAATTGCGAGTTGTAGGAAGTTGGCTCTGTATGCACTATTTCAAAGTAGGGAATAGTATGCAAAGAGTCCAAGGGTTCCCCTTAGAGGTAAGATAGTGACAAAAAGAGATAATACTAATGCTCTATTTTGTGTTAGTGTGGTCGAGCAGTAGACTTATCCAAGGAGTAGTGTTAAGCATTTGTTGTACATACACACAGGCAATAAATGAGGAACACACACTCAGAGACAAATCCAGCCAATAGGTTTTGTTATAGAAAAATATATTTTCTTAGTTTATTTTAAGAACCACAGGTTCAAATTCTACATGTAATATCTCATTTGAAAGGTATTGCAGGTAACTACTTTAGGAACTTTGAATCATTACATTAGCATGTATACTTTTTACATAAAACACAATAAACTGTTTTAAAAGTGGACACAGTGCAATTTTCACAGTTCCTGGGGGAGGTAAGTTTTTGTTAGTTTTGTCAGGTAAGTAAATCACTTACAAGTCTCAGGTTTGGGTCCAAGGTAGCCCACCGTTGGGGGTTCAGAGCAACCCCAAAGTTACCACACCAGCAGCTCAGGGCCGGTCAGGTGCAGAGGTCAAAGAGGTGCCCAAAACGCATAGGCTTCAATGGAGAGAAGGGGGTGCCCCGGTTCCGGTCTGCCAGCAGGTAAGTACCCGAGTCTTCGGAGGGCAGACCAGGGGGGTTTTGTAGGGCACCGGGGGGGACACAAGTTCACACAAAAAGAACACACTCAGCGGCACTGGGGCGGCCGGGTGCAGTGTAGAAACAAGCGTCGGGTTTTCAATGTAAATCAATGAGAGACCAGGGGATCTCTTCAGCGTTGCAGGCAGGCAAGGGGGAGGCTCCTAGGGGTAGCCACCACCTGGGCAAGGGAGAGGGCCTCCTGGGGGTCACTCCTGAACTGAAGTTCCGTTCCTTCAGGTGCTGGGGGCTGCGGGTGCAGGGTCTTTTCCAGCCGTCGGGATTTCAGAGTCAGGCAGTCGCGGTCAGGGGGAGCCTGGGGATTCCCTCTGCAGGCGTCGCTGCGGGGGCTCAGGGGGGACAACTTTGGTTACTCACGGTCTTGGAGTCGCCAGAGGGTCCTCCCTGAGGTGTTGGTTCTCCACCAGTCGAGTCGGGGTCGCCGGGTGCAGTGTTGCAAGTCTCAAGCTTCTTGCGGGGAGTTGCAGGGGTCTTTAAATCTGCTCCTTTGAAACAAAGTTGCAGTTCTTTTGGAGCAGTGCCGCTGTCCTCGGGAGTTTCTTGTCTTTCTTGAAGCAGGGCAGTCCTCAGAGGATTCAGAGGTCGCTGGTCCCTTGGAAAGCGTCACTGGAGCAGGTTTCTTTGGAAGGCAGGAGACAGGCCGGTAAGTCTGGGGCCAAAGCAGTTGGTGTCTTCTGTTCTTCCTCTGCAGAGGTTATTCAGCTCAGCAGTCCTCTTCTTCTTGTAGTTTCAGGAATCTAAATTCTTAGGTTCAGGGAAGCCCTTAAATACTAAATTTAAGGGCGTGTTTAGGTCTGGGGGGTTAGTAGCCAATGGCTACTAGCCCTGAGGGTGGGTACACCCTCTTTGTGCCTCCTCCCAAGGGGAGAGGGTCACATCCCTAATCCTATTGGGGAATCCTCCATCTGCAATGCATAGGGGCTGTCCTGACTGTCCTGACTGGCCAGTGACTCCTCCTTGTTATTCTCATTATTTTCTCCGGCCTTGCCGCCAAAAGTGGGGGCCGGGGCCGGAGGGGGCGGGCAACTCCACTAGCTGGAGTGTCCTGCGGTGCTGGCACAAAGGGGTGAGCCTTTGAGGCTCACCGCCAGGTGTGACAGCTCCTGCCTGGGGGAGGTGTTAGCATCTCCACCCAGTGCAGGCTTTATTACTGGCCTCAGAGTGACAAAGGCACTCTCCCCATGGGGCCAGCAACATGTCTCAGTTGTGGCAGGCTGCTGGAACCAGTCAGCCTACACTGAACAATTGGGTAAAATACAGGGGGCATCTCTAAGATGCCCTCTGTGTGCATTTTTTAATAAATCCAACACTGGCATCAGTGTGGGTTTATTATTCTGAGAAGTTTGATATTAAACTTCCCAGTATTCAGTGTAGCCATTATGGAGCTGTGGAGTTCGTTTTTGACAGACTCACAGACCATATACTCTTATGGCTACCCTGCACTTACAATGTCTAAGGTTTTGCTTAGACACTGTAGGGGCATAGTGCTCATGCACCTATGCCCTCACCTGTGGTATAGTGCACCCTGCCTTAGGGCTGTAAGGCCTGTTAGAGGGGTGACTTACCTATACCATAGGCAGTGTGAGGTTGGCATGGCACCCTGAGGGGAGTGCCATGTCGACTTAGTCATTTTCTCCCCACCAGCACACACAAGCTGGCAAGCAGTGTGTCTGTGCTGAGTGAGGGGTCCCCAGGGTGGCATAAGACATGCTGCAGCCCTTAGAGACCTTCCCTGGCATCAGGGCCCTTGGTACCAGGGGTACCAGTTACAAGGGACTTACCTGGGTGCCAGGGTTGTGCCAATTGTGGAAACAATGGTACATTTTAGGTGAAAGAACACTGGTGCTGGGGCCTGGTTAGCAGGGTCCCAGCACACTTCTCAGTCAAGTCAGCATCAGTATCAGGCAAAAAGTGGGGGGTAACTGCAACAGGGAGCCATTTCTTTACATGAGTTGCAATCCATAGTGGTCATACATGGAGCCCCTAATCCCAAAGGAAACAATGGGATTTAGATTTTGGCAGATGTGGTATTCATCAGTGTTGTGATG
The DNA here is from genome assembly GCF_031143425.1 of Pleurodeles waltl. NCBI lineage: Eukaryota > Metazoa > Chordata > Amphibia > Caudata > Salamandridae > Pleurodeles > Pleurodeles waltl. The sequence continues at coordinate 138,146,763 of NC_090448.1, forward strand.
GACTAACCTCTTTGCCGAAATCTAAATCAGTCTCTTAGTCTGAATTACACCTCATGCTTCCTTTGTCACCACCCCACCTGTCTCCTTATCTAATTCTTGTGCTTTGCCTTTCATCACTGCTTTTACCTTTTGCCACTGTTTTCCTATGTTGATTTTCCTTCATCTTTATCCTTTTTCTTCCTTTTGTCTCTTGTTCTGAGTTAAAGTGTTATGATGAAAAATAAGTCCTAGACCACAAAGGTGATCGCCGGTGCCTACACCTCAACCACCAATTTGGCACTCATCACCGGAATTCTTTAGTATACATTTTATGGAAAGATATCAATACTAACGCTGACCTACACCTACATGGAAGCGATGTATTTTAACTTTGAAATGACAAACCATACAAAGGAATGCAAAAAATTATTTCCAACATTGAAAGACATCGCATTTCCTTATAATATTATGCAAACATGAGAAAAGATACATTTCATCATCTGGAAATGGATATTCCGGAAGCGCCATATGGAGTGTCATGCAACTGCATGATTCCAAATCACCATCTTTCCATTTCAAAGCTGGCAGTGCCAACTGCATATGAAAGGAACATTGTTATCTTCAGCTGCCTACATTCCCATCTGATCACACAATGCACGCCTCACGTGTCTGTCTCAACAATGACCCAGCAAGGAGATACCAAGGGATGCATGCGCATATTTCTAGATGGGCCAGATAATTAATAACATTAAATAGTGCATGTAATAAATTCTGGGCATTTCAGTTGACAATAGCAGTCTGAAATATTAGAGAATAAGAATATCTTTCACTAAACATCAGTTCTTGTGGAGGCTAATAAATTAAAATAGTTTCAGAGACATTTCTGGGTCAGTAACTCAGTCAAGAGCGCCCCAGGCTCTAAAATGCAAGAAGCAAACAGATGTGCCCACTAGACGATGCAAAACATGTCATTTTAAGACAAAGCTCAAGGAATAGTTCAGATATTACTGATGACATAAGCGACCTCTTTTCGGCAGCCCATAAAGACAATATTACAAGTGAAATTCGCTTTAGCGGAAAAATAAATTCCCAGCCAATTTCTATTCTCTATTGCGTCTTAAGTAATACTTTAAACCTTGAAAATACCCAGTGCATTTTGAACTCACCACCATTTTAAAGCCCTGGAACTTCAACAATATGCACCAGTTCTTGAATTGATAGAGCTGTGGAGCACATCAGATGCATGTAAAGCTCCAGGCACAAAACACAAAACATGCCTACAGCAGACGGTCTGGTGGCTAAGCTGCTACCTTTCGAACATGTGGGCCTAGGTTTGAATTCCGGACCTGGATATCAAACAATCTCCTTTCCTGCGTGTTTCCTGTTCGTCCCATAGTGATTTGCACACAAAGGGCCAAATTTAAGAAAAGTGGCGCTGCATCCAATGCGTCGCCACTTTTCTTGTGCCTCTGTGTGCCCCCCTAGCACCACCATATGTGCACCGTATTTGTGATATGGCACACAATGGCGCTAATTGGAACAATAGCGTGAAAATGATGACGCTAGTGGAGCAAAGTGCTAGAAGGCCCATTGATTACAATGGGTACATCCTTTTAATGCCTGCTTTCAAATCTTGCAGATCACTACGCCATTTTTGCCGGCCTCCTGGCGTCAGAATGCCCCCTATACATACATTATGCATGGTGCATGCATAATGTGGCACAAAGGGTTACAAGGTAGCGTAATGCATGCATTGCACCACTCTATAAATATGGCGCAGAGAAAAGACCACCTTAGTGCCGCCTTAGCATAAAAAAATGACACTAAGGCAGCGCTAAAGTGGCGCAAGGGGCTCTTAATTCTGCCCCAAAATTTGCTATGGTTTTTAGTAGCTAAACAATAAAATATATTGTATCGTATTGTATCATATGGAAAACTGTAAATGATTTGATCCCAGGCAAATTACTTACTCTCCTTAAGTCTAAACACTGTAAAGATGTGAAATGTAAGGTCATTATGACATTAAAATGTATAAATCTGCAATTATAGCATTCCATTTCTACCCATCTAGGCCCATATGTGCATACAGATTTGGGAATTAAAGGTTCTTCCTTTGACAACAGAGATCAACCACGACCAATCAAGCTTCAGAACTTGATCTCAAGACTAACTACATCAAAGAACTCCAAACGCCTGGAAGCTATGAATTAGGTCGGAAGGATACAACAAAAATAGAACTACAGATAGACTGTTGGCCAGTCATTCTTTAAGAATCATAGATGAATGGAAAGGTATGCATAACACCAGATAAACAGATTGGAGAGCTCCAAAGATATATGATGTGGATACATTTTTTATCTTTTGGATGCTGCAAAAACACAGAGAAATGTAGAAACTAGCACCACAGTGCAAATTAGCACAGGCTACAAACAATAGTACCACTTGAAGCACTGCATCTAAACCATCACCTTAGAGGGACCTGCCACAGCGCACTGCACAGTTTGGCAATGGCCCTGCTTCTTGCCACAGAAAAGCGTCCATCAAAAGCTTAAGAAAAAATAAGCCTATTTTTGAAACTGGCTAGTGGGAAGTTACCTCATTACTCTCTGTATTACTGCTAGTTCAAACTTCGACTTTTGAAATAACATATATGGAAACAATGTTTTTTCAGAGTTGGTGCTAACTCTGCTTTGCTGTCTATACAGATGTAACATACTCTAAGTAGGTCTGACAGTTGTTCTGCTCTTTGACATTGCCTTCAGCATGTTGGAGGCATCTAAACCTTCCCCAGCTCAACGTTCATCTAAAAATAGTCTTATGCACTCGGATCGAGATTTTCTTACCCAGACCTTGTCTAGTCGCGTGAAGACCTTGTCATTCTTATTCTTGCTAATCTATTCTCAAGGCAGCGTCCATATAATTTATCACAAAACTACAGAAACTAAAGTTTTCTTTTATACAGCCATTCGGGATTATGCAAATTGAGGTACATCTGTAGGGAGAATTATTTATGTGGCAATGCCCGATTACCCTTTTGTTACTGACATGAAATACGTTTTCAAGGTTAATGTGTGTTCAATGCTGAACACTTACTGGATAGCTGACAGTCTGCAAGGGAGCACTTGAATTTATATATACAAGCGACCTTGTTGCACTTGGGTAAGCCCAGAGCCATAGGGATATGTATTGCATTGAGCCTCCTATCAAATTTCACGAACAAGGCTATATATAACAAGGGATACAGCAATCAAATACTCAAAGGCTAACCAATAAACGTTTTGTAAAAATGGAGGAGAGTGTTGGTGGGGAGGTAGTACATTGCGTTAAGAACAAGTATGGGTTTCAATTATTGTTTCTGCTGTCTTTTTGTGAACAGTGAATTTAACAAATGCAACCCGCGTGGTTGATTTTTCAAAGCTCAATATCATAGAAGGGGACTTGCCTACAGAACGTAGCCAGTGCTATTCACAAAGAGGCTGTACCAAAAGAAAAACCATCTCTGTCAAAAATCTGCAATTCAGACATACGCTGCAGGAGCCTTGACTAAATTGGGACTATGGGTGCATACTTGGGTCACGGTAGCACATCCTGGACACAGGAAAATGCTAGCATGGGAGAAAGATCAGTCCTGCCCTGCTCACAAATCCCTAGGTGATGAAAGCATGGGAGAGTCCAATTACACAAGAATAAGCTTCATGCATTCAGGATTAATGTGGAAAAACAAGTCCTGGTCTGAATTGTCAATGAATGACAAGTACTGATCATTAAAATCAAGAGGGATGGTGAATTATGTAGTAGTGCTATTGATTTAAACTACAAAGGGTGATGGTTATGTGAGGAGGAGGGTTCAAGAACCTATTGCAGAATGGGCCATCTCTTACAAGCTCCAACGGGAATGGCTGAGAACATTCAGAAATAGAACTCAGAAGGTAGGCAGTTGAATAGGAGAAGGTAACAAGTATATATTTTGTTAGGGTCCAAATTACTCAGAAATTGATGTGAACTAGACCCTCTCTTTTAAACATCATGAATGTCCTGGAGACATGGCTAAACACTGTAAACAGCTGAGAAATAATGGGGATGTATGAGAGAGAAAGAAATACAACTCACTTGACGTCACTTTTGATGATCGTTTACGTTATGGACCAAGGAATGAGAGAGCAAAATAAATGTTAAGGAAGGATAGGCCAAGTGATGAATTACTGCAGTAGCAAAACACTTTAGCCAAGCATACAGTTGCCAGGCAATGAATTAATGTTCTATGTTCATTGTTATATAGGTGAACCAATACTAACCCAAAAGTAAAGATCGTGAATTTAGGAGTTCTCTTTGCATTGTGCATACTAAACCTACTTACCAACACTATAAGCATCATCTTCCTGTTTTGATAATTTACAGACTTTCTTGTTATGCAACAAGAGTTAACCCTCATTATTCCTTGCACATACTGCAGGGGGACCACTGCTTGATAGGTCATAGAGGACCCGAGGGAACACATTTATGGGATGGGTAAATGCTACATACTGGGCCCTAGCTTACAGGCAATCAACTGTTGGGGAATAGTCAATGTGTGTCATGCAATGGGTCTTATTGGGATCTCTTTGAAAAGTTATTAGAAAGGTTAATGCTTTAGGCAAGGCTCAGAAGATGTGCTGGAGTGCCCATGGAGGTCTTCTTCCCACCTTGGGTTGAGAAACCACAAGCGCTCAAGTGAGACACCATCACTATTCTCACCTTCAGTGGCTGACTAAATCTTTGGACTTGGTGACGGAGATAGTAGTTAGAATCATACAATAACAAATCATTCACATGAAACCATAAACAATATTAAATACTATAAACAATTCAACACTAAATCAAAACTCCAAACTGAATAAAGTTTTAAAGCTTTATTACAAACCCAAAATCAATGTCACGTAAATAATGCGCAAAACTAAATCATAAACATACATGAAAATCATAGGCTGACCAAAACATCTGAAAAGATTCAACCTACTAACCCTCAACACTGTTAGACACTCCAAAGGAATTATATAGATTAACAACTATACAATATGAACATTTTTACCAGATTTCAAAGCAGATGATGGTGACATCAATTAATCATCCAAATACAATTTCAACAAATCAGTTTCAGATCTGGGCCATCCTTATCACTAACCAGAATTGGGACTAGCATGTGTGGGTATGTGCTAACACATGCTGACAAAAACAAAAATAAAGGGAAGACAAAAAGCATTTGGAAAAATCATCTAACTAGGGCAACTAACTCTAAAGAATATGCTGGTGTAAGTGCCTAAGCTAAAAAGGAACAAGAAACCATATTTAGTTATACCTCTCCTCATGGGACAGCAGACAGTAGTAGTTCATCAGGCAAGCCGGTCATCAGTGGAGAACAGCATTAGGATGGTGCAGAACACGGGCTGCACATAGGGCTAATCAGCAGTTTAGAATTAAGTGGGTATATTAGTATTGAAACTGCATTGGGCAATTATATCTATGATGAGAAAACGCATCAGGGGACTTAAGGATAAGCATGGGATAGCAGGCTTAAGCAGACATAAAACTGGCTTCAAGGTGATCACAAGAGTGACTGACTTCAGATTCAAAGTTCTAAACTAATTAAAACATACACAATCCACTCATTGGTCCTTCAGGTGGACACATTCTGGGCATCAATTGCAGCATCCAGTGGTTAGTAGTGGTGCCACCAAGTTTGCAACATCTCAAAATCTTCTCAGCAAAAGTGCACTGTCAACTTCCTGACTTCATACAATTCCTCCAAAAATGACATTTTCTAACAATTTGTTACTTCCAATTCCATTCTCAAGACACACAATAAACCATACTAATATTCTTTCACATAAGAACTGCAAGTTTACTGTCTTTTTTGACAGCTAGAACAAATACTGGAACATTAACTAACATTGAACAATCCTCTTCATTCACAATAGAATACAACATTCAACATTACAATAACAGCCTAAAATAGAATTCAGCTCATAGGGGACAGAATAAACAAGTGATTTTCCATTACTGCTTGCAAAATGAATCTTTCAGGCCTACTCAAGTTAGGAAACCTAAATGCACATTAATTAAATTAATACATTAATAAACCCATTGCACACCTTACAATTAGAATCAAATATGCAAATCAAATGATTTTACTTCAAACATTTTTCACGTCATGTTAAAACAATTTTAAACATGCATTTATTTTTCTGCTCAGATGATAATGATAATCATTTAATTCAATATAAGTGCATTTAATCCATATTCTTTTAACACTTCAATTCACATTAGTACTTCATTTAACACAACTGCAAAAGCCTTGTGGTAAAACACCACACCACATCTGCCACATTTGTGATGGAGGAAACGCCTCCGTTAAGGTCGTAATAAGGTCCATAGTGTTAAAAAATGAATGGTGGCCACATGGTTCAAAATTCAAACGTGCACAATTTTGATTTCTAAGTTATTTTCTCTGTTAGGCCTTTGGAGCTGCAGATTTATTTGCTGCCATATGCTACTTCTATGCCACTAATTTATTAACAAAATTTGATCTCTATCAGATGTGTCACATAACTGAAGCAAATGTGTCCATTTCTAGAGGTTCTTTGCAACACTGAGATTTACTTTCAGATATAGATATTTGTTTCATGCAGACTTTTTTGACCTCATATACCACAAGTCCATACTGATGACAGTGACAGATTAAACCTCGTGGAGGCCCCTAGGCAGTTGACATTTTGGGGCCCTCCTCGCAAATTATCTCCTAATCAGTGCTTAATTTGTAAATAAAAAGGTGCCGGTGCTCAGAGCTCCCCTCTTCAACAAGCGGCTGTTGCAATTAAAATTGCGAGCACACAATACTGAGGCAGCGTAATCCTGAAGCCATCTCGGGCCTCGTCAATCCATTTAAAGCCACTCCCTGCCCCTTCAGCTCACCCCTGCAGCTTTCTATTTTCTATCATTGTGACGCTTTTTCGTTTTACCCTTCCTCCGTCTTTCTCAAATGTGTCTTTTGCTCACAGCAAATGCTTGAGGCAGAAGACTAAGCGCTGGCCCTCAAAAATAAGTGCCGGTTCTCAGCACCGGAAACAACAAGCACAAATTAAGCACTGGATTGTTCTAAAAAAAATATAAAACCTTAGGAAGAATGGTCATTTTCAGTACATTCACCCCCTTGAAAATTGTCAGATGCAGGCAATCTATTTTTTTTCAGGTCGCCCTTGATTTTACTTAGCAAGGCTGCCATGTTTGGTTCCACTATTCTGCCTACATCAGTCGAGTCTCACCTCCAAATACATTGCCGCTACCACTACTTGAGTATCCTTCACATTTACACCCACTGTGCATAATACTTGTGTCTTAGATTCATTTAACTTATAGCCGAGTGGAGTCCGAATAGACGTGCCTGTGACTCGAGCTCAGGAAGTGCCAAAGAAGGGTCTGTTGTAAGGATGGCGATATCATCTGCGTATGCCAGAGTTTTATAGCTAGTCTGGTGAATTATAACAGGTTTGATTTTGGGGCACTCCTCGAGTTTCTGCAGGAAGGGGTCAATATACAGCATAAATAAAAGTGGAGAGCATGAGCAACCTTGAGATAGTAAAGGTATCTGACATGTTTTTATTTACAAATTAAGTACTGCAGTTACTATATAGAATAGAATAGAATAGAATAAAATAGTATAGAATAATGTAATCATTCTGCGAACATGGTCAGTAATACCTGTACCAAGGATAAACATGTGTTGATGTGGAGACACTAATGGGGTGATCACTCGCCCAAGTCTAACAGCCAGTATTTACACATACATTTTCCCATTGCAGTTCATGAGTGAAATCGGTCTGAATGAACCTAACTGTTCTCGGGGTTCTTTCTGAATACCACTACGCTACTGGTCTCCCATGAACTCAGGATCCTCCCCAGCTGAGCCTGTTGGCTCCAACAGGGTCCAACGTGTGAATCTGATGTCTATGGTTTATGTACTTTAACGTGCTAATGGGTAAATTACAATAATACAGTATTTTCTCTACAGAGTCTTTAATGTAAGGTTTTCATTCCTTCGAGTTGATAAATTTTTTTCTCTCTTTTGGAAACTTTTTAAGAAAGCTTGATTGTAATTTTAATTCAAGATCAAATCAATATTATTTCGATCCATTGTAGCGGGCCCCTAAAAGGAGTGGGGCCCATAGGCCGGTGCCTCCTTTGCCTAATTGGTAATCCGGCACTTACTGATGACCAATAAAGATTTTCTTTATTATATACCATTGTTGTATCTGTGTAACATTTTTGAATAACCACCTTGATGTTCTGAGACAGAGTACATGTCTTGTGAAATATTCACATGAAGCTGTTTTTCTGTAGCTGTGTCTTCTGTTGAATGTTCCTTGGTATTCACAATTAAATGTTTTCCCACAATTACTTCCATTCCTAAGTATTTAAATATTTCCCCCAATTACGTACTATTTATAAGTATTTAGGCCCATATTTATACTTTTTTGCGCCACATTTGTGTCATTTTTCGAGGCAAAAGTGGGGCAAACTTACAAATTCAATTGTATTGCGCTGCTAAAAAAGTATAAATGTGGGCCTTCGTATTTAAATATTTTTATAATCTCGCCATTGTGTGTGTGTGTGTTTTGTGGGCGCTGCTATTTGGAATGACACCACAGTCATATTCAGATATTTGCAGACAGATTTCTCATCTTTGCTGATGGAGAGTGACGATCATACTGCATCATTGTTCACACTGGCTACTCTTCTTCAGTTTTGTTCCCACCTACGCCGGGCTTTAGGCTCATGCTTCGAAGTTATGGACCAGCATTTCTCCCATTCTGTCTTTTTCAGACCACTGAAATGTCCATCCTAAAAGAGACGTAGGCCTTTATTATGGCAGGACCAGATAATTACGATGCCAGTACAAACCCCTGTTTGTGCAGAAGTTGGAATTACAAGTCATGCAAATATTACGACATCAGGTAACCTTTGGTTGTGATAAAGTTTGTATACCGTGTTAACTTTTGGTTAGTCACACTTGATAAATTTAACGGGAAAAATACATGTTAATTGCTGGAACATGCTGAGTTTGGTGCGGCAAACTCCAAAGTCCACATATTATCACCCAAAAGCTTGTAATAGGTGTTATTTATCGCAGCCAATAAATTCCAGGCACTGCTGAGTTGGAATTTATCAGACATTACACAATTCCAGCCCACTAACACTGAAGGCCTTAGTTGTCTGATACACCTCAATCCTGCAGTATGGAAGGTACTTATTGAATCCTAGTGACACTAAAAATGTAATGTTTCTGTTCTTCACTAGGGTCCTTTCGGCGCTTCTACTTTTCATACCTTGAGGCTCAGCCATATTGGGTAAATGTGCTTCCCACAGGATTGTTCCTGGTTCTACTGCTCTGTGTGTGTGTGTGTGTGTGTACATGCCACGGTCGTGTAATTGGCCATTTGATTCTGCCTTTGATTCACATAATTTTAAAAAATAGGAAAAAAGCAATGTATCAGCTTAGAGTACCCTTGTGCCAGCTGAATGGCAATAAATATCTGGAGCAGTTTGGACCAGGTAAGAGAGATGTATTTTTTAGGAGAAGGGGGTTCAGCATGCTTGTGCAGAAAGCAGCTGCAGAGACCTTGGTCTGGTCTGCTTTGCGTTAGTTCTGCTGGTACTGGAAATGACACAGGCCGTATGGCAAATATAAGAGGCGCAGTCTGTGTGGCAGTACTAAATGTGCTTGTTCCCACACCGTGCCATGCTTGTTACATTGTTGCTCCTTTCTAGCATATTGTTGTACTTTGCTTTAATGTTTTGCTGCAGTTTACCAGCTAGGTTCTGTGTGTAAAGAGTATACCAGGCAACTAAAGGTATGCAGTATGCCTATGCCACATACAGAAACTTTAGAATCCCTGAAGAAATACTTAAAGCTCTACAAGTCACGGTTCTGTTGAATATTGAACATTGTTTCTGTTAATTACATTATTTTTAATAATTAGAGAAGTAACAGAGGATGAAGTCTGAGTGGCCAGTATGTCTTCATATTCTGCAAAGCCGCTCAGGGGAAGATCACCTTCCATGTAAAATTTATAAACTCCTTGAAAAGCAACTGATCCATGAAATAACAACTCTTTTTAATGCAATCCTTAAGGGTAAATAGGTCCCACAAACATTCCACCTGGGGAAACATATATCATTTTAAAGCCAGGTAAAAGGCTCGGATTGCAGACCATACAGGCCAGTGATGTTACTGAATACTGATTATAAAATCTTGATGAAATTGTTGTCAATTGGATTAGTTAAACTAATCTTTGATTGAGTTCATCCGGTCTAAACCAGTTTTATACTGGAGATACATCCGTGCATCTAAGATGCATTATCTGGTAAAGGCTTTTGATTACTACAGCCCACCCCTTTCATTTCTTTTTCTTTAGTGCAGAAAAGGCCTTTAGTCTGGGAAACTGGGTTTAAGTACTAGGGGTCTTATTTACAAGCCCCTTGCGCCACCTCTGCATCACTTTTTCCCATATAAAAAAGTTACGCACCGTCAGCACAAGGGGCTTGTAAATAAGCCCTAGATATATTGCATTTCCTTACCTAATTGACTAAGGTAATTCATCTTATCATAGATCCACTACATATATATTAGTAAATGGCAGGCTTATAGGATCAGTTCAGCTCGGGCGTGGAACTAGAGGGGGGTCACTCTTTGCCCACTGTCATTTGTCATTTTTGGAACCGCTTGCATTGATGAACCATAAACAAGCTAGGATATAGGTCAGTTCATGTATCTTAAGGGCCTCTTAGATTCATCTGTATGCAGATGATATTGCTCTATATTTATCACCAGAGGAGGCACATTTTTTAATGGTCTATAGGCTAATCAAATGCTTCACAAATATATCTGTGTATCATAATATTATTGAAAGAAAGACAGAGGTAATACTAGTGCTTGCAACAGCAGCAGACATGTCAATGGGTTGCAGAATACGATCAGCATTAACTCAATCAGATATCCAGGTATCAATATCTTCCACAAATTAGAATTACGTGATTGACTACCATTGTGATCTAAAATACATTGCATGAATGCCCAGAAAGAGGATTTTAGAGCATATAAGGACAGTGAAACATGCAGATTTAAGCTATGCAGTAGCGAAACATTTACAAATACAAGAGGATAAAGACTGGAAAATGCTTTGGTATTATTGCACCGATCACATACCTGCACATGAAAGGGGAGGAGATGTAACTCGAAAATGGAGGCAAATGGAATCAAGATATATCATTCAGCTACGGACTAAAATGCCTTTCGGGTTAAACAATGATGAAGAACTTTTTGTCCATCTATAAAGGATTAAAGTAATAGGATTGAGATTGCTAGAAACACAGGCTGTGGTATAGAATAGTTGTGGCATAAAACAGCTTTTTAGTGAGATAAATGGAATAATCATGCTTTGGAGAATACAGATGAACAATGTTTTGTTTGGTTGTGGTTTACATTTAGGTTTTAGAAAGCTTAATGAGAAATAGAGGGGTTTTAAAGAAAAGTTTACTTGAATTGCAAAACGTAGTGGGGCATTTTATAAGAGGTTGAGTTTAATGGTATGATGAACAGTGGTACTATATGTTGTGAAGGAGGGCACTGGCACAGAAGAGGATTTCATAGTTGGTTTATTTAAGCTCCAGAAACAGATGTGACCTCCACCTCAGCCAGCTCCCAATAACCGTCTGAGGCGGAATGTCACGGTTCCCATGACAATCTACAAAGGTTCTATTCATAAAAGAAACACACATTATAACATATCCTCCTCCTTTATATAAAAGCCCACACCCCTCTCGGTTCTCAACTTTACGGTTACCATAACTTATACAAAAGATAACAAAGTTAGGTTGGAATTAACTTATGATAGACATAACTTAAAACATGACTACTTTACATAATCTTGTAAGTATAAAGGGGGATGCCTTTGTCTCTGCTCCTTCGAAGGCAAACGACCCTCCCCGGGACTTTGTTCAGTCTCTGGAATAGTTCGAGGAGACTCAACCTCTGATGTATGAGAGATTGTCACACCCTCATCTTCTGAACTCCGAGAAGTTGACATCCCACTTTTAGCCAAATTTCGCGGTGCTCCAACAATGGACCTAGCGGTCTCATCATCAAATGTTAGAGAGCCTGACTCACCCTCTTTTCTAGAACTCTGACATTCTGAGACCACGCCTTCATCCTCAATCAACAGAGACCCCTCACATTCATTCCTCTGTGTACTGTACGTTGAACCCTGCGCACCAAATCTAGCTACCCTCCTGAAATTCCACTTTCACCATTTTCCAACACAACATGCCATCTCCCAATATCCTTAACTTGAAATGGCCCTCGAAACTGGTTTAATTCTCCAGTACATCGTCCAGATTTTATTTTTACCCAATCGCCAGGGACAATTTTGTTACTGTGTTTTCTTGCTCCCTGTTGGCATTCCTGCGCACCTCCATTTCCTTCCAATAAAGCTTTTAACCAAAACGGTGTCAACTTAGTACTAGGCTTCCGACCATGCATTAACTCAAAAGGTGAAGATACCAGTGTGTTGTTCTCTGTAGTCCGATACGCCCACACTAAATCACTCACGACCTTTCCTACACACAGTCTATTCACCAGGGCTAGTTGAATGGCTCCCTTAACCATCCTATTAGCCCTTTCTACTGCACCGTTACCTTGAGGATTATAAAGAGAAGTGCGCGCATGTTTCACCGCGCACTCACTTAAAAATTGTTTCATACGATGTGACATAAGTTGAGTACCATTATCGGTGACAAGACAGTCTGGATAACCTTCCTCGCCAAAGATTTCAGATAAGATCCTTATTGTAGATGCAGTCATCACTTCCGCCATATACTTCATGACTAACCACTTGGTATTCAGATCAACCAAGACAAAAGCAAACCTCTGATTGTGATTCACACCTGCAATTGGATCGATAAAATAGCCGCAGACTGTGTGCCACGCTATGCCTGGATCCTGCATGGTCCCACACGTGGATTGCTTACCCATCTTCAACCTTTTCTCACTTTCAATGCACTCAGAACACCTCTCTACCCAGTTTACTACACTGTCGTCAATTCCTGCCCACCAAAACTCAGCTCTGAGATGCTTTTTGGACATAGTTTGCCCTAAATGTCCTTCGTGGGCAATATCAAATAACTTTTTCCTGACACCTAACAGGGGTATCAACCTTTCTCCCCGTACCAAAACTTTGCTGTCCGAAATAGAAAACTCATCCAAAACTTTTCCAAATGGCCTAAGGGCTGTGGGTAACGTACTTTCTCTCCTTCCTCCTTCCACTATCATCTTGTGTACTCCCTTCAACACTTCATCATGTGTCATCGCTTGTTCCCACTCCTCTTTACTCACAGACCCCAAGGTCCAGTGAACTACATCACAAACACTTGCAACAGCCCCTTCACTCTCATAATTTAACACGCCTTCTTCGTCAACTGACTTCCAATCTAAAGGTAAATGTGATAGGCAGTATGCCTGCACATTCTTCCACCTAGGTACGTATTCTAGAACATAAATGTATTCCTGTAATCTAGCTGCTAACCAAGCTAGTCTTGCTGAACCCTTGACAGCCCCACCAGAAGCCAAAATCTTCATCAAAGGATTGTGGTCCGAACGTAATGTCACTCGCTTTCCCCATATGTACTCTGAAGTACTCTAAACTCTGAAGTAGTCCATACCTCAAGCTGCAGCCAAAGATTCCCTCTCAATAACGGAATAATTGTGCTCAGTATTTGTTAAGGAACGCAAAACAAATGCAACAGTCTTTTCACCTGTTGGATGTATCTGCGCAAACACTGCTCCATACACCATATGCACTCGCATCCACAGTAATTACTGATCTCTTCCCTGTATCAAAACGGGTAAGTATGCCAGCACCACACACTTCCTCCTTTATGGCCTCAAAACACTCTTGTTGCATGTTGGACCACAAAAATCTTACACCCTTCCTCAATAACATTTTCAGTACCTCCGTCTTAAAAGCAAAATTCTTCATGAATTTGGAATAATACTCTAACATTCCTAAAAAATACCTCAAATGATCTTTGTCTTGAGGCAGTGGAGCCAGCTTAATAGCATCTAATAAGTTATTCTTAGGCTTGATACCATCACCCAAGAGGGTATGCCCAAGATATTCTATCCCCCTGACCAAGAACACACATTTCTCTTTCCTCAATGTCAACCCAGCATTAGAGATTCTGTCAAGGACCTGCTTTAAGGTGAAATTATGATTCTCCACCGTGTCTCCAAAGATTAAAATATCATCCGGGAAGTAAATTACACATTCTAAATCACAGAGGACCTCACTCATTACTCTCTGAAACACACTGGCTGCCGAACATAACCCAAAAGGCATTCAGGTAAATTGGAATGTGCCTTCCATGGTTATGAAAGATGTAAGAGGTTTAGAATCATTGTGCAATTTGACTTGATGATAAGCATGTTTCAGATTTAATTTCGTGAAAAATTTCCCACCCTTCAGTAGAGTCAAAAGTTCATTTATGTTGGGGACTGGAAAATTGTCTGCAACTACACATTGATTCAGGCTCCTCAAGTCAACGCAGAATCTCAACTTGTTATCGGCTTTGCGAGTAATGACAACAGGAGAAATCCAATCTGAAGTCTCCACTGGCTCAATTACCCAATTTTTCAACATTTCTCGCAATAACTTGTTGACTTCCTCTCTAACCAAAATAGGTATCCTTCTAACTTTATGCTGAATTGGCATCGCACCTCATTTCAATTTAATTTTGTGCACATACCCTTTGAGTTCACCCATTTCCTCACAAAACTCATTATCCGCACCCCTGATAATATCTTCCAACATCACTTCCTGTACTACCATAACGGGATTCTGCACACATGGATTTATGACAATGTGTAAGTCGTATTGATGAGCCCACCCGAGAATCGGTGGACCTGCTTCTGTCACATATACTTTCCCCTCAACCACCGTTTTCACCAAAGGTGATGTCAGCCACCATATAGCCTACGATATCGATTTCTTCACCCTGATACCCACCAGTGTTGATGTCTTTCGGCAATAACTTGACATCAGGCCGGTTAGACATGAACAATTTCTTTGGTATGATGGTGTATAAAGACCCTGAGTCAACCACTAAATGAATTGTCACTCCCTGTATAAGAAATTCGGCTGTAGGTCTTTGTCTCCTATTGTCTTGATGCCCAACCATCAGTACTCTGTCCGCACGCATACTCAAAGCCTCATCTGATTCTTCTGATAACACTGCTACCTTCGTCTTTGCAATCCCTCGACACATCCTTGCAAAATGTCCTTTTCCCCACACTTCCTACAATCCTTTCCTTTCGCAAAACAGTTTCTCACTCCGGTACTGTGACTATAGCTGCCACAGTTGTTGCATCCCTTACCAATTACTCTCACATTCTGACCACCTTTACTGCTTTTACACGCACTTGCCCAACTTTGCTACCAATAGCTTCACTGTCTGTATGCTGACCAATAACTGACACGCCAGTTTTCGCTTCCCTCTTATCCATCACTCTCATGCAGTACTCAGATTCTTCTCTTACTTTAGCTATCTCAATGGCATCCTTTAAAGTAGGATTCTTCGCAGCCGACAATCTCTCTTGTATCTTACGACTGTTGCACTGTACTATAAGTTGGTCACGTATCATCTCTTCAGTCATTGAACCAAACTGGCATTTTAGCGACAATTCTCTTAACCTGGTGACAAAGTAATCGATCGACTCCCCTGGCCATTGTGGCTGTGTATAAAATGTATGTCGCCTAATTACTATATTGTGACCCTTTGCAAATCTGATTTCTAAACGCTTAGGTGCGTCAGCATAAACATCCACATCAGGTTGATCTTCCTGAATGGGTAACGGAGGTAGGTACTTAAAAATGTGTTGTCCTTCCTTACCCAAAGCATTTAGTAAAATAGCTTTTTTCCACCCAAGGGAAAAATTACGCCCATCTATTGTCTCTAGATAATTATCAAAAACGTCCAACCATTCTTCCCACTCAAGTGACGGCTCACCCGGTTGGGGTAAGAACAGAGGTGGTGGTACAATGGCATGTAAATCCATTTTGTTATTGTTCAATGACAAATATCACATAAACATATATATCTATAGCATTAATATATATAAAAAAAAACTTAATGAAATACGCCAACACCAATTGCCCCCACTAGTGCACTGTCTCTGCAAACTACTGTTAGTGCCAAGAGAGCATGAAAGAAAAAAACAACACAAAGAACAGTAAGGTTTCAGTAACATGCGTGCACATCGCAGAGGTTCTTCATCATGGCAACAGGTACGCTATTTGTTCAGCGTGCTGCCAAAAGAGCAAAGAAAATGGTCCCAAAATCGTTATGAAGACTGAGTATTAGCTCGAGATCCAAACCATCATAAGGATACCATCTTAGATGTCGGTGTGAGCATCAGAAAGGCCTGTCCTCTAATGCTCGCATACCGGAAGTAGTTCTTAAACAGGTGCCGGAAAGAACACTGACTGCTACAACAAAATTGTGTTCCTGCGCACTCTGAACTGCATGATTACCAAGGTGACGCTGCACTCTTACACACTTTTGCTTGCTGTGTGCGGCACTCAGGTGATGTTGCGCTCCCACGCGCTTCTGCTTGCCGTGTGGCACCAAGGTGACGTTGCGCTCCCACACGCTTTCGTTTGCTGTATGGCACCAAGATGACGTTGTGCTCCCATGCGCTTTTGCTTGCTTTGTCGCACGAGCGTTCCACCAGTGTTTGTGTTAGAGCTGCGCGCGCCCGTAGCAACCGTTGATATATTATCTATGAGGACTTGCCCCACAATAGACCTCCACACTGGCCCAGATAAAAACTGTAAACAAGACACTGACTGCAACGGTTAGCCTTGCGCCCCCACGATCTCCTTGGCTCCCAATCACAAAGTCTGACGGACAGCAGCTGCTGATCCAGAGACGACTCAGCACACAATCCTTACACGATTCCTGTTTGCCATCACACACGACATTTCAAATGACAGTAGCTGATCCGGCGAAGTCCTGGTTAACATCAGATTCAGATTTGGAAGGTGCTTGTCCGTTGCCACACGTAAATTCCTTCGAGATAGAGGTCACACCGCTCCTTCACAGTAGAAGCTGGCTCTAACTCGTCGCCAAATTTATGTTGTGAAGGACGACACTGGCACAGAAGAGGATTTCGTAGTTGGTTTATTTAAGCTCCAGAAACAGATGTTACCTCCACCTCAGCCAGCTCCCAATAACCGTCTGAGGTGGAATGTCACGGTTCCCATGACAATCTGCAAAGGTTCTATTCAGAAAAGAAACACACATTATAACACTATACCATCACAAACTTCACAAATCATAATGTCTGTTTCGTCAATAATAAGATTTTTGTATGAGAGAGTTGCATAGCAATTTGAGAAATGAAAACTGGATAATTGAGCATTTGTTTACATATATTACAATACGTTCCCCCTTGATGTGTAATCAGATGAATTGGTAACTATTTACCCCTTAACTGTGAAAAGTCTGAAGCATCACATTTTTCAAATTGTGTTTGTATGTTTTTAATTGGGTTTTCATGGCAGGTTTTGTTATTCAACTACGAGTCCCGTAATGCCCCATAACAGGCACAGTGGACAATTGGTATATAATGAGACATGGAACTAGGACTTGCCATCTGTGATCAAGCCGGTTAGGTTGAAACTCGTTGGACAGTTGCCGTTTGATGAAATAAAGTGCACCTTGGATCCACAGTGTGCAGCGTGATCGTTTTGGGAAAAGTTTTTTGGAAGCAGACTGTCAGCCTCCTAACACTGGCACCAGCTGTTGAGTAGCTCGGCTTTGTTGATAGCATTGTAGTGGGATATATATATTTTTTTCACCAAAAAAAACCCTAATATTAGAGGGATGTTATAGTTAGGTTCATTTTTTACCCACACAAAACCAAAGAAAGTATAGACATTCAGCAGTTATAGTTATACTTTTAGTTATACTTATATTAAAAAACTATAACTCGTAGCCCAAATTTACTTTCTAGCATGAGCTCTAGTTTTTTCAGATAAGTATAGCTATGAATGCTGAATTTCTATGGTTTTGTGTGGGTAAAATTTTAACTAACTATAAAGTCCCTCTGACTTTTGTTTTTTTAATGAACTTCTAGGAATGTTTTTATCCTATATCCTAACTATAACATCCCTATAACTTTTGTTTTTTTCAGTGAACTGCTAAGGTTTTTTTCAACCTTAAATCTTTTAAAATTACCTCACTTTAATACAACCCTTGCCTTGCACAGCCTTTGGCTGTGCGCGGCTGGAGTTGGCTGCAGAGCCTGCGGCCAAACCCTGTAGGTATCCAACCCAAAGGATTTGTCCTTTACACAAGCGGGAATTCAACTGGTTAACCTGCTATGTTTATATTTGTAAGGGTTTCCCATTGAGGTTTAATTTCTATGAAATGAGCATCAGTGCCAAAATGAATCCTCATCTGCTTTTTTATTCATGAAGAGTACAGAGTTTTGCAGAAAATGTCTACCCAACTAGAGTACTTTCTGCTGGCTAATTAGTAAGTGCTATCTTGTTGCTTAATTGTATAGTGCACGTTCTAAACTACCTCTTCATAAAGCACCATGAGGTAATGCCTTCAGTGACCATGTCTGGTGTAATTTTGCCAGTGGAACTATTCACACCAAGTCTTGCATAGACCGTGGGGAGAGCCTCGATTCCCCCATGATCTCATTGCTGAAAATGCAGCTCCCTGCATGCGGGAGCAATCCTTTAATCAGTTTTCCTGCCTGCTTGATGAAAAGTCTGCTCCCAGCCAGCAGACGCAGCTTCTATTTCTGCTCCTTCCCACTAGGATCAGACTTACAATTTGCTTGTGCTTGGCAGGTGCTCTCATAGCTCCCGTCAAGCGACAGCAAACTACTATTGTATTGTATTGTATTGTATTGTCTTGTAATAGTATTTATATAGCTCTTACTACGACTGACGAGGCGTCGAAGCACTTTTCGGTGAGTAGCACGCTATTCCGGAACCCAACAGGAATTACTGATGGATTAGTATCGGGAAATATGAGTACAGTTTTAGTATTATTATGAGTTAATTTGAGCCACGGATATGAGAGTTTGTTAGTTAGATTGACTGGAGTAATGTAGGGGTGGAGGAGGAAAGAAATCCAGACGCGTTAATTGGGAGTATATCCCTTATTTACTCATCCCAAAGCCTTGGGATGAGTAAAGGGGGATGGAGGAGGGAAGAGTCTGTGGAAGGGTTAGGGAGATCATAGTAGCAGGGTGAGATAAATGAGGGAGAATTTAGTAGGGTTGTTTGGGAGGTCATGGTAGTAGAGTGAGGTTTGGTGAGTTAGATGTGGAAGCAGAGGGAAGGGCTTAGGCAGAGGTATTTAGGAGATGAAAGTAGTAGAATGGATTTGGGATGAGTCAGAGTGGGAATGGAGGATAGTTTGATAGAGACATGACATATGATGATGGGTAGATATGTGTGATAAGATTAGAGCGGGATTCATAGATATCTAGTATAACAACCCACCCAGGAACCATGCAATGACCCACGAACATGCCAAGCACAGAAACAACATATACACACACATATATATATATATATATATACATACACACATACACACATTAATACACACACATATGCACACATATATATACATACTATACATAATTAGAACCATGGGTAAATATACTTAGTCAAACAGGTTTAAAGAGTGTGTGTATATTTTATTGTTATGGCATAGTAGCAATACATATTTTCTAAAGAACTATACATAACTAGAAATAGACACATAATCAGAAAAAATATTTATCAACATAGCCATATGCAGTCCATAGTTGTTTGAATATGGTGGTTATGAAGGAAAGAGACAACTCTTGAGTAGTTTTCTGAAGACAAGAAAGTTATCTGTGGCTCTTATAGTTGGGGGTAATGAGTTCCATAGTTTGGCTGCTTGAACGGAGAATGATGTACCACCTATAGTCTATTTCTTGTATGGTGGTGTTCTAAGGCGGGGTGCCAATCTTGAGCGGAGGTTTCTTTGTTGGATGTATTTGGTTATTTTGTTTCTGATAAAAAGTGGTCCTGTTCCATGTATAGCTTTGTGGGTGATACAAAGCAGCTTGAAAGTGCATCTTCTGGCAAAAAATGACGCAAATGCAGCGCTAAAAAAGTATAAATATGGGCCTAGATCTTTTTTGAAGATAGGAAGTAATCCAGTCGAGAGCAGTCCCTTCGATGCCGGCTTCGTGGAGCCTTTGAATTAGGGTGTCATGGTCAACCGTATCAAAGCCAGGAGGTCCAAGAGAAGTAGTGCAGCAACTCCATTGCGGTCGACTGTGTTTTTAAGATCATCCCAGATTGCTATGAGTGCCGATTCAGTACCTCTTCCTGGGTGGAATCCAGTTTGGAAGTCTGAAGGTATAGAATTGTCTTCAATGAATTGTGACATCTGGGTGAATGCTGCTCTTTCTATCAATTTGCCCAGGAAAAGTCCATTTGTGATTGGTCTGTAGTTGTTGGGGTCTAGCGGGTCTAGGTTTGTTTTCTTTAATAACGGTTGTATGTATGCCTTTTTAAGGTCTACAGATAAAGTTCCTGTAGTTAAAGAGTTGTTGATGATTCTTCTTGCAGGTGTGGCAGCAGAAGTAGATAGAAGAATGTTCTTGGAGATTTGTGGTGGGCAAGGGTCAGAAGGGCAACCAGAAGGTTTGCTTGCTTTGACCAAATCCATAAATTGGTTTGGTTTATTCTTAGAGGGTATTTTAGGAAAGAGGTTGGTGCTGATGGTTTTCTTCTGTTTTAAATAGGAGTCCAATGTGTCTGCCTTGGTTGTGTAGTGAGTTGGCAATTTGTTTGTGAAATCTTGGGTGATGGGATGAATTCCTTCCATGCATGTAGGTTTTCGCAATTCATTGAGAATTTTATAAAATTCCTTGGTTGTAGATTGAGCATTTTCAATTCTGTCTGAGTAGTACCTTTTTTTTTTTAGCTTTTTTGATTGATGATTTGTATAATCTGTTAAGTTTGTTTAGCTACAGTTTGTCTTGACTGTTGTTTGTTTTAAGCCAGGTCCGCTGCAACTTTCTGATTTGTTGCTTCATCTTTTTAAGTTCTGTGTTTCTCCAGGGTGTTGGTTTTCTTTTGTTGTGTTTAGTTTTTCTGAGTGGTATTAGGATAGCAAAAGCTTCCTGTAGCCACTCATAAAGTTTTGGCACAGAATTAATTATATCTAGATCTGTGTTGGCTGTTAGTTGTGTTTCTAAGTCATCAAAATTGAGTTTGCTCCATGGTCGATAGGTGCATGTATGTAAGTAGTTGTGGGTGTGTTGATTTGTAAAGTTGTATGTCGGAAAGTTATCAAATGGTGTTCTGACCAAGTGATTGGCATGATGCTATGAACGGTAACTAGTTCAGGCTTAGCAAAAATGACATCTAGGATGTGACCAGCGATGTGTGTGGGATTGTGTACAATCTGATGTAGGTTCAATGCGACTAGGCCAGTGGTGATAGATTTTGGATGGGGCATATTGGGTTTGTCAAACCAAAGGTTTAGATCCCCAAGAATGCACAGGTTGGAGTATGGTGTAATAAGGTTTGAGACTGTATCTAGAAAAGTATCTGGGAATGTGGAGTTGTTAGGTGGAGGTCTGTAAAGGAGGAGAAAGTTACAGGAGAAAGTTGGAGTAGGGTGGCATCTGGTGAGGAAGGCTTCACAACCCTGTATGGAGATGTCGTCTGTTTTACTGAGTTTCATTGCCTGTTTGAATATAATAGCTAGTCCACCTCCTCTCTTGCCTATACAGTTTTGTGTGATGGTTTGATAGCCCAGAGGAACTGCTTCGTGCAACACTGGGGCCATGTCATCTCCCAACAAGGATTCCGTTATGAATAGTCAGTCAGGTTGTGTGTCTGTGAGCAGGTTGAAGATGTGGTGCTTGTTTTTTTAGAGTGATTGAGCATTTATGAGCTGGCAGTTTAGAAAAGGTGCGTTAGTGATAGTGTTGTTTTGTTTAGGAGAGGGGTAAGTAGTATAATATGAGATTGAAGCAAGAGTGTTGCTAGTTGTGGTAACTGTTTGAGGCTCACAATAGTCTTGCTTTTCAATATAGTGTTCCTCTTCCAGCAGGTTAAGGAGGCATTTTGTTGGGAGTGTGTGTGTGGGTGATGGACTTGGTGGCTAAGAGAGAAGAGTGTACTGTTTTTTGTAGGGTAGTCTTATTATGTAATAGACAAGGGGATGCGAGGTTGCTAAAATTGGCATGTTTTTTATTTTGTTTGCATTTGATTAGTGTGGATGGAGTATGGGTTAGGGGTGGTGGAGGAGCATGTGGATCATGATGTAAGGCTCTAAATTGTGCAATGGAGGAGAGGCGAGTGAATGAAAGTTGCTGGGTTGGGGTGCTTGTGGTAGGTGTTTGTGAAGAGTGAGAAAGTAGGGGTGAAGATAGGATGGGATTTGTATTCTTTGTGTAGTCCTGAGGGTGGGTGTGGGTATGACGATAAGTGTAATGAAAGTTTGTGTTGATTTGATGTGCTGAGGTGTGTGGTCTGTATTGTTTTTGTGGAATAGTGAGAGGGGATATTGGTGTTGTTTTTGGTGTGGGATTTGTATGTGAGTTAGTGCTGGAGAGTGGAATTAGAGTGTTAGATGGGGAGTTGATGTGTTTTGGCGATGAATGTACGAGGTGTGTAAGAGGTGATGGATGTGTGTCAGGGGAGTTAGTGTTAGTTGTGATGACTGGAAGAGGTAATGTGTGGTGGAGTGAAATGTGGGGATTGTATGGTTGTGTGTAATTTGTGAAGAGAGGGGAAGGGTGTTTGTAGATGGTGTGTTGGAAGGCTGGGTTTTGACATTGTTATGATGAAAGGTGGTCTGTGTGGAGCAAACAGCGGATAGTGTTGTTGGTTAGTATGAGCAGAGAGTGTGTGTCTGGAAGGCTGAGACTGAGAGAAATGTCTACTGTAGTTTTGTGTTGTGTGGGTGATGGCAGATTGTGTTAGTGGGAGTGGACAGAGTAGTGTTTGCTGTGAGAATGAAGGTGTTTGACTGTTGTAGTTGTGGAGGCTATGTGTATATGTGTTGTATAAAGGGTATTGTGTTGGGTGATGGGACATTGCAATCTGTCTGTGGTCAGTTTGTGATGCATGAGTTGGATGTCTTTGCAGATAATGTGTTTGCATGTTCATGGATGTGTAGGGACTGAAATCAATCCTGGTCCATAGTGAATTAGGCAGCGTTTCTGGCCCTAGGCCCTAGTCCCTACCTGTCCCGAACAGGCCCAAACAGGCAACTGCCCTTGTCCTCTCCACCCTTAGTCTCGACACCTGGGCTGAGACGTCCTGAGTCCTAGGCTTAAATAGCCCTACTGGCCAATAAGAACCTGGTCCTAACCCTAACCAATCCAGTTTCTAGCCCTGATTCAAACAACTAATAGGAGACCCAGCCCTAATCTCCAATCATAGCCCTAGAACCAACAGCCAATCAGAATCCCAGGTCCATCCACCAATCACAGCCCTAGAACCAACAGCCAATCAGAATCCCAGGTCTATCCACAAATCACAGCCCTAGAACCAACAGCCAATCAGAATCCCAGGTCTATCCACCAATCACAGCCCTAGAACCAACAGCCAATCACACACAGCCCTAGAACCAACAGCCAGTCAGATTCTCAGCCCTATCCACCAATCATAACCCCAGCGCTGGAGCTAGCAACCAATGGAAAGACCAGCTCCCAACAACCTATCACAACAACATATGCAACAACCAATAGGAACTTATATAAGGAGCAAGTTAACTGAAGTCCAGTCCCTGTGGGCAGGGAGGAGGCAGATGCTGCTCTATTCAGAACCTCCTTGGATACAGACAGCCTTCCCTCCTTTGTTTAGATAGGGTCAGCCCCAGGAAAGCAGTGGTCCCTAGGACCGAAAATGGCCCAGGAGGAGGGCCCATGTGGCCTCCTGCAAGGTAAAATGTGGACATGCCTCTTTGAGCATTTCTACAATAGAAAAGACATACAATCAATTATTTTGTTTGTAACGTATATCCTGATTATATATATATTTATATATAGGCAGTACTATACTGTCCATGTACAAGCATTTCATACAGCGCTTAACAGCTTTAAAAAATCTGGATAAATGTTATCCACAGCATAACACTTCCAGAATGTCAATAACAGTGATCGTAGTCTACTTAAATGCTATGTAATTGATTTTATACCAAAGACAATGAGAGGGGGAGACAGGGAGAAATCTTTAAGAAGGTTGGAATCCAAATATTTCTTCAGAATGGACATTTTGGAGCCAAAGAGGCTTATTATTGATGAGGAAATGTACACCCATCTGTAATACTGCTGAGCCAAAACCTAAACCAGCGAAGGAGATATGTGGTAGCCTTGCATGGAACTCTGAAAACCTCTCAGGGAACATAGCGGTGAAACACGCCTTACCTTTTTCCCTCCACATACAAGTCTCCTACACACATATAGGTAAAACAAGAGATGCAAGACAGTTATTAAAAATACTGCAATCTATGATAAAATGCATGAGCTGCAATGATTAGGATAATGAGGAATACCAAAATCAGGATTGTGAAAATTAGATATGTAATATGAACTACCACAACATATTATCATGACATAAGTGTACAATTCCTACCTAAAAGCATAATCTCTAGCTCCTAAGCAAGACAATGGCGATGTAAGCAAAATCTGTTTGTCATGTACATGAGAAGCACACCCCACCCCTGTTAACCTGGCACAAGGTCAGGCTGCCAGTCCTCAGATCAGGATCCCTGGGGAAAAAAAAAAGCTGAGGCCTACTGAAAACCGGCATGCAGCATGGATGGAAATTCTGGCTGGAGCCCCCTCTAGTGCCCTTTGTTCTAAAATATATTTTTATAGGGGACATGTTTATGTTCATGCACAGAAGCCTGATGCAGGTATGTACCTAATCGGTGGACTGTTTACCCAGTCTTGGGGCCGGCAATACAAAACTTTATTCTGGGTGCCTCTTGTTCCATTCTAGTGATTCATAGGAAAGACCATCATGCAAAGTAAGTCATCCATAGCTCTGATAACAACTCTTTCACAGAATATCAGCTGATAATGAAATTAAAACAATGTCAATAAAAGAAGCAATAATAAAATTAAATACAGAAATACAGAGCATAATTGCTAGGTAAAAAGGCACAGGTCGCAAGCCTAAGCTAAGCTATCACTGTGATCAAGAGACTAACTAAATTGGACCCTCGACACCCTCTCCTATTGCCGGAACAAGGGTGCGAAGTCCAAGCCCTAATTTTAAAAATGCTCTAATAAAAGCATAAGAACTCTAAAAGCACAGCTAAAAAACTTACATAAGAGACAATGTTAAAATCGACAAGCCAAGCAGGCCAACAGATAGGCCGAATAAAGGCAATTTGGTGTCACATTTTACTTTTGAGAAAAAGCCAGTGGTCGAATTCTAACAATAATCATGTTCTTGCAAAAAACCTCCAATGTCAACAAGGGAGACTGAGACCAGGAAGGATTTACTTCTGCAGGTGGCAAGTTGATCAAGGTTTTGGCAGAAGGATCCAGCAAGCAGAAGTGTGCAGAAGCCTCAGGATCAAATTGAACTGCATAGGTAGCACTGTCCATCGTGCCAGTTGTTGTTGGGGCCAGCAAATCCACAAGCGGGAAGCTCATAGAGGCCCGTATTTATACTTTTTTTAGCGCCGCATTTGCGCCGCTTTTTGACGCAAAACGGCGCAAACCTACAAAATACAATGGTATTTTGCAAGTTTGCGCCGTTTTTGCGTCAAAAAACGACGCAAATGCGGTGCAAAAAAAGTATAAATACGGGCCAGAATGCTTTGCGAATCAACCGCAGCCTCAAGGGGCATGTCCATGATTGAACCCTCATTGAGAACATTAACAGATCCATGTCCACAGGAGGTGCAGGCTTCACGGCAGGACACACCATAGGTGCAAATTCAAAGACGCACCACATACAATGGAAGATTGGCTGGACACACATCAAGACCGGTCTGAATGTCAAAGACTAATCTCCAGCTCCCAAGCGAGGGACTTAAGAAATACTGCATCATACTTTCGTGGCACAGCTGGGCTGGTGGTAAATCCATCACTCCATTTTTCTGAGAGAGAACAGCCATTGCGTATCAAAAATATCAGCAACAGAATTCTGCCAATTAATGCCAAAAGTTATAGGGCATCCGCCAAAGACACTCGAAAAGAGTGAGTGTATGACTGCAGGTATTACTCCAAGCACAGCATGAAAGTTGCTAACAAATCCAGAACCGACAGCCTTAAAAAGTGCACAATCCCTGCAGTATTCAATAGTTTGAATATTCTGCTCACTAATTCTCCAAAATGCTCTGGGAGGATGGTATTTAATATGGACTGGATCTCAGCTGATGATCTTACTATCTGGAGATTCTACATTTCTCTGGCTGATATCAAGGCCACATGTTTTTAGAATAATAGCTCCTTTAGTATGCTGGGCTTGTCAAAGTTTACAATAGAAGTAGCAATGTAAGGCCACAAGTCTGCCACTTTTATCTCTTGTATGGTGAGAATAAAACAGAGCTGCAATAAGTTACCATGTTAAATCAAGTAAGTGATTCCCTGCTTCATTCTGCAACAGCTTTGACCTTTCAGAACTACATAACTTCCAGTAGAAAGTATCTGAAATACTGGGTGAAGCAAAGAGACAGGAGTACCCTTTAAATAGCATGCCAAATTCGTGACCTCCACATTGCAAAGGCCATACAAGGACACATGCTTACAAATCCTAGAATGACTAACAGTGGTCTCACATTCGCTTCCTCTAAAAAAGACCTTTGTTTCACTGTTCACACACTTGCAATTGAAAAGCAACTCCCACACCTCGTGTATGTAGCTGTCTCCTAGCCGCTTAAACCTGCCTAATGCAAAATGATTTAAGCATTTTGTGAAATGAAAGGTGGAAAAAGGCAGATTTAACACTCCATGTGTTAGCCATACTGGTGAGGGGATTTCTGCATACAGGAAATGCTTTGAGCATTGCTTCCTGGGTGCTAACAAGAAATCTTGTAGATTGACATCCTCAGACAGGGGACTAAGGTGTTCTTTAACAGATCGTAAAGTGGAGGAGTGCAGCCATTGTTGGCACAGTTTACCCACACTGCATGTAGAGATAGTACATGAGTATTGAGCTGAGACGAAGCGAGGATCTGGAAGGCATGATCTGAAACCCCCAGAGGAATTAACAACACGTGTCTGGCACTCATTTGTGTCCATTGGCCACAATAACTACCCACCGGGACTTGAGAGTGAGGAATTAAAGGTGCAGTTTTGAACCCAAGCAGTTAGTTGTTCTTCAGTGATATTTAAAAATGTTTGCCAATTGTGAAATGTAGCAGGTGAGGGGATACTAGGCAAATTCAATTCTTTTATCTTTGCTAACTCCAAACAGGATGTTTGTTGGATGGTGTCATTTAAAAATATAATTTTTAAAGAAATAAGGCATGCTCTAAACAAAGCTTCCCTACCCTGTATTTTCCATTTTTTTGTTCCCCATACACCTTTCAATTCAATGTGTTCTTCCAATACTCTTAGCCTTCCACAGCAAGGCGGGCAACAAAGGAATCTGGGTAGATTAATTTTGTGTCGGTTAGCAATAATCTCGTTCTGGAAGGTGGGAGTTTGAAATAATACGATGCAGCATTGCTGGTGTCAGGCCCAGTAAAATATGCAAAATTAACTACAGGTGTTTTGTTCCCACTGTGTGTAATTGTAAACTAGTCGTGGAGCACTGATTCGGTGCAGAAAGGAATGTCTGTAACAGTGATAGCAAAACATTTCCCCATAATTTGCTGTGTTCAGGTTCATATCTTCACTTTCAAATACAGTGTAATGTTGAAGCATAGAACGCATGGTATTAACTGTTTTAACATCCCATTCATCAGGAACAATAACAGGTGTAATAACATCACTCACTGAAATTTTAAACACATATGAAATTTGAATGACATCTGTAGGATCGTATAGGTCAAATGGTAAATTGTCCAACACAGTCCCATCTGGAATAAGAACTGCTGAAATGTTCACAGGGGACAAGTCTCTTCTGACCTTATGGGGAGATAGTTAAGGTGTCAAAACCTCATCCACTGGCTCAACAGCAGAGCATTCAGGAAGATAGTGACAATTTATCAGAAGGAAAAAGACAAAAATGAAACCAATCTGTTAGAAATTGGGTTTCTGGTTGGCTAGGGTATGCACCTAAGCCAGGCAGAACCCACCCACTCTAATCAGGGCAAGGGAGTTACACGTCCAAGATAACCCCTGCTCACCCCCTTTGTAGCTTGGCACAAGCAGTCAGGCCTAACCCAGAGGCAATGTGTAAAGCGTTTGCACAACACACACAACACATGTGATGCAATAAATACACCACAAAAGAGCACAACACCAAGTTATAAAAAAATTAACTGTATTGCACAAAACATAATTAGACCAAACAGTACATGTCAGAAATACCCTGCTACTTTAGCAGTTGTCAGAACGTTACACAGGTTACTAATACTCTGCAACATAAGCAGTAGTCAGGAATCACTTCAAGAAAAAAATGCACTTGTCATAAGAGTATCATAAATGTCCATACCAGGAACATTATGGAACCATATGGCAAGTAATCAACACATTTCCGCATATATAGCCCCTACAAGGCACATCAGCAGGTATATGGTGCAAAAAGGCACAGGCTAACATAATAATCCATCATGTCCATATTAGGAAGATTTGAAGTCATATGTTCTTTGAAAGTACCTGTTTAGGTGCTGCCAAGGCACCTCTAGTACCGCAATGTGGATGAGGGGGGCCCAGGGTGCTCCCTATGCAAAACAGGGGCCGTGTATTGATCCTGGGGTGAGAGGGAGGTAACCACCCCCTCTGGTTTGTAGGTCGAGCCCCTCCTGGGACCCACGATGCCTCGAGCCACGCTCCGGGCCACTACAGGCCCTCCAATGAAGGGGGTGGGAGACAGACCAAAGGATCCACCATGGGAGAAGAGAGAGAGACCTGGCAGTGTGGGGGCCTTCAGTGAGGCTTCGTCCTGCCCCTGATCTCTACCGATCAAAAGAGGGGGGGCCAAGTGGAGCAGGTGGCCACCATTGAGGCATCCACCCCACTAGGATGCACCGCGGCAGGCGCAGCTGTGCTAGCCCTTCTTCAGCCCTTTCCTGGGTCGCAGAGTTTCACGATATTAAGAGCTGATTGGTGCCCCGGGGGCACCTCTCAGGACGCTGCGTTCCCGGGGACACCAGGAAGAGCACACCTGCTCTATCGCTCATCATTATTGTGCCCCGGGGCAGGGGGAGGTGCACAGACAAGATGCGCTCCCAGCGCTGATACGGACAAGCTGCCCAGGTCGCGGTGGTGATTCTTCCACAATAACATGCTGGCCAAAGTGCTGGGGCAATTATGAACACGGAAAGGTGCTTCCAGAACGCAATCTTCAGAAAAGGGGGATCGCTCTGCAGTTTTTGTAGAAGGGATCCAGCCAACACACTCTTTGTGCTGTCTGCAGTTGCAGGGTCGGGGTCCACAGCACCCTGCCCCTGGAGACAGAAGAGGGGGGAACACAGGGCTACCAGGCCCAAACAGGCCTGCACAAGGGATGCAGATGATAGCAGATCCTCCTAGTGACACAGCAGGTCACAGGTCAGCACAGCAGCAGCAGTCCAAGTTGGATCCTGGTGAGTCCATTCAGCAGCGTTCTCTGTCCAGTTCCACTTACACCAGTAAGCAGCATTTCTCACTACTATTACAACCATACCAAACATGCCTACTCTACCCCTCATAAATCAGACAATACACCCTAGACAGAACGCAGGGCATTTCCAATGAAATCCTATGAGAAGGCAGCCCTCACAGCAGTGAGAAACCAAATAGGCTGTTTGTTCCTACCAGGACAGGCCACACTACCAGGCACATGTCCTTCCTTCTACATACATAGCACCCTGCCCACAGGTCTACCTTGGGCCTACCTTAGGGGTGATTTACATGTAGTAAAAGGGGAGTTCGGGGCCTAGTAAGTATATTTAGATGCCAGGTCCCTGTGGCAGCAAACTGCACACGCAGGTCCCGTGCCAGCAGGCCTGAGACAGGTTTGAGAGGCTACTTCAGTGGGTGGTGCAAGCAGTGCTGCAGGCCCACTAGTAGCATGTCATTTACAGGCCCTGGGTATAGCGATACCACTGTACATGGGACTTACAGGTAAATTAAATGTGCCAATTAGTATAAGCCAATCATACCGAGTTTACAAGGAAGAGCACATGCACTTTAGCACTGAGTAGCAGTAGTAAAGTGCCCAGAGTCATAACGTCAGCCAAAAAGAGTCCGAAAAATAAGGCGGAGAAGGCAAACATTTTAGGAATGACCCTGTAAAAAGGGCCAGGTCCAACACAATCCAAAGCAGAAAGGCAAGCAATGCCAATAGTATCCACACATAGAACCATTGATAAATTAAGTAATTGTTCTGAAGCCAAATTTACAGCTTACATGTCTCTAATAGAGTCTCCGTTGCAGAAGCAGATGAGTCAGAAGAATTGTCATACATGTCAATGACATAACCAGAAGCATTTTGTGCAAACACGGGAGCGGGTGCATAACTGGTGGATGGAAATGTTTGTAGTGGTTCATAGTAGACAATGTCATCTGTCTGTGTCGAATTGGAATTATAATGTTCCACATCTCAGACAGTGTTTGCCAATGAAGCAGTGACAGGAATCAGCAGAAGTTCATTCTCTGTCCTCCCCATGCTCGAGGAGGCAATTGTAGTATCAGTGCTGGAAGAAACATTGTATACTGCTTGTAGAGGTTTATCCTGTTGGGTATTGAGAAGGGAGCAGGTACTACCCGAAGGATCGGCCACATGGTGCAATTTGATGTTGTCAATAGAATAGAAATGAATCTGTTCTCTCTGGAGCCAGGCAGCATCGGTATGATAAAAGTTCTGGTACTGTGTATTTCCAGGCCTGGAACCGGTTCTCTGTAGCATGGGCTAAATTCCTTTTTCACAGCATCTTTTCACATGCCAGATCCCCCACTTTAGGAATCCAGCTTGTAGATGTTGTTGGCAAATTCCTTATTCCCAAAGTGACAGCAAAGGCAGATGAAATCTCATCATGAAATTGCTGTAGCTCCTGTAAAACAAGAACACATTCATTTATGTCAAACAGTGTCTCTTTTGCCACCCCGCCAGAACCATCAGGGACATAGTTGGGCATGCACATCCCAAGAAGATGACTATTACTGACAGATAACATTCCCTGTGGAATGTTCCACCTCCACCAGGTCTGTCTCCGTCCGGGAAATGCGGTGTCTGCCGTTTCCAAAGAAGACAACCACTTTTGACTTGGGGCTTACGACCCCTTGGGAACTACGCTGGGCTGGGCTACACAGACGATGACAGATTCTTGGACACCCGACGCAGACATGCCCATGACGATGTAGCAACACTGTAGGGGCCTTCAAATATCCTCGTAGAGTTCCCTACCAGTGTACAAGCAGCTGGAAGTGGCTCTCATTAGGTGAACCCATACGATGGACCTTTTGACGCAGTAGGCTGGGGGCCACAACTGTTTCTTCTCTGATACTGCATCTAGCCTTCAAAGCAATTAGCTGTGGGGCTGATCTCAGTACCTTCTCTTGAATAACAACATGGCAAGATGCAGGGTTGGGTGCTGGGGGCCACAACTGTCTTTTCCCTGTGACTAAAGGATACCAAGCCAGTCCCTAAATTAGCTTGTGAGCTTCCAGGAATTTTTTATTTTAGAGCGATTCCTTGAATATAATAATTACATGTTACTTCTGGAAGTCTAGACCCTGTCCGCACTTTCTCCATATGCACGATCAGAGAATGGTATGATGTGTTAGGGGTGATGTAACCTCGTGGGCCCCAGGGAGTGTTGAAACAGTGTTGTATGTATATATTAACAACAATTTAACCACAGTACATTCCAGATTTTTACAACACTACATACAACAGGGGCATCAACGCCCTCCCCTCACAACCCTCCTCACACAGATTCCGGGGACGGGGCAGTGATTTAGGACTATTATCTCACCTGCCCGTTTGATTACATAACCCAAGTCTTGTACAACATATCTTGTGATTGCTTACATCTGGACATCTAGACCCTACCCACATGACCACCTCACACAGATTTTGGGGTTGAGATGGTGATCTAGGCCTATTATATCTCACCGGTCCCTATGATTATGTAACCGCAGTTATGTATGATATTTTTTGCCATAGCTTTTTTTTTGCTTCCTTTTTTTCTCTCCTTTAGTGTGTGACAATAAAGGACAAAATCCTATACCCAGACCTGAAACCTGTACCCCTAATGCTAGGGTAAGGTTTCCTAAGAGAGACAAGTAGTATCTCTTATGTTACATTTTGGTAACAATATGATAAAGGTGGCTTTGAGCCAGTTAACAGTTGGTTTTTAGTTCCCAAAGTACTAGCTCATTTTTAAGTAACAGGATGCATATTGTGTTGTCATGGCTAGCACTATTTATGCACTAGCAACTGCAGTGTTCCCCTCCTTGCATGCTCGCTAGGGCCCAAATGTAAGAAATGTTGACGCAGTTATGCATCACAATAAATAGCGCCATTCCTTAGCGCCATCCATGTGCCATATTTATAAACCAGCGCACCATGTCGCTAAGGAAAAGTTAGTGTAAAAATATGATGCTAACCATTGCGACACGTCATACAGAAAAATTACACTAATGTTGCAAAAGTGTTGTTAGCATGATTAGCGGCACGTTTTTGATGCTAATCGTGCAAGCATCATTTTTGCTTCAAAAGCGTAAAAAAAGCCAGTAAGAATGCAAAAAAAAGCCACAAGGACCCAAGATGGAGAATGCAGGGCAGGAGACACCCCAAGAGAACCCAATCAGCCCAGTACAAGCCAGGATGGACCAACTAAGTCACAGGAGAAGGGAAAAAGGAAGAGGAAGTGTCACTTCAGCGAGGAGGAGAATACCATCTTGGCCAGAGAGGTGACAGAGCACCAACACCAGCTCTTTGCACCTCTAAATTGCCAATTGTCAATAAACTCAACAGTGTGGCAGAGGTAAAGGGCACTGTCATCGATTGTAAGAAGCGCTGGCACGATTGCAAGCACAGAACTAAAGAGAAATTGGCCAGGAACCGAAAGGCAGCACTGAGATGGAAATTCCACACCCCAGGAGAACCTGGATGAGCTGGATGAGATGGTGGCAGCCGTCATCCCAGAGGGGCTGGTCACTGATGTCTCAGGATAGGGCAGTGCAGACATCCAAGACCTACCATAAATGCAGGGTAAGTTGCAGTGGGGGGCAATCTTGAAGCTAACAAATGGCAGAAGAGGGAGGCACATAGGACACACTGCGTGCATCCAAAAGTGTTGTATGGGGGCACAATAATGGCCAAACACTTCTAATGCACTCACACCTTCCCCCCTATCTGCACAGACCATTTCTCAACTCTTATTACCATCCCTTTAATGTTGCAACTGAACCATTTGCCCATGTATAACACTCATTGGGCAACATATACTATGCATGTTGCACAAGGTGGGCCAACAAGAGCTGCAAGATGCCTCCATGCACCATTGCGAATTCGCACAAAATCATCATACACAACATATGGGGCATGTCTGTGATTATCATCTCTGCTGCTGTACAAGTAGTTTCCATGTCACCATGTAGCAAGGTTGCCTGTGTAGTGGGAATTGTTGGTGTTGTCCACAAAGGGACACCGTCATGCATAATCAAAGCAATCAATCAATAATGAATTTGTAAAGCATGGCTAATCACCCATTGGGTCTCAAGGCGCTGGATGTAGGTGTGCTGTTCAGTTGAAGAGCCAGGTCTTGAGGTCCTTCCTGAACTGCTTCAATGATGCGGTCTGCCTGAGCTTGAGGGGTAGTATGATCCATGTCCGGGCTGCTAGGTAGGAGAAGGATTTCCTCTTGCTGTACTTTTTTGGATATTGGGGACAGCTGCAAGGGTGAGCTGGGAGGAACGGAGACGTCTGTCGGGTATGTAGAATGTGAGGTGGTGGTTGAGGTATGCTGTTCCTATGTTGTGCAGTGCCTTGAAGGTGTGGATCAGGAGATTGTAAGTGATGCGCTTGTTGACTGGGAGCTAGTGTAGTTCTCCGAGATGGGAGGAGATTCGGATGTGTCAGGGGATGTCCAGGATGAGTCTGGCTGCTGCATTCTGGACTCTTGTAGTCTTGATTGAAGTTTCTTGGTGATGCCGGCATAGAGTGCGTTGCCAAAGTCCAGTTTATTGGTCATGAGTGCGTGGATGACTGTCTTTCTCGTGTCGGGGTAATCCATTTGAAGATCTTCTGCAGGAGGCGGAGGGTGTGGAAGCTTGATGAAGGGGCAGCATTAACTTGGCGGGTCATCAATAGAGAGGAGTCCAGGATGATTCCCAGGTTGCGTGCATGATCAGTGGGGGTGGGGGCATTACCCTGAGCAGTGGGCCACCAGGAGTCGTTCCAGGCAGAAGGGGTGAAGCCGATCATAAGGATCTCTGTCTTGTCCGAGTTGAGCTTGAGGCAGCTGGCCTCCATCCAGGCGGCGGCCGCTCTCTTTCCGTTGTGGGAATTCCTCTTGGCTTAAGCAGGAGACTGTTTAGCTCGTGTTGTTTGGTGATCTTAGTGAGCGGGGCCATGTAGACGCTGAAAAGCGTTGGGCTGAGTGAGGATCCTTTGGGTACTCCGCAGCAAGTGTCTTTAGGTTCTGACGTAAACTGTGGTAATCTGACCCTCTGTGTTTTTCCTGTGAGGGAGGACCTGATCCAGTTCAGGGCTTTGTCTCGGATGTCAGCGTTGTGCAGTTTGTTGCACAGGGTGGAGTGGGAGGCGGAGGTGAATGCGGTGGAGAGGTCGAGGAGCATAATATCAGACAAAAGTTATCTCACTGTCACACTAGGGGCTCATATTTACAAGCCCTTACTGCAACATTAGCATCATATCAATTGATGCCAATGTAGAATCAAGCCACCCATTCCTGTTGTGCCACATTGACAAAGTCACATAATGCATGCATAGCTCCACTTTGCACATCCTTGCACCACAACATGCCTGTGCTAGATATGATGTATGCAAGGAAATATTTCTTATGCAGGAAGGGAAGAACAAATGGGGCATACAATCCGTTAATATTGCACTGTGCTATCTGTCAAACTTATTTGTGAGGCCTGCCAAAGGCAGATGTGAAAGTGACACAAGCATTGTACGCAATGGACCTTCTGTGTTTTTCTGCACTAGTGCCATCATTTATGGTTCCATTGCAGTAAAGCAACACTATAGAGCCAAACCTCATGAGGCTACTGTGGAAGTGTCCACCATGGTGACCAGTATGGTAAATAAGGTACTTCCATGGTGTTGTTAATTGGGGCAAGAGTACAGCAAGGAAAATGGTGGTTTGGGATCAATGCACCAAATACATAGAAAGTTTGCCCTATGTTTGATGCACATTGCAACACACAAAGAACAACAAAAATCTTTGGAAATACAAACGTGTCACACACCCACTCGTCATTCTCACACCACGCTTGAGTTCTTGGACTACACTGACTTAAATCCAGGTGTGCATATTTTTAAAGGCATCAGAAGCTGGGTGGGTCAAACGTGTTACATGGGAAGATCCCAACTATACACATGGAATGCCTCTACACAGTGTCAGGTGTGAGAGGGGCACATGGTAATTAGGTCAGGATAAGGTATGCGAGGTGCTTTACCTTGGCATGGTAATTATGATTTACTACTATCCACCACTGGAGTGTAAGGTAAAATAATTCTGCATCGGTATAGCACTATGATGTCTGTGTCTGGGCATTGTGGCACATATTTACCTATTCATGAAGAAAGACGCAGTGCAACAGCTCAACTTGCTATACAGCATCATTTGAAATGTGCAGGGATGTGTAGTTGTCACAGATAGTCAATGCATCCCTCTATTAACCTTGGTTACAGCAAAAGAAATGATGGGCAATGCCAACTTTGCCACATAATTTGAATGGTGTAGGGGTGCCCCTCTTGCCAGTCCAAAAGCACATGTGCAGGATGGTACACATCCCTCAAATTCAACTAACAGGAATTGTTTGAAATTGGGTCTTTGGTTGGCACTCAGGTTACCCCCTGCCCAAGCAAGGACCCTCACTCTAGTCAGGGTAAAGGAGAATGACACTCAGTTAATCCCTGCTCACCCCCTTGGTAGCTTGGCATGAACAGGCAGGCTTAACTTCAGAGACACTGTGTCAAGTATTTGTATCAACACACACAGTAATACAGTGAACCACTACAAAATTACACAACACAGGTTTAGAAAAATAGTTAATATTTCATCTAAATAAACACAACCAAATACAATAAAAATCTATAAGATACAGTTAAAAATATGAATGTAGCATTAAAAAGCATGAAAACGGTGCCTTGAGGCGCAAATACTGAAAGTTGGCACAATGCGGCTTTGTGACGGAGTCAGTTCCTACAATGCGACACTAATGGCACTGTTTATGGAGTTGTTTGACCCTCAGGTTCAGTGCCTTAGTAAAACGGTAGGAAACAGGCTGCTGCACTTTTAGTCATGTGTTCAGCATCCTACACCACACATCGTAACGATGAACCACCTCGTGTATGTGCGCAGACTGGAAGGTCTAACTTCCAGCAAAACAACACTAAGTCAAGGAATGTAGAAATCCTTGCAGCTGTGCAACAAGGAAACCTGTGATGCAAGGATGAGTGTTGTACTGCAGAAAGGGAGAAATTCATGTTTGCACACATACAAACAAGGTGGTTGAAATTATTTTGTACATCTCCATTTGTGGTGTGTGCACAAATCCCTAACAATGCCTATGGCATGCATATGTAACACAGTCAAATCAATGAAAGGAGTACATATGCAGAAGACCATGATAAGTCATTCAAGGTGGGTGGAATACACTGGCAAATGTGGACTGGCAGATTGTGCCAATGATGACTCCATAGAAATGATGCTCAGGTGGCACAGTGTGCCACTAGGGATCCATAAATATATGCCTTGATGTGTGGGTCTGTACCATGTCACTAAGCCACCATTAGCAAGTAAATGATGACTCATGTCAACAGCCACCACAGTCCAAGATTTACATTTTACTATCCCATTGCAGAGGATGAAGCCTTACCTCCTGCGGAGCTGCCTGTCCTGGATTTCTCTGATGATCTGGATAACCGGCTGCCGACCATCAATGCTGACACTCTCCAGCATGTCCTGGGTTCATTTCAGAAACCATCTCCAGTCACAGGAAGGACACACAGCATTGCGGGGTCTCCACATGAACCTCCCAACAACCAACATACAGCACCGACCAGCATAGTCATAGCTTTGGACTCTGAGGAACCCGACATTACCTTTAATGATGAGAGTGGTAGGAATCCAACGAGAGCTGGCACAGCAGGTGCAGTTGGGGATGGAGACCATGGCAGGCAGCCTAGAGGGAGTGCAGAGGTGCCTCAGTCCAAATAAGGACAACTCCTCTGCCATCAGAGGCACCCACTCTCTGCTATGTCAACTCCAGCAGTCCCTGGCCAACATAGCTGCTGTCAGTAGGCAGAGGCTGGAACAATTGCCCTCCAAAAGGCTAGCAGCATGAGTGACAACAGGCTGGAGGCTATCCAAAATGTCCTGAAGTCCATGCAGCGAAATCTGGCCTCCCTTCTTGAAAACATGGTTGCCTACCACAGGGATGTAACTGCTCTGTTGCGAAACCATCAGTTCCTCCTTACTGCAGTGATGCCTTTTGCTTTTCCACAAATCTCAGCTGCTAGGCCCCTTGATTCCACATCTCTATACCCTGATGAGGTTGTTCCCTCCTCATCTTCAACAACAGCACCACCCATGGCAGAGGAGGCACCACACACATCAGAGGATGAACATGTGGAGGGAACAACAGTCACCAGAAAAACCACCCGGTAGCTACAGTCTGTGCCACATGTACAGTATCTCTTTAGTCCTGTGCCTAAGATCATGCCAGTGTAGCGACAGCTGGCAACATGCCGTCTTCACTCTATCACTGTTGACACATCATGCGTGGACTGTCATAGTCTTGATTGCTACCTATTGTCAATTTGGACATCTCCTCACTGATTCACACCTCTCCTACACATGTCTCATGACATGCCCCTCACCCTTGGACTCTGACTGAACATTCAATGGCTTGTGATCTCTCATGGGGTCAATGAACAGTACATTGTACATCATCTGAAAAAAAACTTGCACATGTAAATAAATTACCATATTCACATGTTTTGTGCTTTTTTCAGTTACCCATCAACTGTTTCAAATGTATGCATTGTTTGAAGCTATGACAATCAGTTCTGAACAAAAGTACATGTGTGGCTTTCTGTCAGACACAAAGCCACACACATGGACTCAAACATGATTAATGTGACTGATAGCATTGTGGACTCACAAAATATTTCTGAGTCTTCCAAGCATATATTAAACATGCGGCATGCATGTTTACATATGACATGTTTGGTTCAGAACGCAAGTGTCTGGAAATATCTCTGATGATTGCACCAGTACAACATTGATGTGCCGATCAAAATAGGCATATGTGAGACTGTGAGGGGCAGCCGTTATTGGGCCAGTATCCATTCCCCAAATGAGATGGAGTGCAATGTTCTAAAATTTTGAACAAAGAATGTGGGATTACGTTCCAAAAACAATAGATGACGTCTGATTATCTGTCTTAGAATTTGTATCCATGCACAATCAGAGAGTCAGGAACTGCACTGAATAATGTGTTGAGTGGCTGTTGTCATACAGCTACCAATCAGACATGTATTTGGTCATAGGGAATACACTTAGTCACACATGTTAATCAACACTGAATGCACACCAAAAGGCATTTGTCTACCGTGACCAGTGGAGAAATTATAACACCCAGACAGTCGATTATCATGGACACCATATTGTAGGACTCTAGCATGATTTATTAATACTAAAAATTAATACCTATCAAAAACCTAAACTACACACTAACCTAACCTATACTAACTAATCTTAACTTATCCCTACAGCTAACTATCCTTATCTAAACTACTCTCATACATATAACACCACACAATAAACACTGTCCTGCCACCCCCGTTAAGAGACAATAGACAAGAAGGACAACATGAACTAAAGCTAAACATAGACTAATTAGAACTATTGCCTAACAAATATATATATATATATATATATATATATATATATATATATATATATATATATATATATATTTTTTTTTTTTTTTTTAAATATTTTTGTTAACATATGCCCCTATACAAAACCAACTGCCCAAACTCCCCCTAACTGTACCAACTATGTCCTAAAACTGACCTACTCTGTGCTAGCTTACCTATGCCTACCAATCTAAAACCCAATAAAATTATTTACAATTAAAACTAGGGGAAGGGAAGGTACTGGGAAGAGGAAAGAATCCAAAGTCAGTGCCTTTTCATCTTCTCTTTGATGTACTTTAATAGTTTATATTCCTCTCATTTGCCTTCTACAATTTGGCCAACCTCAACTTGATCTCGGACATGTCCTTGCACATTTCGTCCTCATATTTGGAGGCAGTGAAAGCTGGTCCTGGCTGTGTCTGTGATGCTGTTGTGGAAGGGGGCTGTTGATGTTGAGGGGGCGGAACCTGCAGACCCACCCCTGCACTTCTGTTTTGAGGTTCCTATAGTGTGTGTGCCAGTAGCAGGCAGTTTGCCTGGTCCTCCATGAGGAAACGCCTGCTACGACCCTGATGTTTTTTTCAAGTCTGTATCGCCTGGCCATCCTGCGTTACCCTCTCTGAACCTCAAGGATGTACCAGAACCTCTCTACCCTTTTCTGAAAGGCACGCTTCCTTGCTGGAGTCATTGCGGCCGCTAAAACATGATGGCAACATGTCATAAAAAACTGTGTTGGGCAGAGGAAGTAAAAACATGCAATGGAAACAGCATCTTCAGATGACACATGTTGTCCACCAGACCTCATAAAACAATGTCAAGCCCAAAGTCTATACGAATCTGCCCCCCAAGCATCTACAATATAATGTTCATTTTGCAGGGATAACAGCTATTCAATGTTGCACACTATCTGTGCACAAGCTTGTAACATCGCCTAAGTACCAGGTGAACACTCAGCATGTACATCTCATACACACGTGAGGTGACCATGCTCACTCACCCTCATCATGATGGATAGATCATGTAGGTTCACCTGCACACACCTTTTTCACTTCAGTCTGTAGACATGTACCACAATCATTAGAACAAGAGTTGAAATCTCAATGTGTACTCAACTAACTGTTGGCCTTCTTGAAAAGCTCCTTGTGTGGCAGGTGCATCACTTCATTTCAATCAATTGGCTAGGTACCACAGCAAGATGAGGGCCAAACACCGCCAACTGCAGCCCTCCTGGGACCTACTAAGCCCTGTCTGACATGGAATACAACCTAGCTAGGTTTCCTGAATTTGCTATACACCCATTACCCTTGAGCTGGGTCACCCTGCAATGTCTGACCTGGCATTAAGGGGCACCCACTGACTCACAACAACCACCCGGATTCCATGCCACCTACCAATGATTGTAGTTACGCCCACTGTTCTCACCCCCTTGTGGCTGCTGTGATGCCCTCTAGTGCCCATCCAGCTCTCGGTAGGCCTCTGCTAGTATGCAGGCCATCAAGGGGGTTCAGGTTCCGATAAGCACCCTTTCCTTGTTGATGGGCCATCCCCAGCTGGGCCTCCGCAGTCGTCCGTGCTCTGCTTTTCAGGTTCTCCCACCTTTTCCGACAGTGGGCGCTCTGCCTGCTGTGGCACGTCCTTGGCGATGGCATGCCACAAACCCTTCCTCTGATGGGTGCTGACCTGCAGAGGTAATACAGACGGAAGGACACCATTACACATACAATCCAGCCTGTCACATATATGGCCACAAATCCCATTTCCATCTTTATTGGCACACACATCACCTGGCGCCCACCATGTACACTGCTAACAGACATACCATCCCCCCAAATTAAACGATGCTTGCACACACATCTCCATGCAACCTTGGCACATGCATCGTGCCCAAGGTGTACTCACGTGTTGGTCTGGAGGCCCATATAGAAGTCCATACTGGGGTAGGAACCCTTCCACCAAATGCTCCAACTCCTCTGAAGTGAAGGCAGGGGCCCTCTCCCCGGTCACATGGGCCATGCATGACACCTTTGTTCTGAGGAATAGCAGCATCCCACAGCTGATGGCACAACTACAGAGGCACAGAGCGTGGCTAATAGGTGAGCCTGTGTGCCCACCTAATGTATGTCAGTGTATGCCTTCTGGTGTTAACCCCATCTCATTGTGTAAGGCTAATGTTTGTCCCTCAATACTTGCAAGTGACTCAGGCTACCTAAACCTATTGTTGCTCCTGACCCCTGTGAGGAATGCCAGGACAGCGGCTGAAAATCGTTACAATGATGCACATGGGTGAACTACAAGAATAATCGAAAGGACCTTCGGCCTCCTAAAGGCCAGGCTCAGATGCCTGCATCTGACAGGTGGATCCCTGTGCTACTCACCCGAGAAGGTCTGCCAAATAGTAGTGGCATGCTGCATGTTGCTCAACCTGGCCCTCAAATGACATGTACCTTAACTGCAGGAGGAGGAGACTGGAAATGGACCCTGGAGACAGTGAGGATGAGAAGGTAGAGGATGAGGAGGTGGACAACAGAATATCAGTTATACGTCAATACTTCCAATGACACACAGATGAGACAGTGTAATTGACCATTCCTCTGACTATTGTTTTATTTGTGTGGCTGTAGCAGGATGGCATTCACTTCCTTTGCATCTCCACTTACTGTCACCAATGGCTTCTAGTTTTGCAGATGTTGGTGATATTGCAACACTGTACTGATGTGATGACTACAGACAGCTACAGGTCATTAATTGTATGCTATCACAGTTTTCAGATCATTTGCACATGATGCGACTGTTTCCATAAATTCACATTTTCATCACATTAAACACTATCAGTCAAGTTGTGTTCAAGGGTGTTTATTGTAGTGCAAATAATTGATGGGAAAGTGCAATGGAATGGGGTGGTGGTTGAGGAAAGTCCAGGGTATTGTTCCATTCTGTTTGTAGCACAGGTCCTGTGTCCAATGGCCATAGGAAGGGGAGCGAAGGCAGTTCAAAGTGGACAAGGTGACTGGGTGAGACACACGGGGGACAATTCAAGAGGGTCTTATTTCCTGGCAGTGGTCTTGCTCTTGGCAAGTGCCTCTGGCTTCTGTCTGATTCACCTTCTGTAGGGGGAGGGGTGCTGGTGGCCTGTGGGTCCCGTGGCAGAGCCTCCTGCCCACTAGCTGCAGTGGAAGTAGAGGGCTGACTAGTAGGCTGGCTAGTGGTAGGGGCCCTTTGGTGTGCTGTGCATTCACTTATGATGTTGGCCATGTCTGCCAGCTCCCCTGCTATGGAGACCATGGTGGTGTTGAGGGCCTGCAAATCCTCCTTGATCTCCTGATGGTGTTCCTCCTGCAGCCGCTTGTTCTCCTGCATGTTGGTAAGGATCTGGCCCATCTTGTCCTGGGATTGTTGGTAAGCCCCCAGGATATAAGTGAGTGCCTCCTGGATAGTCGGTTCCTTGGGCCTGTCCTCCCTCTGGTGCACAGCGGTCCTCCTAGTGTCTCTGTACCCCTGTGTCTCTGTCCCCTGATTGTCTTGTGGGTGAAGTGAGGACTGGGGTCCCTGTACAGGTGGACACACTGCTGATTGATGTGCCCTGGGGACAGAGGTGTGGGGACATTGAGTGGGTGCTGTGGTATTAGATACTGATAGGGGAGGCTCTGTGGTGGACTGTGAGTGGGATGGGGTGTCCGACTAACCAGTGATCCCTGATGGGCCAGGTATTTCACCCGAATCCAGAGTTACTGTCATCATTGGGGCATCTTCTGTTGGGGGACTGGTTAGATGTGGTACCTCCTCTCTGCTGAGATTAGCGGGTGCACCTGTGGGAATGTAAGTGATGTATTATGCCTCATGTCTGTGACAAACTGTACATCCCTGGCTTCCCCTCTATCATTGCTGTTGCCCTGCAACCTTTGTTTGTGTAGGGTGATGTATTGTGGGCTTGTTAATTCCCCAGGCTGTGCATGCTTTTCTGATGGGTGTCCATGTAGGGCTGGGACGGCTGTCCATGCATTGGAATTGCATGCAGGGCTAGGCATTGGGGTTAGTCATATTTGTAGGTGCAGTGTGTGGGATAGAGTGGAGTAATGGGAGTGAAGGTAAGGAAGTGTGATGGCACGCAGGTGTGGGGGGGTGATAAGTAGTAAATGTTGACTTACCAGTGTACAGTCCTCCGGTAACTGCAGTGAGTCCCTCAGGATGCATTATTGCCAAGACTTGCTCCTCCCATGCTGTGAGCTGTGGGGGAGGAGGTGCGGGTCCACCGCCAGTCTTCTGTATGGTGAGCTGGTGCCTTGCTGCCATAGAACGTACCCTCCCCCGTAGGCCATTCCACCTCTTCCTGATGTCGTCCCTTGTTCTTGGATGCTGTCCTATGGCGTTCACCCTGTCCACAATTCTCCGCCATAGCTCCATCTACCTGGCAATGGATATTTGCTGTACCTGTGCTCCAATCAGCTGTGGCTCTACACTGACTATTTCCTCCACCATGACCCGCAACTCCTCATCAGTGAAACGGATCTGCCTTAGTGGGGACATGGGTGTTGTGTGGTGTGTGTTGATGGGAGGGTGTTGAGTAATGTGGTGGGGTGTGGGATGTGGGGTGCGTGACAGATGTGTGGGTGTTTGTAGTGTGTGTGTGTGCAGTTGTCTCAATGGTCTTGGTTTCAATCTGGTGGCAATAATTACTGTTCGGAAAGGG
This sequence comes from Pleurodeles waltl, assembly GCF_031143425.1. Taxonomy (NCBI): domain Eukaryota; kingdom Metazoa; phylum Chordata; class Amphibia; order Caudata; family Salamandridae; genus Pleurodeles; species Pleurodeles waltl. Next base: position 138,190,770 of record NC_090448.1, read on the forward strand.
TTGTAGGTAATGTGGGTGTGTGTTTATAGTGTTGTGTATGGGTAGGTGTGGTGTGTGTATCAGTGTCAAGTGTGTGATTTCGGTTTTGGCCAATGTAGTGTTGTTTTGTATTTGGGTGTCCATTGTGAGCGCGCGGGTGTGTACCGCCAATGGTTTACCATTGTTGAAAGTACGCCGTGGTGATCCGTGGGTCATAATGTGGTGGGCGTTGTTTTGTTGGGGTAACGGTATGGGTGTTGGTACCGACCTTTGGGCTGGCGGATTTGTGTATGTGGCAGTATTCTGTCAGATTGGTGTATGTGTCATAATATGGCGAAAGGATATCCGCCACTGTGGTGGTATGTTGGCAGCTGTCACCACGGTGGTAAGCGGGTTTTACCACCAATGTCATAATGAGGGCCTAAGTGTTATGTGTGAAGGATCTGTATTTTGTGATGAACACGTGGACAGATGTAGTGGTTGACCCTAGCTTTTGAATGCAGAGGAGACATTGCTCCACCAGTCCTTCATGAATAGTGTCAGTAAGGTGGTGCTAAGAACTTGTACATATGGGCGTATGTTAGGGTGATGCGCATTGAATGCCGTGCAGTGAAGCAGGTGGCATATGTGTTGTCACGCAAACATCTGTGTTTCCCTGTCCATGTGTGTTTGGTGTGGTGTCCGTTTTTTTTGTCCACATGTTTAGTGTGTTGTCTGTGCTATTAAGTGTATGCTGGCTTACCTACGAGTAGGCCATTGCCATATTGTCCATCCTGGAAGTGTTGATTAATTGTAGAGTGTCTGAAGACGTAGGCATCATGGACGCTGCCCGGATATTTAGCAAGGATGTTATATAATCCACGATGGTCCACAATGGCCTGCACATTAATTGAGTGTGTGTGTTTCCTGTTCCTGAAGAGGTGTTCCATTGCAGCAGGAGGGACAAGTTGGACATGTGTGCAGTCCATTGCACCCAGCAAATGGGGGAACCAATTTGGCAGAATCCTTGTTTGGTCTCCTGCTGTAGTTACTGGGTGTTGGGGAACTGGATGTGGTGGGGTGTGAGGCGGATGATGGCATCCAGGGCCATAACAAGGAAGGCAGAAAGGGATGGTGGTGAGATACCACCCACTTGTGCTGCAATGGTCTGAAATGATCCATAGGCCAGCATGTGGAGGAAGGCCAGGAGTCTGGTCATGGATGGTATGGTTGTGTGACTTTCCACTCTTGCACTCTTGATGTCAGGAGCAATGTGGTGGAGCAGCTTTATGATGGACTCCAGCTTCAGACAGTACAGTCTGATGACCTCTTCGTCCCTGAGGCCAAGGATAGAGGCACGTGTGTAGAATATTCTCTCCCTCCTTCTGCGCTGCCTTTGTGGTTGCAGTGGTGGTGGTTGAGATTGCTGCAGTGGTGGTGGTGGCGTCATCGCTGTCGTCTTCTCCAGGTGCCAAGCTGTAGCAGTAATAGGTTCATGTTGTCCAGTAGCTTGCTAGGGTTCCTTATGTGTGTTTTCCTTATGTAGTTGTGGTTGGGCATCATATTAACGCCTGGTCTGGCCAGACGTTAAGGGGCATATTTATACTCCGTTTGCGCCGAATTTGCGTCGTTTTTTTCGACACAAATTCGACGCAAAACTAACTCCATATTTATACTTTGGCGTTAGACGCGTCTAGCGCCAAAGTTCATGGAGTTAGCGTAATTTTTTTGCGTGAACACCTTCCTTGCGTTAATGATATGCAAGGTAGGCGTTCCCGTCTTAAAAAATGACTCGTATTTATACTCCCGGGCAAAAATGACGCCCGGGAGTGGGCGGGTCTAAAAAACTCGCATTAGCGCCGGATTTTAGCGCCTGGGTCAGGGCAGGCGTTAAGGGACCTGTGGGCTCAGAATGAGCCCAGAGGTGCCCTCCCCTGCCCCCAGGGACACCCCCTGCCACCCTTGCCCACCCCAGGAGGACACCCAAGGATGGAGGGACCCACCCCAGGGAACTTAAGGTAAGTCCAGGTAAGTATTTTTTTTTGTGGCATAGGGGGGCCTGATTTGTGCCCCCTACATGCCACTATGCCCAATGACCATGCCCAGGGGACATAAGTCCCCTGGGCATGGCCATTGGGCAAGGGGGCATGACACCTGTGACTCCTGTCTTTGCTAAGACAGGAGTCATTTCAATGGGGGATGGGCGTCGTAAAAAATGGCGCAAATCGGGTTGTGGCGATTTTTTTGCATCAGCCTGACTTGCACCATTTGTGGACGCCCATACGCCATTTTCCCCCTACGCCGGCGATGCCTGGTGTACGTCGTTTTTTTCAACGCACACCAGACAGCGCCGGCGGCTAACGCCGGCTAACGTCATTCAATAAATACGGCGCCCGCATGGCGCTCCAGAATGGCGTTAGCCGGCGCTAATTTTTTTGGCGCAAAACTGCGTTAGCTAATTTTTGCGGCAAAAAGTATAAATATGGCTCTAAATTTTTTACGATAATCAGGATTAGCATAATTTTTTTAACCCAATCCTAGGCGTCCGTCACTTTTCTATCAGCTTGTAAATTTGGCGCTGGCAGGCTAGCGTAATCTTTTAGGAGGGAACTCCTACCTTGGATATCATTGTCGTTAAATGACACAAGATTAGAAGACACTCCTAAAAAATGACACTAAGGCCCTCATTACAACCCTGGTGGTAAATCCCGCTTTTCGCCGTGCAGAAGACCGCCAACATGCCGCTGCGGCAGAAGAATTCCACTACAGGTATTACGACTCACAGCTCGGAATCCGCCACAATGCAGACACCCACACAAGTCCGCCACACTAAAGGTCAGTGATAAACTGGCGATACAAAAACCTACACTGTCACGCCAACAGGAATACGCCCACACTATCACGACCCACGAATCAACGCGGAGGTCTTTCAACCGCGGTATTCAATTGGCGATACACACCGCTGCGCTCAAAATACACACACATTTACAAAACACAACCACATTGGACAATTCAAAATACACACACCTGACACACATACACACACAACACCCAAACATCCAATCCAATATAAAACACACACCCACATCACTCACAAACCCTTACAACCAAAATTCTGAAAGAAGGCCAGAGAGAGAGAGACTACCTAACACAACACCAGCATCCACAGACACAAAACATCACTCATACAACATCCACGCACCTCAAACAACACACACCAACACATCCCCTCACACATCACAACAGACACCACCTCACACATCACCCACACCACATCATGGCACCTCAAAGACACTCCAGGTTCTCTGGGGAGGAGCTCAGGGTCATGGTGGAGGAAATCGTCCGGGTAGAGCCACAGCTATTCGGATCACAGGTGCAGCAGACCTCCTTTGCAAGGAAGATGGAGCTATGGCGGAGAATTGTCGACAGGGTCAACGCAGTGGGACAGCATCCAAGAACACGAGATGAAATCAGGAAAAGGTGGAGCGACCTACGGGGGAAGGTATGTTACGTGGTATCTAGACACCAGATTGCTGTACAGAGGACTGGCGGTGGACCCCCGCCTCCTCCCCCACAACTAACAACATGGGAGGAGCAAGTCTTGGCGATCATGCATCCTGAGGGCCTCTCAGGAGAAGCAGGAGGACTGGACTCTGGTAAGTCATATCTTTACTACTTCACCCTCCCACCTCACCTGCATCCCATCACATACTCCCACCCTCACCCTCACACTCATCACCCCAAAAACCCACAGATACCCCAGTAACACAACCCACACATCCCAAATTCAAGCCCTGCATGTAACACCAATGCATGGACACCCATCACCAAAGCATGTTGATTAGAGAGACTCACTTATGCCACAAAATCACCAATCACACAAGGGCCACGGCAATAATGCAAGCACAGGAGTAGAGAGTAACTCACACATTGCACAAGATGGCACACACAGATACAATAACTATTCATTTACACCCCAACAGGACCCAAACCCAACGTCCCGGACAGGAGGTGCCAGACATATCCAGTCCCCCCACAGAAGAGGCCCACAGTGACGACAGCAGCTCTGCACGCCTGGATCAAGATGACCAGCCCGGCCCATCAGGGACCTCGGGACAGTCGGTTCCCCTGACATACCACCACTGAACCTCCCCACTCAGGAAACACCACCACAGCACCCACCCAGTAGGCCCATCCCTCTGTCCCCAGGACACGTCAATCAGCAGTGTGTCCACCACTACAGGGAACCCAGGCAACCCTACTAACACAGGACGATCAGGGACCTGGGGGCAGTGGCAGTAGGCACACGGTTCAGGGGACAGAGGCACAGGATAACAGGGAAGCTGAGAGGACTGCTGCGCGACAGGGGGAGGACAGGCCTATAGAACCCACACTCCACGAGGCACTCCCCAACATCATGGGAGCTTACCACCATTCCCAGGAGACCATGGGCACGGTACTGGCCAAGTTTCAGGAGACCCAGTGGCTGCTGGAGGAACACTACCTGGGAATCAGGGAGGACTTGAAGTCCATCAACACCACACTGGTCACCATTGCAGGGGTGCTGGCAGACCTTCTCAACACCAGGAGGGACACAGTGTCACACCAACGGGCCCCAGACAATAGCCCAGACGATGAACAGCCCTCCACCTCTGCCGGCGCTAGTGGACAGGAGGCACTGCCAAAGGAACAACAGGCCACCAGCAGTCCACCCCCTGCAGATGGAGAACCACCCCACAAGTGGTCCCTGAGATCCAGGAACAAGACAGAGAACATTGCCAAGACCCCCGCCAGGAAATAAGACCCCCCTGAATGTCACCCTTCTGTCCCACATTGTCACCCTGTCCACTTTAAACTGCCATTGCTCCACTTCCTATGCCTCATTGGACAATGCACCTGTGAAACAAATAGACTGGGCCCTGCACCATCACCCCAGCCCATTTCACACACCCCTCCACTTATTTGCACAGAAATAAACACACTTGAATCACAATAAAATCTGGAGTCTGTCTGTGCTTTCACTACGGTGTAATTTCAAAACCTCTGGAATATAGCAATGTCAATGTACTTGTTCACATACCAATATAACACAGCTGTAGGCCAGCAATAAACATAGCAGAAGGCACAAAGTGGGAGCCAGATCTGTGAAATGGAAAGACAAAGTAACAAGTCAGGGTCCATACACTGAGTGAAAATGACAGACGCAGTTACATCTTCTTAGCTGTGTCTCACTGGAAGTATTGCATTATGATGTTGTTTCGGTTGTCGACATTTTCTTCTTCTGCCTCCTCTTCTTCACTGTCCACAGGCTCCACAGTTGCCACAAGACCACCATCTGGCCCATCCTCCTGTAGAAAAGGCACCTGGCGTCGCAAAGCCAGGTTGTGCAGCATACAGCATGCCACGATGATCTGGCACACCTTCTTTGGTGAGTAGTATAGGGATCCACCTGTCAGATGGAGGCACCGGAATCTGGCCTTCAGGAGGCCGAAGGTGCGTTCTATAATCCTCCTAGTTCGTCCATGTGCCTCATTATAGTGTTCCTCTGCCTTTTTCCTGGGATTCCTCACTGGGGTCAGTAGCCATGACAGGTTGGGGTAACCAGAGTCACCTGCAAATGTCGAGGGACAAATGTTAGACACACACTAACCCTTAGGGACAACCCCATACCCAGACATCTATGTCAACTGTGTTGGGACCTTGGCCTCACCTATTAGCCACACATGGTGCCCCTGGAGTTGCCCCATCACATAAGGGATGCTGCTATTCCTCAAAATGTAAGCGTCATGCACAGAGCCAGGATACTTGGCATTCACATGGGAGATGTACTGGTCTGCCAAACACACCATCTGCACATTCATCGAATGGTAGATTTTCCGGTTTCTGTACACCTGTTCATTCCTGCGGGGGTGGGGACAAATGCCACATGTGTACCATCAATGGCACCAATGATGTTGGGGATATGTCCCAGGGCACAGAAGTCACCTTTTACTGTGGGCAAGTCCTCCACTTGAGGGAAAATGATGTAGCTGCACATATGTTTCAGCTGGGCAGATAACACTCTGGACAACACGTTAGAGAACATTGGCTGGGACATCCCCGATGCCATGGCCACTGTTGTTTGAAAAGACCCACTGGCCAGGAAATGGAGTACAGACAGAACCTGCACTAGAGGGGGGATTCCTGTGGGAGGGCGGATAGCTGAAATCAGGTTTGGCTCCAACTGGGCACACAGTTCCAGGATTGTTGCACGATCAAGTCTGTATGTGACAATGATGTGTCTCTCTTCCATTGTTGACAGGTCTACCAGGGGTCTGTACACCGGGGGATGCCACCATCTCATCACCTGCCCCAGCAGACGTGCCCTATGGAGGAGAACAGCAATCAAAGGGTCATCCAACACTTTGGTATCACATTGTGTTATTTGGTTAAAATTTGGAAATTCGCAATGTGCCTTTATCTGTCTGTATTCCAGGCCTAAATAGGTGTGACGCAGTTTTTTTCCATGCCATGTGGCCCCCTGAAATGGCGGCTGCCTTACCTGTAAGGTGGGACAAGGGGAAATGAGGTAACTGCGCTGGCGTTGTACACCGTCGCGGTGGGCAGTCGAAGACCGCGGCGCAATTCAGCATTGGTGAACATTGGGCCCTATGGGTCCCAGGAGCCAATGACGATGTATGCCGGCAGTGATGGTACGCACCGCCACAGACGTGACCGCCATTTTCTTACTGTTCACTCACTTGATACCTGACCTTCAACAGGAGAGGACCTACACTTCAAGTGCTGCTGTGACCTGTGTCTGGAAGTGACGATGGCTACAGTGTCTGGAGAAAGGGCCCCTGCCTTCACTTCAGAGGAATTGAAGAAACTGGTGGATTTGGTCCTCCCCCAGTACACACAACTGTGTGGTCCTCCAGACAAACAGGTGAGTACACTGTGAGCATGGTGGATGGCACCTGAGTGTATGGAGTGTCGTGGATGGAAGTGGGTGGGGAGAGGGACAGGCCAGCATGTCAGGATTGTGTGTGTTTGTATGGCAGGGCCTGTGTGGGAGGTGTATGGCAATGAGTGAGATGAAATGTACGGGCTAGAAACATCCATTTTTACTTCACTTTTCCTCTAGGTCAATGCCCAACAGAAGAAGGGTATTTGGTGTGCCATCGCCAAGGACATCCGGACCCTGGGGGTCTACCATAGACGGAGCACCCACTGCCGTAAAAGATAGGATGACCTGCGCCGCTGGAGCAAGAAGACGGCGGAGGCCCAGCTGGGGATGGCCTCCAAACGTGGAAGGGGTGCCCGTCGCACCATGACCCCCCTGATGTACCGGATCCTGGCGGTGGCCTATCGGGAGTTGGATGGGCGCTTGAGGGCATCACAGCAGCCACAAGGGGCTGAGTACACTCTAATTCAGCTGACTCTGCACACATTACGAGGTGTCTGGGTGGGGGAGGTGGGCTGTGGGTTCCCCTAGGCCAGGGAGAACTTGGTAGGCAAGGTCCCTTGTTAGGCATGCTCTGTGGCACCCCAACTTCACTACTGGTAATAGCCATCTACACCTAGTCAGGCTCCTGTGGCTTCCAGGTGTGCAGCAATTTGGCTTAGGCCTCGTCCCCCATGGGCAGGTGAATTTGCTAGGAACTGTTAATGCATGGCTTAGTGCAAAGGGCTGCTCCCTGTGTGTTGTGTCCGCCAACGGTAGTGGTGTTGCATGCACTGAACATGTGTTTCTTCGGCCTTCCCCCCCTTTTTGTTTTGTCTCCCTGTTCTTGCGTGCAGTATCATCATCTGGTGAAGGAGCAGTGGCACCGGAGCAGGAGGGAGCTGCAACCCACTTGGCCCTGGAGGGTGAAGCAATGGAGTCCGAAGCCACCAGTGGGACAGAGGGCGAGGGGAACTTCATGACGGGGACAGGAGCATACACCAGCGACAGCTACTCCTCCTCTGATGGGAGCTCCCTTGCGGTGGCGGGCACCTCTGTGCCCACCGCATCAACAGGTACAGCTGCTACCCCCTCTACCAGCACCGCCCTCCCAGCAGCCCCTCAGTGTGTGTCCCGTGCCCGCTCACCCAGGAGGGTGGCATCTCCTTCGCCCCAGGCACCTCAGTCCCTGCTCCAGTCAGCCCTGCTGCCTTCAGTGAGGAGGCTATTGACCTCCTGAGATCCCTCACTGTTGGGCAAGTTACCATTTTGAATGCCATCCAGGGTGTTGAGAGGCATTTGCAACAAACAAATGCATACTTGGAGGGCATTCATTCTGGGCAGGCGGCCCAACAGAGAGCATTTCAGGCTCTGGCCTCAGTACTGATGGCAGCCATTGTCCCTGTGTCCAGCCTTCCCCCTCCAACTTCCTCCACCCATACCCAATCCCCTGTACCTCTGCCTATCCCAAGCACACCATCAGACCAGCATGCACACTCATCAACACACGAGTGGACATGGCAAACATAAGCACCACACATCCCACAAGCACTCACGCAACCAACATCCCCATGCAGACACAGCAACAGCCACTAACTCCACTGTGTCCCCCTCCTCCACGTCCTCCTCCTCCCTCCCTGTCTCGTCTCCACTCACACCTGCATGCACTACATCCTCAGCCACTACCTCCATCACCAGCACGCCCATCACCACACATCGCTTGTGTGCACTCACCACCCCCACTACCATTCACACATCCCCAGTGTCCTCTCCAAGTGTGTCTGTGAGCCCTCCTCCCAAAGTACACAAACGCAGGCACACACCCACCCAACAGCCATCCACCTCACAACAGCCTCCGGCCCATGCACCTTCACCCAAATTCAGCAAACGTACACCTCCTACAACCACTACCTCTTCCTCTACTCACAAACCCCCTCCATCTTCCCGTCCCAGTGTGTCTAAAAAACTTTTCCTGAAAAACTTTGACCACTTCCCTTCACCTCCCCCCCGGCCTTCCCCTAGGGCCAGGCTTTCCAGGTCCCAGCCCAGCACCTCAGCCACCAAATCCCCAGGCACAGTGGTGCCAACAACTGCGGGGTCATCGAGTGCGCCACCCCTCAGGGCTGCCAGTGTGCCACCTTGCGAGGCCAAGGACCTCCTGCCACCTGCCAAGGTGAAGAAGGTGCCCACATCCCAGAGGGAGAAGCCGCACCTACCAGCCACCAAGGGCTCCACCAAAACTAAAGGGGACAGTGGCAAGACACCTGCAGTACCATCAAAGGTGGGAAAGGGACAAACGCAGAAGAAAAGGTCAGAACAGGGCACGGTTGCACCGACTGAGGGACTAGAGTCACCCCTTCTATCAACGACTACATCAACCTGCACGGGGGCGAACACCGCAACCTGCCCTGCCACCAACACCGCCACCAGCACCGCCACCTGCACAGCCACCTACACTGGCACCTGCACGTCTGCAGCCTCAGCAACAGTCCCTAGCATTTACCCCAGTGGGCAGCCGTCCGAGGCTGCAGGAGACGTCCTGCTGTGTCCCTCAACAGGTGCTGACACATGCACCACCGCCAGCACCGCCGCAAGCACCGCCATCAGCCCCGCGACGTGCTCGGACAGTGGTACCACCGCTGACATGGCTACCATCCCCAGTGGTCAGCCGTCCGAGGCTGGAGGAGACTTCCTGGACCCTGCCCAGCTTCCATGAAGCATGACGTTCATCACTGTTTGCACCTGCTGGTGGAAGGCGAAGCCGCAGCAAGGTAGGGTATGCCTCTGCCTCCATGGCATATCATGCTACCTGTTCCTAGGCAATCTCGTGGCACACACACCCATGTGAGGGAATGGGACCGGCCACACTGCATGTGGAGCACTCTGGGCACAAGGCCCCCTCCAGAACAAGTGGAGAAAAGCATCCACTACCTCAGTCCTTGGCAGGATGAAGCACTCTGGGCACAAGGCCCCCTCCAGAACCAGTGGAGAATCACATCCACTACCTCAGTCTTTGGCAGGATGAAGCACTCTGGGCACAAGGCCCCCTCCAGAACCAGTGGAGAAAAGCATCCACTACCTCAGTCCTTGGCCGAATGAAGCACTCTGGGCACAAGGCCCCCTCCAGAACCAGTGGAGAAAAGCATCCACTACCTCAGTCCTCGGCAGGATGTTAAGGTGGCTGTCTATGTTGGCGGTTTCCGCCATGGTCGTGATTCCATTTTTTTTCCGCCGGCCTGTTGGCGGTATTACTGTTGCTTTACCACCATCCGCCAGGGTTGTAATGAGGGCCTAAGTCCGGAAATTTGTCGCTAGACTGCTCTAGCAACACTGTCTAAATATGGAGCTGGGTTAGCACTGCTTTTGTGTAAAAACAAATTGTCTCAAAGGCGGCGCAAACTTTTCTCAAATTTGGGCCTGTGTGTGTACATCAATGGTAAGCAGGTTTGTGAGCAATGGAGGTTTTTTCTTCGCTTTGTTCTTTCAACGTTTAGGTGCCTAGATGGTTACCCTTTCACTCAGGTAGGACTTGAGTGTGTTCATGATCACATAATAAAGAAGGTGATAGTTCACCCTTTACGAGTAGGGATCCTAAGCCCTGAAGAACGCCCCATACCAGTGTAGGCTCAGAGTGAGGGCAGACACATGTTGACTTTCTAAGACGGTCTGTATTTTTAACAATACCCGTGGACATCACTATTAAAGATAGAATATACCGGTAGTCAGTTAGGTATTTTTAACAGATCTGGATCCCACTGGTATCCAGTAGCATTTATCTAAGAACTCCCTCCAGTGTAGGTCTACTGAGAGGTGAGAGTCCGCCCAGGTGGCACTGTCTCGCCAGGGTGGGGAGAGGTGGTCAATGATAAAGCATGACATGATTACGTGTGTGAGACCACCGTTTCCATAAAAGGGGAACCCCTTATTAAACTTGTCAACACAACTTCTTGGGATTAGGTTACTCTCATAACTGACACATCCCCCCTGCACACCCTTTTTGTTTATTAGTGCTATTTGGGGAGGTAGTGTGGGGTGGTGTATCTCTTGTCTCGCCTTTTGTGTATAGCCATCAAGATCAGTGACATACATAGGTTCACAAATAATACTTTGTGTGATGAGCAACCTCCCAAGGACCTTGTGGGCAGATTATATAGAGCTCTCTGGTCCCCATATAGGCGATGAAGACAGCTCTGAACCTGTAACTCTGGCTTAAGGACTGCTTTAAGTCTCGGTCTTTCCTCGCCACAATGCTGTTTCCTCTGGGACGATAGGGGGAGGATTAATAGAGTTGAACACCCATTGTACCCTTGGTGTCCCTGAATGCTCTAGAAGCAAAGGCAGGTCCCTGGTCTGAGTGAAATGCTGCAATCGCATATGTACTGATAAAGACTAGCAAATCTTTAATAACAGTCCGAGTGTTAGCCAACTGTTGAGGCCATACCCACAGGAATCTAGAACAAGAATCAACAGCTACTAAGATGTATTTGTATGCACCATCAGGTTGTAAGGGACCACAATGGTCCAGGTACACACATTGGAGTGGTTTGTTGGAAATTAGGAGTGATATCTGCAGTGGGAGTTTAATGGTGGACCCTGTGAATTGCTGGCAAAAGTCACAACAAAGGATATATTGCAAGGTCTTTTTGTAAAGACCTGGCCACCAAAATCGTTTTTATAATAGTGATATTGTAGCTGCCACACCTACGTGAGCAGAAGTGGCACCCACGTGTGCTGATTCGATGAGATCTGTTCTCTGGTCTTGGTTGGGGATCACACGATCTCCCACCCCTGGAATGGTTGCAAATGCAATGTTCTGGGCACTGAGATGGTAGGGATATCTTGCAGGGTAAAGTTTTGCCATTAGCCAAAGCTTTCACAGCAGCCAGCGTCTCATTATCCAACCTTGTCTTTGAGCGAGTTATTGCAGCAAAAGAAGCCGTAGCCACTGCAGACTTGGCAGCTTCGTCAACCAAAGTGTTTCCTACAATGTGTACTCCTACACATTGATGGCCCAATGTATAAATTACATTTACTTTTTCTGCCACATAGGTCTGCTACCCTGCCCCACAAGTTTCTATGTTTGATGGTGTTCTCTTTGTAATCTGAAGCCATTCAGGCACCAATGATTCAGGTAGTCATCATAGGACTTGACACAAAAATACAAGTCACACAGAATCAGTGTTGGATTATCAGGATCTGTATGTTCCAGTGCCAGGACCCTTAAGCTCTGTCAACTGTGCAGTGCCCTAGGGTCTGCGTGTAGGTATTCTGAGGGAGGAAGGGACCATCTCTCATCACCTTGCTTGCAACTGCACAAAAGGCAGAGTATTGATGTTTAGTACCTACAGCTGGTTGTGCTGAACCATCACTATAAATGACAGTTCATTATTGCTCTAATGGTAATATATTAGTAGGTGCTGTGTACTCCTGTTCGTATTGGAGGAATTCATGGGTCTGAAGTTTTGGGTCAAAGGTGTAATCAACATCAGTGATAGTCAAGGGTGTTGCCCATTAAATCCAATGTGGATATAATGCATTTGCATCTGGAACGCTAGCTTTGATGACCGCCTCAAGGGCTGGCACTGGGGTAACAACAATAATACATTTCCCTTGGGCAAATGGCCTCTCCTTGATGACAGAAATCTGAACAGCAGTCAGTATTTTTACTGTTGGTGCAAAACACTGTTCTGCATTGGAAAACAAATGTGATTTGTATACTTTGGGTACCGTGTCACCTTCATTGAATGTTACGTAGGTGAAGGCGATGGCACCAGCAATTATTCTGATGACCAGGTTTGTTTTGTTGTCATATGTGTGTTAATGTTTTGCTTCTAGCATGTCCCACTGCAGTTCTCTGAGAATGCATGTGTGTTCTATTGTCCAGTGTTTGCTTGACAAATCTGGCTGAATTAAATCATAGAGTGGTTTTATGTGTTGAGCATAATCGGGTATATGTGTTCTGCCAAGGTTAAAGAAACCAAGAAATGACATTTTTCTAGAAAGTGCGGGGCCAGGCTCTTTTCTTCATCTGATGGTTTGTATACCAGAAATAAGACACTTGAGAAAGCAATATTATTTTTCTTGAAATTTAATTTGTAGCCCTGGGCTGCAAATCCTAATATGATCTGATCCACCCTGGCCAGATGTATGTTGAGGTCGTCATCTGTGAGATAAATTTCTTTCACGTAAGACAATGCGCCAGCATCAATCTCATGTAGTATTGATGTTGCTCGGACTGAAAAAACCCAGGGCTGTTCTTATACCCTTGAGGTCATTGGCAAAAGCGCCGCTGCAAGCCTAATAAGCTAAAAGCGCTAAAATCCCATCTTTCAGGCACTAGGTTTGTATTTTTTGCACACTATGTTGTCATTTAGTGCTGTGTGCATTTTGTATTGCATAGGTGCATGTATTACCATTTAAGTGCCTGTAATCTAAGACTATTCTATATGAATAATCTGGTTTGGCAACGGGGAAGACAGGTTATTCATTTCAGAGACACATTGTTCAAGTGCTTCCTGGACCTCAAGTTGTGTGAGACTCTCTCTCACTGGAGCATTAGCCCTGTGTTTAATAGGATAATGAGATTGAGGATGTGGTGAAGATATAATTGGTATTACATGGTAGGGGGACTCCTTATCCCACCCCACATAATTGCGGTACAGCGCAGCAGCCTGCACCAGAGACCTTTACTGCGTCTGGAACCAGGACTGAGAAGGAAGGCCAAATGGCATCTTCCCCATGTAAGGGAGCTTGTGGACAAATTCAGGTGAGCAATCTTTTTCTGATAATAGAATATCACAGTTTACGTTTTCCCAAAACATTACTTCAATAGTGCACTCTATGTTTCCCTCAATTTGGATGTTTAATTCATAAACCTTCTCTGGTGGGGAGTGCCTGTCCGCTGTCTCTATGACAAGAAAGTCATTAGTTGCTGTCACATCCAGATGATCTTTAAGATTCTGGCGACAAATCCCGACCTCTTCCATGCTGTCTAGCAGAGTCACTGCCCACACCCTGTTCTTTAACAGTGTTCTCAGCATGGCTGGCATTTTTGACTGAAATTGCAGCCACCTTTTTCTTTTTAAGTTGGGGTTTCTGTTGAGGGGATTTGTCTTCTTTCTTCACGTAAGCTTCTGAGGAATGTTGTAAGTCCTTCTTCAGCTTTGTGTAGCCACTTCAGGTTTCTGGCCATCCCACTCTCTCACTCCATTTGTCTGGTGTGTCCTGAAAAGAATGAGAGGGAAGTGTTTAGTAAATTGGTATCTATCAGGAGCTTTTAAAGTTTCTCTATATCAGAGATTGTATCTTCTTTCAGAGGTTTCCGGTTGTGGAGCTTCTCCTCTCTGACTTCTTCTATCTGTATTTAGTTTTTGTTTAGCCCAGCATTTGTTAGAACCCTCTTGTGCTTGTTTAGTACCTGCTTTTAGCATGGTACTTTGTTTCTGTGGTTTAGTTGGTCTAGCCCCCAGACTATCCCATCCTATGCTAGTATAGGTGTCAGAAATAATCTTTGGCAGGTCGCGCTCCTGTTCCTGTTGAGGAACACTTAGGAGCCGTTGGCATATAACCAACACTGCTGCTTCTCCTTTAATGTTACTTAAAATAATTGAGGACACTCTGTCAAAACTGCGCATCAGTTTCATCCCCAAACCGAGTGCCAGGACTGCCCCATGTTTATTTTGAATTTGTTGTAACACTTTCAGTAAATTGGCAAGTGCTGGGGTACCATGCATGGTAGTGTAGATTGCGGCAAAGACTAAACCCCAAGTGTTACAGTTGTCTATTGATGGAACCATGCCAAATGGCAAGCACATGGTGAGAATTCTATTTTTGTCTTGGAGTCCCGTATGGGGAAACACTGCTTCCAGCTGGTTTGTTTTTTGTGCAATCCAGAACGGAATCTTCTCCCGCTCTATGGGTGCTTTTCCCATTATTGAGTGGACTGTTTCCCAGAATGACCAATAAATGAGCAGCTGGAGCAGCCCGCGCTGGGGCGGTGTCCAAAGTCTGCATCACAAATTGTATCACTAGTCTAAATATTGCTATTAGCTCATTATAAAGTGTGTGTACATCAGCTACTGGCATAACTTGCACATAGGAATGTGGTGTATACGTGCCAAGTGTTGGCCACATTGGTCCATCATTGCTTAAAGGACCTAATCTCACAGGTTGTATTACTTGTGGAAGGGCACCATTGAACAGGTTTTGATGTTCTTGATAAGAAAGAGGTATCTCTAAGTATTGGTAAGCTGAATACTATTGTGGTACGTTTGCTATTCTGTTTGCATGAACTGTATGTATATCTGCATCTATTTCAAAAAAGCTGATCAAGGAGTAGAATATTTCTGTCTTATATGCATCGTGGGCTTCCCCGATAAATGTGACATCCCGATGTCTTCAGTTAAGCCGTGAGCAAAAAGAAACTGCATGAGTGGATGGCTGCAGTTGTCCCGTAACAGGATTTGCCATATTTGAGAATAGGTGTTAGGGAACACCAATGGGAGAAGAAAATCCTTTTATGGTTCGAACTTGAGCAACCTTCAGCTTAAATAGGTACTCCCTATTTAGCTGAGGGGTATCGCCCCTAAGACCATGAACATCTCCGTGTGATGGTACTTAGGATACCTTTAGTGTGTGCGAGACAGAGATTCAGGAGACTCGTAAAATTAGTGCCTACGCCATCGTTGATAGCACCATGTCATAAGGACTCTCATACTCCAATTAGACTGCTGGATTTGGGGCAGCAGCACCTCTGCGTTGTAGGCGACTGAGTCACTCCCACACCAGCTAGCAGCTGTTGGCCCAACCCTCCTAGCTCACTAGCAGCCCCCCACCAAAAACCAACGGTAAAGGTGATTTGTGGCAGCCTTGCATGGAACTCTGAAAAAACCCTCAGGGAAAATTGTGGTGAAACAAGCCTTACCCTTTTCTCTCCATATACAAGTCTCTTACACACACATAGGCAAGAAAAGAAATGCAGGGCAGTTTTCAATACATTTATTGAAAAGACTGCAATCTGTGATAAAATACATGAGCTGCAATGATTGGGATAATGAGGAAAAACAAAATCAGGATTGTGAAATTTAGAGATGTAAATATGAACAAATCCAACATATTGTAAAGACATAAGTATACAATTCCTACCTAAAAGCCTAATCTCTAGCCCCTAAGCAAGAGCATGGGGATGTAAGCCAAATCTGTCTGTACAGTGCCCATGAGAAGCACACCCCACCCCCGTTACACTGATACAAAATCAGGCCGCCAGTCCTCGGGTCAGGATCCATGGAGACATAAAAAGGCTGAGGCCTACTGAAAGCCAGCATGCAGCATGGATAGAAATTCTGGCTGGAACACCCTCTAACACCTTTTGTCCTACAAGATTTTTTTATAGGGAGCATGTGTATGTTCATGCTCAGAAGCCTGACAAGAGTATGTACCTAAGCGCTGGACTGTTTACACAGTCTTGGGGCTAGCAATACAAAATATTATTCTGTGTGCCTCGTATTCTGTTCTTGTAATTCCGAGGAAAGAACATGATTCAAAGTATGTCATCCATAGCACTGATAATGATGCTTTTGCAGAATAGCAGCCGATAATGAAATTAAAACAATGCCACTAAAAGAAGCAATAATAAAATGAATAAAATTAAATACATAAATACAGACCATAACTACTAGGTAAAAGGGCACAAGCAGCAAGCCTAAGCTATCACTGTGCCCAAACGACTAACTAAAATGGACCCACCACAGCACAAAACCATAGAAATTCAGCAGTTATCGTTATGGTTAGCTCAAGTGAGTATAACGTGCCCTAAGGTAACTATAACTTGTGCCTTCACCATGCACTGCTAATTACCCCACATATTACATCACTCATTACATCTTTGATAATCTCATTGATAATATCAATGTAACATTTGCAGTAAAATTCTTGAGGAAAAAAATGTGCATGAAGAGGGCGCGAGTTATAGTTACCTTAGGGCACGTTATACTCACTTGAGCTAACCATAAGTATAACTGATGAATTTCTGTTGTTTAGTGCGAGTATATTCAGAACCTAAATATAGTGTCCCTATAACCTTTGGCATTTTAAGTGAGTTTCCATGGGTTTTTTAAACACAAAGGGGGTGATTCTAATCCTGGCGGGCGGCGGAGGCCGCCCGCCAGAATTCCGCCCCCATAATACCGCTCCGCGGTCAGAAGACCGCGGAGGGTATTATGAGTTTTTCCCTGGGCTGGCGGGCGGTCTCCAAAAGACCGCCCGCCAGCCCAGGGAAAAACTCCCTTCCCACGAGGATGCCGGCTCGTAATCGAGCCGGCGGAGTGGGAAGGTGCGACGGGTGCAGTAGCACCCGTCGCGTATTTCAGTGTCTGCAAGGCAGACACTGAAATACCTTGCGGGGCCCTCTTACGGGGGCCCCTGCCGTGCCCATGCCATTGGCATGGGCACGGCAGGGGCCCCCAGGGGCCCCGCGACCCCCCCTACCGCCATCCTGTTCATGGCAGCTTTCCCGCCATGAACAGGATGGCGGTAGGGGGATTCTGAGGGCAGTGGTAAACCGGCGGGAGACCGCCGGTTTACCCTTTCTGACCGCGGCCAAAGCGCCGCGGTCAGAATGCCCTGCGGGGCACCGCCAGCCTGTCGGCGGTGCTCCCGCCGACCCTCGCCCCGGCGGTCGAAGACCGCCGGGGTGAGAATCACCCCCAAAGTAACTTCAATTGCTACACATTAAACCAGCCACCGCTGCACACGGCCTTTGCCTTTGGAGTCCAATCCTACTGTAACCACCCAATCCCGTGCATGCATGGACATTGGCTGTGCGCAGCGGGAGTTAGCCACAGGGCCTGGCCTGTGACCAGGCCCTGTGTCCAGCCCCCTATAACCACCCAGCCACAGGCCATGCATGATCCATGGTCAGTGGAAATTGCTGACTTTTTTTTTTTTAAGCGTGGTCTCCTGTGCCTCTTATTAATTTTGCTCCTCGATGGGCCACATTTCAGGGGCATGGCCATGAAATAGGCACATGGGTCCCCCCTCCTAGGCCTCTTAAAAGGCCCGGGGACCACCACCTCCCCAGGTCTATATTTTAAATATATGCAGGGGGGGCGTGTGGACCCCCCTGAGCCCAGAGGATCACCACCTTCTCAAGCTACATAATTTAAAAGAATAGGTGGGCTGTGTAGACCCCCCCGGGGCTACATTTTATGATTATACTGATGGCCGCGTGGACCTCTTCGGGCCCTGGGGACCACCACCTCCCCGGAGCTGCATCATAAAAAAAAGTTAGAGGGGGCTTCACAGATCCCCCCCGGGTCACAGTAACCAACACTTCCCCAGGACAAAAAAAGCATGCTGGCCCTGGTGACCACCATCTCTCCGGGGCATCAACTTAATACTTTTGAAGGGGGGCCACATGGACCTCCCCTGAGCCCCGGTGACCACCACATCCCTGTGGCCATAATAAGCAAATGAAGTGGGGGTCATGTGGAATCTCTCGGACCCCAGGAACCCTCACCTCCACAGGGCTATATTAAAAAAATTAAGTGAGGGGGCATGCAGACCCCCTGGGCCGCAGGGACCACCCACTCCCTGGGGCTTCAGTTATAAATTAGAGCAGGGGCCATACGGACGCCCCTGGACACCGAGGACCACCACTTTCCTAGGGCTATATTTTAAAGGTTTGTGGGTGGGGCCATGCAGACCCTCACACCCCGGGGACCACCACCTCCCCAGAGCTATTTTTTAAAATATGTATGGAAGGCAAAAAGGATTCCCATAGGCCCGTTTTGCAGGCAATGAAAAGCGTGACGGGTTCTAGTGCACCCTACGCACCCCAACATTGCCGCTGGCTCAATTATGAGCCAGAGTCAATGTTGTGGGCTGTTTCCCGTTGGGCAAGTCCCGCTGACCCAGCGGGAAACTCGTAATAGGGGCAGCGGGAAAGGGACCGCACTGGCGGTAACCTAACCGCGTGACTTTGGATGGCCTTTTCCATCCGCCAAAGTCGTAATTAGGGCCAAAGTGTCTGTTTAGTTTCACTACTATGAAAAGCTTTAAACTAAAATCACGTTTTGAATATGTTGGTGTTGTGGCTTAATTCCTTGCAGGCAGTGATATGATGTGGTGCATGGATGGGAAAAACTTGGCCTAGGCTGTGTGACTAATCTTTAGTCATCACATCCAAATCAAATTCTAATGGCCCTAGTGGACCAGCAAAGTTCTGCTACTGTACTGTGTCACTAAAGACAGTATAAACAAGTGCTTAATCTGAGCATTACAATTTGTGTTTTTGTTGTTGTTACTTTTTTGGTATAGCTAGTCCTGATGCTGGATTTGGCAACAAGGAGCAACCACCAGTGCCCTCACGGCAGGAGATAGCAGCCCCACTATGGCAGCAAAAGTTGGAGATTGTGGCTAGAGAATATCACTGAGGGATGGCCCTGGAGGAAAAAGAGGAGGAAACACAGTCCTCAGGTTCCTTGGGCTGCCAGCCAGGCCCACCTCCAAGTTGGCCACACCATCACCACTGCCAATTGCAGCTGGGGTCCACTGCCACTCGTATTACCAGCCTCCTCTCCTCATTGGTCTGATCATGCCACCGCTACATTGTCCTATGCAAACTGGCACATCTGAGGAATGAGACAGCACTGCTCCGATGCAATCAGCATAACTTCCCCCAGGAGATGGTCAACATCTCCACCAAACTGGGTGCCCTCAAAACAGTTTTTTATTAATTTATTTTGTGGGAGGGTAAATTGTGGGTGGAGAGAGTTGTTAAGGTGGGGAAAGGTTGAAAGGGACATTTTTCTCCTTGGGGAGTGGGTGTGCCTGTTGTGGCTGGAGAGGGTGGGTTTGAAAAATGTAGAAACTAAACTGGCTTTACTATTTCTTTGTCATTATCTGTCTCTTCATTGCTAGTTGTCTTAGTATAGCATTGTGGTTTTGACACAACAGTGCGAGGAGAAGCTTCCCTCTGAAATTATCACACACACTATACATCGACTTTTCCCCCCTAGATTTTCTCTACCTGAATTCTGTTGCCATCTATATATTCTTCAGTAGGTTACTTACCTCTTCCTGCAGTCCAGTAAGTAATTATACCCCACCACCAGAATGGCCCTGCCCGGGCCCAAAAGACTGGTTAATTCTGTTTTGCTTGATTAGGTTTTGCAGCACCCCCCCACCTATCAATTATACTGTATAGTATTCACAATAATGTAGTTACTGCCCTTGTCCTACCTTCTGTAACTATTATTGACCACCAATGAGGTCTACCACCAACATACACTAAAATGTAATATTATATCTCTTTCCAAAGGACAACTTAACTACTAAATTATTAACTACTTCTTCACTTTCTTACCTGAATATATCATGCAATGGTTCCTCTTGCAATCTTACTAATCCTTTATTGCAGGGTTTCCCAAAATAGCCTTCTTATTGGTGGTGTATTAGTATTATTGTGTGAACAGGGAAGACATCATTAAGTGAGGTCCCTCTCCTACCTATTGAAAATGAGGTGAATTCCAACTGGGGGATTATTCATAAATATTATCCATCACAGGCAGCTAGACTGAAAGAAAACAAAGAGTTAGTGGGTTATCAAAGACTGAGACCAGACCACCATGACAAAAACAACTCATTACATAGACTAGCAGTAGTAACTTCTAAGCAAGCCATGGTCTAATTTATAAAAAAGAATAAAACTAAACTTACAGAATCCTTGAGTCAGCACTCAGGAGACGGTTTGGTTCCTCTGTGTTGCATAGGTTTTGTAAGTAGCACAGGGAGGGCCTGATTCACAAAGGTAAAGTTACACTTTTGGTGTTAGTTTACTGACTCTTAAAGTGTAAGTTTACTACTAGTAACTTTTCCATCAATAAGTTTATGAGTAGAAACTTTGTGAGTAGTAAGTAATCCCTATCACTTTAAAAAGAGGTACTACTACTACTAGTTAGTTACTACTCACATGGTTACTACTCATAATGGTAACGTTCCAGTAGTTCAATTAAACTGCAAGACTGAACTACACCAAAAGAGCAACTTTACCTTTGTAAATCAGGCTAGATAATGCACACTACTACTACCTATCGTGGGACAGAGATTGTTCTGTCTCTATACTATGATGATGTTATCCCTTTCATGCCTGGTTGGGTAAGCGAGGCTGGTGTAGGCAATTGTTCAGGGAAGAAGATCCAGCTGTTAGTTTGTGCCGCTTTTCACCACATCCGCCGCACCAAGTGTGTGATCAAATTATGGCGTACATTTGTAAGTCACTCCTCAATATATCACATAGCATGGGGAAAGGGATTTAATAAATGGATGGGAATGGGGAATTGGGGAAAGGTCTGACAAAGACAAACACAGCAACAATATTCATCAGGTTGAAGAGTAACGCATCATCATTATCAAATCTGTTATGGGAGGAAATGAAGGAATGGCACAGTTCAGTTAATAAATGCATTGCAAACAGTCCTTTAGTCCCAGAGACTCAATTTATTATCTAACTGTCCTGTCACCTAGGTTTGAAAAATACAGATTAGAAGGGAATGAACCCACACATTTCTAAAAAATTATGATTATTAAAAGAAAAATGATACTGTACATAAATGCCAAATTGGGCGGTGGATCTGCATTATTCTTCTCTTTGTGTCCGTCTTCATGTTTATAGGTATATGGCTGAACTGGTCTGGTAAGGTAATCAGGAGTTTTGTGGAGCTTTTGTGCAGAAGAAGAGAAGGCCTGGGGATTGCAAAACAGTAGATGTTGATATTGTAGAGTCAAGTAGAAGGCTTCATAAGGGCCAAGAGGCAGAGCAAGATTATAGGCTGTTGCAATCATGGCTCATGTACTATTAACTCAGATGTGAGAACAAGTTTACAACTAATCCCAGATAAGTAGCTGCATGTACCTGGCTGATCAATCTCATGACTGTCATAACATTTAGCTGAGTGCAACCATCATGTGTCATTTCTCCAGTTATGGCCCCCTCAACCACAACTACTTAATTAGAGGATTTTAATATTTGAGCCAGCACACTATTCAGCATTTTCTAAATCAACACACCTCTCTAGTCCACAGGGCTGAGTAGGCTTCTTCGAGTTATGTTGATTACCCTTTGAAGTAGATAGACATTGTTCATAACTTCCTTCTTCTGACTGTTGAGGTAGTTCCACCCTGAGTCCTGACTCTGAGTCCCAGCTCCGTCCTGACCCAAATGAGATTGAAAGAGTTGGACCTGTAGAGCACTGCTGCCGATGACCAAGAAGAGCTGAAGAATTTGAGTATTTCGTTCATATTTGTTATCTAAAATGACTGGTCTGGTCTCTGAAGAACCTGAAAAAAATACAGCAAGGAGTGGACCATGCATGTAAATTTAGCTAAGTGTGAAAGGGGCAATCACATTCAGGCAGAATCCCCCATCAGGCCCCAAACATTGCAAATCATTGAAATCAAGTTTATAAGTTAGTTGAACAACATCCTTGCTATCTGCCACCACATGAATCATCATCACTCACACTCACTCAACATATATCACTCATTGCTACAATAGTTCCATGTTCCATGCATTGTGGTACACATTTGTCTATTGTGTCTCATATTTTCCTATGTAAGCAACTGACAATGGTAGTCTTGTAAATTGATGATTTTACTGGGGCAGCCCAGCTAGAGAATGAAAAAAAGAAGGGTAAGGATGGAAGGCATTGTCTTCATGTCCTTTAAGTGAAGGTAAAGGCTTCTTTCACGCACAGTAGTCCAACTCCAATCCAGTTTGTAATTGTGAATAAAAGGTGGGGATGCATAAATCAGACACCACCTCTTGCTATATCCATTTTTTTGGAAAGCAGTTTGACGATAATGTGAAAATTCTATTGTGCCCCACACTGGCAGGGAACTAGAGTTCATCCTCAAACTCAGGGGATCACCCAGAAGTTGGTCATGCAACACACTTGATTCTGGCAAATCATTCTCATCCTCTTCCTGTGTTTTTTCAGGAACTGTGTAATCTTGTGGTATGAAGTGTTAGCTCATTTTAATCATGGTCAATCTCTCCACATTTTGGGGCGAGAGACCGTCCTTCTGACTGTGACAACTGTGCTAGCTGCATAGAACACATGCTCAGCAGACACACCTGCTACAGGACAAGCCAGATATTTTATTGCCAGCCTGCTGAGCTCTGGCCATTGACATATCTTCCCATACCTCTGAATGGTCATTGGTGCTGCCACTTGTTCAACCTCTTTTGCCTTAACCTATGCTTTTGACTTAAGCCCTGCCACTCAAAATCAGGCCTTTGCAGAGGTTAGTTACAGCTCTTCTGTTGCTGGTGTTGTTGCTGGTGTTGGGTGCTGTGAGACAACAGCACTGCCCTCTAAGGAGGTTGAAAGCTGCATGTCAGAACTTCTTCCATTCTTCTTCCATGTCTCTCGCTTCCACTGTTCTTTTTCCAGGTCTCTCTCTTGCTCAACATCCCCATCTGAAAAAGGAATGAAAGTGGTCAGTATTTGTTTTGTACAGTAGATCGTGGTATTGTGGCACAGATGCACTCTTAGGAGGACATGTTCTCTCTTTGCAGCCTTCTAAAAGCCAGGCAAAGGACTAAACTCTGAACCAACTCATACTCTTCTTTATTCACCAGTGAACCTTTGCAACATCATTTTAACTGCTCCGGTAGCACTGTAGCGGAGGCAACAATGGGATTGCTTGGCTCATCATACTGTCCTCCTTCCTGACTTCCCAGGAGAAAACCTTAAAAGGACGCAGCATTTTTTTGTTAGGCATTTGACTAGCCCCCATTTGCCCAACCCATGGTCATGTGTTATTAGTTGCATCCCCTCCTCTTTGAATGACATAGTTGTTGATCGCTCTGTACTGCTCAAACAGAGGTTGCAACATGTAGTAGGTTGAGTTCCAATGTGTTGGCACCTCCTGTATGAGGGCTTTAACTGGTACTCTGTTAGCATGCTGAATGATCCTTGTTGGAAAGTGGATTATTGGTAATTGCAGGTAAGTACCTACACTTAGCAATAGGCCACTAACCCCCACTAGGTCCAGTTAGGTCTAAATAAATTAACCCTAGCTCAACCCTTGGTAGCTTGGCAATGAGCAACAAGGCTTAACTTAGAAGACTGAGGCTCTCATTATGAGCTTGGCGGGCCACCCGCCAATCTCGTACCGCCACCTGACCGCCAGTGCAGCCAGAACACCACCGGCCCTATTACGAGCTCAACGCCGGCCCTGTGGTGAACAGTGCCTTAACACTGACACCGGCTCGTAATTAAGCCCGCGGAAATGTGGCGGTGTGGCGGGTGCAGCAGCACCTGTTGCGCCTTCCACAGCCAGTAAGTCGGGAAGTGGAAATCACGGGGCTGTCTATGGAGGCCTCTGCACTGCCCATGCCGGTACCCCCTTTTTGTCAGCCATTGCATGGAGGGACTACCGCCATGCAAAGGCTTTTGAAAAGGGGGCTCATAATCCCCAGGGCAGCACTGCAAGCAGTGTTGCCCTGGCGGTTTGAGACCTCCGAGACCACCAGACTGTCGGCAACCTGGCGGTGTCAGTGGTCCGACAGTGGCAGCTCTGCCAAAGTCAGAATGTGGAGGCCGGACCGCTGCTTTGGCGGCAGTCCGACCTCCACCGTGGCCACCAGGGTCGTAATGAGGCTCAAAGTGTGTAAAGCATTCAAATACCACAAAACAGTAATACACAGTTTAAAAATCCAAAACCAATTCATAACAGTAGGATATTTAATTTGACACCAAAATGAATAAAATCGGATAAGGGCAACTGGAGCTATGAATTTTCAAAGAGTTACTGTTTTTTAGCACATAGAAACTGAAAGTGCCACTCGGGACATCTGGTCGCACCTCGACCGGGGCAAAGTCAAAGTTTTAGGCCAACTGCAATGGAGCCGTGCTCGGCTACAGCAAATGGGAGGCCTTGGTCAAAAGTTCACCTTTGGACTTAGGCACATATTTATGGTTTTTGCCACAAAACTGCACTAACACGGTTTTGCGTCAAAAATATTAACGCCATCTAAAGCCATTCCTTAGAGCCATCTTAACGTCATATTTATGGAATGACGCAAGATGACACTAAGGAATAGCTAGCGTCTAGAAAAAAGACGCTAGACAGGTGGGGTGGCGTTAGGGAATATAGTGCTAGTTGGTCTGAAATGACGTTAGGCTGGTTAGCGGCTAAATATATGCCGCTAACCAGCCTAGTGTCATTTTCTGATGCACAAGCAGCCCAATGTCCTGCACAGGGGACCAGTGTCCCCTGGGAAGGCCATTAGACCCAGTGCCAGGAAGGGGGCCCATGTCATGGGCCCACAATGGCCCACCTAAAAATTTAAATAAAAACTTTCCTGGTATGGGCTCCCCTATCCTGTGGTGTCCCTCTGGTGTGGGTGGGGGTGTTCCTGGGACTTGGGGTGGGCATCTGTGGGCCCATTCCATTGTGTTTGACCATGGAAATAGGTCCACAGTCACCATAACAGCTGGTCTGACCTAGGCGTTAGATAACGGCGCTAAGTAGGCTTAGCGCCATTATCTCGGTCCATATACTCCTTGCACATGGTCTCTGCGCCGGAGTATAGACATGGCGCTAGGGGGTTGGAGTCATTTCTAGGACGAGAACGCCCACCTTGCATCTCATTAACACAAGGTGGGTTGGCGCATCCTAGAAATGGCGCTAAGCCCAATATTTTGACAATAGACGGATCTAGCGTCAAGTATAAATATGCCGTTAGGTTTCCCTGTTTGAGCGTCAAATAAAATAACACTCAAATGGTGCAAACCAACCATAAATATGGGCCTTAGTCTTTTTCTTGAAGATTTTCTTCAGCGGGATGAAGTCACCAATCTGACCTCCCTGGAGCCCTCTTCGGATACACGTCACAGGAGACCTCGGTGAAGAATTCTACGTTTGGACTTACATGATTTTTCTGGATGGAAATCTTCGTCCAGGCCAAAGCTGAATATTGATCCAACGTCCTGGTCGGAAAGTCCTGGTCAACTTTTTGCCTTCAGATGTAGTCCCTTTTTGGGGCTTTTTTCTCTAACGTCGGACGACCCTCCACAGCAAGCAGATTTCGAGTCGACGTCGTCAGGTTGCCTTTCCAAGAGCTTCCGGTGAAATCTTGGAAATCTGGGGCTCTGGAGATTTTCAGCAGGACGAACCTGCAAGTCAGGCTGGGTTGCGGTCGACTTAAGCCGGCTTGACTCTTGATGGCGGGTCGGTCCCTTTATGGAGCTTTTTACCAAAGGTTCTCCAATCTTCTCCAAACTTCTGGATCTTCTTCCAGAAGGTCTTTGAAGGTCCTTTATGAGTCCACAGCTCACCCCAGGGTTCCAGAAGCTTTGACTTGCTCCTGGAGGGAGAGGACTCCAAATCCCAAAATGCACCTGGTTCAAATCCAAAACTAAATGGCCACTAGCCACTGGCCAACTGGTCAGTTCATTCAGGTTTTGATGCAGGAGACTCTGATTAGCTATTTTTCACCTGTAGCAAGCAGGGAGTCCCTTCTTGAACCAGTTCAAGACAGGCAAAGTCCTTCTAGTGGAGAAGCCCAAGTGTGCAGCTGGTCCAGTCCTTCAGAGTGCAGTGTCCAAGTGCAGCTCAGGGGTCCAGCAGGGCAGTCCTTCTTCTTCTGATGTTCTTCCTTGTAGGGATCTGAGGTGTGGGTAAAGCTCTGCAATATTTATCCTTGCTCCTGGGGTGAAAGGCAGGTGGAAAGACTGTCCAATCACAGGCAGGCCACTACCTCCCTGGATGACCACTTCCTGGGAAGTGTGGCAAATATAAATCCCAGGGAGCAACATTCCTTAAAAATCCAAAATGGCAGAAACTGAATTTTGGAGGTTAGGTCTGACTGAGCCACTCACTGGTGTGGCTAAAAATCCCAAACACACCCCTCTCCTGCCCTCTCCTAATCTAATCAAGAGTGCACCTAATTGCCAAGGGTTGCAGGGAATGGGAGAGGTCCTAAACTGCTCCAAATGTCCTTCCCTTCTTTGAAGACCAGTTTGGCTGCTCTCCCCCATTCCTGTTTCACCATATGCTGAGGCAGATCTCCTCCCCCAGGCACATCCTTTGTGTTCAGCTTAGACTACTTCACACCTCATCAAGGTAGCCTGGCCAGGCTGCCAAAGGCTGGCCAATCAAAGGAGGGCACCACAGAGATGAAGTTGGCAACTTTCAGGTAGAGTTTTAAAACTCTTTACCTGAATTAGTTATATTAAATCTAACAATGGCAAGTTGTGGGATTTATTATAACAATTAATTTGATACCAAACTCAAAGTATCTGGCTCCTATGGGGACTTTACTAATTAAAAAAACAAGTGTCCCCATTTTAGCCTATGGAGCCCACCTCACCAGGGCTTATAAACCAACTTTTATAAGGTCCCAGCCTATAGTTACATGCCACCCAACCCTAGGGGCACTTATGGCACACCTTAGGGGTGACATATGTAAAAATAAGGTCTTTTACAACTTTGGAAGTACGTTTAATTGCAAAGCTGACTTTGCATATAACTTTAGTTTAAAAGCAACCAGCAAGGCAGGCCTTCCTTTAAAATGACACTGGGCACCTCAGCAGTGCACCTATGGGTGTGCTACCTATGCTGGGGTCCCTAAACCTACATGCCCTACCATATACTAGGGACTTATAGGTAGGTTGATACTGCCAATTATAATTAACCTAATTTGCATACTCATTTTACACAGAGCATAAGCCCTGGGACTGCTTAGCAGTACCCAGAGCACCATGAGAGTCAGGAAAACATCAACAAAAAGTGAAAAATAAGGGCAAAAAGTTAGGGGGCCTGTGCAATCAGCCCTGTTTTCTCTTAAAACCAGTCCTAGGTTGCTTGTGTTCCCGGTTCAGGGAGGACCTGGTCTGGCAGTTCAGGCTGGACTGTTGCCATGCGGAGAAGGGTCAAAACTGATTTGCATAGGGCTGGTTCCAAACTGAGGTGGCATGGTAGGCAAAAAGATGATAGATTGGGATGCGGACCAGACCAGAGTAGCAGAGATTAATTCAAGCATTCCATCCATCACCTTGTAGTTTTTGCGCTTGCCGCCCTAAGTGTGCCGGGTATGCCTAGGCATGGATACGGACTCACTGTGCCACTGGAACCAAGCTATTCCTGGATGGAGAGTCCAAACTAGGGTGAAACTGGTCCTAGGTTGCTTGTGTTCCGGTTCAAGGAGGACCTGACCTAGCAGTTCGGGCTAGACTGTTCCCATGAGGAGCAGATTTAAGACTGATTTGCACATGACTGGGTCCAATCTGAGGTGGCATGGTGGGCAAAAAAAATATTGGTTTGAGTGCTGCCTGATCAATCACCAGTGACTGAGATTAATTCAAGCACTCCATTCATCACCTTGCTGTTTTTGCATTTGCTGCTCTAAGTGCACCAGGAATGTCCAGATGTGGGTTCCAGACTCACTGTGTCACTGTAACCAAGCTATACTTGGCTGAAGAGCCCTAACTCGGGTGAAACCTGCCCTAGGTTGCTTGTGTTCCAGTTCAGTGTGGACCTGGCCTGGCAGTTCTAGTTGGACTGTTCCCATGAGGAACAGCGTCAAGACAGATTTGCATATGGCTTGGTCCAAATTGAGGTGGCATGGTGGGCAAAAGAAATGATGGATTGGGATGTGGCCTGAACGGTCTCCAGTGACAGAGATTAATTCAAGCATTCCATCTATTACCTTGTTGTTTGGGCTGTATAAAGCTGTCCTCCTCATCTTCCTCATTACCTCTTTCTATCACCGTGATCGGAGCGCTCAGTCTATCTCATCACCATCACTACCAGCAGCTAGCTTTTTTAAGTGCTCCTCCCAAAGGACTTAGTTATATTTTTTCATATGGGACATTTGCCCTCCAGTACCATAGTGTGAACTAGGCTTACCTCGATGAACACTTGCATGGCAATTGGAGCATATTGCAATGTTATTCTCCTGCTTGCTAATCATAACAAAGTCCCAACTGGAGAGAAGAAAGTTTTTAGTGTACCATTGCCAATGCCTGAAGAACTGGAGGTAGGTGGGTGTGCCATTTGCCTCTCCGCAGTGCGTACTTCGAGTGAGGTAATGGTGGATGCAGGTCTCAGTTTGGTCTTACAAACATGGAAGCTGGCGATGATGGTCGGGGAAACAGTGTCACATCCCTTCTGAACAGTTTCAAAAGGAGGGGTAATCTCCGTGTCCTCTGAGTCTCCTTCCATCCTGAAAGTTACTGGCTCATCCTAATCACTGTCACTTTCCATAATTCGAAGGCTTTCAGGAACGTTCCTTTACCCTTTTCTTTTGTGTTGGATCTCAGACTCGCTGGGGTCCAAACCATGTCCAGATCATCAGAAGAGAGGCTTGGAGAAGACGGTGAAGTAACCTTTTTTATTTTATTGCTAGACATTTAAAGCTAATGGTTCAAAATCTACATCTTGCTCAGCAGGAAGCTCAACTTCCTGTTCTGTTCCTACTTCTGGAAGAACCGTTGCTGGCTGGGCTTCTGTTGTATGCTTTGCTCACTTTCCTGCGGTAATAAGGGTACTTTGTGGCTGAGACAGATCCAAATCAGACTTACTGCTTGTAGTGGCTGCCTCGCAAAGAATCATGGCCTTGGGCGGTGCCATTGATGCAGGAGTGCTGTTCCCAGCTTGCTGCCCAGAGGACAGTGCGGCAGGCACACCACATTTCCTGGAGAAGGTGGGGGCAGCAATCCAGTGGTGATAATCAACTTCTTCGTCTCCTCCTCACTGGCCACTTTCCTGGCAGACACAACTTTCTTTTGGGCCATCTTCAAACTCTGTCATTTTGCACTCAGCTGTATAAGCAGAAGCACAGTAGAACTCAGGTGGTGTGGTGTGGTGTGACTTTGTGCCGGCCTTCTGTCTGGCAGTACAGTGGGTGATATCTCTTATGCACTTAAAAGCAAACAAAATAGAAAAACATTCAGTGAAACGCAGCATTTTTAAAGTTTGAATTATTCATACAGACTATATAATTTAGTGAGGTCATCCCAAATTACTTACAACAATAGTATATCCATTACAATCCGAACCATAACATAATATTTCAATTAGGTTAACAACATACTGATTTTAAAGATTGCTTTATTTGCCACGAAGGTGAGGCACCTGTGGCAGACGGGTGCAGGGAAAAATGGAATAATCCTTAGAAAATGAATGCTGGTGTACGCCTATGGTTTAAGAGACCTGTGTCAGCTAAGAGGCTCAGGGGAAAATGGAATAATCCTTTAAAAAATGAATTAGCTTATGGCAGGCAGAGGGTGCAGGGGGAAAACAAAATAAACCTTGGAAAAATCAATATGGATGTGCGTTTATGGCCTTTGAGACCACGGGCAGGCAAGAGGTGCAGAGGAAAAGGAATAATCCTTTAAAAAAGAATGCTGTTGTGTGCCTATGGCAGGTAGGTGGTCCACGGGGAAGTGACATAATTCTTAAATAATAAATGCTGTTGTGCGCCTACGGTCTAAGAATCCTATGGCAGGCAAGGAGTGCAGGGGAAATGGAATAATCCTCAAAAAAAAATGCTGTTCTGGGCCAACGGCAGGCAAGGGGTACAGAGGAAAATGAGAGCCTTAAAAAAGTGAATACTGGTGAGCACCTATGGCCTAAGAGACCTATGGCAGGCAGGGAGTGTGGGGAAAAATCAAATAATGTAAAAAAACAATTGCTGTTGTCTCACTAGGGACTATGAGAAATCCTTTGAGAGACACAGCAGTGCAGTGTAAAATGGAAAAATGAATATAATATTATATAAACACTGCACATACATACTACAATGATCCTCAAGCACATTAAACTGATATTAGGGAACTCAGTAAAAAAATGAACAGAAAACAAAAAGGCATAACCTTCTTCTATCAATGTCCCTAGAAAATGGCTTTGAAATCTGGTAAAAAAAGGATTTAATACACTGGCTGGCTACCCAAAATGGCAGCCAGCCACATGATCAAATAACTGCAAGCAAGAAGACATGGACAACAAAAAACACATGCAGGCCTATGGCAAAAGCATACTGGCTGACTACACAAAATGACCGCTGGGCACATGTTCAAACAACAACGAGCAAGAAGGTATGGGCACCAAAGAACACCTGCAGACCTATGGCAAACATTTTCAAACAACAAGGAAGAAAGCATGGACAGCAAAGAACATATGCAGGCCTAAGGCAAAAGCACGATGACTAATACCCAAAATGGTCATCAGCCACAGGTTCATAGAACAAGAAGTAAGGAGACATGGACATCAAACACATGCAGGCAGATGTTCACTGGCTACATAAAATGGCTGCCGATCATATGGCATGGAGAACAAAGACAAAGGCCCTCATTACGACTTCGGCGGTCTTGTCAAAAGACCGCCGCGGGCGCCACAATACCGCCAGGGCTGGAGGTATGCGTGGCACCCTATATTGACTTTTCCGTTGGGCAAGCGGACAAAAAGAGCGTTTCCGCCCGCTGGCACAGCGGAAAAGTCACATCAACATTGAAGCCGGCTCAAATAGAGCCGGCGGCAATGTTGATGTGCAGTGGGTGCAGCAGCACCCGTCGTGCATTTCACTGCCCGTAAGTCGGGCAGTGAAATGCACAATGGGGCTGTGCCTGGAGGCCCCTGCACTGTACATGCCAAGTCCATGGGCAGTGCAGGGGCCCCCAGGGGCGCCAATGCACCACGGTCATAATATGCAGGCGGAACAGCGCCAGCCTGTTGGCGGTACTACTGCCAGAGTACCGCCATCCGCCGGGGTCATAATGACCCCCAAAATGCCCAAAACACACGCACGCCAGACAAGAGGGGCATGGTAAACAATGAAGAAAATGGTACCATTAAGTCAGCAATGCCAAAAAATTTCAACAACACACATCCTTCCAAAGCATCAAATATAACCACACCAGAATACACTTTTCGCAGAGAAAAACATGAAATTATAGATGTTTTAAAACAATACATAACACAAAACAGTTGTTTCATGTATGCAATACCTAGTACTGGCTTGATGGCCCATGGGCAAAATAAGCCACTTGGTAAAATAAATAAATATTGCATATTTCTCAAACATGGAGAAAATGTACTTACCTGCACAACCTTTTTTTTCTTATAAAAGCTAAAGAATTGAATGGAAAAAATAGGCCCCTACTGAAACTCCAGGACACCCACCACAATCATATTTAAAAATTAAATAAAAGGCACAAATCTATACCGGTGCATGCCCTCTATTAAACAATGGCATTATCGAAAAGTTTTTTTTTTTACCTTGCTTGTGAACTTGTGATATCACAAAATCAAAGTCATAAAATAATGGCAGCAGGACTTGCAGACAAAAAGAGTATTTCTTTTGCCTTGAAATCCAAACAAAAAGTGATCAGGAGATGAACAAAGTACTGGATGGAGCCTTCTGGACAGGAAGAGGGAGTAGGAGTCTCTGTGGCACTTCCTTCCTGTTGAAAAAAAGGTTTTAAAAAAATGCTTTTCACACTAAAAAAAGTTATATGAACCGTCTGTCTGCATAGACTATTCACTCTTAAAGATATTTTCAAGTTGATTTAGCCTTTTCTCCAGTAGAAAATCTATTCAAGAAGCTGTCCGACCACTCGTGACTGTCGGCATTACAAAATGGCACCAAATGTTTCTGTGGCAAATGGAAATTGCGCCAGGGACGGCAAATCCGGCACTCTCAAGTGAGCGTTGATCACTCACATATGACAGCATTATGAAATGGCGCCAGAAAAATTTAAATGTTCCTGCTTGTTCACGGGGACTTGGAAAAGGAGGGGACTAGGTATTATCCTAAAGAAACCTCCTAAAGAAACCTACGGCTGACCCGAGCGACCTGAAAAACTTCCGCCCCATCTCTCTCCTGCCTTTCCCAGCCAAGGTAATAGAGAAGACCGTCATCAAACAGCTGACCACCTTCCTGGAAAACAACAACCTGCTCGACCCTTCACAAACCGGATTCCGAACCAACCACAGCACGGAAACCGCCCTCCTCTCAGTCACAGACGACATCAGAACCCTGATGGACAACGGTGAAACAGTCGCCCTCATCCTCCTCGACCTCTCGGCTGCCTTCGACACCGTCTGTCACCGCACCCTAATCACCCGCCTCTGCTCCACCGGGATCCAAGGCCAGGCCCTGGACTGGATCGCCTCCTTCCTCTCAAACCGTTCCCAAAGAGTTTACCTCCCACCGTTTCGCTCAGACCCCACCGAGATCATCTGCGGCGTACCTCAAGGCTCATCACTCAGCCCGACACTCTTCAATGTCTACATGAGCCCCTTCGCCAACATCGTACGCAAGCACGACATCATCATAACCTCCTACGCCGAAGACACCCAACTTATACTCTCCCTCACCAAGGACCCCGCCAGCGCCAAGACCAACCTACAAGAGGGGATGAAGGATGTCGCAGACTGGATGAGGCTCAGCCGCCTAAAGCTGAACTCTGACAAAACGGAAGTCCTCATCCTCGGCAAGACCCCGTCCGCCTGGGACGACTCCTGGTGGCCCACGGCCCTCGGCACCGCACCGACCCCCACAGACCACGCCCGAAACCTCGGCTTCATCTTGGACCCCCTTCTCACCATGACCAAGCAAGTCAACGCCGTGTCCTCCGCCTGCTTCCTCACCCTCCGCATGCTCTGCAAGATCTTCCGCTGGATCCCCGCCGACACTAGAAAAACCGTGGCCCTCGTCACGAGCCGCCTGGACTACGGCAACACCCTCTACGCTGGGACCACCGCCAAACGCCAAAATCGCCTGCAACGCATTCAAAACGCCTCGGCCCGCCTCATCCTCGACGTACCCCGCAACAGCCACATCTCCGCACACCTGAGACACCTGCATTGGCTCCCAATCAGCAAAAGGATCACCTTTCGACTTCTCACCCACGCACACAAAGCCCTCCACAACAAGGGACCGGAATACCTCAACCGACGCCTCAGCTTCTACGTCCCCACCCGCCTCCTCTGTTCCTCTGGCCTCGCGCTCGCTGCCGTCCCTCGCATCCACCGCTCCACGGCGGGTGGGAGGTCTTTCTCCTTCCTGGCAGCCAAGACCTGGAACTCCCTCCCCACCAGCCTCAGGACCACCCAGGACCACTCCGCATTCCGGAGACTCCTAAAAACCTGGCTTTTCGAGCAGCAGTAACCCCCCCCTTTCCCCTAGCGCCTTGAGACCCGCACGGGTGAGTAGCGCGCTTTATAAATGTTAATGATTAAAGTTTGATTTGATTGTGATGACCCTCTCTACCTTTCCTTCTGACGGTCCTAGAAAACTGTTGGCTATGTTCTGTGACCACTGAAACTTGCATGTAAGATAGTTTGCAAGTCCCAAGCACATGATTTTGCAATAATCGAGAACAGACCTGCCTCATAGAAACAGGATATGGGAAATAAATGATTTTGTGAATGGTTTCAATCAATTAGTATTGACGACTCTGCAATTACACTAACTTGCTGCTTTAGAGAGATATCAGGAATTACAAAGAATCCCAGATTTATTACCTCAAAGTCCAATAAGTGTGAATATTTAAGATAACCAGAGTCAAGGGCAATGAGACACCTTAAACAGCCAGAAGCAGTAGCAATATGGGAAAAAACATAGGTATAAAAAATACCTCCACACAATTTGTAATGTTTTCACATCCTCTTGATTTATTAATATGGAGCATGCAATTACTTCAGCCCCGACTTGGAGTGCCTGCTTTGACCCCTATTTGTCTTCTTCAAACCCTTAGTGCCTCTTTGAATTATTGGTCAAAATTGTGGCTTCTTTGGAGGAGTAGACAGGATCTGCACAGATTGTCAACACCTTAATCGCTTCTCCCCTTCTTTCTTCACTTGTGATGTGTTTATGTACAGCAGCAGGCAGTGTCCCTGCATTTACAAAGGAACATGGCTATTGCTTATCACACCTACTACCATTCATGCTCATTTGGAATCATTACACTCATTTGCCAGCGTCTCTGACTTCTGCATGTTGCCTAATGGCCAACTGTGCAGTCTCTAATTCACCCCCACCCTGTCTTCATGTACACAAACCACGCAGTACCTCTGGCCTGGCTGGGGCTATGTAGCTGCATATGGGTTGTAATCTTTCTGCTACGTCTACTGGACAACTGGTAAAACAGACCATCTAGGTAAATCTCTGCCTTTAGCATAATCAAAATCATGAAACGTAACAGGAGACCTATAAACGTTGAAAATTGATTTGGTTTTATGCTTCAGGAAAGGTGATCTATGACAGGCAGTCAAAATTGATCAAAAGAGATTTAAAATACAATACCTTTGACACTTGTAGTTGTCAATCATTCCAACTTTTAGCTGTGTGACAAGGCAAGATGAAGGGCCTAATTTGGAGTTTGGAGGCTCACAACAGTGATGGATATCCTGTCCACCGAAATGCAAATCAGATTAATTACTAAGGGATAAATATATTTCAGCAGATGGGATGTCCCTCACCTGAGGAGTAATCCCTCCACCACACTCTAAATCAGGCCCTGAATTGGTGTGGAAACTGATCTTAAAGCATATTCAGGACATTTAGAAGAGGTTCTTGTTATATTTATTTTTGTCATTCCTTTATACCTAAAATGTAAAGATATTCATTGTTGGTGTTTCCACATCATATTTATAAGAGCTAAGGGCCTCATTCCAACCTCGGTGGTCTTTTTCCAAGATCGCTGAGGTACCACTGTGCTGAAGACCGCCAGTGCAGGTGGTTTTCCGTGCAGCGCATCATGACTGCTGAGAGCCCTCCATCCTTTTTCGGAAGGAGAGCCGCCAGCAGCCATACTGGTGGTCGGCGGGGAAGTGGAGGCTGCTCCACCTCCACCGCCCCGTCATCATAAGACCGCCCACCGAATCCCAACCCAGGATTCGGTTTGGTGGTGTTCTGGTGACGGGGAGCTGCGGGCAGAGCAGTCCCCATGGATCCCGTTCCCTCTCGGAGGATCACTGGACAAGGTAAGGTGATCGTCCGTTAGGGGAGGGTGTTGGGAGGGTGTTGTGTGCGTGCATGGGGGTGTACATGTGAGTATGTAGAGGGGGTGTGTGTTGTGTGTCAGGAAAATGTGTGTCGGTCGGTCTGTTTGCATGTCTGTATGTGTGCGGGTATGTGTTGTAGTATATGTGTGCGTGTAGGGGGTGTATGTGTTGTCGTAGTGTATGTGTGCGTGTAGGGTGTGTGTGTGTTAATGTTGGAGGTGGGGGTGGGGAGGGGGTGTGTGTTAATGTTGGGGTGGGGGTGGGGAGGGGGGTCCTGCCACCTTTAGAGGGTAGTGGGGGGTCAGGGGTGTGGGGGGAGGATTTGGGGGAGGGGAGAGGGGTGGGAGAGACCCCTATCAGTGGAATTCCCTGGCACTGATAGTGCCTATCGCCATGAATTTCGTGGCGGTTCCAAACCACCCAAAATCCATGGCGGTATGCAGGGTCCTAATACTGCCGGCAGTCTGGTGATGGCCGCCGGGCTGGAGACCGAAGTCTCCAGCCCAGGGGTCGTCACCACCCTGGCGGTCGGAGTGGAGAAGTGGCAGATGACCATGGCGGTAACCGCCATGGTCATAATTCCATTTTTTTTTCGTCCGGCCTGTTGGCGGTATTACTGCTACTTCACCCCGCCCGCCAGGATCGTAATGAGGGCCTAAATGTTTTATCACGCACTTTCATTTTACAATATGAAATATTCATAGCAATAACAACCCACTACAGTTTATTTTGTAAGGTCAAATAACCGCTTCTTACAAGAGAATGAAGTTTTTAATCTGTCATAGCAAATACGTTTGAGCTGTAAAACTGGGCGCACATTACATTCTCACACAGTACAGCTTTTCAAATGATCCTTGGCTGACTGCCCCGTTGAGAATCACACGACAAACATTGTACATTCTTTGTTTCTCATGTGATTGAAATTATGCTTACGTGGCAGGAGCTCCCTCCGTTTACTTTTGATTACACTCAAAGGAGTTGATTAAAAAATAGGGTGGGCATAACTCGCATTGTTTGTCAGAGTATCTTTTTTGTATTTTCGCGTCCATCCTATGCATTGGTGAAGCAATGCCTGTTTTGTTCTGTTGGTTTATCTGTCTGACCTCGACACTTGCTCGTTTTTTAATTTTACAACATTGTTTTTTAATTTCTACAATCTGAAATGGTTTAGAAAACGTACTCTTATTTTTACTTGCCATCATAGGCTTCTTTATAAGTACCAAGTTCCCTACTTTTCATAACTGCTTTTTGGTTGTGTGGTGGACATTATACCATTCTTTGTACTTGTTTTGATGTCTCTGATTTTTTTCCACATTCCTTTCAGACCCCCACCAAAAGATGTTTGCCGCTGCCTAACCATCCTGGGCACATTTTTCTACAAGCACCTCTTTCCTTTGAAGAAGAAAAAGGAGCAATTCCCATTACCAAACTAGGTGCTGTATGGTATGCCTACAAAAGCTTATGAATGGGCTGTTCTACTTTGACTATTGATGCAAGCCAATTGAATTCCCTCCTTCAACATGTGATTAGCACTTTCAACTAAACCATTAGCCTTTAGACAATATAACCATATTTTTTCATCTTTGATAGGTGACTTTCTCAAGAATTCCTTCATCTCCTACAGTATAAACTGGACTTCATTTTATGTAACTAATATAAATGGTATATGTAGGAGGCTGGCCTGGCTTATAGTGGGTACCTGAGAGTACGTACACCTTGTGCCAGGTCCAGTTATCCGTTATTAGTAGATTAGTAGTGTTCTAGCAGCTTAGGAATGAGGTAGCTATAGCAGAGCAGCTTAGGCTGAACTAGAAGACATGCAATGCTCCTACTATACCGCTTATATCATATAGGTACTATATCACAAGAAACACAATACTCAGAGTTACTAAAAAATAAAGGTACTTTATTTTAGTGACAATGTGCCAAAAATATCTTAGAGGATATACTCCCTTAGGAGGTAAGTAAAATACACAAAATATACACAGAAACCAAAATCAAGTAAGTAACCCAAGAAAAGGTTCTAGGAACTTCTCCATTGTGTAGAAGATGCCCCACGGAGTGCTGGAGGGTGCAGAGTTGTTTTTTTGGAGAAAGACTGCAAACAAGCATTGCTAGCTGCAAAGATGGTGGTTGAAGAAAAAGGGTGCTGCCCGGGCCCAGGAAGGACCAGGATATTGCCACTTGGGAGAGGAGACAGAGGGGGCCCTCAGCAACACAGTGAGCCCAAGCACAAGAAGGCAGCACCCACAGAAGTCCTTGAACATGGGTTCAAGAAGACTGAGCACGGTGGTCATCTCAATACTACAAAAGAGGGTCCCACGAAGCCGGAGGTCAACTCAGGGGGTTGAGCAATGAAGGACAGAGCGCTGGGGACCTGGGCTCGGCTGTGCACAAACGATTCCCTGGAAAAGTGCACAGAAGCCCAAGCAGCTGCAGTTCACGTGGTGCACAGGATTACTGTCTGGAGAGGGAAGGCAAGGACTTACCTCCTCCAGATTTGGACAGTTGGACCACTGGACAGTCTGGGTCACTTGGGTCCTCCACCTGTGTTCCAGGGGCCACACTCGTCAGGATGAGAGGGGTCCCAGAGTACCCGTGATGCTGAAGTTTGGTGCCTGCAGGAGCAGGGGGAAGATTCCGTCAACCCACAGGAGATTTCTTCATGGCTTCCAGTGCAGGATGAATGCAGGCAGCCCCCAAAGCATCAACCACCAGGAAACAGTCAAGAAAGCCTTCAGGATTAGGCGCTACAGTATTGCTGGTAGTCTTCTTGCTACTTTGTTGCAGTTTTGCAGGCGTCCTGGAGCAGTCAGTGGTCGATCCTTGGCAGAAGTCGAAGAGAGAGGTGCAGAGGAACTCTGGTGAATTCTTGCAAGTCGTTATCTGAGGAAAAGCCCACTGGAGAGACCCTAAGTAGCCCTCAGAGGAGGATTGGCCAACTAGTCAGGTGAGCACATATCAGGAGGGGTCTCTGACATCACCTGCTGGCACTGGCCACTCAGAGGCGTCCAATGTGCCCTTACACCCCTGGATTCAAGATGGCAGAGGTCTGAGACACACTGGAGGAGCTCCGAGCACCACCCATGGGGTGGTGATGGACAGGGGAGTGGTGACTCCCCTTTCCTTTGTCCAGTTTCGTGCCAGAGCAGGGACTGGGGGTTCCCTGAAACGGTGTAGATTGGCTTATCAAGGAGGGCACCATCTGTGCCCTTCAAAGCATTTCCAGAGGCTGGGGGAGGCTACTCCTCCCCAACCCTTAACACCTATTTCCAAAGGGAGAGGGTGTAACACTGTCTCTCAGAGGAAATTCTTTGTTCTGCCTTCCAGGGACCGGGCTGCCCAGACCCCAGGAGGGCAGAACCCTGTCTGTGTGGTTGTCAGCAGCGGTAGCTGCAGAGAAAACCCCAGAGAGCTGGTTTGGCAGTACCCGGGGTCTATAGTGGAGCCCCGGGGATGCATGGGATTGGCACCCCAATACCAGATTTGGCATAGGGGGACAATTCCATGATCATAGACATGTTACATGGCCATATTCAGAGTTACCATTGTGAAGCTACATATAGGTATTGGCCTATATGTAGTGCACGTGTGTAATGGTGTCCCCGCACTCACAAAGTCCGGGGAAATTGCCCTGAACTATGTGGGGGCACCTTTGCTAGTGCAAGGGTGCCCTCACACTTAGTAACTTTGCACCTAACCTTCACTAAGTGAGGGTTAGACATATAGGTGACTTATAAGTTACTTAAGTGCAGTGTAAAATAGCTGTGAAATAACGTGTGCGTTATTTCACTCAGGCTGCAGTGGCACTCCTGTGTACGATTTGTCTGAACTTCCTATGGGTGGCAAAAGAAATGCTGCAGCCCATAGGGATCTCCTGGAACCCCAATACCCTGGGTACGTAGGTACCATATACTAGGGAATTATAAGAGTGTTCCAGTGTGCCAATTAGAATTGGTGAAAATGGTCACTAGCCTATAGTGACAATTTCAAAGGCAGAGAGAGCATAAGCACTGCGGTTCTGGTTAGCAGAGCCTCAGTGACACAGTTAGTCACTACACAGATACACACATTCAGGCCACAAACTATGAGCACTGGGGTCCTGGCTAGCAGGATCCCAGTGAGACAGGAAAAAACAAACTTACATACATGTAAAAATGGGGGTAACATGTCAGGCAAGATGGTACTTTCCTACAGTATGCCTTCCATGCAGATGCCTTCTTTTAATAACTCAGTGCTGTAGTTGTGGTTGCGTTTACCATCTTTGTGATTATCCAATGTGTGTTGTAATCAATTAAAACAAACAAAAATATTTTGAAGCACCTGTGTAAGTTATCAGACCCAGTATGTCTAAGGCTAGTGTTTCCCACGGTTTGTCTGAGACAGCAATTGGTGACAGGGGCACATTACTAGAATTTTTTCTTGTATATCTCCTATTGAACTAAAACAGCCCTTTACTTTACTGTATTGTCTACAAGTGTATCCATTTTCAAGAAGCAGTATTTGCTTCTCAGCTTATTTTTAGTGAAGCTACTCCATAGGTGACCTTTCTGGGCTAAATTAATTAGTTTTCCTAATAATCCCTTTGGTGGTATTATTTTATCATTCTTGATTTAGGAATTCTGTGAGATTACTTGGAGTTACCTAGGAAGAGTAATTCTTTGTTTAGTGCTATTTCGTAACTCAAAAATCCCCCCTTGCATCCAAAATGGACACAAGGATGCATTTGTTGCTCAGAAATAGAGCTAAGTTCAACGGAACATAAATAGTCAGCCTGCATAGCCACACATGCCTGCTAAATCTGCCCTTGAAGTAGGAGTTTTCCTTAACTTACTCCTAAGATTTAGTGCTATTTTACTAGCACAAAATGCAACCATGTGTTGAAAATGGATGAGAGGATGCATTTTTGTTTTAGGAAATAGCACTAAATGCAGCAGAACTCACTCTCACTAAATGGGCTTTTGCAGTAGGATTGTTTTCCCCCAAACTACATGAGCAGGAGTTAGTCTCATAATTATCAGTAATTCTGCACCTCGAGTAACGCGGAATTATCAAAATTACTCAAGTGCTCCGGTGTAATTGAAATTCTACCAAGGCTTTTATTTTCTGATATTTGGCGCGCACATTGAAATCTGTGAAATCCATGTGCTTTTCCCCCACCCCAACTCCTTCGGGTTGTCCACAGGTGAGAAATGTAGATTCATGGATGAGGGAAATGTGCTCTTGAGCATTTATTTTCCTGGTGGAGAAATCCATTCCTATCTACATCCCTTAAAATAATTGGACATTTAGGACACTTTTACATTCTAAATGTACACTTACTCCAAACTTATTTTGTAATAGCTGGTGGAGTATAAAGGCATTTAAAAATACATAAAAGAGTACTTCTGCAGTACTCCTTTACTTATTCCTGCATGCCTTTGTGAATCTGCCCCTTAACATTTAAAATCGGAACTCAGTGGAAATACTTGGATCACATTGATAAACAGTAAGTAAAATAGAAAGACTGGGTCCTCTTTGGACTTACTCTAATAGTGAGTTGGATGTTTTAGGAGATTCACAAAGGTAAGAGTACAAATAGAAATATTCCTGTGACACTACTTCCAATATTAAAAACATGCTTTTGTGGATTAGCCCCTTAGTGTAGGAAATCCAATTGTAAATCATGCCAATAGGAAATTACATTGCAAAAGTATGAGAATACCCACAAAGCACCAACATTGTTACAAGAATTGCCAGTGGTCACACCCTGGACCTTTCCTTAGAGCAACCTATTCGTTTTAGTATATCTATTTGGTATAATGCACGCGAAAATCCAAGGGCAATCCCGGGGTACAGGGGTGAAAAACTTTTATATTTAATGGATTAAACTAGCGCCAGTTAATCAATATACATCAATTTCCCTTTGCGGGAAAAGCATGGAGAGAGTTTCTGAATCTG
The DNA here is from genome assembly GCF_031143425.1 of Pleurodeles waltl. Lineage (NCBI taxonomy): Eukaryota > Metazoa > Chordata > Amphibia > Caudata > Salamandridae > Pleurodeles > Pleurodeles waltl. Next base: position 138,232,606 of record NC_090448.1, read on the forward strand.
GCCCCTGGCATCCTAGCAGATGTATCCTCCAGCTAAGATCACCTGACTCTTGGGGGTTTATTCTAAGCTTGTTGTTGGGTGTTGTGTTTGAAAAATGTTCTTGTGTTTGGCTTGGTCTTTGCCTAGGAGCACAATTTTAATGCCAATATTTAATTTAACTGTCACTCCCCCACTTACAGGGAGCCATTGAAGCAAGCCATTTCATGGGAGAGGCAAGTTCTGGATTTATATTCGCAGTTGGGCACCAGTTGCAACCATACTGGATAGAATGAGTTCCTGAATCAGAGATGAAAAAAAGGGAGAATGGTACATCTAGTGCTATTTCAGGAGGCATTTGTAAAAGAGAATTAAAAAGCAAGGTATCCTTGGTGCTGGTCCTGATTAGCACTATGCTTGCTGTATGCTACATTAGGTCTACATTCAAGGCTGTGTGACTTTGCAATACCCATCTATAAACGGCAAGAATCCAGTCTGAGACACTGTTTTCCTGCCTAATTTCCGATGTAGCCAGTTAGCTTATTGTTGATAATTCATCTTTTGTTTCCTAAGCATGCTAGCCAATGCAAGCCTTTATTAAAGAGCACAGAGGATTAAGCATGTCCTTGAGCAATGTCCCTGCAAGGACATCCTAAGGATCTAGTAAATATGCAGGAAGTCAGACAAGCTGCAGCAAGAAGGACACACTTACTGAAACATTCTGTACTCTGCATACAAACAAGAACTGGGCTTGATGAACTGTATCAAAGGTGGCAAACATGTTCAAAATTATAAGGGTGGAAAATCACCCTTCATCCTCACCCCATATTTATTTTTCTCTCTGGACAATGTTATGTGAGTGCCAGCCTAAAACAAACTACTGGCTCTCTCATCTTAGCAACAAGGAGTAGGTTAAAGTAGCCTTGTAGTCAGAAAGCTCAGTGAGTGAAACCTTCATGAGCAGTAGTGTATGCAGAACTAATGATCTCACTAACAGCAGGTACCAGCTGAGGATTGAACCCTTCATGAGAACTGCAGAGATCTAATGGGCGAGGGAAAGCCTCAGTTTCTCCATCAGTTTAATAACATCCTCCCTTAAGTATACTTACAACGCTATCTTCACAGTTTTAAATGGCTCGTTTTCTCGTGGATATAATAGATGCTGTTTCTGTGGAATAAAATTTGTAATTTGTGGGCACATACGTGTCACTTATGTGGATCAGGCCCATAGTACAAAGCGCTTACTTTTGGAGCATTTAAAATCTTTCCAGATGATGTATCTTTAGAGCGAACACTCTCATACTTTGAAAAATCAAACTGATCTAATCTATGAAATACTCATTTATGAACTAATAGGATTTTCCAATGCATTAAGAGAGGAATGGTGCTCATGTGCAAGACAATATTAGGCCCTGCTCATAATATCTGTTTACCAGTGCCTCCAGTGTATTCATTTTGATGAAAGGTGAGCTTCTGTCTCTACTATTTGAAAAGTAATAACATTCCCACCAAACACTAGAACAACATTTTCTCACCTCAAAAATAAAAATAATTGATCTTTCTTCAACTATGACCACTCGGAATTAACAATAATACATTAAAATGTACACTAAAACGTATGCACTCCAGGTGATAATGTACCCAAAAGACAATGCAACTGAAAGAACTTTGTTGCGAGTTTCCACTCCAGATTCAGACACAAACAATTATGTACAATTTCAGCTAGGAACACTGACCTGTAAGATTTATTCACATCAAGCAAAAACTCGGGACAGATTTACAAAGGCAATTACAAATATGCGAAGAAGAACTAGAGAAGTATTTCTTGTCTTTGTGATTATTACATATGTATTGTTGAATTGGCAACAACGGTCCAATCCCATAATAGTAACAGCTCGAAAAGGTCACATTTCTCTCTATTTGTTCTAAATGCATATGAACATTCCCAGAGCACGCCCATTCTAGATATTTTGGGCCAATTCACAAAGGCATTTAAGAGTACTAGTTCAGTTACTCATGAATGGCTTTGTGAATTGGCCATTCGGAGCACTGATATTATTTTTGGATTTTGTAAAAGGTAAAATAAGAGTTCTTCACTGAAATGTTTAAACGCACAAATTGGGCTTGTGATTTGATTCTTGGGTGAAAAACTGCAATAAATGCCTGTATGGGCCCTTTCTGCTCAACAGTACAATGAATGGGACCCTATTTGATTAGCTATATCAGTAAGCAGGGTCGGACTGGGACCAAAACTAAGCTCAGACACCAAAATAAAAGTGCCCCCCATTATCAAATAAAAGACCGGCCCATATTTCCAAATTGGGGCAGTTTTGAACTTTTCAAGATACTGTATATAACTATTTTGCAATATATGGAGGACCATATGCACTTGTGCTTGCTGCAGGCAGTGTTTGTGGTAATATCAGGGAAATCAACAGTAAAAACAGGTCCAAAAGGCCATCAAACAGGCCCACAAACAGGCAAAAAACAAGCCCACACACTGACCTTTCATACCACCACTTCGGGCACTACCAGATTGCTCTATAGGGCATCCGATCAAGTATGTGAGATATTCGACGTAATCTGGCTAGAATTCCCAGTTTATCTGCTGTTCAGATTATTGGGTTTGAGATCTGCTGGAGTCTAAAGCTTGCTGAACATGCTTCAGTCCCAGTATGCTCTGTGTAACATGACATGCCATTCACCTTCAATGCTGCACTGCTTTGGCAGTCCTGTTCTTGCTTACGCCAGGAGATCAGGCTACTAGGCATACAAAGAAAGGTCTATAATATTTTATGCATATCATGCTTAAGGTAACTGCAAATGTATGCTTTATGTGAAGCTGCCTATCTAGACTTGGAATGATTGATGAGGCAGACAGTTTCATATTCACATACCAGAGCTCTCTGTGACTTAGTGGGTTCCAAACAATCTTGTACCATGAATCTGTGTACATCAATATGTGAAAACGCAAACGTATCACGTTTAAAGGTGGAACCTTCTAAACTAATTTCTCTTTAATTGTATTTATAGAGAAAGTTTTAGTTGTAGTTTTGTCTCAAACATACACTTCTTCAAACAGATTTAAAGTAACTTGTTTTGATTTATGAGAGATCACCTATTTGTTCATGAGATTTGTAGCAAGGGATGGGCTCAAAAGCTAATTACATTCCCTAAGGTGAAGGTACCTTTAAGTAATTTAGGATAACGGACTATATTAAGTTCAGCCACTGACTGGCAGATCAAAGGCTTATTTGGAAAAAGAGCAGAATTCAGGTGTGTGCAATTAGGGGATTACCTCATCTACCTAGAATATGTAAATTTCAGTGCGGGAATGTTGGTAAATTTTACTACAATATTAGCAGTGCTAATGATTTACCTTATTTCACTGTTGGCCATGTAGTCTTTGTCCAACAGCAAAGCAGGACTTGTCTTCGAAATGCCCAGCACAATGAATTGTTGGATGTTCCGGATTTTAAAATGGGATGACTAGTTAATTACCTTTCTGTGACACCTATAGAGGCAATACTTGGTAAATGTCCAGACCTGCTCACTTGAGTTCTCATGCTGGAAAAGACTTGGATCAGGGATGCAACAACTCATGAACTTGGCCTACCTGGATATTAAGTAGAACTACACAGTGATATGTTTGTTTTCCTGCTCTGGATCTTTAGTCCTGGAAGATGTAGCTTGGAGAGGAGCTGATGAACCCAAGTGAAAATACTAATCTATGGGGAATTTGAGTAAACGTTTAAAAATGTTGGACTACTAAAATGGACTGTCTAGACAAAGCTACTATGGTAGGACAACCCCACCACTTTTTCCACGTGGATAAAGACATATCCTCAAAAGTTAAGGCATTTGTTTAAGGGAAACTGCCTTTATGTCTTATTTGAAATCCAAAACAAGGAAAAATACTTTGAATTATGACATTGTTTGATAGTTACTCCAAAAAGCCTGCTTCTAGCTACAGCCGCAAAATACCTTTTAACAGTTGGACCATCATATCCGTTCTCATGCAACCCAAACAAGATTCAGCTACCAGGTTGGACTTGATCAGACATATTTCAAAAGGAGCTTTTGGTTTGACAGCGGCTTTGCCTTTAGGATATGTTGCCTAATGCAACCTAGATTTCCAGGTTGCTACAACTGCAAATTGTCTATGTCTCAGTGCACTTAATTGAAAAAAAAAAAAAATCCATTTATTTGCAACGTAAGGCTTTTCCCTATTATTTTTCTCTGTTGTTTTTGAATGAGATTTAGATCATTTTCCCGTTTTTTTTTCATCATCGGATTTTCAGGCAACATATTTTAACAAAGAGTTTTGATGGTAGAATGTTTCATTATTTCTGGATTTGCTTTCCTTTTAAGTGCAACATCTTCCCCAATTGAATGTTTCTAATGTCCATAACCAGAGATCACCTAACTATCTTCTTTGTTTTCACGTTACGTTTCTTCTGGAAAATGGATAATCTGACTTTGAGGGGAAGGGGTAGACACCTAAAAGTTAACATGGGTTTATGCGAGAAAAAACAATCTTACATGTAGTGTCTTGGCACAAACAGCAAGGCCTTCCTAGGATATGTATATATATATATATATATATATATATATATAAATATTCATATATATATATATATATATATATATATATAACATATTCAGCAACACAAAACAATATTAAACTTAAGAAATGAAAAAGAGAGAACAATTTAGCTAAAAAGAAAACAATTTATAGTAAAAAGAACTCAAAAGAACAAAGCATATATTACAGGGAGTGCAGAATTATTAGGCAAATGAGTATTTTGACCACATCATCCTCTTTATGCATGTTGTCTTACTCCAAGCTGTATAGGCTCGAAAGCCTACTACCAATTAAGCATATTAGGTGATGTGCATCTCTGTAATGAGAAGGGGTGTGGTCTAATGACATCAACACCCTATATCAGGTGTGCATAATTATTAGGCAACTTCCTTTCCTTTGGCAAAATGGGTCAAAAGAAGGACTTGACAGGCTCAGAAAAGTCAAAAATAGTGAGATATCTTGCAGAGGGATGCAGCACTCTTAAAATTGCAAAGCTTCTGAAGCGTGATCATCGAACAATCAAGCGTTTCATTCAAAATAGTCAACAGGGTCGCAAGAAGCGTGTGGAAAAACCAAGGCGCAAAATAACTGCCCATGAACTGAGAAAAGTCAAGCGTGCAGCTGCCACGATGCCACTGTCCACCAGTTTGGCCATATTTCAGAGCTGCAACATCACTGGAGTGCCCAAAAGCACAAGGTGTGCAATACTCAGAGACATGGCCAAGGTAAGAAAGGCTGAAAGACGACCACCACTGAACAAGACACACAAGCTGAAACGTCAAGACTGGGCCAAGAAATATCTCAAGACTGATTTTTCTAAGGTTTTATGGACTGATGAAATGAGAGTTAGTCTTGATGGGCCAGATGGATGGGCCCGTGGCTGGATTGGTAAAGGGCAGAGAGCTCCAGTCCGACTCAGACACCAGCAAGGTGGAGGTGGAGTACTGGTTTGGGCTGGTATCATCAAAGATGAGCTTGTGGGGCCTTTTCGGGTTGAGGATGGAGTCAAGCTCAACTCCCAGTCCTACTGCCAGTTCCTGGAAGACACCTTCTTCAAGCAGTGGTACAGGAAGAAGTCTGCATCCTTCAAGAAAAACATGATTTTCATGCAGGACAATGCTCCATCACACTCGTCCAAGTACTCCACAGCGTTGCTGGCAAGAAAGGGTATAAAAGAAGGAAATCTAATGACATGGCCTCCTTGTTCACCTGATCTGAACCCCATTGAGAACCTGTGGTCCATCATCAAATGTGAGATTTACAAGGAGGGAAAACAGTACACCTCTCTGAACAGTGTCTGGGAGGCTGTGGTTGCTGCTGCACGCAATGTTGATGGTGAACAGATCAAAACACTGACAGAATCCATGGATGGCAGACTTTTGAGTGTCCTTGCAAAGAAAGGTGGCTATATTGGTCACTGATTTGTTTTTGTTTTGTTTTTGAATGTCAGAAATGTATATTTGTGAATGTTGAGATGTTATATTGGTTTCACTGGTAATAATAAATAATTGAAATGGGTATATATTTTTTTTTGTTAAGTTGCCTAATAATTATGCACAGTAATAGTCACCTGCACACACAGATATCCCCCTAACATAGCTAAAACTAAAAACAAACTAAAACTACTTCCAAAAATATTCAGCTTTGATCTTAATGAGTTTTTTGGGTTCATTGAGAACATGGTTGTTGTTCAATAATAAAATTAATCCTCAAAAATACAACTTGCCTAATAATTCTGCACTCCCTGTATAGAGGGATCAAGTGATGAAAGAACGACCTGGGGTTATTTTTTCCCTGTCTATTGAAGAAAGACCTGAAACGCAAACACACAAATGTGCTACTCTTAAAAAACTGCCACAATGGGTCAGAAAGACAATCATTTTTGGCTCTCAATAGAAACAATAGCTCCCAGTTAATATTAAGAATAATTCTTGAAAACATTTTGGCATTTGAAAAAACAGTATTGGTGAAAACTAACATGAAAACGTTCAGATCTTGTAGCAAAAGTTCTATATCTATATCTTCTGTTATGTTGCTTCTAATGTTCCCAGATCTCCAGCAACTTCTCCATGGACATCAAACCACTGGTTCATATAGAAAAAAGTTCTCATTTTCAGTCAGGACAACAGGCAAAAGCTCAGTTACAAGTGGTCATGATGGATTTCTTACAGATAAATCTTGCTCTCTATCTTTCTTGTATCCTCTACAATATTATTCCCAGAAACGGTGCTGAGACTCTTTAGAAGAAGCTCTTCTGCTCCAGAACCTCTTTTCTGGGAATACTAGTGCGGAAAGTCTACGAGCCCATCTACTCAAAGTATGAGTGTGAATTTAGCTTCTGGACGTGAGAAATTCAAGGGGGTAGTAATAACATGACTGTCCCCAGGCAAAGAGAAATTGTCAAACAGTTGCTCTGAAGTTCTCTCTGTACGAATCACTATCAATTGATAGTGGAAAGTGGTTACAACAGTGTTTAATTAGTTGAGCCAATAGGCTGAATTGCCTAAATGAAAGATATCAAAATTTAGACACAATCTCCTTTCTCAATTGTATGGCCAATCCCTTCGACTTACTGTATAGTCTATCCCAACAATATCTTGTTCTTGCACATGACATGATGGCAGGAGAGGGAACTGGCCTAGATTACCTCTTCCTGTTTTTAATTCATTTCAAGGTTCAGCTTTTGTAGGAACAGAGATAAATAAATATCTTTTAGATACCCCTGGCTTTTCCCTCCAAAGGAGCAAGGCTGCCAATAGTCTGTGCTACCTCACTGGCTTCATTAGGATGGTTCCTTTTCAATACACAGTTGACATAACAGAAGGCAGAATTTCCTTTTATTGGAAATATCTTTTCATAAATGCAATGTTTTCCTCACAGGGGTTTCCAATGCTAGAAGGCACTGATCAGTGTCCAGTCCTTTTTCTGACCAGAGTTTAGATCAGTGACTACTTTTGAAAGATAGATGTCAACTAAAAGAGCTCCTAGTGTTCCAGGGTGCCTACTGTTCCAGGGAGCCTCAGATAGAATGCCAATCACCCCTCTTTGGGCTTAGGGGAGGTATAGTAGAATTTTGTCACTACTCCACCGGTGGGAAACCCAGGAGATGCAGGAGATGGCAGCCACTATATTTAATCTGTTTATTAAAAGGCAGGGAGATAGAAACCTTCCAAACATTAAGGCCCTTATTACAACCCTGGCAGTCGCTGTTAAAGCGGCGGTAATACCACCAACAGGCCGGCGGTAAACAAAATGGGATCACGACCACGGCGGAAACCGCCAACACACCCACCCACTTTAACACTCTGACCGCCACGGCAGTAGCAACAAACACCGCAGCTGTAACTGCCAACAGACAGGTGGAAGTCAATGTACTGCCCACCCCATCACAAGCCCATCCGCCAGCTTTTCCGGGGCGGTACCAACACCATCAAAAGCACAGTGGAAACAGTACTTGGAAGGGAAACCACTCACCTCTCGACACCAACGAAGAACCAGGACGCCATTGTACCCGAGCTGCAGGTCCTGCCCATGCTGGTCTACATCCTCATCTACCAGGAGTACGAACGGCGGCAGCAACGACCACGGTTAGTATTGCACCTAGTACACAGGAGAGGGGGAGGAAAAAGACAGTGACACACACACATGCAACACGTAACCCCACCCTCACCCATAACACCATACACACAAACACATGCAGCAACATTACATTTACATCCCGTAACCCCCTGGAAGAATGCAAGGACAAAAGGAATTGAGTCAAATCAGTGATATTTTAGAAATAGGCAGATATACATAATAAATTGAAAAACAGTATTTACAAAAATATACAATATGTACATAAGGCGGTACATTGTCCATTTAAAATGTCCGTGGGCCACTAGGCCAAAACACATGGGCCAAGCCCACACTTGACTCCTGCCTCAATACGGAGAGAACACTGCAGGGGCATGAGGTAAAAAAAAAAACAGGCACCTCAGGGGGACGGGGAAGGGGGGCACCTCAGCCGGAAGATGGAATAACACCACTGCTCCTCGAGGGGGCTCCATGCCCACAGCGATGTCTTGGGGAGTGCAAGGCCACAGTCTCTTAAGTGGATGGTGTGCCCACTGCTTCGTCCTGGGGAGTGCAAAGCCACAGTCTCTCAAGTCACTCAAGTGGGTGGTTTGCCCACTGCTTGGTCCTGGGGAGTGCAAAGCCACAGTCTCTCTAGTGGGTGGTTTGCCCACTGCTTGGTCCTGGGGAGTGCAAAGCCACAGTCTCTCAAGTCACTCAAGTGGGTGGTTTGCGAACTGCTTGGTCCTGGGGAGTGCATAGCCACAGTCTCTCTAGTGGGTGGTTTGGCCAATGGTTCTGGAGGGGGCTTTGTGCCCAGTGTGCTTCATCCTTCCAAGGATAGGGTGAGTGGACGCATATCTCCACTGGTTCTGGAGGGGGCCTTGTGCCCAGTGATGCAACACTTGGGGTGTGGTATTTCACAGTCGCTCACCTAGGTGTGTGAGGCACGAGATTTGCAGGGACCAAGTTGCATGATAGTCCATGGAGGCAGGACTAGACTCCATACTACAGCGGCTAAGGCTGCAAACTGGTGTTAGTGCCGTGCTGGTGAGGGTGCTGCCAGTAGTGGTGGGAGGCTCCAGCCCTTCCCCTGCAGCCTCAGACGGCAGCCCACTGGGGCTGCTGCTGCTACTAGTGGTGCTACTATCAGCGGTGCAGGTGGCGGTGCTTGCGGCAGTGCTAGGAGGGCTGCAGGTGGCGGTGATGGTCATGGTGCAGGTGCCGGTGCTGCCAGTGGTGGTGGTAGGCCCCAGCCCTTCTCCTGCAGCCTCGGACGGCTGCCCACTGGTCCTGCTGCTGCTGACAGTAGTGGTGCTTGCGGCAGTGCAGGTGGTGGTGCTCGCGGCGGGGCTGCTGGCGGTGCTGGCCACGGTGCAGGTGGTTGTGCTGGCGGTTGTGCTGGTAGCCACCAGGCCTTCACCTGCAGCCTCCTATGGCTGAAGTGCTTTCCCTGGTGTTTTCTGCCCCTTCCTCACCTTGGAAGATGGTGGTGTGACCTTGGGCCTGGCAGCTGGAGTCTTTGAGGTGGCCTTGCTGGGTGGTTGTGGCTCCTTCCCCTTGCTGGAGGCTGTCCCCCTCTTCACCTTGGCATGTGGATGAATGGCTTTGTCCTTGGCAGGCGTTGGTGGCACAGTGGCTGGGCTGGCGGGTGCCCCCTTTGAGCCTATGATAGCTGCAGGAACCACAGCGGATGTCAACTTGGTGGCTGAGGTGATGGCCTGGGTTCTGGCCACCCTGGCCAGAGGGGAAGGACGGGGGGGAGTAGGGAAGAGGTCAATGTTTGCCAGGAAAAGCTTCTTAGAGACACTGGGGTGGGAAGAGAGAGAGGGTTTGGGAGTGGAGGAAGAGAGAGTGGTTGTAGGAGGTGTCTGTCTGCTGAGTTTTGGTGCAGGTGCAATGGCTGGATGCTGCTGTGAGGTGGATGGCTGTTGGGTGGGTGGGTGCTTATGTTTGTGTACTTTGGGAGGAGGGGTCACAGACACACTGGGAGAGGACACAGGGGATGTGTTCATGGATGTGGGGGTGGTGACTGCCAGTGAGGGGTGTGTTGTGATGGGCGTGCTGGTGATGGAGGTAGTTTGCGCTACCGGGAAGGAGGTGGATGACGAGGAGGAGGGGGACACAGTGGAGGTAGTGGATGTTGGTGTGTCTGCATGGTGATGGTGCTTGTGTGAGTGCCTGAGAGATGAAGTGTGGTGCTTGTGTTTGACTGAGCCACTTTTGTGTGTTGATTTGGGTGAATGCTGGTGTGAAGGTGTGCTTGGAATATGCTGGGGTTGAGGGGATTGGGACTGGTTGGAGGGGGGAGGCTAGAGACATGGGGAAGGGCTGCCATCAGTGATAAGGCTAGAGCCTGAAATGCTCTCTGTTGGGCCACCACACCAGAGTGAATGCCCTCCAGGTATGCATTTGTTTGTTGCAAATGCCTGTCGACACCCTGGATGGCATTCAGAATGGTTGATTGTCCAACAGTGAGGAGGTCAATAGCATTCAGAACGGTTGACTGACCAACAGTCAGGAGGTCAATAGCCTCCTCACTGAGGTTAGCAGTGCTGACTGGGGCAGGGCCTGAGGTGCCTGGGGCGAAGGAGATGGCCACCCTCCTGGGTGAGCGAGGACGGGAAACACACTGAGGGGCTGCTGGGAGGGCGGTGCTAGTAGGTGGGGTGGCGGCTGTACCTGTTGTTGGGGTGGGCACAGAGGTGTCCGCCATTGCAAGGGAGCTTCCATCGGAGGAGGAGTCGCTGTCTGTGCTCTCCCCTCCTTTCCCTGTCGTGGTGCTTCCCTCGCCCTCCGTCCCACTGGTGCCCTCACCGTCAGTGGATTTGGCCTCCAGGCCCATGTGGGATGCAGCTCCCTCCGTCGCCGGTGCCTCTGGTCCTCCGCCAGATGATGCTAATGCACACAAGGACAGGGTGACAAAACAAAAAGGGGGGGAGAGACAGAGGATACACTTGGTCAATGCCAGCAACAACACTACTGTTGGCGTACACAACACACAGGGAGCAGCCCTATGCACTAGGCCATGCACTACCAGTTACTAAGATAGTCACCAGCCCATGGGGTACAATGCATACCACCATTAGCTGCACACCTGAAACACACAGGACCCTGCCTAGTAGTAGATGCCCACTAACACTATTGAGGTAGGAGTGCTTCAGAGCCTGCCCAACAAGGAAACTATTCTGCCATGTTCGCCTTGGCCTAGGGGCACCCACAGCCCACATCCGCCACCCAACTAAACCTTAACACGCGCACAGTCATGATTCTGATTGTGTACTCACCCCCTTGTGGCTGCTGTGATGCCTTCAAGCACCCATCCAACTTCGGATAGGTCACCGCCAGGATGCAGAACATCAGGGGGGTCAGAGTACGACGGGTACCCCTTCCTCATTGGGAGGCCAGCCCCAGCTGGGCCTCCCCTGTCTTTGCCCAGCAGCACAGGTCCTCCCACCGTTTGCGGCAGTGGGTGCTCCGCCTGTCAACGACCCCCATGGTTTGCACCTCCTTGGCGATAGCATGCCAAATACCCTTTTTCTGGTGGGAGCTGACCTGCATGGAAAAGAAGCAGAAAAGGGAATTAGTTACCCATCCAGACCGTCATACTCATGGCCCACCAGATCCCTCCCATCCCCTCATGCACATACATTTTACACCATACATGTAGCACTCTGGGCAGGACACCTCAGCTCCCCCTTACATGTGACTCACACACAGCAATCCATACATTCATGGCCCATGCATCATACTCACAGTGTACTCACCTATTTGTCTGGAAGATCGTACAGTAACGTGTACTGGGGAAGGACCCCATTCACCAGCTTCTCCAACTCCTCCGCAGTGAAGGCAGGGGCACTTTCCCCAGACACATGAGCCATTGTTGCTTCCAGACACAGGTCACAGCAGCACTTGCAGTGTAGGTCCTCTCCTGTTGAAGGTCAGGTAGCAAGTGAGTGAACAGACAGAAAATGGCGGTCACGTCCACGGCGGTGCATACCATCACCGCCGGCATACATCGCCATTGGCTCCTGGAACACATAGGGCCCAATGATAACCAATGCGAGGTTGCGCGGCGGTCATCGACCTCCTACCACAACGGCACACAACGCCAGCGGAATTACCTCATTTCTACTTGTCCCTCCTCACTGGTTAGGCAGCTGCCATTTCAGGGGGGCATAGGGCATGGCACTTAACTGCGTCACAGCAGACATTGGCACAGCAACTGACTCTCGGATTCACATTCTGGTTCTGCAAAGGAAAAAATGCATCATTATTGCAATAGATGTGTGAATATGACCCTCTGCTCACCATTTTCATCCATAGGCTTCAACCGCTGAGGCTGAATATGAGATGGTGACATCCTCCGGTGTACAGACCCCTGGTGGACCTTGTGACAATGGAGGACAGACACATTATCATTACATACAGATTTGATCGGGCCACAATCCAAGAACTGTGTGCCCAATTAGAGCCAGACCTGATGTCAGCTATCCAGCAGCCCACAGGTACACCCCTTCTAGTGCAGGTCCTGTCAGTGCTCCATTTCCTGGCAAGTGGTTCCTTCCAAACTACAATGGCCATGGCATCAGGGATGTCTCAGCCAATATTCTCCAACGTGTTGACCAGAGTGTTGTCAGCCCTCCTGAAACACATGCGGAGCTACATCGTATTCCCCCAGGTAGAGGATTTGGCCACAGTGAAAGCTGACTTTTATGACCTGGGACATATCCCCAACATCATTGGTGCCATTGATGGTACACATGTGGCATTTGTCCCCCCCCCCAGAGAAATGAACAAGTGTTCAGGAATAGAAAAAGCTATCACTCTATGAATGTGCAGATGGTGTGTTTGGTAGACCAGTACTTCTCCCATGTGGATGCCAAGTATCCTGGCTCTGTGAATGGTGCATTTATCTTGAGGAATAGCAGCATACCATATGTGATGGGCCAACTCCAGAGGCACCGGGTGTGGCTAATAGGTGAGCCCAAGGTCCCCACCCAGTAAAAGTAGGTGTCTGGGTATGGGGTTGTCCCTAAGGGTTAGTGTGTGTTTAACAGTTGTCCCTCGATCTTTGCAGGTGACTCTGGTTACCCCAACCTCTCATGGCTACTGACCCCAGTGAGGAATGCCAGGACAAGGGCAGAGGAACATTACAATGAGGCACAAGGGTAAACAAGGAGGATAACTGAAAGAACCTTTGGCCTCCTGAAGGCCAGGTTCCGGTGCCTCCATCTGACAGGTGGATCCCTGTACTACTCACCCAAGAAGGTCTGCCAGATCATCGTAGCATGTTGCATGTTGCACAACCTGGCCTTGAGACGCCAGGTGCCTTTTCTGCAGGAGAATGAGCCTGGAGATGTTATTGTTGCAGCGTGGAGCCTGTGGACAGTGAGGAAGAGGAAGCAGAGGACGAAGATGTTGACAACAGAAGTAATATTATACAGCAGTACTTCCAGTGACACACAGGTAAGACACTGTAACTTCACTTTACTTTTCAGTTTTGTGTTGGACATTGTACATGGCAGCCTGATTTCCCTTTGTCTATGGCCACTTACTGTACCCTTTGGCATCTCTATTTTCCGATCTCTGTGGCCCACTATGGCTCCTGGTATGTTTACTGCTGCCCACTAAAGGTCATTCCAATGTAGATTTAACTGTACATATGACTTGCAATGCTTTGATTATGTTGTACTAATACATATTTCAATCATTTGACAGACTCCAGATTTGTATTTGTTCCAAGGGTGTTTATTTAAGTGCTCATAAGTAGAGGGGGAAGTGCAATGGGCTGGGGTGATGGTGGAGGAATGTCCAGTTAGAGTCCAGTCTTTCGGTATCACAGACACATTGTCCAAGGGGGCATAGGAAGGAAGGCAATGGCAGTTCAAGGTGGACAGGGCGACAGAGTGGGACAGAAGGGTGACAATCAGGAGAGTCTTATTTCCTGGTGGGGGTCTTGGCAATGTTCTCTGGCTTCTGCCTGGGTCACAGGGACCGTTTGCGGGATGGTTCTCCTTCTGCAGGGGGTGGGGTGCTGGTGGCCTGTTGTTCCTGTGGCAGGGCCTCCTGTCCACTATCGCCGGTGGAGGTGGAGGGCTGTTCTTCGATGTGGCTAGTGTCAGAGGCCCGTTGGTGTGCCACTGCCTCCCTCATGGTGTTGGCCATGTCAGCCAGCACCCCTACAATGGTGACCAGGATGGTGTAGATGTGTTTGAGGTCCTCCCTGATCCCCAGGTACTGTTCCTCCTGCAGCCGCTGGGTCTCCTGCAACTTGGCTAGTATCTGGCCCATTGTCTCCTGGGAATGGTGGTATGCTCTCAGGATGTTGGTGAGTGCCTCCTGGAGAGTGGGTTCCCTGGGCCTGTCCTCCCCCTGTTGCACAGCAATCTTCCAAGCTTCCCTGTTGTCCTGTGCCTCTGTCCCCTGAACCGTATGCCCACAGCCACTGACCCCAGGTCCCTGATCGTCCTGGGTTTCTGGGGTTGCCTGGGGTCCCTGTAGTGGTGGACACACTGCTGATTGACATGTCCTGGAGACAGTGGCATGGGCCCGCTGGGTGGTTGCTGTGGTGGTGTTTCCTGAGGGAGGAGGGTCTGCGGTGGGTTAGGGCTGTGGCTGGGTAACCGACTGTCCAGAGGTCCCTGATGGGCCAGGTTGGTCATCGTGATCCAGGTGTGCAGAGCTGCTGTAGTCACTGTGGGCCTCTTCTGGGGGGGGGGGGGACTGGATGTAGCTGGCAAGTCCTCTCCGGTGACGTTGAGTAGGGGTCCGTTGGGGATGCAAATGCAGTGTTATTGTATCCATGTGTGCCATCTTGTGCATGGGTGTGTTTCCCTGTATGGTTGTGATTTCCCTGTCAGCTTTGTCTTGTGTGCGTGGTGATTTTGTGGGCTGGGTGATTCTCTCTACTGGGCATGCTGTTGAGATGGGTGTCCATGCAGGTCTGTGATGGGGATCCATGGATTGTTATGGCATGCAGGGCTTGGTATTGGGATGGGTGGGTTGTGATAGTGGGGTATGTGTGAGGTGGTGGAGTGATGGGAGTGAGGGTGAGGGTGGGGGTATGTGAGGGCATGCAGGTTGGGGGGTCATAGTAGTAAAGGTTTGACTTACCAGAGTCCAGTCCTCCTGCTACTCCTGTGAGGCCCTCAGGATGCATGATCGCTAAGACTTGCTCCTCCCATGTTGTTAGTTGTGGGGGAGGAGTTGGGGGTCCACCGCCAGTCCTCTGTACTGCTACCTGGTGTCTTGAAACCACGGAATGCACCTTCCCCCGTAGGTCATTCCACCTCTTCCTGATGTCATCCCTTGTTCTGGGGTGCTGTCCCACGGCATTGACCCTGTCCACGATTCTCCGCCACAGCTCCATCTTCCTTGCAATGGACGTCTGCTACACCTGTGATCCAAATAGCTGTGGCTCTACCCGGATGATTTCCTCCACTATGACCCTTAGCTCCTCCTCTGAAAACCTGGGGTGTCTTTGGGGTGCCAAGGATGTGGTGTGAGTGATATTTGTGAGGGTGTGTGGGGTGATGTGTTGGGGTGTGTGGTGCATGGATGGTGTATGGGTGATGATGTTTTGAGCCTCTGATTGAGTGGGTGCTCCTGGCTTGTCTCTCTCTGCTTGCTAACTTTTTTTCCACTGTAAGGGGTTGTGGGTAATGTGGGTGTGTGTTTTACAGTATATTGGAGTGGGTGTGGTGTGTGTATGTGTGTGTCAGGTGTGTGTAGTTTGATTTGTCCAATGTGGTGTCGTTTTGTAAGTGTGTGTATTTTGAGCAGGGCAGTGTGTACCGCCAATGGTTTACCGCGGTTGAAAGACCACTGCGGTGATTCCTGTTGGCATAACGGTGTGGGTTTTGCTATCGCCAATTTATCACAGACCTTTGGTCTGGCAGACTTGTGTGGGTGTCTGTATAGTGGCAGATTTCTTAGTGTGGGTCAGAATACCCGCAGCGGTATGTTGGCGGCCGTCAGCACGGCGGTAGGCGGTATTAACCGCTGGGGTTTTAATGAGGGCCTAATTGTTGTAGCATATAAAATATAAGTCCACATCATTTTGAATTTTCAATAATTAGATCCGTGACATGAAAATTGCCTTCGAATTTCTTTCTAGGCTGAGGTAGGCTATTGACAATGCAGATTTACCAAAGTATAATTGATGTAGCTTCACCTGTAACATAACACAGTATCCCTTAAGACACACTTGTGGGAAGACCTTAAATGTTTTAAACTTGAGTACTATGCAACTAGACCTGCCTTGTAAAATGCACCATGACAGTTAACTAATCAAATGACAAGTTTAGCACTTTAAGTCCAAAACCTAGTTTACTTTGCATTTCACCTCTAAAGCCTGGCCTGCAGTGTGTGATACAGCTAAATCTCAGCCTATGTTCTAGGCTGTCCATATGTTGTTAGCGAAAGATCTCACTGCAGCACACATGGTTTTTAATATTTGCACAGTCAGCTTGGTATGTGCACACTTAAGGATGGTCTACACATAGATAAACATGTTGCTACCTGCAATAATTATCATAGTTTTAAGGAAATGCACATGCAGAGCTGTTTAGCAGTCCTTTATTGCAGAGATCCAGAACTTCAAATTTCAACGTCTATATAACCTAAATAATCCACTGCTGCATGTGAAAAAAATCTATTTCAGACACCCAATCATTAGAGTTTATTGTATTTTTACCTAATTTGTTTGCGTACATTTATGCCCTACTCTTTTGTGATTGTGGTTTGTCTATTGTGCATATCACTTACATGTCCTTCCTCTAAAGAGTGCTTTGTCACTCAAAAAACATCACCACTATGTATTGGACTACAGGATATACTCAGATAGACTACAGTCTCACAATAATATCATCAAGATTGTTTATAATCTATCCAAGCAAAACAATTGCTGATGTCAGAAAATGTGAGTACCTAGGGGTCCAGGAGATTCGAATTTGTCATTAAATGCCAGTATATTTGAGTTTATAAAGGTATGAGACTTAGGGCTAGATGTAGCAAAGGGTTTTACCCATTCTGTGTCTATGGGAAAATTCGTTGGTAAATATGACCCTAAGTTGATAAAGTCACCTTAAATCACCAATTTAATTAAAATGCAATTTCAATACAAAATCATTTCAAATACTTACAACACCCTTAAAATTGAGTTATACATCATATACATTTCTGTAGATTTTGAAGAGAGCAGTACTTATTAAAATCCAGAAAATCATCCTATTCCATGCTATCAGTTCGTCATCTCCATGATGGTGAAAGTTTTAGTCATAACGTTCTCCTAATCAGATACATTCTTTTTTGAAGACATATGCTATTGTTTTCAGTAATGCAAACCGGCATCAACAGTTACATAACCAATTACCATCATCCTGCACTACAGGTAAGGTAATACAGTAGGAACATTACTTTATTACAACAAGAACATGCCGTACATATTTATCCAAAAAAAGGGGGGAAAGGGAGATTAAATGGTTCAGTGTGCCCTAACAGTTATATTGAAAAATAAAGTACACTGTTCCAAACAAAGGAAAACACAGGTCTTTCAGGCACCTCTACAAATAGGAGCAAAATCCCTCACACATCTGTACCATGTCATGCTTCATCATTGGGCTTGCTCCACGTCAGACTGGCTCTGCAATTTCTGACACGCCCCTCAGAGGGGCTCCTTGCCGGAGATCTTTTGTGATAGTCTGTGCCAAAGTATGGGGAATAGGAATAAATTTAAACTTATGTGTCGGCCTCCAACTCGAAAAACATATTTTTATTAAGCGAGAAAGGAGTCGGTCAAGGGTAAAAACCAGTGTAGAATGAGAGGCAAATAATGGACCCACACTCTACTAAAAAAAGAGGAAAAATAAATTTTCTTTGTCCGCTACAGCAAGTCAACATGTTTTGCGCCTTAACAAGTCCTAACGGATCACTTGGCGCTTCATCCGGACTACGTATAATGCCCTTCTCCTAAGCTTGACGTGCAAATTACACTAATTACATGTGTGGTGAATCAGCAAAAAAATAGTGATTCATCACATCAGTTATATATCTAGTAGATAAAAACCAAGAGATACCATCCTTAACTATGGACAGGGCTCCATGGGAAAGAGATCAAGTGGTGCCCCCCCCCCCTGCAACTCCAACAGGCCTCTAAAGGTAAGTGAATTAGCTGAGATCACTAGAAAAGTGGGCCAAATATCCCAAACTCTGGCTGCGATCTTGGCTTGCTGCGAAAAGCGGCCCGGCCTTATACCAAAGCTTACCTGTGTTACCTCCAAAGAGATCAATTGCTTGTTTGAACAAGTCCCACAAAATCTCCCACCCTCCAAGCCAAGTGGTCCACGGAGTCCCTTAGCGCTCTCTCTAAAAGCCGGATGGTCAGAAAAGAAAAATTCCATAACAAAGGGAAATCAGAGACATTCTTAAAGGATAATCTGCATGGAGTCCATCTCATGACCACAATGATGACAAACATTTTCCTTTATGTGGCTACCCAGGCAGGCACCTACAAATTCTTAAACTGCTGTCATACCTAAATTACAATGCAGGAACCTCGTCTTTCCAGCAAAGGGAGCAACTGGGTTTAATACCATTGACGGTTCTTCATAGTCAAAGCAAGTGATCTAATTTCATTAAAAATATTATTCAATGATGGAATATCTTTAATAATTAATCAACACGACAGGATTTTCAGCTCTTATGTGAATTGAAATTTTGAATATTTTACAAAATCTGCATATAATGCACAGTACATTGTTTAGATCTTTAGGTCGCCTCCATGAAATACGACTGCACATTGTGGGTATTTCTGTAGAAAAACTCTCAGTTGAACCTTAAGAGTTGTTTTTAGACCAGGCTTTGTTTCCTAAAGCATTTTCATTCTCTTTTGGCATAAGGATCTCACAAGCCTGGTAGAGGGAGGGGGTAGTATTATGTAAAACAGAGTACAAGCTTAATTCCTTATTCCTGAGATCTCACTGAAATCAGACACAATTTATTAGCAAACAGAGAAAGTCTTCTTTAAGGGCCCTTTGCTCACTGGTTTAAAAATGGCAGAGCTTATGAAAATGCAGAGGATTGAAAACACATTAAAATTCATAATAGTAGGATCTATGAAAACTGTTTTTGTATAATTTGTTCCAAGTATTTATATAATCCAAAATGGCAAAAGAAAGACGCTATGTAATATTATACTACAATCTTATCAACAGATGCATCCTGCTACTGACAAAGAAAACCCATTCATTGTGAAAAGCAAAAATACAGGCATGGTAAAGGGCACCATAACATTCATTCAAAACATCTGGTAACATATTTAAACATTCCTCTGAAAAAAGTGGATCATCACTCTCTACCTCATTTTTATGCAAATTGCTAGCTCTAGATCAAATGAGATGCTATTTGATCCTTGATGATGTAAATGCATGTAATGTCAGTCTACTAATCACAAGAGGGAGGAAGTCTAAGTTTTCATTCATTGGGCCATCATAAGCCACATGACAGCTAGCTACAGAAAGCTGCAATTCTGTCCCTTCTACCTTTGGAGTTTCTACCACTGGTCACAAGATTAATCTTGGGAGAGGTGTATATATTTATATTAGTATATTATGCCAACATAATATAATTATATTATAACTATAGCTTTTCTGCTCGGTGAGAGCAAAAATGAAACAGTTACTTAGTACACAGCATTCGCAAAATAAAGCAATGACCCCATAAGCGGAAACCAACATCACCATGAATCGATGGGAATACAGGATCAGAGCTTTATTAATTGCTGTATGTATAAACTTATCATAAGTAGCTGTTAATGTTAAACAGACTTTGTCGGTTAGCACAATGGTCAATTATGATTTTGTACTTTTCTACTTAATGGTTCCTGTATGCAGGAAATTGGGGCTGAAGGTGCAATGTCTTCTGATTACTGTGCCGCATATTACCATTCATTTTAGTTTCAGATGTCCCCTTCTGCAGCAAATACTACTGATGGAGTCTGCTGAAGACCTAATGTTCAGTAATTGACTTGGGACTGGCTCTCTAGCATCATCTGGGTGAGTACATAAACTCGGGAATATATGAGAACCCTCCACTGTAGTGATGGTGAAAAGACTGAACTTCTTCGAGCATTCTTGACATTAAGTTCCTGCCAGAATCAACCAAGGAAAAACCCTGTGTTAACTGCTGATATATATATATATATACATATATATAGTGTTTTATTTACTTTTTCTAACCGTGGACAATTTTATTCCTTATAATTAGCATTAATTGGGCCTCCTGGACCTTGACCACTATAAGGTTTCCGCCTCTAACCCATTCTGAACTTTCGGTGCAGAGAAATCAGACTAGCAATTGCCTGGCTGTCCACAGTCAGACTGTAACCAATATACCAAATCTTAAACTAAAGTTGGCCTCAGGCAAGCAGAAGTTAACACAGGGTTTTTCCTTTGTTGATTCTTGCAGGAACTGAGGGCCAGATGTATCAAGCAATTTTGCATTCGCAACCAGTGCGAATCTCAAAATTCGGCCATTTGCGAAAGCAAAAATGCCTTTCAAGATGTATGAAAGGCATTCGCTGTGCAATTTTAAGAAATCACAAAAACAGCGATTCCTTAACATTGCGACCCCCATTTAGAGAATCGCAATTGCGATTCTCTAAAGAGGAAATCGCAAACAGGAAATTCCTATTTGCGATTTCCAAAGCACATGTATCAAGCATTTCCTAAGTGCGAATAGAGCATTTAGGAAGTGCACTTACCATCAAAGTCAATTTGGTGGTAAGCATATGCAATTTTTAAAAATGCATTTTTAAAAATGACATGTAGCGCACACATGCACATAGGGCATGTGTGTGCTTCACATGTCCTCAAATATTTTTTTGGGGTGCATCAGAGGGGGCCGTAGGTCCCCAATACCCTGGGATTTTCATTACCTAATTTGCGAATTCCTAGCTGGAACTGGCAAATTGGGAAATGCAAAACCATTCGCACCTATGGGCCTACAAGCCCATAGGTGTGAATGGCCCATAGGCCCTACAGGCCCATAGGGATGAATAGAGTCCCATTCTCTAATTGTGATTCAGTAATAGCGAGTGCGAATTTTAAGAAATCGCTATTACTGAATCGCAAATTTCATACATCTCATTTTGCATTTCTTAAATAGCTATTTCTTAAAATTCACTATTTAAGAAATGCAAACTGGGAGCTTGATACATCTGGCCCTTAATGTCACTAGCTTAAGGTTTTGAAGAAGTTGTCCTCCTAAGTGTACTCTTTGCTCAAGGAAGTTCAGTCTTTTCACCATCACTACAGTGGAGTTGTTGTAGCGTAGTGCCATTGCCCTTGCTTCTCCATGGAGGGTTCTCATGATAATCTAAGTTGACAATGAGAACAGAGGACTAAAGTGACGCTTCCTGTGATTGGCTTGGTATAGTCAATTTTATCTGGAAAATAGCCAGTATTGTCCTGGATTACTGAGAGCTTGTGAATTCTCTTGTTGTCCCAATGTAGTTATGGGTAAGATTCTCCTCCTAACATTTGCACCCATGCTACTACTTTTATGACTTTGATATTACACAATGAGTTGGATCACTGACAGAATATCGGAAACAAAAATATTGTGTGGACAGAATATTGTGTCAAAAACATTTATGACCAAAATATTGAGAAGGTAAGTGCAAATAGGCAAGTATACATTTACTATTCTTACCTCCACGTCTATGTACCTTGACGATATATATATCATCAAGGTACATATATGTGGAGTTATATATAGTAAAACTTTCCTCGTCCACAGAAACTTACCTTCACAATATATTTGCTCCCTGATATTCCTGACATGATATTTTGTCCACACAACATTGTTTCCCCAATATTTTATCTAATCATGAATATGTTACTACACCATGCACAATTTACGCCTCTTCTGTGTGTGTTATTTTCTCCTGCTGCAGTCACTGAGTTCTCTTATGATGTAAAGTGCTCCATTGCACCTCCATGGCTAGGTCTGCTCTTTAAAACTTTCTTGCACATAAAATAAATACAAACAAGCCAAGTATATTCCCACATTTTGGCACTTCAACGAGAATGGGACCCATGTTTGTTGGAAATATTTTTGCAATTAAATTAAAAGAACCATCATGAAAATAATTGGAATATTTTAACATCAGAGATGGCACAATCATTTTTACCCAAATAGGAGGTCACTTGTTACACACTGGAATTTGGTTTTCTTCAGACTTTCAGGTCTGGTGAGATGCACAATGGTAGGCTCTTGCTCTTAACCTCTGATTTGTCTCCCACTGAAACACAATAAAATCAAACAACATGTGATGAGTGAAAGGGCTTCTCTTCTTTTGACTGCTAAAGTTCTGGGCTCAACTTTTTGATGGACCAGGCTTGCAGTTGCAAATAAATAGTTCTGAGGGCTTCTAGATGGATTATGTCCATGTTATACCCTGCCATAAATGTTGGTGAAGCAGTCCCCTGAGATTAGGTATCTGTTCTGCCTTTCTTTGAAGCGGTTTCAACCACAACCCATTTGGTGATATGGGGCACAAGACCACTGACTCCTTGTGTGTGAGAAAAAGGCCCCTTTATTGAAACAGATACACATCTTAAAAAACATCCTCGGCCAATTGCCTTACAAAACTAAAACCTCACTAACCATTTTTAAGTTACACTTAAACACCCCACCCCTCGACCCCCCCTGTATACATAGCCCTCCAAATTTTATCTCATAATCTTTTGCACTTCTGTGCTTGTATCACTTAAAACGTCCCCTCCTGCTTAACAGTGAACCGATTAACATCTGATCAACTTGATATTCCTATGTCATAACCTTTAACTTCCAGAACTTCCGGTGTGGACTTGTTGACACCCTCCCTTTCTGCCAGCCTAGTCTATATTAACCACAATAACCTTAAGTAAAGGTCTGCAAACTTGTGGGCAACCCGCCCTCTCTGGCACCTGTCTCAAATCGACAACCAATTACAACAAACTACCCTTCTACGCACCTGTCCCAAATAGCCAGCCCCCATTATAAGCCTCATCCAACCTGACTTCCTGTCAAACCTAACAAAAAAGGTATGGGTGGGAAAAATGTTTTCGCTGATCCTACAGGGGCTGACAGTGTGTACACCCACCAGCAAAGTGGTGGGTGGCAGCCCTAAAATGGCAGGTTTACATCTATTGGGCTACATCCGTTAATGGATGTAGCCCAAGGTGAACAGCTATCTAGATTGCGCCTGTATCCCCCAAAGCCCTCATGGCACAGACCTCTCTTTGGTCTGCTGTTCCCCAAAACCCAATTTGGTGATATGGGGCACAACAAGACCACTTGTGTGTATGAAAAAGGCTGATTTATTGAAACAGGTATTCATCACAAAAAACATCCTCGGCCTATCACTTTACAAAACTAGAACCTCATGAATTTTTTTTAACCTACACTTCTTACCCCCAACCACTAATTCCTGCCACCCGAATACATAGCCAACCAAATTTGATATCATGACCTCTTGCACTTCTGTGATTGTATCACTTTAAATTCCCCCTCCTGCTTAACAGTAAACCACTTAAAATCTGGCCAACTTGATATTTCTATGTCATAACCTTTAGCTTCCAGGACTTCTGGTGTGGGCTTGCTAACACCCTTCTTTTCCACCTGATTAGCCTATATTAACCAAAATAACCGTAAGTAAAAGCCGGCAAACTTGTGGGCCAACCACCACCACCACAAAAAGGCACCACCTGACTTTTTCTGCCCCTCTTTCCTGGCCTTTCATATCTGTCTTTTCAAAGTGCTGACCAGAAACTCCCTAATCTCCAGCAGATACATTTCGATTCTAAACCTAGAGAGATGTACACCATCATCCCTGAAAAATTCCACAGCCTCATATCACAAGTCAACATGCTCCACTCTGCCCAGACCTTCATCCCGACAGAAAAGCCTCATCTCTCTATTCACCTTCTGCCTAACTCTGTCAGTAGCGGATGGCTTGTCTACTCCTCTCAACGCCTCCTGGGAATAAACTCTGTTCCAGATACAAAACACTCTGCCCACTGAGATTTAATTTCTTTCAATTTATGCTTCATTGTCCTTAGCAGGGCACGACCTTTCTCAACAACCATGCCGTTCTCCCCCAGGTGTATTTGTGAGGATGACGGGAAAAATATTCCTGTGCATAATTGTTATATCCATGTCTCTGTTAGAATGTTAGTTTGTTAGAAATTTGGGGAGATTCCAGGAGAATGTTGGGATGTGGATGAAGACGGTTGGGAGGAGGTGCGGAGGTTGGGATGCTTTGCTACCTTGTAGCTGCAATGTTCTTCAATAAATGAAGAAACACGGATCCTCTTCGTGTTTCCTGACATTAATTCTGATTCTAGGCCCCTGCTTTTAACACTGGCAACGAGGGGTATTACCTTGGACGTTGTACACCATTGCGGTATCCTAGCAACGGTGTACAGTGGCTACTTTGACATCTCCGGCATGAGCGTCCTGTTTCCTTGGCAACTACTCGTGCCTACAGACAGCTCGTGTTTCCTTAATACAGCACGAGCGTCCAGCATGGCTGCGTCCTACTTTGACATGTCCGGCACGAGTGTCCTGTTTCCTTGGCAACTGCGCGTGCCTACAGACAGCTCGTGTTCCCTTAATACAGCACGAGCGTCCAACGTGGCTGCATCCTCATCACCTAGCAACGCTCCCGTGTTATCGGGAAATAACACGAGTGTCTGAAGATACTGCGCGCTTCTGTTTTGACGCGTGTTGGAGTAACCTATAGCCTCTTTGAGGTGGTAACCTCTTCGTGCCCCATTTTTATCGGCACGAGTGTCCAAGGTGACTTTGCGCTTCTCATCTACGTGCGTTGTCATAGCTTGGCAAAGATTTCAGAAGCTAGATACTGCAACGTGTGGGACCTGTCTTTTCTCCTCCTCTCAGCCTGTTGTGGTCAATCTTACTGCGATAGGCAAGCATTAATTTCCTGGGTATTTGTGCGCTGCTGCATTTATGCGCATGATCACATCTTGGTAAAGATTTGAACGATCAGCAACTTTTCCGCACCTTTATGATTAATTTCTTCGAGGGATTTTACTCGTCTCCTCTTTTTGTCCCTGTCATTTTTTATATTACTATGATGACATGCTTTCATTTGTCCATGGAACTCACTGTCGAGGGTGCTATACTCTTTGTGCAACACTCAATTTTTTACTCTAATGAGTTAGTGCTTGCTTTGTTTAACATACCTGTGGTTTTTTTCTGGTTTTTTTCTTACCTCCATCATAATTGTGTTTTTATAAATATTCCATTATTAACATTGATAATGCAGAATGTAGCTGCTCCTCCTTTCCACCCCTGGGGAACCTCCTATCAGGTGGGGGAAATGGAAGCACGTTTTTGAGAGGTACCCCAGAGTTTGTGGACCCTCATTGAGTACAGAAAGAAGAACTGCTTTAATACTACACTGTTGGGGTACTGAAGGCCAAGAGGTTTTTGATCATCTCCCTGAAATCCTTGACAGTGAAGCAATTAAGCGTAATGAGTATGAAATCTGCATTAGTAAATTGGATTTACATTACTTACCAAAGGTTAGCACCATATTAGAGAGATACTATTTTGGTAAAAGATTACAAATTGAAGGTAAAACTGATGAGAATTATGTCACTGACTTGAGACGTTTGGCCTCCTCATGCAAATGTGGTTCATCTTTGGATGAAATAATTCATGATCAATTCATGCAGGGTTGCAGTATTAATAAAGTACATGATGAGTTGTGGTTGTTGGATGATCCCCATCTTGATGAAGTAATTTCTCTTGCAAAAAGAATTGAGCATTCCTTGAAATGTGTTGAAGTTAAAAAAAATGGTTCTAATGACGTTTCTGTAGTAAAGGACGGCAAGTCCAATAGTAATAGGTATGTCAATAATGATATCCCTCAAAACTCTGTTAAAAAGAAAAGATGCTACAGGTGTGGTAAAGAAGGCCATTTTGCTAGTGATAAGGTGTGTCCAGCGATGAACAGTTTTTGTCTATCCTGTAAAAAAAAAAAAGGGCCATTTCTCGTCTGTTTGTAATCAACGTAAGTCTAAGCAAACTGTGAATTCTATTGAGGATCACACGAATAACAGTGAGGATGCTGAAGAGTTTGAATGTGGTCAGATAGTTCTACAGGTGTCTGACAATAATTTTAAGGGCCCTTTGGATTACATTATGGTGGAAGGAAAAAAACTAAGGTGCTTTTTGATTCTGGTGCCAAAATCACTATTGTTTCTAATCAGTTTTATCAGGAACAACTCAGAGAGAAGATTCATTTATCAAAACCAGATATCAGACCGCGTGCATATGGTGGAGAACCTATTGAGTTACATGGCTACTTTCTGGGTTTGATTGAATATAACCAACGTCACACCTCTGGCAAGATTTATGTCTCAAAAAAAGGTGACAGTATAATAAGTTGGTGGCATCAGAAGGATCTGGGAATCATGCTTGACCCTAACAGTTTTCCTCCTATAATTCTAAAGGAGCAGCTATGTGTTGATGAGGTGGTGAATACCATGACAACCTCAGATTTGATGATGTCTCTTTATCATAATTTTAGCAAAATCTTCAGTGATAAAATTGGATGTATGCAAGGATATTCACATAGAATTAAGTTAGTTCCTGGCTCTGTTCCTTTCTGCAGTAAAGTTTGCAGTGTCCCCTTTGCGGTGATGAGTGATCTCCAGGCTGAATTGGAGAAGTATCAGGGTGTAATTGAGGAGGTGGAAGGAACAGAGTGGTTGGCTCCAATTGTTATTGCTAAGAAGGCTAATGGAAAAATTTGGCTATGTGTGGATCTTCGTAAGCTCAAAAAGTGTGCAGTGGTTGACAGATATCCCCTTCCGAATATCTCTGAATTACTTTCCATGGTGTCTGGGGCTAAGGTGTTTTCTACCATTGATCTGACTTCATCCTATCACCAAATACAATTAGATGAATCCCGTAGAAACTTAACAGCTTTCATAACCCTGTTTGGTACCTTTAGATTTATTTGGCTACCATTTGGATTGACTTCAGCTGCCTCAGTCTTTGAAAGAATAATGGAATGAATTTTGAAAGGAATATGTGGGGTGTGTATTTATCAGGATGACATATTGGTTTATGGTAGAAATACTATTGTACATGAGATGAGCCTCAGAGAAGTTCTAGGGAAATTTGCGGAATGCGGTTTGACCATTAAAGCTGGAAAATGCAAGTTTGGTGTTAGTACTATTGATTATTTAGGGCACAGCATTACTGGTGATGGTCTAATGCCGAAGAAAGAACTAGTTGATACCATTCGATGTTTATCTTCTCCTACGTCAAAAGAGGAACTAATGCGATTTCTAGGCATGGGTGAATATTATAGTAAGTTTGTCAGAAACCTTGCTAGTTCTTGCTTTAACATGAGGTGTTTATTGAAGAAAGGAGTGGAATTTGCATGGAACGAAGAATGTGAGAAGGAGTTCGTTGATTTGAAAGAAACTCTCTCAAAAGCTCCTATATTAAAAAACGTTAATCCAAACTTACAGTCTATTTTGACTACCAATGCTAGTGGCAAGGGTTTGGAAGCTGTGTTACAAGAAGGAGGTCTTGCTCCCCAAAACACTATTGCACTCATATCCAGGAGTTTGAGGGGAGCTTAAACTAGGTATTCTGTCATTGAAAGGGAGGCTCTTGCTGTATTCTGGGCCATTAGGAAGTTGAAGAAGTTTTTGTGGGGAGGTTCATTTATTGCAAGGACTGATCACAAACCTTTATGTGAAGTTTTTTGTTCAAAAGGTGTTGAAGCAGTATTGGGTAGGATCACTAAATGGATTGTTGGGTTGCAAGAGTATGAATTTGTTGGGAAATATGTTCCTGGTTCACACAATGTATCGGCTGATGTTTTGTCTAGACTTGTATCACCAGAATCTAGTGTTCTGGAGGATGAGTGTTTGGACGATGGTTTGGAGTGTTTTGAACATGTTTACGAGGTTGATTTTGAAATAATCTCAGAGATGAAGTGGTGTGAGGAAACTTTGGCTGACAGGGTGTTGGCAGGAGTCATCAATTTGTTACGAGGTGGTTGGACGAACAAACATCAAGGCAGTGTTGAGAGTAGTGGATTTTGGAATGTAAGAAATGAGCTAGCGGTGGATCGTGATCTGCTGCTAAGGGGTACAAGATTAGTCCCTCCCGCCAATGTGAGGAACCACTTAATAAATCAGGTGCATAGCTGTCATAAGGGGATTTCAAATACTAAAGAAACATTGGGGGTCATTCTGACCCTGGCGGTAAAATCCGCCAGGGCCAACGACCACGGGAGCACCGCCAACAGGCTGGCGGTGCTCCCATGGGCATTCTGACCGCGGCGGTACAGCCGCGGTCAGAAACGGAAAACCGGCGGTGTTCCGCCGGTTTCCCGCTGCCCTGGGGAATCCTCCATGGCGGCGCAGCTTGCTGCGCCGCCATGGGGATTCCGACCCCCATACCGCCATCCTGTTCCTGGCGGTTTTGGCCGCCAGGAACAGGATGGCGGTATGGGGTGTCATGGGGCCCCTGGGGGCCCCTGCAGTGCCCATGCCAATGGCATGGGCACTGCAGGGGCCCCCGTAACAGGGCCCCACAAAGATTTTCAAATTGCGACGGGTGCAACTGCACCCGTCGCACCCCTTCCACTCCGCCGGCTCCATTCGGAGCCGGCATCCTCATGGAAGGGTGTTTCCCGCTGGGCTGGCGGGCGGCCTTCTGGCGGTCGCCCGCCAGCCCAGCGGGAAACCCAGAATACCCTCGGCGGTCTTTTGACCGCGCAGCGGTATTCTGGCGGTCCCAGCCAGGCCGGCGGCTTCCGCCGCCGGCCGGGGTCAGAATGACCCCCTTTGTGTTCCTCTTACTGGTGGCCTGGCATTGATACCCCTACTGAGAGAGTGGTGAGAGATTGTGTACAGTGTGCTATTAGTGAAAAGGCTATGAAGCCTAAGGTACAACCCATTGTGATTAGGGATAAACCTAAGGGGCCGTGGGAAGACATTGCTTTGGACATTTTGGGACCCACTTATGGTGGGAACACGGCGGAGTACATAATTGTAGTCGTGGACATGTTTTCCAGATGGCCTGAAGTATGATTTACTAAGAGCATCGAGACCTGGAAGGTGATAGAATTCTTGAAAGACTTAATAATTAGAGAAGGCATTCCCTCTACTCTACTTACAGATAATGGAGCGCAATTGGTTTCCAGAGAAATTAATGATTTTTTGAGAGGGTGTGGAATTAAGCATAAGCTGTGTGTTTGTGCCATCCCGAAAGCAATGGTATGGTAGAACGGGTCGATGAAGAAGACAGTAATTAAGGTTGGTGATTGGGTTATGATTAAGAAACCCCTCGCAAGAGGGGATGGGAGGAAATTATTTTTCCCCATGAGGGTGTTGAAACTCTTCACCATTGCCATAAAAACGGATAATAATAGGATATGGAACCTAAATAGGGTTGTCAAGTTTTGCGGTGATGCTAATGGTCTGAATAAAGATGGTGTACAAAAGGAAGGGTTTGATGATCTTACAAAGGATGCAGTTTTGAGAAGATCCAAGAAAGGAACTGATGATTCAACAAAGAGTTCAGTGTTGAAAAGATCGAACAGAAGTGTCAAGTCTTCTTCGCATCTCAAGGACTATGAACTAATGTGAAACATTTTCTGTTTTTCTTTTCTTGTATATTTGTTTGTTTGTATCAGCAGTTTCCATTTTATTTACTCTTTCATGCATGTTTCATCTTTATGTGCAGAATAGGAGGGAGAGGTGTTATATCCATGCCTCTGTTAGAATGTTAGTTTGTTAGAACTTTGGGGAGATTCCAGGAGAATGTTGGATGTGGATGAAGACAGTTGGGAGGAGGTGCAGAGGATGCTTTGCTCCCTTGTAGCTTCAACGTTCTTCAATAAATGAAGAAACCTGGATCCTCTTTGTGTTTCCTGACATTCATTCTGATTCTACACCCCTGCTTTTAACAAGAATGCTGTTCAGTTTGGGCAGGAGCACTGTGACAGGTAAGTGAAAATGGTTACGCATGTTGGTAGGTAGAACACTTGTTTAAGACTTTTTATTTTCTTCTTTAATTTCTCTTTTAATTTTTCTCTACTCTTGCTGTACATCTTTAGGATCTTTACTTCTTTTCCTTCTTTCCAGTTCCTCATATATCTTCTATCTTTTGGTTCAAGTTGAGGTATTCCAGTGCTCCAGAAGGTCATACACACCAGGAGATGGAAGTCCTTTTTTAGTAGAAGTATAGGGAAAATCTTCTTTCTATTTCTTCTCTGTCAGACTATTTCTTTCTCTGATGATTTCCTTTGTCCTTCTCTGTGCCCCCTTTTCTATTAGTGATTAGTGCCTTGGTTAATTCCTAGATATATTTCCTTTCCTTTCTTTTCTGTTAGTACTCTCTTTCATCAGTGTTTCTTTTATTTTATTTTTAGTTTTTCTCCTTTCTATTATACAATGTCTGCTCCAACAGTGTACCACCCGGCTCCCGTTCACCTTGTGCTTTATTTTTTCTTTATTCTTAAGTGCTCTGTAAGGTACATGTCTCTGTGGTGCCAAAACAGCCCTCCCTGCTTCTGTGATCCTCTTTTCCCTCCCCGCTACTAATTACATCCCCTTCCCCGGTGCGGTTCACATATCTGGTTGGGCCACGCTCCTCCTGGAACGTGGCCGGCTTCTGCACATGTCACTCTCCCTCTCAGTCATCTCTAGGTGGTTTCCTCATCGTTTGCCTGCGACGTCTGTTTTCTGGTCTCATCTCCTTGGGTCCGCCGTCCTGCATCTCCTCCTCAGCAGTGGCGCTCTGGGTTCCTTCATCCTCTTCCTCACCTTTGCGCGTCCTTTTGTCTCCCCTTCTTCCCGGCATCTTCCGGGTATTTCAGGCTCCTCCTCCGGCGTCCCGTAGTCGTCCTGACATATGGGTTGTAAATCCCCTGCGGCACCCTGATCAGTGCCCCCAGGGAATGGGCGGTCGCCCCCGTTCCTTGTGCTCTGTCACAAGCACACTCACATGCCTCCTTTACTGTACTAGTCCACAGACAATAGTTGGTGTCAAACCTAAGATTCCTTCCCCATGCACTCTTCCCAGCTGCCTGATCCGCCCACTTTATGAATGAGTGACCAACAATCCACACTGACCAGGCAACAGTCAACTGACCCAGAACTGAACCTGCAAATGAAATTAGGAACAAGTATGAGCTAGGCGTTCAACCTGTCCCCTGCGGTGTCACTGATATTCCTCTGAAAACAATCTGACGACCATCTACCCAAACCCATTATTTGCTCCCGTGGCCATCCCTATTCTGTCTGCTTCTGTTGCTGCGCCTGTACGAAATGAATGCATGCCAAAATCCTTGGCCAGCAAACCTCTCCTTGTTAAGCCCTTCTTCCTGACAGATAATTTCTGAAAGGCTGATATCCGGCCCCTGTGTTATTGTCTGAAGACCACCTCTCTTTCCCTTTGGGCCCGCATTCTCAAATGCTTACCCCACATCACTAGGCAAAGAGATCCCTGCTGTTCCCACAAGACCACTGTCGCTCCCATAGCCCATTGGTCAGTCACGGACTGACTCAAGAGGATCTCCGAACCCCCGACCTAAAGCTAATGTCCTCACATGCCACACCCTTGTCACTTCTACCTCCGAGTAGGTCCGAGACCCTAAAGGCTACAAAAAACATCCATTTCATCAGTGTGGAAAAGAGCACAGTTTCACCCATTGATGATCAAACTGCTGGCAGGCAGCTGATTAACCCACATAAAACCTGCCAAATATGTGGCCTTCTCTTCAGTCCTGCTCTACCCCGCTCCTTAGCCCAGCCCGCTAATATTATCTTCACCAACAACCCTGCAGATGGTTGATCTTCACCAACAACCCTGCAGAAACCCCCAAAACAGTTTACCCATAAAAGCAATGACCACCAGTTTTTCAGCAATCGTAACTCTAGATAAACCTGTCTTTATTAGCCACAAGATGAACTGCACTACATCCTCTACTCTGTCCCATTCCCCCATGTGGAAACCTGCTCTTGGGTGCAGAAATTCCTCCCAAGCCTGGTACTATGCCTTAATGGTGGACGCCACCAGAGACTACACTACCATCTGAACCATCCTCTGTCTCATATTTTTCATAACTCTAGTGGCATGCGAGTCATCTCCCTGTTTGCCTCCATGGCCATCCATTCAACCTCTCCCACTGTGAACGAGACAAAGTATATGCAATGTCATTGTCCACCCTGGTACATACCAAGATTTAAACAAGATGTCTTGCCGGAAACATTTCAGCACAAACACCTGCAATAACTTGAGAACCTGATCATCTCTCGCTGACTGTCTATTAACCACTACTGCCATATTGCCTATTCTAAAAAGTACTCTCATGTGCTCTAGCAGCCCACCCCACATACCATTGAAGGGTGCTAGAAAGAAACACCACAGCCGCAGATCCTCTTTCACTCACGATGACAACCTCAGATGACGATGTGACAGAGAAGTCCAGAAAGCGCCAACCCCAGTCGTCTACAAAAGGTCCGATCCACCCTCACAACTCGACAGGCAAAATTCAAGTGTTCCAACAACACTTGCACCTCCCGACTCCAATTCAATTCCTAAAAAAAGGAAATGCATGTCAATGCAAATGCATTCGTAACTCTAGATAAACCTGTCTTTATTAGCCACAGGATGAACTGCACTACATCCTCTACTCTGTCCCATTCCCCCATGTGGAAACATGCTCTTGGGTGCAGAAATTCCCCCCAAGCCTGGTACTATGCCTTAATGGTGGACGCCACCAGAGACTACACTACCATCTGAACCATCCTCTGTCTCATATTTTTCATACCTCTAGTGGCATGCGAGTCATCTCCCTGTTTGCCTCCATGGCCATCCATGGAACCTCTCCCACTGTGAACGAGACAAAGTATATGCAATGTCATTGTCCACCCTGGTACATACCAAGATTTAAACAAGATGTCTTGCCGGGAACATTTCAGCACAAACACCTGCAATAACTTGCGAACCTGATCATCTCTCGCTGACTGTCTATTAACCACTACTGCCATGTTGCCTATTCTAAAAAGTACTCTCATGTGCTCTAGAAGCCCACCCCACATACCATTGAAGGGTGCTAGAAAGAAACACCACAGCCGCAGATCCTCTTTCACTCACAATGACAACCTCAGATGATGATGTGACAGAGAAGTCCAGAACGCGCCAACCCCAGTCGTCTACAAAAGGTCCGATCCACCCTCACAACTCAACAGGCAAAATTCAAGTGTCCCAACAACACTTGCACCTCCCGACTCCAATTCAATTCCTAAAAAAAGGAAATGCATGTCACCGGTCCCACCGTTTTCTCTGGTGCCAAAGGGAACCCTACATCCTCCATGAGCTTGTGGCCCCAAGCTGTGGGAAGGCAGTGCCACAGCTGTGTCTCCTGGCTTGGTGCGGGGAAAGGGTATATTTGTTGCAAAGCAAGGTAAAGGGTTTCAGGTCGCCGTCAGCTATCATTTGGCCCAGGTGGGTTATCCCTGCTACTCGCCAGACCCTCCAATCGAGCATTACTCCCCAATCCACAGCTTGGTGGTGCCCCATAAGGTGGTGTAGTCATGATAATTGGCGTGCACTCTAAGCATATTGTGGGCACGTCTCCAGGATTTCACCATTGCTTGTACCATGAGATTGATAGGGTGTGCACCAAATTTCCCTTCTCCATAGAGTGGCGTTGACCCTGAGTGGAGTGGAGCACGGTATGCTCTGTGTGCAACCAATGCGGTGGGTCACTCATGTCGGGAAGCATATATGCCAGCTGTGAAAGGTGTAATGATAATGCGTACATCTCCACTGAGGGCTGAGGCCACCACAGGAATGATGGGCCAGCAGTTTGGCTGTGGTCAGATGGGGTCGGGAGGATCCCCAGACGAAGGAACAGATAGCTCTGTCCGAGCATAAGAGAGGGACGAGGACCAGCAGGGGACGCATACCTAAGACATGCGTGAAGTGAGGCAGTGTCACCATGCGGAACGCCTGTACTCTTCCCCACATGGAGAGGTCCAATTGGGACCATTTGGTGAAATACAGTTGGATACATGCGAGTAGTGAATTGAGGTTGCCTGTAATCATATAGTCCAGCCCCTTGTTGATATATCTCCCCAAATACTTAAGACAAGAGGACATCCAGCGGACCAGCAAATCTATAATGGATGCCGTAGTGTTTACGGGAGACAGAGGCCGCTCTTCACTCTTGTCCCAGTTCACCTTATACCCAGAGAGAGTATTGAAGGTGTCAAGGGTGCCTCACAGACTAGGGACGGAGTGTGGGAGGTCCGTAAGTGTGAGCAGAATGTCATCCGCATAGAGGTGGACAGTAGAAGTGCCACCCGGAAGGGGGACTCCCGATTTAGTCAGGGCATTGCGGATAACAGCGGCCAGCGGTTCCATAGCTAAGAGGAACAGTAATGCCGGTAACGGACAACCTTGTTGCATCCTATGTTTGATGGGAAAAGGGTCAGATAAATAGCTGCCACAGTTAACCTGTGCCGTGGGAGAATAGTAGAGCCAGCGGATCCTGGCTATGAATTTGTCCCCCAAATCAAAATGGCGCTTAACTTCGAAGAGGTACCACCACTCGATCCTGTCAAATGCTTTCTCAGTATCCAGGGATAAAGCCAGGTCCTCATTCTGTAAGTCTCTTGCCAACTACAAAGTATGTGCTAAGGTACAAAGATGATTGCGAGATGATCAGCCGGGCACAAAGCCAACCTGTATGTGATGTATAAAGGATGGGATGACCTTGAGTAGGCAGGTCACCAGGACTGTGGCCAGGATTTTAATATCCCGTTCATCAAAGATATGGGCCAGTAATAGCTGCAGATCGGAGGGTCCATCCCCTGTTTGGGGAGGACTGTAATAGTTGCCTCATTAGAAATGGGATCTAAGGTGTTGGTAGTCGCAGCGTCCGGGAAAGCCTTGTGCAGGGAGGTAACGACCTCCCCCCCCACCCACTTGTAAAATTCTGCAGGGAATCCATTTCCCCTCAATGCTTAATGGTCGGAGAGTTTGGAGATGGCTTGGGCAAACGCATCTCCTCTGATTTCACCCTCCAGCAGGCTCCTGCCATATGCATAAAGTCAGGGTAGAGAAGCGTTGGAAAGAAAAGCTGAGAGGTGAGCAGGGTCTTCCACAATTTCGGGGGTATAAAAGGACCTATAAAAGGCCGCAAATGCATTGACGATATCCTGGGGCCATGTAAGTATGTCCCCAGCTGAAGACTGAATGGTTGTCATGGCGAGAGCCACCTCCTGTTGTCCCAGGTGGTCAGCCAGGAGGCGGCCCGCCATCTCCCCATGTTCATAATGGCAACCCTTCATTCTTTGGAGGGCATACGTTGCCTGAGATATAAAGAGGGCCTTGAGATCCATCTTAGCCCTCTCGAGGTGGTGGGACGAAGGGCTGGGGTAGGTGTGGTGGTTAATTGACGTGTGAGGCTTGCTATGTGATGATGCGCGAGGCTTGCTATAACACTCTCCAGTATTGCCTGTGGGTGCGCCTTTGGGCTTTAGCGATTGCTGCGTCCCGCATTAGCTGTCCCCGAATTGTGGCCTTGGCTCCTGCCCATTAGACCCTGCCAGAGGAGACCGAGCCTTTATTGTTGTCGACGTAAGTAGTAACGTGGGATCGCAGTTGTGCTTTGCCTTGCAGGGTAGGGTAGCGGGAGATCTGTGAGCCCCACGGTTTCAGCCCCGGGCATTGTAGCCCCAAGGAGAGAGTGAGGAGGATAGGGTAAAGGTCTGAGAGTGCGGCCACTAGGATGTAAGAGTCTCGTATGAGAGCCACAGTCCTGTGGGATATCAGGAAGTAGTCTAGTTGGGAGTGGGTGGCATGTACCGATGGCATGAATGTATATTCCCGGTTTGTATGGTGGGTAAGGCACTAGTATGGTCAAGGAAAGTGTGTGGCCCCAACTTCGTTGCGGCGATGGTTGAATTGGAGAAAGAAGTGTTTATTCCCTACCAGTACATAAATGGAGCCTAGGCACAGAAAATGGTCACCTGTCTTGACTTTATTGAGGACGTAACGCCATCAGGGTCTGTCCACGTTTTGAGGATAGAAAGGGGCAACGATCGACATATTAGAGCTATGATTCCACATTTCCTGGATTCCCCAGAGTCCAGAGCCTGAGTTGATGGACAACTGCTATGCACCACCCAACTCACCCAATCGTGCTGCAGTTTTTCGGATGCAGTATGTGAAAGGTAGGGTTCCTCCAAAAAGGCGTCATCCACCCTCTGTGTTTGAAGATAGTCCAGGATTGTTTTCCATTTAATGGTCTTGGACAGTGTGGACAGAGCTGCAGAACCTGGTTGTGATATTGCAGGGGTGAGAAGAGGGGCATACCGCAAAGGGGTGATGGAGGTCCCCAAGTGGTTGGGTAGGACAGAGGGAATGGGGGAAGGAAAAGGGAGGAGGTAGGTGGGGGCTATGGGGAGGGAATCCTCAGTCACAAAGGGGATGTGGATACATGCGTCTACTTTTGCAGGTGGGTAAATACACACAAAGACAGATTAGTGATGGTAGCATGAAAGAAAAAAAAAGAGAGAGAGAAGAAGAGAGAGCAGGGGAGGGAGAGCAGAAGAGCGGCACTGAGACAAGGGAAACCCTGGCATGGGCCTAAGCTTGCGGGTCTAAGCTTGCACTGCTTGTGCACCATAGGTCCCCACACGTGGGGAAGGAGTGGATGGCTGACAGAAGGAAAACATGGATATGAAACCAGAACAGCAGTGGGGCAGTAGAGGTAGAATACAGCAGGGGATGACGTGGCTTCTGAGGGACAGGGAACATTTTGAGGTGTAAATAGTGGAGACCGGGTCCACACATGGAGAGAAGCAACATGGGAGATATTGTGGTCCTAGATTATTGGAGAGGATGAGGAGGAAGGGTCAGGTGGAGGGCAGGGAATGAGGTGTGGTCAAGAGGGGGGCAAGTAGGGGGAGGGTTTTAATGCCGGGGGTAATGACGACAGAGAGTTTGGCCCATGCTCCTAGGCTTTGTACCGGCAACCGAAGTAATTATCAAGAGGGGAGAATGGCAGGAGACATTGCAAAGCCATAGTGGGCATATAGCAGATTAATGTAGGGCAAACATAGGTCAGGCAGACCCCCGGTGGACCCATGTTGCAGTAGGGAAGATCGGTGCAGCACCACTCACTGCAGTGCGAAAGTAATTTCCAGGACATCAACGGGGAAACTGAGGTAAGCAAGCAAAACAAGGCAACAGCCGAACAGTCAAACGCATAGAGTGAGGTGCAAGTCCTAGGTGGAGGGCGACCAAAAGATGGACAGTGGTGTAGGAATGCCAGGGAGGGAAGGCCATCAGTCCAACCACCACCGACTGGCCTCTGTCCGGGTCCCGGCTTCATGGTCATAGGGCAGACAGCAGACTGCAGGGGTCCTCTGAACATCCTCGTAGAAGAGGGACCCGGGGGGCCCAATGAGCGCTGACAGACAGGCTCCAGCACAATGCATGCAACAGCTATATACTCAGTCGTCCATGAGGGCACGTCATCAGAGTAGATCACCGAAGGCAGATCCCAGATTCTGTGGGGCAGAAGTGGCCATGCAGGCAAAAAATCCAGTTCAGTCCTCTGCAGAAGAAGGTTTCAGCGGGGATCTGGACTTGTCTCGGCCATATTCCTGCGTGATCGCTGCCATGGCCTGTGAAGCCATCTCCCTGCCTTCTTGGATTCTATGGAGTCTATCCAGGAGTCTGTCTTGCTTCTGGTGTCCACCAAGGTGCTATCAGCTATCATGGGCTGGTGTAGCAGAGGACGCTCCTTGTAGCAACTGGTCAGCCTGGGTACCCAGACAGGAGTGGTCATTCGGCTGGGCAAGAAGATCATCCAAGAAGTGTCAGAGTTCCAGGGGGGTTGAGAAAATCCTGGGATCGGCCATCCTTGATTATCCACATCTGGGGTGACTCAAAGAAGCCAAATTTGATGTCTAACTGTCTGAGCTGTGGGTGCATGGACAGGAAGGCTTTCTGCTTCTCATTCGTGTCTCAAGAAAAATCTGGCGCTATCTGCAGTGTATGGCCCTCATAGTCATAAGGACCATGGGAGCGGGCTGCTGTCAGCAATTGCGGCACCTGTTCATGTCTGAGGAAGCAGGCAATGATGGGACTTGGCCTTCCGAGAAGGTCTTGATGAAGGGCCATCATCCTATGCGCCCATTGCAGTTCCTGTGGGGGGGAGAACGTGAGGTTAATAAGAGTCGGGAGGACATCTCTGAGGAAGGCCCTAACGTCTTCAACCTCTGCCCGCTCAGGAAACCCAAAGAAATACACATTATCCCTTCGGCTTCTTACCTCAAGATCAGTCAGTTTATACCTGAGGGATTGCAGTTATTGGTCGACGGGTCACAGTGCGTTGAGCTTGTCTTCTACCAGGGTGATGCACTGGTCTGGGCCAGTTAGGTTGTGATGAAAGCCAGCGAGGTCCGCACGGATGGAGCGAGATTCTGCTGCCAGCGCTGAGATCTTGCTGTCCATGCCCTCTAAGCATTTGCCCATCACCGTGATCTCCTGGAGGATACGTTCCATCATTGGGTCTGGCTGGGCTGCAGCCTGGGCAGCTGGCACTTCAGGCACTGATGCCGATTGTGGCAAGGGTCTGGGTTTGTGGTGGGCTAGTGCTTCGGAGAATAACAATTGGCAAGCCACTTTACCATTTGATTTATCAATGGGCATGATGAGGTAAAGTCCCTATTCCTGAAGGAGAATGGGCTGTGGCCTGATTTGATTAGAGGTGGCAGATTGTCAATAGAGCGCCCGCCTCCTGGCTTACAGGAGAGGGTATGTGTCAATTGGCAGTGGACAGAGTAGTAACCACAAAGCCCCACGATCTATGCAGAGGCCCCAGATGGCCAGATGTGCTGGAATTCGACCACCGACTGGGCTGCCCAGCTCCTCATGTGATGCTGGGGATAGTGATGGGATCGCCCCGCTTCAGTGGCACAACCAAGTGGGACCGTTGCCCTTCTGATGGGATCCCATGCGGATGCAAGTCAGTAAATGGGGATCCTCTCTCAATGTCACCCAGGTGGTAGAGTGCGTTTCCAATGTCTGAGTGGCCAGAGGCTTCCCGTGGGTTGTGGTGCCCAACCCGTGGTGTCACTCTCTCAGTTCGTCAATGGAGTTCAACAGAGGGAAAGGGGAGGTATTCCCTCAATCATTCAGAAGTGCTCCAGGGCACTGAGGTGGGAGAAAACTCATACCTTGCCGTCAATGCAGGTGGTTGGACCAAAGGATGAGGCAGGCACTACTATGTGCATCCCTCCTCCATCAGGCTGCTTAGCATCTCT
Organism: Pleurodeles waltl; assembly: GCF_031143425.1. Taxonomy (NCBI): domain Eukaryota; kingdom Metazoa; phylum Chordata; class Amphibia; order Caudata; family Salamandridae; genus Pleurodeles; species Pleurodeles waltl. Next base: position 138,272,113 of record NC_090448.1, read on the forward strand.
TGAATGCCTGTATCACAGGGACCTTGGAAGAAGGCCACAACAATGTCCAGTAAAGGAGGGCAAGTCTCCAGCTCACCAGCAGAGGTCTGCGGGTAACAGGGTGGAACCCCCACCCCGGGAAGTGTTTCTCAATGTTCCACCAGCTCCCAAGTCCATCCTAGAGGGGTCTCCTGAAAGCATTGAGGGCGCTGGGCCCTCGCTCTTAGTTAAGGAAGGGAAAACACAGTGCCATTCTTAGGAGGCAACAGCCACGCACAAATGGTCAGTGGCAGTAGCAAGTGCGGCACCCAGAAGGCTGCAGACGCCAGACCCTCCAGGCTGGAAGCACAGGTCTGTAGTTCAGAGTGCGAGGAGGCCCTTGTATTGTTCAAGTCTATCGGGGCTTCCGCAGCCCTGCTCTCTGTCCATAGTGTGGGTGATGCGCAGTGGGCAGCTTTCGCTCCCCCAGGCCTTCCATGCCTCTCTTCACACACGTTGGGGCCCACGCCTCGGGCTGCGCTCCTGATGCGCCTTTTATGCTTCCAGTGAGGCGGTGGGGGAGCAATTTGCCCTCCTCTCACAACCCCAAGTCCTCCCCACATTGTGCCCAGGGGGGAGAGAAGCAGCCTGCTGCTCCCAGTAGTCCTGCAGCAGTTGGGAGCAAGGCGGGCCGCAGCAATCCTCATCGGGTAGTTGCTACGCAAGCCCAAGGCTGCGCAGGCTGTGGGCAGGGACAGCCTTTGTTATGAGTCCTGAGCCCTCCGGGTGCCCCTCCGGCTCGGGCAGGTGGTCGGAACACCTCCACCAGTTTGAGGGTACGTCGCTCCCTTAACACCATTGCCATCCGCTCCTAGGCCTCAGGCATGCAGAGCCCGTTCAGCTGGCAGCCCATTCCGCTTATGGCCAGACCACACACCCTCCATCCTCCTTTCTTGTATTTCCTTCTGCAAATTATCCCACACCACCTGTGGGTGTGCCTTCACAGATCTCAGATTTTCTGCCCAACAACTCATCTGCAGTCCCTCATCCCATGCCATCCGTGCTATGAACTCGTCGTCGTATAGGGGCCCATCCATTATCACCAAACGATACCTGAGCCTTGCAGATAACATCCATGTATTTAAATAATGCTACACTGCTCTCTGGGTATTGTTCAAAGTATACACTGGCGTATATCAAAAATGACGCCATCCAATTTTCAATGGTCTTCAGCACTTTTTCCCACACTTCTCCCAGTCACTCAGTTTAGGAATTGTACCTTGCTTAATAGCTGACGCAGGGGTTGTCCCATCGTTCTTACCCTAATACAGTCAACTTCTGTCTTGTCTGAGGAGGCAATGTCTGTGACCCTTCATCCGTCCCCACCCTCGTGACCCTGACATACCTACTCTTCATCAGTCCCACCTCCTCCCTATACAACCCACACCCAGCATCTAACCCTGTCAATACCATCACAGCGGTAATCCCGTATTTGGATGCTGGCTCTTTCTTGGACATAAAGCTGTGTATTTTTGCCTGTCAACTGCCCAGGTCGGCACCATTCGTGGTACCTGCAAAATTGCATTAGAAGTGGGATTAGGTTGCTCCCCTTCCCACCTACATTCTTTGTGCTCACAAGGTAGGGCTGACCGCCCTCCTCAAGACTGTCATCTCTGTCATCCAATTCCACCTTATGCCATGCAGCCACTTTCAGACAGAGCGCCATCCAGGCCACACTGTTTGGCTCATGCTGCCCTCCCATAGGGCTACTTGCAACCATACTCCGAGGGGCCATACAAAACCCATTCTCCAGATACGGAGAAGAGAGCCATCATGACACAAAAGATCCCCCTTCAAATGATGTGCCACAACTCTCTTGTGATCTCCACGGCAAGGCCTCCCTGGACCTTTGTGTATCGTGAGGATCCAGGTCCCATGATGCTGGCCTCCTCTTGTGCCACACCGTGCTTTCCCAGGTTTGGAAAATGCTGTAGGCAGGCTACCTGTTAATAAGAAAGCAGGGCCAGTGTGCAGCGCCCCGTTATCTCATGGCTTTTGTCTAAATGCCCCTCAACTCTTCCCCCATCCTGTCAAATAATGCAGCCCACTCTCTTGCATCCTCCCTGCCTTGTTTCAGTATACCTTCTGGTATCTCTTAGCAGCCCCTTCCATTCCCTCATCTCCTAGTCACTCCACAAGAACATGGCTGCGACAGTCGCCAAAGGCGGGCCCTTCATTGCCGCCTGTGAGGTCTGTCCAGCTGCACAATTGCCTTGCTCCTTGTTCCATTGCCCTAGCACCCAACCCCCCTACCCTCCTGATGCACCCATCAGCCAGCTTGCCCGGACGCCCTGTGGTGCCCTTTGCAACCAATCCCACTCTCCCAAGTTCACCTGACCCCAAAGCAACTGGCCTCATGGGCGCACCAAGCCACCAGACTGTCAGCACCCATAGCCTCTTGATCAGCCTGGTATGCACCCTGGTTTTGCAGAGCCCATGACTCTTGTTGGCCTCAGGGTTTAACCACCATGGAGTCTACTGAAACTGTGTCCCACGCCTCACCTCCTACTGTCAAAGGCCTACTGGGCTGTCCTGTTCCACGTTTTCTTGAGTGTGAAACAGTCTGCTCAATCTCAAGAGCACCATCCCACCCCCCTCCACATCCCCCACCTGTCTCTTTAGCCCCCTCGCTGCCTTTGGTATGCTGCCTCTCCCTCTATTCACTGTCCCAAGGCCTAAACCTACTGGCTGTACAGTGCTTGCTCCCCTCCCTGTCTCACCCCTCTTCACGCCACTCAGAGTCCCTGGCCCCTCCCTGGCCCACCCTAACCTGAGACTATAGAGGAGGCCGCACCATGTGCACGGGTCAGCCCCACCCACTCACCTGGGGCCTCTTCCTGTTCTACCGCTCAGGGCTTCAGCAGTGAGCAAGCTGTTGCGGCAGCCACCACACCACTGGCAGCCTGCCTCGCCAGCCGAGTTGGCAATTGCACTGCATTCACCAGTAGGTCTAGGCGCCCGCCTTCCCTCAACAGCCGGCGCACCTAAAATGTTTTCGCTGATCCTACAGGGGCTGCCAGAGTCTACACGTACCAAGAAAATGGTGGGTGGCAGCCCTAAATTGGCAGGTTTATATCTATTGGGCTACATCTTTAACAAATGTACCCCAAGGCACACAGCTATCTAGAGTCTAGACATCGCCTGTATGCCCCAATGCCTCCTGGGGGACAGACCTCCCTTTGGTCGGCTGTCCCTTAAAGCCCAAATGGACTCAGTGACATACCCTTTTAGGACTATCGCATGAGGACATCAACTTTTCACTGTTCTCATGATTGAATGTGGGGAGCATTCTGAGAATGGACAGGAATTTGGTAGAATGTTGGGTAAGTCCTATTTTTGCCTTCCAAACCAAAGTCTTAATCTGGTTGTGGAGGTTGGTTGTGAACTCCCCATTGGGAAGGTTTTGTAATAACCATAATCTTACAACTGTTTACTACCTTCCCAAAGGACAGCTTCCCTAAACGTTAAATCATGAGTTTGGAAAAAGTATCATACTTATTGATTATCGCATTTGTAAATTCCATCTATGGGCATAAGGGTCCATAGAGCCAAATTCTGTGAGCTATGATTTGGGAATCTTTGGTCACAGATAACCTTTTTTTTGGGCAACTAAATTCACCATAGGTGTAGAGAAATGTGAAACCGATGCCCAATACTTTCGCTGCACTGTACTCTTCGGGACATTGTATGACAGACATAGTTCAGAAAATAAAATATTGCAGGATGGCCACAGTGGAAAATTTGAAGTGCATTTCTAAAATAGTAATGAATTTCAAAAGATGTCTACTATGTCTGAATATTTCAATATGTCCATGTTAACTATAGAATAAATATTTGATGCATTCCAAGAAAGCCTTTTTTAGAATTTCAAAAACCTACATTTAGACAAATTCAGGTACAACATGTGATAAATGTATTTTCTTTACTAAAGTTTGTAGTGATTTCATTTGACTGGGGTTGGGCAGGGTGGGCTAGAAAGAAACTGATACACAGCTCTTGCCCTGAGGGTCTGTAATTCAAGTTCATAAAGAGAATGTTAAATCTCTACTCCTGAATGATGTCATCTCAACAACGAGTGACCCTCATGTGCTTTTTCCTAACATGTGATACAGTCAGAACAGAGTGCCTTTGTGCGCCGCCCCAGAAACCAGTATCACGGATAAAGAACGAAGTTTGATATTTTATTCGAGATACCAGAGTTTACCAAACCTTTTTTACAAGTACAACAGTATGGTTGCTTGGAGAGAGACAAAATGTGCCAAATGTGAAACCAAAGAATTAATACATTTTGAATTCCCGGTAATACATGGATTCTACATAACAAAAAGCAATATTTGGGAGTATTGCAAAATAGATTCCACGTACATGAAGGCAACGTTGATAGTGTTTCATAGAGCTCGAGGCGTGGTCCTGAGCTCAGATACTAATATTTTTTCTAATACACTATGTCACGTTAACAAAAATAATGTTAGGTCCTAGAAACTCTCTTTCTGAACGTTAGAGAACTGCTACGGAAGTGTTAAACAATTTGGATCAGGCATTAGCACTGGTGGCGCCCGGTGCGACAGTCTTTTGTGGTGGCCCTCTCACCCCAACCTCCTTCTCCACAAATTCCTTCACTACCACTCTCCAACAGTGCCCCTCACCTCCCCCGAAACCCTTTCTGACATGCATTTCAAGTTTTAATAAAAACGCTTCTCATAGTTCACTCACACAGTTTAGTTTTCTGCATGGGGCAGGTTCTTTGCAGCAGGCACATTATCCCTCTGCGCTGCTTTATGATGAGTAAGAACTTCCATTCAGCAGTAACATTGATAATCAGAGTTATCTTTACATTTTTATTGTTGCCTGAAAACTGCTGGACCCACAAAGGAGTTCACCGCTTTTATACCCATAAATTATATTTAACAAACCCAACCCTCCCCCCCCCCCCCAGCAAAGTCAGCGCCAGGGCGAAGCCTGCCTTGATTTGAATATCACTGGTAAATACGTTTTATTTTGTGCTGCCAGAAACATATCATTGAAACATTTTGATCAGTATTCTTTGCTTTCAGTGTGAAAATATATGTGAATACATCCGATATAGAACTGCTACCAGTGGGTATGATTTAGAATTGGGTGGTAAAGTGCAATCCTCTAATTTCTGGATAAAGTGTTTAATTTGCTAGTAATTTGGTACTAACATTTACTCTTGTTAACGCACCTGACCTTGGTAAGTAAACTTATAAAGGGACGTCTATAGGCCGAAGGACGTTTTGACTGCACTTCAGGTAGTTTCCACCATATAACCCAGTATCAATACAAATCAATGTCATTAACAATCAATAACATTAATAATCAATAGGAGTCCGTAATTTCCACACTCCATGACCTTTCGGCCATGAATAACCACACCTTTGTGTAAAGTTAGAATGTTTATTTCCCTTATTTCCTATTTCCCTATATAAACAATGCTAATGTCACATAACTTAATCTCAAAATCAAATGATAAGTATACAGAAACAATATTGGCTGTCCAAAGCGACAAAAGAATCGCTATCTAATTAAAGCTTGAGCCACTACACATTCTAAGGTTACAGTACAAATCAATAGCACAAATAACTGCACAAACAACATAATATACATTTAGATTCAGCAAAGATAAGGCATCAGTTGTTATAACATGTACTGGACCTCATCAGTGAGAACCCTAACTAACATCAGATTAGAATTGCATGTTTGGACTTCATGTAAAACATTTTAGTCACACAAATTTGGAAAAACAACTATGGCTCTATCAAAATTAGCGGTTGGTACCTAGAAACAAAAGCAAATAGACATTGCAAACAGTATCATTGTCCTAATACCTGCCCTCAATATGGTTCAGCAAGCGGTGAAAAGGCAAAGTTTCTTTGTAGATCGGAAAAGACTAATCGGAAAATGGGCTAAACTCTCAAGAAGGATGGGAGAATGGCGCGTCTCCCCTTAGTGCAGTCCGGCTAAGTTAGATTTCCTAAAACTACTTCCCAAGTCCCTATTGGTCCAAGGATCACATGTTCGCTCTTTAGTCCAATGAAAATAAAACCCCATATCTAAAGTTTCTACTAGTACATGGTTCACATGTCGAACCCTGGTTCCCTTTTTCTTCCGTTGTCGTCATGATGCTTATCCTGCAACAATATTGTATCAGCTTGTACTCTAGTCAGTGCATCTATTGTCTTCGCCTCGGAAGGTCGCCTTTACACACACTACATTAAACATTGCACCTATAACTAGTACATCATCTTCTAGCAGGCAGTTCTCATGAGAAAGAGTTTCAGCTACGAACACTTGGTCAGTACAGTGGAAAATCACAACGTAGGTCTCTAGCCATTCTATTAATCGCTCAAGAAATGCAGCTTGACATGAGGCCATGCATCTAGGCACAGGACATCGCTAAATTAAGGGCTATGATTAATAAAGCTAATACTCAACACATAACCTTCAATATGACATATTACTACTTTAATCAAACATTTGCTTAATATTTGATATTAATAAGCTATAAATAAGTACACTTTGTGAACACTGATGGCCACTCACATGGGTGCAATTTCAAATGTGTGTATTCATTTTCTCTAAGTTAATACAATTCTTATGCAAATACAACACTCGGAATACATGAATATTCATTAATAAAATTAAGCGTTAACACTCTCAGGTGTAATATGTAGTGGATAAAACTACACTGGCATCTTCCACTGCCACAAATTTGGCATTTGCAACAGATTTCTGAAGAGCATCCATTTCCACTAACTTTAATTCGGGCCCCCCCGGCAGTACCACATAAAGTGAGCAGTACACCTTAGACAGTGGTATATACGGGGCCTGAGGAGGAGGCATGATTAGATCTCCCCTGGGCAAATCGGGCAGGTGGTGTGGTCAGTTGTAGGACATTATAACAAATGTGTTTACATGAATGCTTTTTCCACGCAGATTTTACCATGCATGCAAGTTATAGTTACTTGAAAGAACTATAAGTATAACTGCTGAATTTCCATGGTTTTGTATGAGTAAATTCAGAACCTAACTACAACGTCCCTGTAACCTTTGGTTTATTTCAGTGAATATATATATATATACTCCTAAACAGCATGAAATATATAAATAGTTCGAATCTTAATTTCTCAAAGACTACTGAATGATTTATGCTAATTAGCAAAAAGCACACGTTCTGGGCCAAGATGTAACTTTCTGCCAAATCTTGTGTAATTCTGTTCAGCTGTTTTGGCTGTAGCTGTATCTAATTTTATTATGGAAAATTAAATAGGGGAAAACGTGTTTTTGGGACCCTCCCGTTTCTGGAACGTTTTGTGAAGATTTATCAAACAATGTCAAATCTATATAACCATTTATATGTATGTATATATATATATATATATATATATATATAAACAGCACAGCACTGCTGAAAAGTGTCATCCGTCTTAAAGCATTACACAAATATTCTATCTTGTACAAAATATTCTACTATATCGGCATCTTAGAAATACCACGTTAATCGAATAAACTTATACTAGTGCAAAATAAAAATAAATAAAAATAATTATAACAAAATAACAACAACAATTTGTTTCTACTAACCTGAACAAATGAAATTAAACAATGCTATTGTGTTTACATCTATCATTGCTATACCATAAAAATTATTATCATCAAATATCAAATTTAAATACATATTTTACCCAGATTTCCATTTTGGTTTAAACCAGTCCATAATTATAAATTATTAATATTGCACTGACCCAAGTGAAATATAATAGATCTTTTGCTTTTCATATTATTGTCCAGATACCAACACATCAGCCTGTAAAATCATAAAAAGATAAGAATATATACATTATTATTTTCTAATTACCTCAGTGCTTACACAAACTACACAACACAACTGTGCATATATAAACATATGTATACCCCATCCTATATCGTAGATTAATACCTATAATACTGTTTTCTAAAGACTGGAAGATACTTTACAAGATCCCATTCCTTCACACTATTTGTTAAGTTAATCAGTGAGAATAACCAAACTAGAACACATCTAAATCTGAGAATACTGACCTGCATACTCCCTATATACCATCCAAATGCTTCTGAAATGCTTTTGTTTATATTATCCCAGATGCACTGAGAGTTCCTCATCAAGGTTTAAACCCCCAGGATAAGTAGTTGCATACTTTATTATAAATTTTGATTCTAATCTTCTTAACTCCTGTTCTCTGTTACCTCCTCTTATACGGATTGGGATGCTATCTACAACAAAAATTGTAAAAGATTCAAATTTTTCTGATGGAATGTTGCAAAATGTCTTGCAACGGGATAGGTTTTGTCCTCCTTTGAGATAGCCCTCATATGTTCCAACACACGCTTCTTAGCCTTGTGGATTGTGCTGCCTATGTAATATTTTGTACATGGACAACTTAAAGCGTAAGCACAAAAATCTGTATTACATGTCAAATTTGTTTTATAATAAATGGTAATGTTTGTGGAGATAATTGGACTTGTTGACAGTTGTTACTACCCTTGCAAGCGTTGCACATTCCGCAAACATAGAAACCCGGTATTGATGACTGTCTTGTTTTGCCTATAGACTGGATTAAACTTCTACATAAATTATCTTTCAGGGACCTACATCTCCTAAAAGTTATTTGAGGTGTCTTGGCTATAGCATCCGCTAAGTGTTCTTCCATTCTCAAAATCTCCCAGTATTTGCTTTAACCACGTCTAACTTCCCACGTTTTGTTATGAATATTTGTAATAAATCTAACTGGTTGATGTTCTTCAGTTTTCTCTTTGGACTGGGGCACTAATAGTTTTTCTCGATTTATGGGTAACACTTTTCTGCATGCATTGTCTATACGTTTACAGGAATACCCACGCTCCAAAAATCTCTTCATCATGATTTCTGCTTCCTGAAGGAAATCTTTTTATCACTGCAATTTCTCTTAGCTCGCAGTGATTCCCCATATGGAATACTGCAAATTAGACTACTGGGATGACAGCTATTTGCATGAAGCAAGCTATTTCCTGCTGTTGACTTACAGTATAATTTACTAACCAATCTTGTCTCTTTTACCTGTAATTTAAGATCTAAAAACTCTATTTCTGAACTATGGACATGTGCTGTAAATTTAAGATTGAATTGATTCACATTCAATTGTTGGACAAAAGCTCTTGCTTCATTCTCATTGCCCTTCAGGATACAAAACATATCGTCAATGTATCAGGCCCATAGGACAGCATGTGCTTCAAAAAGATAATTATTATATACAACTTACTCCTCCCACCAGCCTAAGAAAAGTCCTGCATACCTGGGGGCAAAGCAAGTCCCCATCACTGTCCCCTGAATTTGTCTGTAAATTTCATTATCAAAGATGAAAAAATTGTTTTTCAAACAAATTTCCATCATCTGTAGTAACATGTCCGTATGTTGTGAGAAAGAAATAGACAGTGCTCTCAGAAAGTGTTTACATGCCTTGATACCTACTCATGCGGGATACATGTATACAGGCTCTCTACATCTAAACTCAACAGTAAATATTGGTTTTCCCAACAAACACCATTGATTTGTTTAAAAAAAAATCACAGGTATCTTTGACATCAGATGGCAATGTCTCTACAAATGGTTGTAAGAAATAATCCACATATTTTGACGTGTTCTCCAACAAACTACCTCTTGAAGAAACAGTTGGTCTACGTGGAGGGTTAACCAAATTCTTCTGCAATTTGGGCAATAGATATAACACCAGGCGTTTAGGATGGTCACATTTCAAGAACAGATATTCATCTTTTTGAATGATTTTCTTGTCTAACCAACCTTGCAATTTCATTAAATACTCTTTGTTAGATGGACAATATTTATGTTTGGATGTTTTCTCATACTGCTCTGTATTATTTAACTGTCTTAATCCTTCCTCCAGGTATTTCTCTAGTGGCCAAATAACAACATTGCCACCCTTATCGGATGGTTTAATTACTATATTTGTATTTATGTTTAACTCCCTTAATGCTTCTACTTGTTTCTTGTTAAGGTTTTTGTGGCAGATCTTTTTCTTCCTTTCAATCTGTCGGAATTCCTTAATCATACATTTCTCAAATATGTTGATGGATGCATTCCTAATTTGGGGACAAAATCTAGATCTAGGTTTAAATGTTTTTGCTGCCCCACTGTCCCAATCGGTTTCTACTCCTTCTTGTTGCAAATTTGCAATAGGATCATTAACACAACTGTCATCCTCCATTAACTGACCCATAGTTTGAAATACTTCTAAATCTCCTATTTGGAGTTTGGCTGGACTTCTCACAACTTTTGCTGCAATCTGTGACCTCACTGTCTTTGTTGCATGCCAATATTTCAATTTAAGTTTTCTGATAAAATGAAATAGATCAATTCTACTAGTGGTGAAATCAAATGATGCAGTTGGACAAAAAGATAGTCCTAAAGATAAGACTTCTTCCTGAGTCTTAGCCAAAATAATATTAGATAGATTAACTACAGTTTTGTTCATATATTTGTAGTTGTTTGGCCTCTCGTGCGGATCACCCATGAGCTTTCGATATCTCTTTGTCGCGGTCCACTTCCTCTGCCTCCTTCTCTGCCTCCTCTTCCACGACGTTTGAAACCTTGGACACCTCTCCCTCACTGGGCCTTCCTTCTTCCTTGTGCCATCAGGTCGAACTCCTTCACAATTTGGTATTTTAATCTTTCCACTTCTGAATGGTTTGAAACATCACTTTCGTTATTCTTGCTTTCCGTGGTATCTACCTGTTTCAAGATCTCACTTGAAACTGCTGATGTTGATGCACTCATTGAGTTCCATACCTGTTTATTTTGGCTCTTCTCTATAATGCTGCTTCATAAATTGTCAATGGGGTTATCAACACCACTGTAGCTCCCTGATGACGCACTTGGGCTGACACTCTCGGAATCAGCAAGAAGGGAGGAAAAGCGTAATCCTGCTCTCTCCCCAAGTCCTGCAAGAACGCGTCCACTGCTGCCGCTCCCGGATCCGGGACGCAAAGAGATCTACTGAACACAGACCCCAGCGTTCCATGAGTGCCAAAAATACCCCCTTGTCCAGCTGCCAATCGTTGGTTTCCTCCGGAAATCTGGAGTTCCAATCCGCCAATGCATTTTGAGAGCCCGGGATATACTCTGCCGTCACCGATATCTGGTGTTGAAGGCAAAAATGCCAAAAGTCCTTCGCCAATTCCGCTAGGGCTCTTGAGCGAGTGCCCCCAGGTAATTTATTTATTGTACGGTGGACACGTTGTCCATCCTCAGAAGGACACAGCAAGAAACCTTGTTTCATGTCAGAGAATGGACCGCAAACAATCCCGCCAATTGCTCCAGACAATTGATGTGCAGCTTAAGTTCTTGTGGGGTCCAACGTCCACCGAACAAGACGTCCCCACACCGGGCTCCCCATCCCTGACGGGTGGCGTCCGATTCGATTATCAGATCCGGGGAGGAGCCAAAGATCGTCCTGCAGTTCCAAGCCTCCATGTCCAAACCACCATTGGAGCTCCGTTCTTGTCTCCTGGGGAAGAGATATCAATTCGGAGTAAGTCACTCCGCGTTGGAGGTGATGAGCCTTCAGGCGTTGCAGAGCCCTGTAATGCAGAGGGCCTGGGAAGATAGCCTGAATTGAGGATGAGAGAAGTCCCACCACTCCGGCAACTGTCTGAGGGAGATTCTGTTGCGCCTCATGACCTTCGTCAATTCCTTCAGGATCTTGGATATTTTCGAGATTGGAAGACTGAGAGAGGTTGGCTTGGAATCTATGAGGAAGCCCAGAAAAGTCATAGACTGCGAAGGATGGAGGCCCGATTTTTGTTGGTTTATTACCCTGGAGGAGCGCAGTAGTCATGGTCGCATTGGACAGAAGCTGTGCTTGGGATTGATCCATCAGAAGGATAACGTCGAGATAAATGATCCGACGAATCCCCCGAGACCGGAGGTACTCCACCACTGGTTTGAGTAGTTTTGTGGAGCACCACAGTGCCGAAAACAGGCCGAAGCGAAGGGACGTGAACTCAAACACCTCCTCCCTCCAAAGAAATTGCAGAAACCTGTGATGTGGGGGGAAAATCGGGACCATCAGGAAAGCATCTTTGAGGTCCAGATGAATCATCCAATCTCCCTTTAAAAGGAGGTCTCTGAGCATGTGGATGCCCTCCATCTTGAAGTGTCTGTATACCACCCATTCGTTGAAAGCCTTGAGGTTGATCACCAAGCAGAAGCCCTTGTCCTTTTTCTCCACCAGCAATATATTGCTTCCAAAACCCCTGGGATGGAGGTTAGATCTGCGGATGGCGTCCTTTCGCAGGAGATCCTGAGCCTCCGAATTTCTCAGTGCCCAATCCGCATCTGAAAAAAACAAAGGTCTTGGAAAAACGTCTTGCATCGGTGTTCCCCAGAATTCTATGTGAAAACCTGTTATTGTCTGTAGAACTCAGGCATGCGTGAACAAACTCAGTCTCCCTCCAAGAATCTGAAGAAAGGGTATTTCTTACTGTTAGGGCCTCCTGGAGCTTTCGCTCCACCACAGGTGCCTCTGCCTGTTCTGCTTTTTCCTCTACCCCGGATGGGGAAGAAGGCACCTTGGCAGCTGTCGCGCCATCCGTTGTTCCTGTTCGCGTAGGAACTGGGGCTTTGTTGATAGAAGCAGCCGGAGGAGCGACCTCTGCCTCTTCCGGCCCCACCAAAAACCTTCCCTGGAAAAATCTTTTTCATAGAGGTCTGAGCCTTATCAAGTGCCGAAAAAGTGGTCACAAACTTGCCCAGTTCTTTAACGAATGGGTCGCCAAACAGGTTGCCCTGGGCGACCGCCCCTGCCTCCAAACCAGAGAGCTCCCCCAGCTTGGGATCTATCTTAACAGGAAAAGAACGGGGCCTCTCAGCAGAGATAGTGCAGTTAGCATTGCCCAGGAGGCAAACCGCCCTCTGGGCCCACCCCGCTACGATGTCCGTTGGCAGAAGGGTATATGTATGCCTTGCATGCTCGGCCAATTGAATAATCTGCATTAGGGGTCCTAACACATCTAACAATTTGTCCTGGCATGCCTTCCAGGACCGATCGATGCCCTTTTTTGGATCTTTCATGTACTTCACGAAGAAGGTACACATCTTCGGATCTAACTCCAGAGTTGCCGCTTCTTTGCCTGGTAGTGTAGGGTGAGGGCATTCAGCTTTCAGGTGGGCCCGAACCTCCTTATCCAGAGGTTGCCGTATCTTGCTGGCAACATACTCAGCAACCTTCTGTTTTCCGGTCGCCATTCCGAGGATCTTGGGTGATAGATACCCTCAGGATCAAACATATCTGAACTGGAATCCTCCGCCTTCTGCGGGTCTGGCATGGTGGGAACCGGACGTCATGGTCGACCGGACTCCTGCTCTTCGACGGAGGAGGAATCCCCCTCTGTGTCCCCTTCAACCCATTTGGATGAGCCCACATCCGGGCCCCATATGTGGTGAGCTTCCTCACTGGTCTCTCCGGGCAAAAGTCCCTCCCGGGAGGGTGGTCGCTTGACCGTGCGTGCACTCTTATGAAAGGTTTCGGTAAGACGGTCGAAACCCTCCAGGTGCCCCGCGTCGCTGATGATCTTGAGTCCGCTCCCGTCCCCCCAAACATACCTGTCCCCTTAGCAACTTGTTCTGATAATTTTGCCACACTTTCCTTTAGGGGAGACAGGGTCTTTGCAATGGCCTGTGAGAGTAGTGCATCTACCTCAGGAGGCAGTGTGCGCTGAGAAGGGCCCTCCCCCGGGGACAGGGTGGGGAAGAAATTGTGGTCCTGCATGGACTGCATCTAGGGTGGACACTGTGGGCAAGCACAAGACAGGAAAAACAAAGGAAAGAATGTAAGGGTTAGCCCCCCGCGTTCCTATCACAATCGAAGCCCACCGGTCACTGCACACGCTTTCCGTTATGCTCCTGAGCTTACCACAAATGCGGTGTCTCACAGGGATTGGAGGGGTTAAAAAATTATCTGAAACTCAAGAAACCCTGTCGTGCTTTTCCGATAGCAAAACGAGCCCAAGCACGACTCGAATCGCCGAGGAAAAATGCTGTGGATCACCAGAGATGCGTGAAAGAGTGCCCTCTGGTGGATCTGACGTGTCACCACGATGTGAATCTGCACTCGGGCTAAAAAAGCCTACCGCGTGTGGTGACAGCAAGGCTAGAAATACAACCACGTTATGCCAGCACAAGGCTACAGAAGCATTTGGACAATCACAAAGTAAAGACAGTAAGCTTGGTAAAGACTTAACTGACAGCGAGCAGTGAAGAAAGAGGAAGGACGGGGCGTTCACAACAGATATATACGGACTGTTGGAAAAGGATTGATTGGACATTGGTTACCATGTAGATGGCTTCATGGAAGTTGTAGTTTGTGTTTTTGAACTTTGAACTGGCTGCTTAATAAAGAGTGAGGAAAGATATGCATAATCCTTGCCTCCGGTCCTGACACAGAATATCAGATTTCATTCTTATATGACTGAGAAAGATAGTTTGACTTTACAGAAAATATGCTCTCATTTTAGCTTCTGGAGCACTTTCCATAACCTCTATGGGAAAATCATGAGATCACAGTTTTCTCTTAAACATGATTCATGAAATCCTAGCAGAAGTCTTTTTCACAGGTTAAAATCACCTTAGTAACAAATGATTTGTATTGTAACTAAAATCTGTTATCACCCTTTTTGTGACACTCAAAGCCTGCCATTCTCTACAATGCATTTCAATAGAGTGCTATCATGTATATTGTTCCCAAGACGGCTGCCATCACTTTCTGGTTGAAGTGCTGACAGCCAATAGGTTCTCACTATGAGATCTGTGCGTAGGCTTCTCCCATATACACACATGTCTTTTTCCTTTAATATCTCAAAAGCTACTGAATGAATTTACACAAAATCACACAAAGCACGCTCTCTGGACCAAGAGCTACCTTTCTGACAAATTTGGTGTAATTCCATCCAGTGGTTAGGGTTGCAGTCGTGTTCAAAATCCCTAAGGGAAAATGCATGGGGAAAACTTGTTTCTGGGCCCCTTCTTGAAGGATCACCTGGGAACTTTCAAGACAGCAACTAAGTTTTGAAAATTTCCTAAAGATCTGTCAAATGGCGCCAAAGTTATTGGCAAAACAAAAAATGCTTTTCCTATGGACACTAGGTCCTAACTGTAACTACCTACTGGCAACTGCCAGTAGGTAATATATGTGTATATATGTATATATATATATAAATGCACTTAAAAAAACAAAGGTTACAGGGGCGTTATAGTTAGGCACATATTTTAAACATACAAAACCATGGGAATTCACCAGTTACAGTTGGAATTACCTCAACTTATTATAACTTGTGCCCTAAAATAACTATGACTCGTGCCCCCGCCTTGCACAGTTTTTGATGTTACCAAAAATGTTATGAGTGCCGTAATTTGTGGGGTGATTAGCAGTGCATGGTGAGGGCGCCAGTTATAATTAACGTATGGTTTTGCACGTTTAAAATGGGAGCCTAACTATAACGTCCCTGTAACCTTTGTTTTTTAAGTGAATTTCTATGTTTTTTTTTAATTCTATTTCCTAACTATAAAGTCCCTGTAACTTTTGGCTGGTGTGCTACACTTGAAATCACTAGTTCAGATACACGTTCCACAATGTATTTTAAACAAGAGTTCGAACAGTAAATCAGACCCTCCAAGTGTTTGTACTTTCCCCATTTATTGTTATATTGGAGTTGTAATTGTTTTTAAAAATAATTAATTAAAAAAAACTCCTTTTTGTTATATATTTTAAATATTATATACGATGGTTGAATAATTGTTAAATGTTTTATTTATTTTTAAAGGATTGATAATTAAATGTCTGACATTTTATTTTTATGAAAGAAATTACAAATATATATTTTTGTTTAATAAATAATTTATAATTTAAAATTAAAATGTATTTTTTATTTTTACATTTCTATAAAATTATATGGTTTTTAGAAAAACTGTTAAAGTTAATTGATTACTGTTTATATGTTATTTATTATGATGTATATATTTTTAAATATACTAATTGTCAGATCCCCTTTAGGAGGCAATGCATGAGCAGGGGCTAATGGGCCACAGCCATGGAGGCTGGGGTCATTTTTCCCTATTGTCCCGTGGTCCAGCCACTATGGCTCCTCAAAACAGCCAAATAGCACCCCTCAGCACTTGACTCTCAGTGATATTGATGGCATACTGTCCCAGGCTTCTATGGGAGGTTAATTTTGGGGTTCGGCAGGTCTGGATCATAACAAACATTCAACAGGGCAACCACATGTGTTTGTCCAG
This sequence comes from Pleurodeles waltl, assembly GCF_031143425.1. Lineage (NCBI taxonomy): Eukaryota > Metazoa > Chordata > Amphibia > Caudata > Salamandridae > Pleurodeles > Pleurodeles waltl. The sequence goes on from NC_090448.1 coordinate 138,288,473, forward strand.
CCCAGTACTACACTTTCAGTAAAGAAAAGTACATTTTGAGGCTCAGAATGACATACAATACAAAAAGTACTGTATACCTCATATTGGAGGCAAGTCTAATATGCTAAAAGGCTGCCCCCACCCAGTCTAGGGGCTTGTGTCAAAATAACGAGTTTAGGTGCAGCACATCCTTCTTTATTAATAACTAGTATCCAGGCTGAATCGTCAGTCTCTCTCATGGGCCATGGTGGTCCTTCCTCTTATAGTGTGAGCTCTGTGATGGAAAATCGGGTCACGCTCACACCATATGACAATCAAACTCAGGCCAGACAACCACAGGCCTTGTACACAGTGATGGTGGGCTGCTGACTTCAGATGGTGGTTATCTTCCAGTTTTCGATGGAGTCAGGAGCAGGTGGGCTTTGCAGTTGTAGTGGGCATTTATCTTCTTATCTGTGTGCATACTCTGCCTAGGTGACAGGTTAGCCACTTATTCATATTGACAGGGAACCTAGGATGGACACCGCAGTTTCACAGGCTACTTCTTAGTCAACTTTTCGGGTTAGTTAGCGCCACAGTAATGCAAACCACAACTTTTGGACAGGCAACAGGGGCTCAAGGCAAAGTCCATCCCTTCTTCAGTCATGTAGGCAGTCTGGGCATATTTGGACCAGTGCCATGGCTACAATGACTGGGATGATGGCAGAAGAAGTTCAGGCATTTGTCAGATATGCTGTGATTTCTCTGCTCAGTTCAGGGACTGGCTCCTGGGTTGAGAACATGGCAGTCATACTTGGTGCATGTGTCTCTGGTAGACAGACCATGACACCAGGGTCAACCACTACTACCCACACTAGAAATCAGCTCCTCCTCCCGCTCATTCTTTCCTTCTCACTCTGACAGGACTCTTCAGGTGTTTCTAGAACACGACAAGCAGTTCCTCCTCCAGATTAGATTAATGTTGATATCCCCTCACTTCTGGAAAGCTGCCTGAAATACAGACACTAGCTCTGCTTGAGCAGTAGTCCTCTGGTACTACATGAAGCCTCGCCCCCTCTTTGTCAGAAAGAATGGAAGCTAGAACGACTAGAGGACCAACAGTCTTACTCTTATCCAGCGTGGTCAGACAGGGGATGTGAAATCTTTGTCTGTACTTTTCAAAGCTAGTTTGGATCTTTTTTTCTTTTATGTGTATACTACTCGGGCTGCCCTCCAGACTCAGCGTTTGTCTAGAGTGATGCTCTTCACAGCAGAGTCATCTCCAGGATGCGGTACCCCAAACAGATGTGAGCAGTCTGCACTCACTATCAACAGCCACACCTGTCAATGATCAGGAACACTGACAAAGGGGCTGCACTCCATTTAAAGGATCCTCCACATTGTAAAAACAGGAACTGCTGGTATAAAGCCCTGTTTTAAGAGCACTTCGAAAAACATTTTTTGCCACCATCACAGTACTCCCATCAGCTAAAGACAGGGACGTTAGTACCTTGCCAACTTTGAAGGTTATGCTGTTCTGCATCGTCCAGGTCTAGGAAAGGCCAAAGACCAGACTCTTGTCAAAGTCAGGACTAGGTCTTTGTGCACACAGTAGATTAGCATGAGGCTGGGGTCATAAATCCAGAAACTAGAGTTCCAGGTACTCGCAGTTAGGCATGCAAGGCAGGGTATACAACCATACAGGACACATTCCCTTCCCAATATTAATATAATAAAAAATACGCAACTTTCATTACAAATTATAATAATGTTAATTAGAATTACATATATAGGCTTACCTTTATAGTGTTAATAATTTTGGAGACAAAATCTAATAATATTTTTGTACAAGTAATAAGTACGTAAAGTCAGGTTTTTTACCACAATATTTTGTACCACAAAATTTTTGTGGCCCTAATTTTTACATGCATACAAACACATTGGGAAAATTACACACGTACAATTTGTGGGAAAATGGGGTTTGCATAAGATGTGCAATGTGAAAAATAGATGCCAAACACTGTGTGCGATTTAACAAAACTAGGAACTAATATCCAACGTGATTTTATCGAGCGCAGACCTAAATAAAACTTTCCAACAGCAGCTGTGCTTTCCCCTTGATTACATTTAAGAATTTTAAGAAGAGGTTAGGTTGTTTTAAGGCAGTTGGTATAATTGTGCTCAGACAGTGTCATTTTCATTCTAGAACAGTTTCTCACTGCTGTCTGACAACCCTGGTCTAAATTTAGACTCACACTGTGATAGGCTCAGCGGATCATTTTCACTGTGCTTCCTCCTATAATTACTGTAATTATTATCATTATGTGGCAGGGGGGACAGAATAATGCCCTTTATTTATAGACATATTAGTGGCTATTCAAATAAGCACATGCTTTGGAAATAACTGCTTCATGAAAGAAGAGCTCAAACGACTAGATGCCTGCTGTGTCGCTTGAATTCAAGCTGATGGTAAAATAGAAAGGTATAGACATTCACTTGTGGAGGGATCCAACAGCACGCAGCTGGAAAAGCTCTCCTGACTTACCTTTGTAAAAAGAGGTATCCTGTATCACCTCCACGACTACGTATTTATGAGTGGCGGTTACTTATTTGGCAGGGGCCTTGATAAAAAGTGATGAGGACTGTGCAAGATGGGTGCACAGACAGTACAGATAGGGGAGGAGGAAGGACTGACAGACCACAGACATTTGTCGCGATTGGCCAGTCGATGGGTCCCGTGCCCCATCTCCATTGTTCTGCCCCCTGGGTACCACAAGCACAGCTGTTGAGTGCTACATAGTGCTGGGCGGTGACACACACATTAATGCACGCATTAACATGTTCATGTACCTTTTACTGCAAAACAGCAATTGTTTCGAAGCATTACATGAGCATCTATCTATCGATCTATCTATCTATCTATCTATCTATCTATCTAACTGTCAATCTATCTATGTACTAAAAAGCCAAATGGTTAAAGTGATGTGATGTTATAGTTAGGTGTTGAAATAAGGCACAAATTAACATTAAAAAAAATTACAGTATACTGCGCTAACTATAACTTCATCCCCGCCATGTACTGCTTGTGACTTTTCATATTACATCACTCATGATATATTAAATAGCACCACCGATGACATCACCGATGACACCTCAAATTACTTCACTGATTACATCACTGGTGACTTCATTCAATCATTGCAAGACCATCCTATAGGATTTATGAACTTAAGTACTTCAACATCCTACACCTGTGGACATTTTTCTATTCATCTTAATGTGATTACCCTATTAAAGAGTTCACATGACCCATAATTATAGGACAAAAACTGACCAGTATGCACTTGCCACTGTGAAAAACAAGTTTTTGTAGGCATGATGGAAATGGGCTTAATAGCATGCAACATTAAAGCTATCGCTACAACACCAGTATGAGATAAAGCACCTCTAAATGGGACACTCCTACATTCTACATTATTCAATAATCTGCAGTACCACAAAATCTTTAGTGAAGTTCTAGAAATAAACACACAGAGCTTACCCAATTTGTCTATGCCACTGTATTACAACTATTTAGCATGGGCAGGTGCCTAGATATCCACTAGTAGTTAATGTACTGGCAACAACAGCTTTGGCCTTTCTCACAGACTTTTTAGAACAGGATTAGCTGTAAACCATAACCTGCTTTCAAATGTACCTCTGCAACAGCATCCACTCAATCTTTACCTTGTTCAACATGTAGTACATCTTCCAACTCAAACTTTAGTAATTTGTTAGAGGTGCACCTGACAACTTTTAAAATGCACAATTAAGCTTGGCTCCAGGGCTTACTCTATTTCAATGCTATCGACCTACACATGTGTACTTAGTAATTCTATCCTGTGTATCATTATGGTGTTATCAATGATGCCATTTGATATGTCATCAAAGTGGTAAAACTTAAAAGCATTGCCCTTAGAAATAAACAGAACAAGAGGGCTCATTTTGTCATAGATGTTATAGTTAATGCTCTAGGAAGCTAAAATGAGGACACACTTTCCATTTCTCGTTTATCTTTCTCATCCATGTCGGTAAAACATTGCAATGAATTGGGGTTTTGATTGAGGACCCTCCTCAAGGAACAACCACAATCCTTGTCAGGGTGAACCACAAAGTCACTACATTAACCTATGCTTAATCCTGTGGTAGCTTGGCACACAGCAGTTAGGCTTACCTTAGGGCTATGTGTAAAGAATTTGGGGGTCATTACGACCTCGGCGGTCTTGCAAAAAGACCACTGAGGCCGCAGGAGACAGAATACCGCCATTGGCGGCGGTATTCCTGGCTCCCTATTATGACATTTCCGCTGGGCCAGCTGACGGTAACAGTGTTACCGTCCGCTGGCTCAGCGGAAATGTCACATCAACATTGCTGCCGGCTCGTAATAGAGCCGGCGGCAATGCTGATGTGCAGCGGGTGCAGTAGCACCCATCACGCATTTCACTGCCCGAAATTCGGGCAGTGAAATGTGCGACGGGGCTATGCCTGGGGGCCCCTGCACTGCCCATGCCAAGTGCATGAGCAGTGCAGGGGCCCCCAGGGGCACCCCAAGTCCCCTTACCGCCAGCCTTTCAATGGCGGAATCCTGGCGGTATATTGGAGGGGCCGGCGGTATGGCCGTGGCAATTCCGCCACGGTCATAATTGCTGGCGGAACACCGCCAACCTGTTGGCGGTGTTACCGCCAACTTAATGCCGGCCGCCAGGGTCGTAATGACCCCCTTTATGCCATGCTCTGTATTTACAAACACAAGATAAACCCCACATTTTTTAAAAATTAGAGTAAAATTTAATGAATAAAATGAGACCAAAATGACAAACATTCAATCAGTAAAACCGGATATATGCAATTTTAAAGGTTTAAGTGAAGATAGCTCCAAGAAGCAGAAACTGTGGTTATCTGGTCCTGATAGACCAGGACAAAGTCACAAGTTTAGGAAGATTGTGAAGGAGTGTGGGTCGGATACAGGGACCAAGTTATTCCTGCTGAAAAAGTTACCTTCTCAAAGTCCAACGTGCAGAGTTAAAAACTTTAGGATTTCACAGGAGGAGCTCAACTAATGCCAGCCAAGGGTGCAGGACCTGGGGAGTTACATCATGGGGATCAGGAACTCACTTTACCAGATGACAGCTAGGCTCAGTCTGGTTCAGTTGCAGGTCCAGGAAGGTCCAGTTGCAGGTCCAGGCAGGGTCAAAGGCAGCAGGTCAGGTGGGTAGTTGAAGGGACATTTCTGGAGTTTATCGTGACCCTGTAGCTCAGAACCAGAGGTCAGCAAATTGAGCCTTGGAGTTACTCAGAATACCTTGGGATGAAAGAAGCAGGTCCAGTCTTACTTATCATAAAGCAAGCAGGCCTCAAGCAGCACAGCAGTCCTCTAACGATCAAGGCAGTCCTTCTCTACGATGTCCACAGGTCCAGGAATGTACTGAATAGTGGCTCTAGGGTTCCAATATGTATACCTGGTGCCAGCCTTTGAAGTGGGAGAATATTCTAATCCACCCCCACATCTGGTTCTGGAAAGTCCCTTCCTTCCTCTTTGTATTCTACCCAGGATTCAAGACATTTAGGGTGACAAAAGGTTGGTGTCAACTTCCTTTGTTAGTGTGCTGGAGGCAGCCCTTTGAAATGGAAGTGGGGCAGGGAAGAACTACACAACTCCGATCCTGACAGGATGGCCCTCTCTCAGCTACACCCAAGACCTATTGTTCACTGAATCCAACCTTACCATGAAAGATGATTTTAACTTTAAATTCATTTGAGTCCAACCATGACATTTCTACCTGCTCCCAATCAAATGTTAGCACTTATTAAATATACCCAGTTTTATCATAAGGGAGAGGCAGGCCTTATGGTACTGAAAAACTAATATGGGAGTTTTTCATTATGAGGTGATCTAAAACTTTTAATGTACACGCCCTGGGTATCCATAGTACCATACACAAGCAACTGAGAAGCAAATTAAATGTACCGAGCAGGTGTAAGCCTTTTGTACCATGTCTCAAGGGGAAGGCATAAGCAAAGTCCTTAAAGCCAAAAAAACTGGCTCAGAAAACAGGAGGGGTGGAAGCAAAATGTGTGGAGGTGACCCTGGATAGAGTACCAAGTCCAACAATCATTCTGACTGAAGCATGTACTGTCAATACCACCAGATGCAGCCTGTCAGTTAACTCCCTATTAATCAACTGCAGTTTCCTGCAGTGCTCTAATGAACAACTAGAGTGCTAATGTTCTGTATTTATGACAAAGGTTTGACACACTTAAAGCCATCTTGATGGAATTAAAGCTGTAAACGTGAACCATTTCTTTTAGAGATGAACAACATCAGAGTTTTTTTGGGGCGTGGCCAAAGTGCCGAGCATGGCGCACGTCTAATTCTCGGGCTCCGGAGGGGCCGGTGCCAAAAATCCTATTAAACGCGCCAGCCCGGGCTGTTTCTCACCGGAGCACGAGCAGTGGACTGCCGACGGGTTGCCGGCGCGATCGATTCTTCACCGCGGGACAGAGGTGAGCGAGGGACAGAGGCGGGCCGCCCGACGCGGGAAGAGGTTTGAGGCCCATCCCCCTTTGGGAGACCGTGGCCTAGCGTGAAGCGGCGGGCCGCCCTGGGATCGGATCGGATCGGGCGGCCCGTGTGTGGCCGCGGCCGCGCCTGGGCCCAACAGCCGGGGTAAGGACCCCCGAGATGCCTAGCAAGGGCGGGAGGCCACGGAGGGGCCCCACCCCAAAGAACAATGCCTATCTGGAGGCAGGGAAACAGACACTGTCATAGGCTTCCAGCCCCGATTGGAGCGGGACGCACTGGGCCCGATCAGAACTTTGGAGAGCAAAATTGAACCCGCTGCAACCCGACTCCTGTGGGGGCCAATTAAGAGGTCTCCCGAAGGGGGGCTGGGGCCACAGAAGTTCTGCTTTGAAAGGGGCCCACTCAACAAAATAGGAGAAAGCGTCCGCCCAAAATGAGAAACCAAGAAAGCGGCTGAACGCCTGGGAGCACCACTGACCCCTGAATGGGGCCACTGTGCGCGAACCTAAACAAGTCTACAGCAAAGAACGAAGCGCTGGGGAACGGACGAATGCCCTGCACAGGGAGACGGTCGGACGGAGGCTGAGGCGAGCGCCCGATCCTGCTTGCAAAAAGGATACGCCCGGCAGGAGTAATGAGCAAGGGACACGCCATCGAAGGGGGTGACAACTGGCAACCATAGACGGGCATGGAACCCACTGTCTCTGCGACTGGACGCCGGAACTAGCCGGCGGGGCGCTTGGAACTCGATCTGGGGATATCTGCGAACAGGAACTAAACCTTTGGAGACCAAAGCGGAGGGACAGACCAATAGCAGAATGCACGAAGAAGACCGGACTGCTGGCCGTGCCCACAGTGGTCCCGTGCCGGTCTGATGCCCCCTGCCGGTCTGATGCCCCCCAAGGGCCGCCACAAGTACAGAGCCATGGACCACATGACGCCTGCTGGGGGCGAAGAGGCGGACGCACAGAGTCAGTCACATACCAAAGTACAAGACACCCTAGACAAGATACTGGTAGCAATAGAGGACACAAAGGTGACATTGCAGCACAACATCAACCAAGTGGCAATTGAGGTGGGGCTCCTAAGGGCGGAACACCATAAGCTGGTGGACAGAGTCAAAGCGCCAGAAGCTTCACTGGCAGACATCGCGCCAAGACAGAAAGACACGACGGATGAGGTTGCTTCCCTGACTGACAGAGTGACAAGACTCGAACAACGGGCTGAAGATGCAGAGGGAAGAAACAGAAGGAACAATGTGCGAGTGGTGGGCCTTCCGGAGGGGTCAGAGGGGTCGAACATGGTGGAATTTCTGGAGAAGTGGCTCAGCACGGTGGTCGCACCTGGATGCCTGACTCCTTTCTACGCACTTTAACGAGCGCACCGAGTACCGGCGAGGCCCCTTGCCCCTGGCAGGCCGCCCGTGCGGTAATCGCTCAGCTCCTACACTACAGAGACAGGGACATCCTTCTACAGATAGCCAGAGAGACGGGCCCGTTCAGAGTGGCAAACGGAGAAGTGACACTGTTCCCAGACTTTACACTAGAAGTCCAAAACAAACGTGCTTCATTTTTAGCAGTAAAAAGAGCCTTGCGAGACGAAGGGATCCAGTACTCGTTGCTATTCCCAGCACGACTAAGAGTGATTATGGATGGGAAATCCACATTTTTCCAATCCCCAGAGGAGGCATGGGAATGGCTCGAGAGGCACGGGTCCCACACGGATCAATCCGCTCGTGGGAAATCCAGTGCGGGAAGGCCCCGCCGAGCCCCGAGGGGGAAGAGACCCAGGGATCGCCCTCAACTAGCGCCAACACAAACGAAAAGAGAAACGGGCAGGAAGGCAGCCCTCGAGGCGGCGGCCCGAGTGGGTGGAGAGACGTCCCCCCAAGATGGCTCTGAGGTGGAGTCTGACGACACGATGATGTCCTCCGCCGGAGATTCGGGGAGCTTGGCCTGTGCCTCGAGAGGGACACCTCAAACGGCAGACGAACTCTGATAGTCCAGAACAGTAGCAGGACCTGGGGACTTGGCACACCGTGAGTAAACATGTGGCCCCTTCGGACCTGGCCACCCCCCTAGACTTGTCTTTCGCCTGCAGATTTGGCTGGCGAATAGGACAGTTATGTTTTTGAACCAGTTGCACTGTTGCACAGTTTGCTGGGCCACCTGCAGTTCCGGAGGCGCCCTGGGGATGGGGAGTTGGGGTTTACAGATACGAGTTCAGTCGGCAAGATGGGTGGTGACGTCAATACACTATAGGGGTGCGGGCGTGCGGAGACTTCGGCCGGTGCCCCGGGTGTACCGGGCCCGTTCTCACCAGAGTACAGGATTAAAATGGCTGACTACAATTTCATAACCTGGAATGTCAGGGGGATGGGCACTCCGGCCAAAAGACACAGAATCCTGTCCTTCCTTAAAAGAAGGAAAGTGCAGATAGCAATGCTACAGGAGACCCACCTGGCACCGGGGGAGGGTGAGAAACTAAGGCGTAGATGGAGGGGGCAGGTGTTCGCCACAGAATGTTCAGCCTATGCAAGAGGCGTACTAATTTGGATAAGAGCGGGTGTCCCCCTAACAGTTGATTCTTCCAACATAGACAAAGATGGTAGGTTCGTGATATTGGAGGGGAAACTGCATGGGACCCCATTAGTGTTGGGTTGCATCTATGCCCCTAATCAGGACCAGACTTCATTCATGACAGGCCTATCAAGACGCCTCACCCGACAACGCACTGGGGAAGTACTAATAGGCAGGACTTCAACGCAGTATTGGACATAGATATGGATAGATCCACCCCGCCGCTACAAGGGGCGACATCAATTAAGATAGCTCAAAGGCTGGTGGAGTGGATGAGCACCTGGGGTTTAGTGGATGCCTGGCGGATGCGACACCCGGACATTAGGGACTACTCATTTTACTCAGGCCTCCATCGGGTACACACCAGAATTGATAGAGTAGTCTGCACTGCGGGTCTGGCTCGAGGCGTGACCCACTCTGAATACCTGGCCCGCACAATATCAGATCACAACTCACTACTGTTAACACTGAGGTTGCCACAGGACAGACCCCCTATACCTTCTTGGAAGTTGGCCCCTGCGGCACTGGAGGACCAGGCGTACAGGGAAGCGCTCCGTTGCCACCTGACAGAACACATTGAGACTAACAAGGGATCCACCTCTTCTAGGGCCGTGGAATGCGAGACGCTTAAAGTGGTGACGAGGGGTTTCTGCCTTGGGCAGTCAGCAGGAGTGAGGCATACACTAGAGAGGGAGCTAACCACCCTATAGAAGATTATACACGAAGGGGAACTGAGACAAGGCCCAACAACACAAGGTGATGAACAATACGACCGCGCCCGCAGAGAACACTCCCAAGCTGAGGAAAGGCTTAGATGCCATGACATGCAAAGATACCTAGCGTCCCTACAATCAGAGGAGGGCAGATCGGGGAAGCTCCTGGCATGGCTGGTGCGTCCGAGCGGAGTGCTAGACCCGGTGGTCAGAGACAGCCTGGGGGGGCCAGTGACTAGGGAAGAAATAGATGAGGCAATAACACAACTGGCCCCTGGGAAGACCCCTGGGAAGACCCCCGGTACGGACGGGCTCCCTATGGATTTCCTCAAAAAATATAAAACCCTGCTGATTCCTGAGCTGGCGGACATGTACGCAGAGGCGTGGAAATGTGGAGAACTACCTAACACACTGCGTGAGGCACTGGTAGTACCACTCCCCAAAACCAACAATAGGGAAGCATCAGTGACTGACTACCGCCCGTTATCGATGCTAAACAGTGATTTTAAGATACTTAGCAAGATTATGGCCAACCGGCTGCTCCCCCTCATGACCACATTGATACATCCTGACCAGAATGGTTTTATCCCTGGACGCAGCACCTCCCTGAACCTCAGGCGGCTTTTCTCTATACTGTACATGCCCGATGAGTTGAAGCCCCCTGCCGGGGTCTTACTAGCGGTGGATTTCGAAAAGGCTTTTGACTCGATTAGGTGGGACTACCTGAGGGCAACTATGTTAAAAATGGGCCTTGGGGAGAAATGGGTTAAATGGGTGGACCTGCTGTACTGGTCTCCAACGGCTAGAGTGAGGGCAGGTGGGACAATCTCGGGCGCGTACCCAGTGTTTCGCGGAACCCGACAGGGGTGCCCTCTGCCCCCGCTGCTGTTTGCATTAGCGATTGAACCCCTGGCGGCCCAGCTGCGGGGAGAGGGGGTGGGTAAGGGGATTGAATGGGGCCCGGACGGGCATATTGTCTCCCTGTATGCGGATGACATCCTGATCTACCTCAGGGACGGAGCTAACGGTCTTCCCTGGGCTTTGGAGGCGTTAGAGGACTTTGGGGAGGTTTCGGGACTACGCCTTAACTGCGGCAAGACATACGTGTTCCCCATGAGGCAGGGATCCGTGCGCCCGGTGGAGTGCCCGCTGGATGTGAGCTGGGCTCCACGGACCTTCAAGTATCTGGGTATCCAAATATTTCACAAGATGAGCGATCTCAGAGACGGTAACCTAGGTAAGGTACTCAGATCCCTACGATCATCGGTTGGGTTTTGGTGTTCACTAAAACTTTCAATAATGGCCAGAGTAGCACTGGCCAAAATGATTATGCTTCCCCGACTCCTCTATTACTTCGCCAACCTACCACTACTGATCTCACCGACATGGTTTCGTGACCTGAATACTCTGCTCAGGGAACTAGTGTGGGACGACGGACGTAGACGAACGGCCTTGACGACCCTTTGTAGACCAACCCGTATGGGCGGTCTGGGCGCTCCTGACTTCGAGGCATACTACCTAGCGGCCCAGCTACAGTGGGTGGCCGGCTGGCAAGCGGGCAAGGGACACCTAGACCGTTGTACTGCACAGGGAGTAATAGGTACGGCAAGGATAGTGGCACATATGGCAGGCAGGAAGATAGCCCTTCCTGAGAAAAACGCAATGGTAAAGATCGCATTGGCATGCTGGAAAAAATGCACGAAAAGAGTGGGAGTGGGCCCGCCATATTCTCCAGCTCTGCCATTGGCGGCACTGGTGGTGGGGCACGGGGGAAGGATTCGGAAGAACTGGGGTTGGGCCCCTGGACTGGCGCGGGGATTGAGACAGTGGGAGGACTCTTCGAGGAGGGGGTGCTGAAGGGATTTGCTGACATACTGTTGGAGGGGGTCCCCCGGGGTCAGTTCTTACTCTTCGCTAAGATAATACACACCCTGAAAAGCCATTGGGATACGATAAACGCAGAGCCAGCCACGCACGGGGTGCTCCACCTACTGCTGACAACGGGGGCAGAACCCCATGCGGTCGCCAGGATATACCGGGCCCAGGTGGAGGCCATGCTGGACCCTCTACGATCCTTGAGAGAAAGGTGGGGAAACACGATAGGGAGGGAATTAACTGACTCAGAATGGAATAAAGCACTGGCTTATCCCCGAGTGGTCTCGCGTAACACACGGTTAAGGTACATTCAGTACAACTACCTTCATAGGACATATCTGATGCCACACCGACTGTTCCGGATATACGGGAGGACCCCGAGGACGTGCCCGAGATGTTGGGGGGGAGATGCTGACTTTGACCACATGATGTGGGGGTGCCCGGAGCTTCAATCGGGTTGGAGAGAGACGATGGCCATTTTGGCCCAGTTACTAGGGATAGAATTATCGCCTACACCTGATCTTTGCTTACTGGGCCTCAGGGCGGCTGCGCTGCAAGGGAAGGTGAGAGGGAGATTCCTTGACTTAGCCCTGGCACTTTATAAAAGATTAATCGCGAAGGGCTGGAAGGCCCCGAGCAGCCCCTCACAGACTGACTGGAAAGGTGACGTTTTGAAATGGTCCAGGGCCGAACTGCAGGTTCTGAGGGCAGAAGAAGCAAGAGGAATCCGACAGGTCCCCATTGCCCCAGAATGGGAAGACCTGGTCTCACACTGGGAAGGTCTATGTAAGAGGGCAACAGCACCCGAGGTAGAAATAAGGGATGAGTAGCACACCCCATGAAGCTGACACAAGGGGAAGTTCCCAAGTGGGGGCCTGAAGACGAATACTTACACAATCAAAATGCACTGACTGAGGTAGTACAGAAGCACGCGAATAGCAACTTTATACACCACCAATAGAGGGGAGGGATAAAGTAGGTGGAGGCCTGCCTATCTGCACGCTGGTGCGCCCGGGGCTTGGCCCTCCCTCTCATGCTCCTATGTTCCCGTGCCTTCTTATGGTATCAGTAATAAGTCCCACCCACACAATGCCGCTATGTTGACCATTAGTTCGTTGGTCTATTTACCTTAATTTTTGTTCTTTTGCCCTCTCAACTCCGTTACTTTCCTTTTTACATTTTCACTCTCTCTCCCTTGTTGTTAGTATCTCATCCAAGCTATGGGTCAGATCAGAACTAAGTGGACCACTGACTTACGGGATCCCAAAAGGCAACACAGGCCGGCGAGTAATGTAACGCAAAATGTAAATATGATAATCACACCAGAGTCAGGGATTGATGAAAGCATTAAGGAAACATACGAGGTCCAGGATTTGAGTAGAGAATTAAAAGCAGTGCGAATTGTAAATACAAACTGTCTGAGAGAAATGTACAGTGAATACAAAATGTTGCAATGAGAGAGTAAACAGATGTAAGATAATAAAAGTTAATAAAATATAATTAAAAAAAAAAAAACAACATCAGAGTTTTTTTGTCATAGAAATTATGGTTAGTGCTCTATAAATCTAAAATGATGACATGTTTTTTATGAGTTTTCAAATATGTTCCTCGTGCAATACAGTATAATATTCTGCCATGGGGAGTCCCCGTAATTAACTGCAGTGTCACAACAGACATCTAATTAGAGTGTTAACAATTTTTACCCAAGATAAAAGTGAAAACAATAAAACACGATGAATCAGGTGGACACATTGAATTATTTTCAATACACAATGACCCCCTTAATTGTCACTCAAATTATATTAATTACTTCAATTGATTCTATAGCTTTCAGAATAGTTGCAAAAGAAAATTTCCACTGCTTCACCACAACCAAGAGGTTATAACAGTTTAGTTCTTTTGACAAGTATACTTAACCCAAACAAACATAAACACACAATGAAGATATCAAATGAAAAATATCACACAAAACAGTTCTTTCTGGGATTCCTTGTGCCTTTCCAAAAGTTCAAAACAGAGTTTTTTGTGACCAATCTCATCTCAGGTAGTACAACGTCTGCCAAAGTTTCTGAGCCCAATGGCCTCCTATTTCACATGGCTATCTCTGTTCTAACTACGATTTTAGTTTTTTCAGACGCCTTTCAATGATTGTCAACGCATTTTGGCCATTAGCAATTCGGCCTCATCAGGACATCGGAAGGAAAGGAAAAATTCTTCAAACCTATTAAACACATATCACAATTACACATGGATAAAAACAACTAAAAAAAGTATGTCAAGAAGGATAAGGTCAAGCCACTACATAATATTGGAGAGCATCTCTCTTAATAAATCCAACAAGTGATGCTGTGGCCATTTAGATGCCTGTCCCCTAAGGCCTAGTCATACATGCCTGTGAACAGTACGTCTTTTTAAACGGTATCCAACATGCAGACTATGGTGTAAATTATCAAACCCCACATGTTATGGGCAAATTAGGTCCATGCAAAATTCGTGCAGCTGCTTTATTGCCAACAATATCAGGTGAGAGTCTTGTGAAAAAGAAAAAATCATTTGTATCTCTGCCAGTCATCACCCAGTGTCAGTCCAACGGTGCCACTAGAATAAGTAATCCAAATGGAGTCACTCGCCAGGATTTTGTTCGGGTCACAGGAATTATTTGCAAAGTCCCTACTCTCATGAATTACCCATCTAAAAAAATTAGAAAGGGACTGCTACTCTAAAAATACGTATAGTGAAATATGTGGTGCTCATACAGTGGGAATGGAGTCTAAATGCTTACTGTTCAACTCCCGAAATCAAGGAACAACTCGTTCAACTGTTCCCCCGAGCCTGTGGGGAACAATCATTATTAAGATAGCTGTCACTTTCCCTTCCGGTCGCTATTGTATATAATGAACTAAAGGCATGGCCTGTAGTCTTTCAAATGTACATTCCTCCGACCTATCTTACAGCACCAGCAAGAAGTTCTAAATTCAAAGTAAGCCAGAGCGCCACCCAATACGGTGAGCGCATCCAGAGCTGTGCTTCCCTTGCTGGTTCAGGTGAAGAACTCCTCCATGCTTTCTTAAATTAAACGCATGTGAGCGCCCAGTTCACTCTTAATGAGAACCTTGATGGGATAGACTACCCGTTCCAATCTACTGGAACTACAAACAAAAGGGAAGGGAAGGGATGACTGGATCTACTTCTATAAAGAACAGAGAGGTTTTGACTAACACAGGGTCTATACTACATGGCGGCCATATTTAAGTGTATTGCCCCCGGGTGATGTGTATGATTGGAATGGACAGCGGGCAAAGACCTGGACAACTTACCATCATAATATTGGGAGTATGGATCTGTAGGCAGGAATGGACAGCCAGCAGGGTATGAAAAGCTGTATGGTGGTACCCATATGACACAGTCACATGTGCATCATCATATGCTTCTGTACAGAGGGGTTAATGTTGGTCAGTAATATGTCCCTAAACACAATAGAATGTGCACACCTGTGTACCAATGTTGAGGAATGTACATCTATGTGTTTTGCTTGAAGACATTTGACCCTTTGCACTTACCACATTATCACAGCTTAGATTCTATAAATTCATACACTGACCTGGCAGAGGGATGAAAATGTGTTTTTACTTACCCCCTTGTGGCCACTGTGCTGCCCTGTCCTCAAACACCCATCCAACTCAGGGCAGGCCACCACCAATATGAGAGCCGTTAGGGGAGTCAAGGACCGACGGGCACTCCTTCCTCCTTGGGAGGACATCCCCAGCAGGGCCTCTACAGTCATCCGGGCCCAGGGTCTCACGTCCTCCCACTACTTCCTACAGTGGGTGCTCTGCCGGCTGTGGAATCCCAAGGGTCTGCGCTTTCTTGGCAATGTCATGCCAAATTCCCTTTTTCTGATGGGTGTTTACCTGCTTGGATGACACAGACAAGAAGAAAATGTCATGTCCACATGCATCATACCAGAACAAATAGGGTGAAAACAAAAGTTAGTGCAAGTAGCCAAACACACACTTCCTCCAACATCCCCTTCCATGTGGAATGGCAATCTGTACTCAGGCCACGTGTGACGTTGAGGCATACAACATGCATATCCAGCACCAGGTGTCAGCTAGAAACATATGACCAGACCATAAGACACGTCCTAAAACATGGTATATGTGTTCAAGTTTTTTTAACACCACCATCAATTGGAGGATGCATACAGTTTGTAGATGGGTCAGGATACATACATCACACACTCCCTACTACATTTCAGGGCTCAAAATCTATCTAAGCACATGTGAACATGTCCATCTACCCACACATATTATCCCAATCCTTCATTCAACCACATTTTCTGAACATCATCATACACTTAACATTTCAAACACTGGTATTCCACTGCACTTACCTGCTCAACTGGTGCACCATAGATCTGTCCATACAGGGGTAGGACGTCCTCCACAAGCTTGTCCGGCTTGTCAGCCAAGAAGGCAGGGGCCCTATCCCCTGTAGGATGTGGCATGATCGCTCCCAGAGGCAGTAAACAGCAGCTCAGGTTGTGGAGATCTTGCTGGCAGCAGTGTAAGGAGTCAAGTGAAGGAAGAAGTACGAGATGGCGGTCACATCTGCCACGTACAGGACCATCACTGCTGGCAGATGTCGCAATTGGCCCAAGTTTGACAAAGGCTGCAATGCATCCCAATGGCTATGTCCACCATGGTTGTGTCCACTTACCGCCATAATGACATCCACCAGCAGAGTTAGGTCACTTCCTGATGTCCACTACAGTAGGTCAGGCAGCTGCCATTTCAGGGCTCATATTTGTATGTTAAGGTTATGAAAAGCGTATCACTAACTATGAAACATATTTACAACATTGAGTTGTAGGAGGCTGGCCTGGCTTGTAGTGGGTACCAAGGGGTACTTACACTCTGTACCAGGTCCAGTTATCCCTTATTAGTGTAGAAGAGGTGTTTCTAGCAGCTTAGGCTGATAGAAGGTAGCTATAGCAGAGCAGCTTAGGCTGAACTAGGAGACATGCAAAGCTC
This sequence comes from Pleurodeles waltl, assembly GCF_031143425.1. Taxonomy (NCBI): domain Eukaryota; kingdom Metazoa; phylum Chordata; class Amphibia; order Caudata; family Salamandridae; genus Pleurodeles; species Pleurodeles waltl. The sequence continues at coordinate 138,305,193 of NC_090448.1, forward strand.
CTACTATACCACTGGTGTCATATGCACAATATCCTAAGAAAACACAATACACAGATATACTAAAAATAAAGGTACTTTATTTTTATGACAATATGCCAGAAGTATCTCAGTGTGTACCCTCAGTATGAGTATGCCAAATATACACAAGATATATGTACACAATACCAAAAATATGCAGTAATAGCAAAAGGAAGTAATGCAAGCAATGTGAAGCTACAGTAGATTTCAATAGGAGCACATAGGTATAGGGGCAACACAAACTATATACTCCAAAAGTGGAATGCGAACCACGAATGGACCCCAAACCTATGTGAGCTTGTAGAGGGTCGCTGGGACTGTAAGAAAACCGTGAGGGTTAGAAAAATAGCCCACCCCAAGACCCTGAAAAGTAGGTGTAAAGTGCACCTATAACCCCCAGAGAGCACAGAAGTCGTGATAGGGGGTTTCTGCAAGGAAGACCAACACCAGCAAAGCAACCAAAGTGGATTTCCGGACCTGAGTACCTGTGGAACAAGGGGACCAAGTCCAAGAGTTGCGACAATGTCGAGAGTGGGCAGATGCCCAGGAAATGCCAGCTGAGGGTGCAAAGAAGCTGCCACCAGATGGTAGAAGCTGTGGATTCTGCAAGAACGAAGAGGGCTAGAAACTTCCCCTTTGGAGGATGGATGTCCCACGTAGTGAAGAAGCTTGCAGAGGTGTTCCCACGCAGAAAGACTGCAAACAAGCCTTGCTAGCTGCAAGGGTTGCGGTTAGGGTTTTTGGATGCTGCTGTGGCCCAGAAGGGACCAGGATGTCGCCACTTGGATGAGGAGACAGAGGGGGCACCCAGCAAGTCAGGGAGCCCTCAAAGAAGCAGGCAGCACCTGCAGAAGTACCAGATCAGGCACTTGGAAGAGGAGTGAACTGGAGTCCACCCGAAGACACAAAAGGGAGTCCCACGACGCCAGAGGACAACTCAGAAGGTTGTGCACTGCAGGTTAGAGTGTCGGGGACCCAGGCTTGGCTGTGCACAAAGGAAATTCTGGAAGAGTGCACAGGAGCCGGAGCAGCTGCAAATCATGCGGTACCCAGCAATGCAGTCTAGCGTGGGGAGGCAAGGACTTACCTCCACCAAACTTGGACTGAAGAGTCACTGGACTGTGGGAGTCACTTGGACAGAGTTGCTGAGTTCCAGGGACCATGCTCGTCGTGCTGAGAGGGGACCCAGAGGACCGGTGATGCAGTCTTTTGTTGCCTGCGGTTGCAGGGGGAGGATTCCGTCATCCCACAGGAGATTTCTTCAGAGCTCCTGGTGCAGAAAGGAGGCAGGCTACCCCCAGAGCATGCACCACCAGGAAACAGTCGAGAAGGCGGCAGGATCAGCGATACAAGGTTGCAGTAGTCGTCTTTGCTACTTTGTTGCGGTTTTGCAAGCGTCCTGAGCAGTCAGCGGTCGATCCTTTGGAAGAAGGTGAAGAGAGAGATGCAGAGGAACTCTGGTGAGCTCTTGCATTCGGTATCTGCAGAATTCCCCAAAGCAGGGACCCTAAATAGCCAGAAAAGGAGGTTTGGCTACCTAGGAAGGCGGATAGGGTAGTAACACAGGTAAGAGCCTATCAGAAGGAGTCTCTGACGTCACCTGCTGGCCCTGGCCACTCAGAGCAGTCCAGTGTGCCAGCACACCTCTGAATCCAAGATGGCAGAGGTCTGGGGCACACTGGAGGGGCTCTGGGCACCTCCCCTGGGCGGTGCAAGTCAGGGGAGTGGTCACTCCCCTTTCTTTTGTCCAGTTTCGCGCCAGAGCAGGGCTGGGGGATCCCTGAACCGGTGTAGACTGGCTTATGCAGAGATAGGCGCCATCTGTGCCCCTCAAAGCATTTCCAGAGGCTGGGGGAGGCTACTCCTCGCCAGCCCTGACACCTTTTTCCAAAGGGGAGAGGGTGTAACACCCTCTCTCTGAGGAAGTCCTTTGTTCTGCCCTCCTGCGCCAGGCCTGGCTGGACCCCAGGAGGGCAGAAACCTGTCTGAGGGGTTGGCAGCAGCAGCAGTTGCAGTGAAACCCGGGGAAAGGTAGTTTGGCAGTACCCTGGTCTGTGCTAGAGACTCGGGGATCATTGAATTGTCACCCCAATGCCAGGATGGCATTGGGGTGACAATTCCATGATCTTAGACATGTTACATGGCCATGTTCGGAGTTACCATTGTGACGCTATACATAGGTAGTGACCTATGTATAGTGTACGCGTGAAATGGTGTCCCCGCACTCACAAAGTCCGGGGAATTTGCCCTGAACGATGTGGGGGCACCTTGGCTAGTGCCAGGGTGCCCACACACTAAGTAACTTTGCACCCAACCTTCACCAGGTGAAGGTTAGACATATAGGTGACTTATAAGTTACTTAAGTGCAGTGGTAAATGGCTGTGAAATAACGTGGACGTTATTTCACTCAGGCTGCAGTGGCAGGCCTGTGTAAGAATTGTTAGAGCTCCCTATGGGTGGCAAAAGAAATGCTGCAGCCCATAGGGATCTCCTGGAACCCCAATACCCTGGGAGCCTCAGTACCATATACTAGGGAATTATAAGGGTGTTCCAGTATGCCAATGTGAATTGGTGAAATTGGTCACTAGCCTGTTAGTGACAATTTGGAAAGCAGAGAGAGCATAACCACTGAGGTTCTGGTTAGCAGATTCTCAGTGAGACAGTTAGTCACCACACAGGGAACATATACAGGGCACACTTATGAGCACTGGGGCCCTGGCTGGCAGGGTCCCAGTGACACATACACTAAAACAACATATATACAGTGAAATATGGGGGTAACATGCCAGGCAAGATGGTACTTTCCAAAATGTGTTAGCTGCTGGCTTTATGCAAAAATGCAGTAATGTGCATGTCTTATGTACCGGATGTTAAATTGATATATCCTGAGTAATGTACATGAAATAGTATTTTCAGGAGAGTAATGACAATCTGAAAATAGTAAAGCTGTACCAAATATGTTCAACATGTTAACTAAGTTGATGTCACATTTACTGTCAGATAGATGTTTCCCCTTTTAAAGAACATGCTAGTGGTTAGGGGATTTGAATGCAGTTACTACCCAAATGTTGCCTCAGTATGTGCTGAGTACAAAGTTTTTGCAGTTTCATCTGACAAAATGTAACATTATATGTGACGTAGGTGTGATCATACTTATGCTACATAGATTTAGTGATACACATACATTCTGGTGTTTGTCCAACATAGTCACCCTGGCATGAGAAGAGCAAGACAACCTCCAGGTTACCATCCACTAGCACACCTGCAGACCATGGAGGAGCGACTTGTTTCAAATATACCACCTGGATAGGCAGACAATCATGGATCTCTGTCATCAGTTGGAGCCAGATCTGATGCCTGCCATTCGTAACCAAAATAGCATACCTCCCATTGTATAAGTCATGTCAGTCCTACACTGCCTGGCCACTAGGTCCTTTCAAAATACAGTGGCACTAACGGCAGGCATGTCTTAGCCTGTGTTCAGTCTGGTTTTGAAGGTTGCACTGTCTACATTGTTGAAATACCTGGACAGCTACATCAGATTTCCACAACGTGAAGATTTAGTCCATGTAAAGGCTGATTTTTAAGCTTTGGGACACATTCCACATGTGGTTCGTGCAATAGATGGCACCCATTTAGCCTGGGCTCCCCCCAAATGCCAATGAACAGGAAAAACTTCCACTCTATCAACGTACAAGTGGTCTGTTTGGCTGACATCTACATATCACAAGTTTGTGCAAACTATCCTGGGTCAGTCCATGATTCATTCATCAGGCGTAAGAGCAACATCCTACTGCTGATGACACGACAATACACAGAGAGGGCCTGGTTTGTTGGTATGTCATATATGTCATGTGTGCCTGTACCTTTTATCTGCTACCAGATATGTGGAAGTCCAAGATTTATGTTTGGCTTGTTGCAACTATTCCTTACAGTGGACTTTGGCTACCCATACCGTCCTTGGTTGTTGACACCAGTGAGGTACCCAATCACGCCCTGGAAAGCCCCCTTCAATGAGGCCCACGTAAGGACAAGGCGTGTTGTGGAACAGACTTTTGGGTTCCAGAAGGCAAGATTTTGCAGCATTGATATATCTGGAGGATCCCTCGACTACTCACCCAACAAAGTTTGTCAAATTACTGTTGCCCGCTGCATTCTCCACAACCTTGCCCTTAAAAGTTAAATACCATTCATACCAGATGAGATGGAGCAAGGAGATCTTGCAGGAGGAAATGCAGATTTGCCAAGTGAGTAATAGCATGATGAGGATGAAGCTCGAGACATCAGGGCTGATCTCATCAATCAGTACTTCACCTGACTTAAGGTGTGATATGTGATGTAATTAAAGTGATTCAGTGAGGTACTGGTGAGGTTAGGAATGCCAGATACGTTTCCTATTATGATTATCAGATAGGTCATAAGTGGCTAAGAAGCCCATGACTCAGATCTTCTTGCAGATTGTTACATGGAGTTGTGTACAGACATGTTATGAACACAGTGCAATGTTTTCACAATGCACATTCATAGTCACATTTGTACAGATGAATTGGCTGTGTAATGTATATGTATCAATGTGTCCTATACCTTATGTTTGTCAATTACAGATTGCAGATTGACTGGTTGGCTCATCCTCATTTGGCAATATCAGACAGCATCACAGACAGATGGGTTTTGCAGACTGACATGTGAAGTGAACTTGGATTGAACCAGATACTGTCAGGCATGAGATTTGTGGTGTGTGAGTTCTATGCCCAGACTGTCAGGATCATAGGATGGTAGTGTTTTTTTCCACATCAAAGACCTGTTTGGTATTGGAGGTCGGGCCAATGGTGCTGTGTGTGTCCATTTGTCTCTGACACATCATAATGTGGTAGCAAGACCCTCTAACATAATAATGGTTTGTGTTGGATGAGAACTAACTTGTATGTAGCTGTCAGTGTGTTTCCAGTTTGCAGACCAATGTGCATGTGTCTGAAGACTGACTTAGGTGAATGGCAAGCCTACAGATACCAAGGAGCCATGACTAGGAACATTAGTACTGACCTCTGTTTTATGGGGTTTGTTATTTTGGGAACTATTTTATGGGTATGTGATAAGGCTTTAGCTGATGACGCATTAAACCAATGTTTGCCTCTTGGCATAGTGAAACACTGACACACTCCTAACTTCAGAAGTCTGTGGGTTAGTAGTGTATGACACCTATGCTGAAACTCAGATGTTAGCAGCAGTACTTCACTATGTGGTCATTGGCATTCTCCAAATCTATATGTGGGAAAGTACAATACAAGTGATTTGTGTCATGTATATTATACTTTGTCAATGCAATATCTAGCCTAGTTATACAGTACATGTGTAATGACCAAGACAAAGTTTTTACATTTGAGAGAAACATTTCAGTGCAAGATTTGTTATACATGACAGTTTATATATGACTGATAAATCACACTAACATATGATCTATGGTTGAGAGTATTTATTGGGGAATGCATAGCAAAATGAGTGATTAGAAACAAAAATAGCACGAAGAAGACAATGAAGGGTTCAGTCATGGTGGATGAAATCATCAATGTAGCTGCTATACCATATGGAAACACAAGTCCAGTGTCCTTGTATTATAGGAAAATGGAGATAGGTTTCAGAACAGTCAACAGGGTGTATCTGTGGCACACAAGGGGAACCAATCAGTAGAGTATCACTTCCTGGTAATGGTTTTGGTTTTGGCATCTGCTCCTCCTGGATGTCTGGGTAGACGTCCACGTTTAAAGGGGTAGGGGTTCTTCAGGTACAGAGGGTCGGTGCCTGAGGCATTCCCTTCCCGTGGCAGGGCCTCCATTCCACTAGATGCCACAGATGTAGAAGGGCCTGATGTTTCATTGCTAGTGCAAGAGGTCAGATTTTGAGTACAAAACCTACTCAGGGTGGTATTAATGTCTCTCAACATCCCAGCAATGGAAGCCAGGTTGGCATTTTGGGTCTGCCACTGATGTATAAGTTCCTGGTGACTGTCCCTATGCAGCTGTCTGATAATCCCCCATCATGGTCAGTACCTTGCCCATCACACCTTGGGAATGTTGGTAGGCTCCCAAGACTTGGCAGATGGTGTCCTGGCCAGTTGTGCCCCTTGAAGCCTCCATCCTCTGGCTCACACCATCACTCCCACAACCCTACCTCCTGGTATAGAGTGCCCACTCCCACTGGTGGCAGGTTCATAATTGTTAGAGGTGACAACAGGAGACTCAGGTACATGTACTGGGGGGCACACAATGGAAGACACTGTCCTTGGGACACAGGTTTGGGTGTGAATGGTTGCCTGTGATGTGGATGCAACAGGGATGGGAGGAGTCGATGTGGGCAGGGTGAGACTAACAGTTGTTGACTGAGCAGGTGTCCTCAGTGTCCAAACATCAAGGGTTTTTTTCTTCACTGGGGCCTTCATCCAGAGGGGCAGTGGCAGTCTTATGTGTCCTCTCCATGGTGAGAATGGAAAGGATACCTGTAGGAGAAATAGAACACACAGTTGCTGTAAGTGATGCAACAAGTGATGTTAAACTTTGACTACTATACATGCTATGTGACATTCACACAAAGCCTTTACATATTCCCAGATATGACAATGACAGATGCTTCCAAATCTGGATTACAGCTATGTGGTACACAGAGATTTGCAATTGCATACACCATTCTCCGAGCTCTTGGATTATGTTGGTGGTTAGATGGCTGTTGATTTCCCCATATCTTGCCTGAGTAAAGACATGACAATGTACATTTATCTCCTAGTAAGGGGTATGGCATTATTGATTCAACTAACAGCTGGACAATGCACAGTAGTGACAAAGCTGGCCAAAGGTATGGGAGTTACCATTTGGCCTGGGCCTCTGTATGGGTGTACTGCAAGTACATCCTGTTTCCCATATACAGTCCTCCCCCATCCCAGGTGGGTACATGACATTGTTTGGAAGGTAATTTCAAAGGACACTGCCATAGACTTTTAAATAGTGTAGAATTCAGGATGGGCTACATTGATTGCTAGTTTAACATGCAAGGCAATTTAAAATGTAGTACACTGTTCTTTTTTTCTTACAGGTGGAACAGTGCCTGCTGGGATTTGTAGTGCTGTCAGTCCCTGTACTTCATATGCCATACACAAACACTATGGCCCCAGGTGAGTTTGGTTGACATGTGCCATGCCGGAGATGGGTATTTAGACATTTGAATACAGGGATGGTGGGTGGGTTGGTCATTGAGGTGGGGAAAGGTGATCAATGTGCATGCAAGACAACATTGTTTGGTGACATTATTGTTATAGTTACCAGACTGCACTCCCCCAGGTTATTCCTGTCAGGCTCTCAGTATGCAGGGTGTCCAAGACCTTCTCCTCCTATGATGTAAAAGTAGGGGGAGGAGGTGGGGATCCACTGCCAGTCTTGAGGATCGCCAGCTGGTGCCTGGCAGCCATGGGACGGACCTTCCCCCTGAGGTCATTCTACCTCTTCCTGATGTCCTCCTTTGTGCGTGGGTAACTGCTCACAGAAGTCACCCTATTGACTTTGCAACAGCTCCTTTGTCCTGGCTATTGATGTTTACTGGACCTGTGCTCCAAAAAGGTATTGCTCTACTCTGATTTATGTCCACCATGACCCTTAACACATCATCAGTAAAATGTGAATGTTTTTGTGGGGACATGGTAGTGGTGGATGAGACAGTGAGGTAGTGAAAAATTAGGAGAAAAATGAGTAGGTGAAGAGGTGTGGGTGCTGTGATGTGAGTGGGTGACGGTTGTTGTGTAATGTGTGGGATACTAAATTGTGTGTTGTGTGTGTTGTGCAGGGTATGATGAGTGCTGAGTGAAATTTGTAGCAGTGCCTATTGTGTGCTTTGGTCTAATTTTATTTTTTGGCTTGTCTTTCACTGTGTGTCGCATTCAGGTTGTAAAGGATTGTGGGCTGTGAAGGGGTGTGTTATATAGTGCTGTTTGTAGGTGTTTCAGGTGTGTGGATGTGTGTCAGGTGTGGGGTATTCAAACTATCCAATGTGGTGTGGTGTTTGACTGATGTGACTTCAGACAGCTGCAGTTTGCACCACCAATAGTTTTCCGCCATGGAAGACCGGCTCTTGTTATTTGTGCAAACATAATATGATCTGAGTTTTTTTTGGCAGGCTGGCAGGCCTGGTGGTGGGTCTGCCTCTTTCCTGTCCTGCAGTGTCCTGGCGGTTTCGGAATTTCTGTATTTTGGTGGGCTTAGCTATGTGACTCTTAATACAGTGGTCGGACCATTGTCAATATGGCGGTCTTTTGGTGGGCCCCACCGCAGTGGTGTTGCCAAAAGACTGCAAAACTCATTATGTGGCCCTTTGATTGTAAATTAATCCTCTCTTGGGACATTTCCCCTCTTCTCCAGTAAGGGTTTCGTTAGCACCAGGTTAATTCCCCATTTATTAACTCCTAGGTGAGAATATTTTTTTCACCTTCTCTTTCTAAGGATATTAGTTCATTTAACTTCATTTACAGTGCAGCAGAGGGACTCATGTAAGTCATTCCTATTTCATTGTTTACTAATACTTTATTCATGCTTTTACTGTGATTTCATTGATGACTCAATTATTTGGGCTTAGTATTTGCAGGCTTCTACAATCAATAGGATTTAGCAGTGAGATTTATTTTACTTGATTGACACTGCGTGCACACCTTCACATGTTCTCTCACCTTACCCAATAATTATTATATGACCATATGGTTGCTTTTTTTGGTTTTCTTTTCATATTACGGGTTTAGTTATGAGGTCATGTCCCGTTGACATGACCTCATAATTACCGCTGAATTACAATCCATTGGGCAAAACAATATTTTGCTTCATTTTTATGCAGTTCCAAACAAACCATTGTGCTATATTAACTTAATTTTTGTCATAATGACCTGACAACTGATCCAGAGTTGAAATGCTGTCAACTGATAATTGGCAGAAAAAGACAATTGTCATCTTTTTTTCAACAGCATATATTTCCAAAACATTAATGAACTTTGAGCTGGTTCAAAAATATTTCTATGTTCTTGCAGAATAAATAGTTTTTCGCCGTTCTCTCTCTTTTTTTCACTGTGATCACTCTTTGTGCCTTTTGCTTTGAGCACTGTGTGGTTGCCTGGAGCACTTACTACACTTTTTGTTTTAAACTGTTTATGACATAGGTTGCATACCTTTATTATTTGATAAAGAATACTTTTTCTAACAGAAACACCTTTGATCGTATATACACTTTTCAGGTACTGTGTTGAATTAATATTTTTTAAGGTACTACCTGTTTGGACTTTGTTGTCCTATACAGAGAAAGATTGGCAAGCGTAGTCCATAAAATGCCTCAGCAATTACTCTACTTGCAAATCTACTTAAACCACCTTCATGGAGGCTATAATACCTGTTTCTAAGGGTAAGTTGTATGATTTTCAAAAATATAGTTGTACGGAATATCTAACCACACCAAAATCCAACACTTTCCTTACTGTTGCTCAGGTTGGAGTAGAAATAGTAAATATGTTCCCTCTAAAGCCCAACACTTCCTCTAGTGCTGCTTAAATTGGAGTAGTAATAATAAATCTCACCCCTCCAAAGTCCATCTCTTTCCCTGCTGTTGCTTAAGTTGAAGTGGGAATAGTAAATCTAACCAATTCAAAGTGCAACACTTTCCTTACTGTTGCTCATTTTGGAGTGGGAATAGTAAATCTGGCCCCTCCAAAGTCCAACACTTTCCCTATGGTTGTTTATGTTGAAATGGGAATAGTAAATCTGACTACTTGAAAGTCCAACACTTTCCCTACTGTTGGCCAGGTTGGAATGGGGGTAATGAGTTTGACCCATCCAAGTCAATTTATTTTAATGTGTTTTTTTAATTGTTTTAATGTATAGTTTTTGTTCTAAATTTACTAGTTAAAACTAAATATGTTATTATTTGATATTTATTGTGTGGTAAGATTTGTATTCATTTTTTTACTTTAATGTTGTAAATGTATATTTTTTTGCATTTGTAATACCATGTTTGTAATTATAATTCATTTTGTGATTGTTTGCAATTATATGTTTTTATGTTATGCTTGTAAGTTAGAAATGTAATTTTTTATATTAAGAAGTATATATTTTTTTAATGTAGCATTCTTTTTTAAAGTTAAAAGATTATATAATACCTCTTTTTGACAATATTGTGGTCTTCTATATATTTATTATCGGTTTGTGTCCTAAATATTTTTTGTCCTAAATATAGTTTGACAATGTGTCTTTTGTCTGTGATACATTATAATACAACCATGCCTAAGGGCCTTATTTAGACTGTAGTGAATGACCTGGTCTTGATGCCTGCCAGCCTGATGGAGGTCTGCCCCCTAGTCTCTAGTAAGAGATCCCTGCCTGTGTGGCAGGAATGTTTGTGCTGCAAAGGTTGTCCAGGCTCAGCAAACTTTTTTGTTCAGACAAAAGAAACTCCAAAAGCAGGAGTTTGTCTTTTATGAACAGAAAGCAAAATGGCGTAGAGCATAGAGAATTCTATCCATGCACATTGGGGCCATTCTGCCTTTTCCTACCCATGTCCACCATGCCTTGTCTCACTCCTGAAAGCGTCAAAGCATATAGATGACTTTGCTGCGTGCACCAATGTAAGAAAGTGGAGGGTGTTAGACATGGATCCTTCGGGTGATCTTACCTCAGACTTTTTACCTTTTCACCTCCTGTTATTAGATGTATCTTTTTGTTGGCCTTAGGACTCTGAGCAGTTTACCACTGCTAACCAGTGCTAAAGTGCATGTGCTTCTCTCTTAAACATGGTAACACTGGGGTATCCACAAGTGGCATTTTTAATTTATTTGTAAGCCCCTTGTAAAGTGGTATCCTCTATACTCATGGCTGGTAAATTAAATTCTACTAGTGGGCCTACAGCGCTGATTGTGCCACCCACTTAAGTATCCCTGTAAACATTTCTCAAGCCTACCACTGCAGAGCCTGTGTGTGCAGTTTCACTACCACTTCAACTTGGCATTTAAAACCTTTTGCCAAGCTTTAGCCTCCCATTTTCTTATATATATGTCACCCCTGCGATTGGCTCTTGGTAGCCCATTGGGCAGGTTGCCAGGTAAGTAAAAGGCGGGACATGTACTTTTTGGTTTTACATGTCCAGGTGGTGAAAAACTCCCAAGGTCATTTTTCATTATTGTGAGGCCTGCTCTCCTTATAGGCCAGCCTTGGGAATTCCTTAATAAAAGTTTCAGCTGTAATTCCTGATCAGAAAGGAGTAGTTGAACCACCATGTTTCATACCATTGGAATGGTAATTGCAAATCCTCTTTACTGGCAAAGTTGAATTTACTATTACTATTTTAGAAATGCCACTTTTAGAAATTGGGCATTTCGCTGCTCTCACTGCTCTGCCTTCTCTGTATACATCTGGTCTGAGCTGGGGGACAGCTACATTTGTTCATTCCATCCAGATACCCACAGGACAGGATACTCAACTGCATCTGCATTCATCTGCATACTGATGAGTCATCCTGGGAAGGGAGGATGCAAAGGGCTCACACTTTAATTTAAAAGAGTAAAGGTCTGAGCCCCATACAAAGGGCTGACTAACCCCTACTGATAGTCTGGAGCCAGGGTGGGCTGAAAGGAGAGGGGGCGTGTGCATTTTAGAGAGATCCTTTAAATTAATGCCGTATATCAAAGGTACTTTTGGGTCTAAGTACTGGGTCTCTGACACACTGAAATCAGATCCCTACTGGATTTGGGAAGAACACTGCTGGAGTAAAGACTGCTGTTCTGTAAGGATTGCCACTCTGTCTGGACTGACCATTCAATGGAACTGCTTCTCTCCATTGCTGAGCTGTCCTCTTGCCTGCTGATCTCTGCCCTGCTGAGGACAAGGACCGGGCCCATCTTTCTGAACCAGAGTGTCTCAAAGGGCTTGCTGACTTGCCCCCTGTTCTTCTGCAGTCTCAGGGACATCAGAGACTGCTTGCAACTCTCCTGGTGCTGCTGGACTCTGCCATCTGTGGGGCCTACCCTTGCCTGAGGTGCCCCTACCCAGTCCTGTGCCTCAAAAATGGGTTCTGCAGCTGAAACCAGCAAAACTCGATGCATGGCTCCAAGTGCAGGAGAAAAATCAGTGCACCGCTCATCACTGGTGATGCTGTGGCTGCTCATTGACAGTAAATTCACAGACTGTGCGGCCCGATGACATTGCATTCCATTCACTTTCACAAAGCCCGATGACGACGCAGTGCCAGAGTGCAGTAGAAATATCGACGCATCATGCCCTCGCTGTCGACACATTGCTTCATCAATGGTACTGTTTCAGCGGTGCTGCATGGGTTCTGTAGCCAGCCTACCCCCATCACGGTCAGCCTGGATTCCTCATGACCTGAAGTAACCTTTTGACTGCTAGTGACTTCTAAGCACTGTTTTCACATTTAGAGCTTGATTTTATGAGTCTGGTAGTCACTAGGCCATCAGACTCATGGTGGCAGTCAGGACCTCCGCTCCTATGGCAGTCTGACAGCCACATTACAACCACCATCTCTGCTGGGATTGGAGATTCTGACGCGTCAACAGCAGCTGCAGGTCGCAATCAGCCAGGGCCGCGTGGCATGCAGCGCCACCCTGCTGATTATGACTTGGTTCTCTGCCAGCCTTTCCCTGGCAGTTTCACTGCCAGGAAAAGGCTGGCAGAGAACAGGTGCATGTGGGCCTTGCACTGCCTATGCACTTGGCATGGGCAGTGCAGTTTCCATCCCTGCTCAGCACCCTTGCAATGCTCACTCTCTGCTGTGCAGGCAGTGAGCAGTGCGAGGGTGCTGGTACCCCCTACTGGAGGCAGCATTGCCACACACTTCGATTACGAGCCGGCGACAATGCTGCTGCCACTTTCCCATTGGGCTGATGGGTGGAAACCTTAGTTTCTGCCTGTCAGCTCAGAGGGAAAGTAGTAATGGGCCCTGCAGGGAGGAAGCCAGTAAGGCTGCAACCTCCCCGTCGAAGTTCGACAGACAGGTCATCCCGTCCGACGAACTCACAATCAGGCCCTTAATCTTTAAAAATTCATATCTCGGCTTGTACTTACTGGATTTTTGTTGTTTTGTTCTTGTTTTACTCCGATAAATAGTCTATATTTTTCTAAGCTGGAGTGGAGTCTTTTTACGGTGTCTTCATTGAGTTACTGAATTATAAGTGTGTAGCACAAAAAAATTTCAAATTGCCTTTTACATTAAGGTTGTCTGCTCTGTGCCAGGCTACCAGCGGGCGAAGACAGGTTAATTCAGGGAGTATATCTGACTTAGCGTAACTAGGATTGTGGTCCCTACTTGGGCATGGTGCATACATCTGTCAACTAGAGACCCAATTTCTAATAGAGGGTAGTGCCTCGACGTTATATTTTATATATTACATTAGTATTTTTTTCTTTTATCCTCTGTCCCTAACAGTCACTTCCAGCACCTTGCTTAAACGAACGTCCCGATGCCATTGATTTTTTGTTTGTGGTATTTGGTCTATTTTCAAGTAGCAATGGTGAGCTTTCCAAGGAATATTTATATTTTGACATGACCTTGCAGGATCAGGAAGTGTTATTTTAAGATATGTATGCGTTATGGTTTTATGCTCATTAGTATGTAAACCTGTAAAATTCTAGTGGCGATATTTTACAATATTTATACTGAAACTCCAGTGGAGGGTTTTGCTTTCGCATAATTATACAATCATTTGTAGAAGTGTGTAAAATAAGCTATTTCAAAAAAAATTGCGAAACATAACAATACAATAGTATCATACAACAAACAACACCCCTACAACGCAAGCCATAGCAAAAAAACCACAGCAAAGCAACAAACAGCACAACCAAATACAACAGAATAACAAAGCAATACAGTAACTATAGAACCATAACATAGTATCAAAAAAAGTCATAATACAGCAGCACAATAAAAAACCATTGCCCATCTCACTTACATAAGAAAATGCGGAGACAATGCAGTGTTGCTGTGTAGTTGTGTTGTTGTGTTGCATTGTATATTTGTGGTATGGCTGTGCTGCTGAATTGTGATGCGCTGTTATATTGGTGTGTCGTTATTTTGGTGTATTGATGTGCCATCTTGTGATGTTTTGTCCTTGTGCTGGTGATTTGTTTTTTAGGAGTTTAAGAGTTTCTGTGAATTGCTGCTGTGTTGTTGTTGATTTGTGATGTACGGTGTTACTGTAACGTGGTGCTGTTTTAATATTACGTAGATGTGTGTTGTACCACCACTGCAGTGCATCTGCTTACACAGTCACAAACACTGCAGACACACAAAGCTGTTGCCTAAAATCACTTATGTTACAACCCTATCGGGTGTTTACTCCAGTCAGTGCACTGCGTACAACTGACCACATGAAACAGAGCAAACCAACATGATTGTGACCTTCTAAAATCATCCCCGCACAATCAAGTTAGGATGCTCGGTGGGCCATATGGACGTTCTCGCCAGTCGCTTACTGGACTGATGAAAGAAACTGCAACGTGCGTTAAAGCTGCAATAGACAAAGCGGAAATGGATTAGAAATTAAAGAACTTCAAACGGCTGCTTGAACGGTTTATAAATCCTGGGAACAACTGTATTTTCTCGATTGCGCAGCACACGGAAGGAAGATGGTTGATCTCTTTGTTGGAACAATGTCACCAGTATTCTGTTTTGAGGATCTCTCTTCTCAGAATTTGAAAGCTCTAATCTTTCAATAGTGAGGAGCGCCTCTGTGTCCTGTAATGGGCAGCTGTGCAGACTACAGAGACTCGAACTTGTTTCTGGCTGCATCCAGAATGAAAGGAACCCGTTGTCCTGCTCATCTATGCTGTCAGCTGCTTCAGGGTTTAGCCTGACTGTACACTTCTCCAGGAAACAGGTTCTCTTGCCAGAACACTCGTGATGCACACATAAAAAATGGCATATTGTGTCCGCTAAAATTGAGGATCATCTTGGTTAGGCGTTCTGGTATTTAGGTCGAGCCTACCAGACCGCACAGGTGCCTGGTTGAGAGACAGCTATTGTCACCTTAGAACAATTTACAATGAGCTTAAAGCCCACCAACTGCTCAACATTGGTTAGCTCTATTGTCACTCCCATTTCTTGCCCGCTCCATCAGACATTTGTCCCTCCACTAGAGAATATCCTCTTTACTGGTGTCCTTCCACTGCTCACTTTAGGGAGCTACTTTTTTGTGTTTGCTTAAACACTCCATGTGAGTGCAGATGTTTTCCAGTTGTGTTCCCCATGTGCTTTTCCTCCCCGCATTCTGTGTTGTAATCTCACATTTATGTTCTTCTTTCCCCTATCCTCCATGTTGCTCCTGCCGGAGTGCTCCTTTCCCTCCCTCCCAGGCTTTGTGTGGCTCCTGTTCATTTGTGTGCTTCTCTCCCAGCCTGAGCAGCATGTACGTGGAGGCAAGATGAAGGCTTCTTTGCCACACACAGTCAATGTACATCTGTCTCAATAAGTTCAAGCAGGCACTGTCCTGTTACAGTCTGATATTACTTTACTCCAAGGAGTTGACTAGACGTGCTCCCGCCTCCCCCATCCCGCTTTTTAGAACATATTGCACAGCAGCACTGGCTGCAGTGCAATATTTTTTTAAAAAAAACACTAAGATGCAGTCAATGCTGGCTGTCATAGCACTTTTTTGTGACTTATAAAGTTAATAGATCTTGTATGGTCGAGACTTACTTGCTTTGTCAACGTTTGTTCACGCAGTGTAGAGCACCATCCAAATTTGCAGTGCTACTTTATACAAGGGGTAGAAAAGAGCAGTTCCATATCACAAAGGTTGGCTTGCTGCTGTTGTCTTCCACTTGTTATTGCACTCAAACTAGTCCTCCTTGCCCTAACTATAGCCTTGCACTATGGTGCAGAGTTGAAAGAGCACTGTCTAGCATAAGAACTGGAACAGGATGCCTCCAGTACAAATACTATGCGTAGATATACTCGGAAGGTTCCCATCAAATGGATGGGGGCTGTGCAGCACACATGCAATGCTTTGTTTTGTTTGAGAAATTAAAACTTTTCCACTTGCTTGCACCTGCTTCAAGGAGGCATTCGTTTTTAATGCAAAAGTCTGTCCAAATATTTTGGTAGATCAGGCTTTGCATCAAAAGCTATAGTTATTTGTGCTAGTCCACCCCAATAATACTCCCTGATGCAAAGGAGTGCAAAGTGATTTTGCTATAGACAAGTGCACTTTTCCAGCGTGAAATACTTTTTTTCACTGCACAGTAAATAGAATGCATTGCTTGGCATTGCACTAATGGCAGCACAAATCCTTAGCAAATGTGGGACCTTCAGTAGGTACAATTGTGCCGCAAGAAAATCTCATGCATCCACAGAGGCACACCAAACATGAGATTCCTCTGCTCTCCTTTGGGGGCTCCATAGGCATAATGTCATTAGTCCACAACGAATACCCTTTATACTTGTTGAATTATTCTCTGAAGAAGAGGCACACGATGCGTTTTCCAAGGCAAACACGTTTAACATGACAGTGACCCTTAGTGATATTTTTGGGCAAAACATTGCAATCCGATTATTCATTGCAGGGGTTCTGAGATAGTACTGTGATTCACTGGAGGTTTTTGTGGTGTTGGGAGGATACAAGTAATCTTGGGGATGTGGCTCACTATTCCCACTGTCATGCTCAGGAAGATCGTCTCCCACCGTCATCTAACTGAAATATGGAGGCTACTGCCTCTAAAAGAATGGTGATCAGTGAAACTGATGGCCATAAATACCCTCACCCAACGAGCACAAAGTGAGTGGACAAGCCAGAATTCCTCCAAGAGGGTTTGAGAGGGGGTCGGGGTGATTATCTGCCATAGATAAAAAAAAACACAGAAAAAACAGGGAAAAAGTCAATTTTCCAGGACTGTTTTCAAATACATGTGCTGACAGCCAAGGTTTCTGAATAGGAACTCATGAAATATTACAATACTTTTATTGAGTCCCAGATACCCATATAAACTCAACCTTTCACATAAATATTGGAGGCTCACCTAATCCAAGAAAATAGTGTCAAAGTAGTGTGTTTTGCACTAATTCCCCTATATTATTTAAAAAAATCCTTAATAGATTTACTTTAGGAGACAATTTCTTGAGGTCTGTAATTTTTCATAGCACCTTTCTTCAGACCTGTGTTTTATTTTCTTTCACTGTTTCATCCCTCAGATTCCAGTGAGATTCTCAGTATTAAGCTAGGGTAGAGGAGCTTTTTGGAGACGGCAAGGTGAACAAAACAAAAAATACAGAAATCTCACAATATGAAACAGCTTAGCTAAACATATTTTACAGGCTCAGACAGTAGTGCTATGACTTAGATTATTTAAACTTTAGAGGTTTGGGCAGAAGTTACTTCACATCAATCGTGGATGTTAGGGTCTAAAGGCAGCAGTAATGACTACCATTCAAAGATTAGCCATATTTTTTAATTAGCAATTTGATTTCAAAACTTCACCTTATCAGTTTCTTAAAATTCACACATTTTACTATACAGTGCTAGCATTTTGTTCTGAAAAAATGCATTGTATTTCCAAAAACAAAAGCTTACAGTTTTATTGAAAAAAACATATTGCAATCAAATTTCAGATCTAAATTTTAGGTAAACACGTCATCACGTACTCATATATTCTACTGCACCTCACAGATAGATTCTACTTAGCATTTCTCACACATGCAAAGCTGTAGCAGCTGAGGCACCCATCTCTCTTTTTGCTGAAATGCAGGTTAGAGCAGGAACTGCTGCTGCAGGTCGGAGGGACTCAGTAGGAGTAAGAATAGGAGTATTCAGAGT
This sequence comes from Pleurodeles waltl, assembly GCF_031143425.1. Taxonomy (NCBI): domain Eukaryota; kingdom Metazoa; phylum Chordata; class Amphibia; order Caudata; family Salamandridae; genus Pleurodeles; species Pleurodeles waltl. Next base: position 138,323,044 of record NC_090448.1, read on the forward strand.
AAGAAGGAGGAAGTAGAGTTAAGAGTGGGAAAATTTAGCAGAGTAACCAACAGTGAATAGCTGCAAGAGTAAGAAGGAATATAATTTGGAGTAAGCAGAAGCTTTGTTGCTAGTAAAATGATGAAAGTAAGAATGACAGAATGAGATAAAAATGATAAGAGAACAAATCCTTTCATTTAATTCTAACAAAGAATCTGTGCCAGTAAAGCTGGATGTGCTTTCCATTTCATGCACAGATCACATTGAAGTAAGGGACTTTAATTAAGCACTACTGCAACTTGCTTCAGTTGGTTAAATATCACATGTACGCAGCTGAAATAGGTAATATTTACACGTTTTAAGGCGATCAGACATTGCTGACATGCACTACCTGGCATTTATAAGAACGTTATTGCTGTTTCAATGGCTTGCTAAGGTACAATGTCTATCTGTACAATAGTTTACAGCTCTACCTGTCTCTGTGACATATCTTTTATGGAAGAAGAGTGCAGTGGAAGGTGGGCTGTGGTGCATTAGCAGGCATCCAGCCAAGGTCTGACTGCAGTCACTAGGCTGAGTATCCTATGATCTTTGTCTTATAGACAAGTGTTAGCTGTGTAATAAACTGCCTATCTGTGGGGCCCTGCTGACATGAAAAACAAAGTGCACAAGACAATAAAGGTGAAGGGACAGAATTAGTTGTCTATGACAGCAGGTCTTCCATGAAGGCCTGAGTTTGCGTTATATGCTGAGCAGGAGAAATGCCCTTTACAGTGCTTTACTGCATATTTCTTTACCGTTTAATTTATTTTTGGAGCTTGTGTATTAAATCAATGTTATTCACAGTCACCCTTAATGACCTTTATAAAGCATTATAAAGCAGTCTTCCTTGCCTCTTTACCTAGGTCGAGGTTATAAGAATTAACATGCATATTTTAATTATACTGCACAAAAGGTTTTGTTAAATTGCATGAAGGGATTTCTAAAATTCACTCTAGCAACACTTCTGAACTGTTTAGCTCAGGGTCAGGACCTGTTAAGTAACTGGTTTTATGTTTAAGTGTCATCCATTAACACTGCAGTTAGCAGGAGGGCAGGGCAAGTAGTGACAGCAGATATTTATAGCTATTCCTCTTTCCAAACTGAGTGCTTGGTGCATGGCGCCCCTGGCTAGTTTTTATGGCGCACCTGGGTGCCACGGCGCACAGATTGGGAACCACTGGGCTATGTGTATTCATGCAGGCTTTACTCACAAACAGTGTGATTTACAACCCAGGGTTTGCATTAATGCCAATCACCAGGGGGCTTACGTCACATGGAGGTTGACTGTGTGAGACACCATTTAATGTCAATCACACTGTAAGGATGACTCAGTGTCTATGACTGGTTTTGAAGTGCTAGTATACAGTGCTTTTTTGTGTCTGCTATTTCAGTCATTACCTCTCAAATATACACTTGTGCATCTACACTAAATTCTATATATAACCTGTGGAAGGTGAATTTGTGTGTGCGTGTGTGTGTATGTATGTAAAGGGACAAAGGTGGATTGTATGTTCATCAGCAGTGACCACCGCAAATCTGAAGGGGAGGGGTGGGGGAGACGGAGACAGAGGGGAACAAAAAAAATAATAAACTTACCTTACTGCCGTCTCCCGCTTTCTCCCTCCTGTTCCCTTGATGTGGTGTCCCAGCAATCACGGGGACACCAGCACAGGCTTCCCAGAAATCCTTGCGCTACTTTCATGCTAAACCTAGGATGAAAGGAGCACAGGAGCACAAGGAATGGTCTGAGCGGCTCGGACTGCCGCTCAGACACAATCCTGGGGCCTGTGCAGTTTCTCCAGCCCATCTGTTAAACAGGGCCGGCTGGAGAAACATAAGTGCGCATGTGTGTTTGGCTGGCCTGAGATGGCAGCCAAACACACATGCACACTTATGTGCACTCTCTCTCCTCATCCCCCCTAATTCTCCCCCTCCCGTGGACCAGCCCCGCCCCTCCCTGCACTGCTAGCTGAGCCAGCAGCTGAAAAATAAAACGACTAGGGTTTAATTTTTCTGCTGATGGCACAGCCAGGGGGGCAACTCTCCTTCGCCACAGCGAAGGAGCCGCCCCTGATGATCATCGAACATGAAGTGTTTTTAAATCTTTAACTACAAAGATCTGTAGATTTGTTTGCAGTGCCCTCTCTATGAAACACTCTGCTGCACAACTTAAGAACATTGGAGTGATGGGAAAAGGTGTGCCCCTGGCCAAATGGCCTCATGGGTGAACTACTTGTGCTCCTGACTAAAAGGACAAGTGCAAGGCACGGCATACAGATACCTGAGTTAGTGTTGCTTCATAGAACTGAACTACAAGCAGCCATGAGGACCTTGCAGCTCAGCTGGCCAGAACAAAACTGAGAGTATCCATCGTGAAAGAGAGTTGAGGTCCAGCAGTAGACCTCGTGGGACTGTGAGCACTGTCCTGACCCACAGCATACTACCATACCACTATGAAACCTGTATCACCAATTTCTTTACCGGACTCTACCTCTAAGATCTTGGGTCGAGTCCTTTTTCTCTCTGAGACTATGTGGATGAAGCATCTGTTAGGGATGCTAAGGGCAACCTTTTATACAATTTCTTATTGCCACATGATTTACTTAACATCCTTGATTTTGCAGGTCTCCCAACTCCCTTGGCTCCCACCTTTACAATCTGGGTTTGTTGCACGATAATCAAATATATATTTTCCTCAAGGGAACAGATTTATATTATTACAGAGGCATCAATTAACTCAAAACTACTTAGTGATAATAATCCTCTAGAGGTGACATTTGCAATACTTGTAGTTCCCAACAATCATGAGCCGGGGATGTCAGGGTGATTATTTCTAAACATAACAGACAAATGTGAAAAATAAAAAAATGCAGATCTTGGGGAACTTTAGTGTAGACTGATTAATGATAATATGAGTCTTGCGAGCCTTTGTTTATCAGAGAATAACATGGCACCCAAAATCATTGAGGCATATGTTACCCTGGGGACTTGTATAAAGAACATATTGGTAAAACCCTTGAGACAGATAGCTAATATCTTGCTAGAGTGGATGGACAAAGCTTGTAAATTGGCTAATATTCATCTTCATCTTGCCTTAAAACATGACCTGAGAAATAAGGAGGAGGTTGCATTGTGCAGGGCAGTGTATATTAGGGCACTGAAAAAGGGGAAAGCTGGTACCCAACGGGAGGATTGGGAGGAGGTGGCTAGTTCATGCAGGCAAAGAACCCATATGGCTTTATGAAGACTGCTAATACAAATGAGTTGTCCAAGGTCCCTGCTCAGGACCTGACCAAGTACATTTGTCCTGATGAATGGGTTGACGACTCTGAAAAGATCTATCTCCTTCCTTTTAAATATTAAAAGCGTCTGTGAGAAGGCCTCGGCCTCATATCTTTTCAATATAGTATTTGAATTGCATGACTGGTAGCTACAATTCATAAGAACCCTAGTAATAAGGCCTGAGGCCAGGATGGGGTCCCTTTTAATTTATCCAAGGAAAATAGTGGGTATTGAGCCCCGCTGCTCACACATGTTATAAACACAGCTTGCATAACTGGGCTGCCCCAATCTTGGTGTGCTGTGATAATAGTACAGTATTCAAAAAGGGCAAGCAAAGGGATCCCTGCTGCTATCCCCCAATATCCTCATTGGATTCTACAGTAAAGATTTTGGGTAGGGTAGTACTTCAGAGGTTGCTGGTGTGGACATCAGCGCACAGTATGACTTCAGGCTGGTCCAAGCGGCCCTTGAGCACTGTTTGAACCTATATCTCCTCATATCTAAGCACACAGTAGCCAAGCGTAACCCATTTTATCTGACTTTTGTAGATCTTTCATGAGCTTTAGATAGTGTCAACAGGTCGAGGTTGTTGGAGATCCAGTGTAATCTGGGCATTGACAATGGTATGGTGATTTTTTTACAAGCACTGCATTTTGATTTTTCAGCATTTGTGTGTTATGGTAATTCAGGGGAATGTACCAACTCCTTTGATTTACCGCGTGGGATCCAACAAGATTGCATTTTAACCCAAATTTTGTTTATATTGTATCTTAATGGCCTTTAAGCAGCCTTGCTGGAAGAAGGGGAAGACATGCCAGTGGTTAATAGCAGGTATGTACTTGTATTGTTATGTGTGGATGACTCAGTTATCCTGCCTAGAATCCCCAACGTTCCAAAGAAGCTGCTTGGTTCCGTTATGCAATTTAAGGAGAAGTTATATTTGGAAACAAATTTAACAAAAACCTTCACCATGGCCTGTGGCCTTAAGAACTTGAATACTTGCTGCTGTGCAAACAAGGTCAAACGTATAGAGAGGCTCTCACACTTTTCATATTTTGAGGTCAGTTTTGATTCCAATGACTCAGGGGGGTCATTCCTGGCAGTTAGGAAACAACATTTTGCACAATCTTTGGGTTTTTTATTTGATTTAGTAGACAAAATAGGGAAGATACCAATTATTCCACTTTTGGAATTAAACAACATAAATGTGTCCTAATATTGATTTTCGGAGGCAGAATATGGGTGGAATGCAAATTTAGCTCTCCATAGGTGGGGGAAAGCCACATTTTCCTGTGTATTTTGAGTCTCCCGATGTGTAACTCCAATTATGCAATTCACAAGGAATTGGGCTTTGGTTTTAAAGAGGATCACATCAAGTTGGCTCCTTTGCTATTGTGAATTTCTATGTGGCAAAAGGAGAATGCAACCATGATTAAGGAATAATTGAGCATTGCCTCTCTTGTGATTAAGGTTACTTATCTATTCCCTGGCTCCACTATATAAAAACCATGGCGGAGGATGTAGGCAGACCTTCCTTGTTTTCTTTCCTGGACAAGTTAAATAATGGCAATAAATCTTGTTTTTTCAAATAGGCAGAATATGGGTGTACTGCAAAGTTAGCTCTCCATAGGTGGGGGAAAGCCACCTTTGCCTGTGTATTTTGAGTCTCCCAATGTGTAACTCCAATTATGCAATTCACAAGGAATTGGGCTTTGGTTTTAAAGAGGATCACATCAAGTTGGCTCCTTTGCTATTGTGAATTTCTGTGTGGCAAAAGGAGAATGCAACCATGATTAAGGAATAATCGAGCATTGCCTCTCTTGTGATTAAGGTTACTTATCTATTCCCTGGTTACACTATATAAAAACCATGGCGGAGGATGTAGGCAGACCTTCCTTGTTTTCTTCCCTGGACAAGTTAAATAATGGCAATAAATCTTGTTTTTTCAAATACCAAACGCACATAGAGGGAGAGTGTGGACACTTGAAAACTCTCAGTTAAGGAAAATATATTTACACAGACCTCCCCAGGCCTTGAACATTACCTTGAGTATGTTATTCACAACAAGGAGCGGTCTCTCTCAACTGGGTTGATAATGGGCTCAATAAGAAAGCAGCTGTGTTTTTCTCTAGGGCAACATGATGCTAAGGGCCTGTGATGGGCTGGCCGGAACCCGCCCGCACACAAGACTAACTTGTGCTGCCGCTGCCTGTGGTGTACCGGAACACCACAGGGCAACCTCCAATGAGCAGCGGGTTTCAGACCCGACGCGGGAAGGAGGAGGGATAAGGAGGTCGGTGTCGGCAGAGGGAGACGAGAAGAAGGACGACGCGGGACAAAACGGAGACGAGGAGGGATGAGACAACGAGGAAAAGGAAGACGAGGAGGCCGATCCAGACCAGAGGATTTTGGCGACAAGAGAGTGGTTTCTCCCCAACCGGGGAGAAGAGAATGACGAAGCGGTGGACGGGGGTCGGAACACCGCATCGACCCGGGAAGACGGAACACGCAAAATCCTGCAACGCTTCTGGAGAAGCGTGGCATAGCCAGGTGTGTGGGGATACAGCCTTGAGGGAAGGGAGGACGGGTGGAGTAGATACGGAAGGACAAGGGGTTGTGGGTGGTGGGTGGAAACCGGAAGGGGCAAACAAGACACAGCACTGGGATATTAAAGTCAGCTATCACTGGTGGGGGTGAAAAGGGGCATTGACTAAGACAAAAGCACATATATGAATAACGCAGTAAAAAGCCACAAAGACTAAATCAAAGGAGAGCATACGCCATTAGACAACAGGGCCCAGAGGCTTGAGAATAGGAAGAAAGAGGAAGACAGGAGAAGATTAAGGAACAAACCACTGGCAGGAAGGGACAGAAAAGAGAAGACAAACAGACCAGGAGAAAACAGGAGAAGAAAGGATAGAGACCAGGAAAGAAAGAACAGTTATCAGAAGTGTGACAGTCAGAAACAGATAGAGAAGGGGAAAACACAACGAGCGGAACAAACCGCTTACCAGTATCTTTCTGCTTCTCTTCACATGCGCTTCCCAGGAGGCCTAAGAGACGGAGGGAACCAAGGAGAAGAATAAAAACCAGGGACCTGCATAGCGACATCAGACAAAGACAAGAAGAAGCAAAGAGGAAAAACACCAACCCCACCGACACAATTCCAATTATTTCACAATAAACATCACTTCCCTGTTTGATGATCGTATCCTGTGTGGTTATTGCCCCGTGGTTCACTACAGGGCCACATGTAGCAAGCTTTTGACACATCGCAAACAGCGAATTTAGCTGTTTGCGATGTGCAAAAAGCACATTGCAATGCACAAACCTCGTTTTGCGATTCAGTAACTTGGTTAACGAATCGCAAAATGGGTTTGCGAGTCGCAATTAGGAAGGGGCGCCTTCCTAATTGCGAGTCGCAGTGCAATGTAGGATTGGTTTGTGACAGCGATCGCGGTCGCAAACCAATCTCACTTTGCACCCATTTGTGAATGGCACTGCAAAAAAAAAATCAGAGCAGGCAGTAGAAATTAAACAAAAACTTTTCATTTTTCGTTTTTGTGATGCAGCTCGTATCTCGTTTTCCGTTAAGGAGAACGGGCTGCATTCCAAAAAAAAATAAACTGCTTTATTAAAAAGCAGTCACTGACATGGTGGTCTGCTGTCCACAGCAGGCCACCATCCCTGTGAGGGTTGCCATTCGCAAGGGGGTCACAAATGCCGACCCACATCATGATTATTCATGAGGTGGGCATTTGCGACCCCCTTGCGAATCGCAGGTGGTGTCAGGGACACCATCCAACATTCAGAATTGCGACTGACTCACAATTTGCGGGTTGCAATTCTGAATGTTGGGTGGTGTCCCTAAGGCCCATATTTATACTTTTTTAATGCCACATTGGCGTCAAAAAATGACGCAAATGCGGCGCTAATAAAGTATAAATGTGGGCCTAAGGAGCTTATTTACAAGCCTCTGACGCCACCGGTCCATCACTCTTTATATGGGAAAAAGTGACGCACCAGCAGGACAAGGGGCTTGTAAATAAGCCCCTAAATGTTGTTGCCCCTGTGATGATTTTTCATCACTGACCTTGCTTTACCCCCTTTCTTTTTAAAATTTTATGTGCCTCTCTCTAGGAGATAGCTTTTTCGATTTGACAATCTTTATTCGATCAACATGTGATCATAAAAGAAACCTGAAATCAATAAGATACATTATTCATTAAAGTTAAAATACATATTTAAAAGAAAGCTCATCACAGGGCAACAGAAGCCGTCTGCCATATCAGACATTGAATGAAAGTTGCTTTTAAAAAGCAAATCCTCACCGTTGTCAGAGATTGCAAAAATGCTAAGGCAGTCATACAATATCTAATAATGACAAAGGGGGTCATTCCGATGGGGATGCGGGAGCACCGCCAACAGGCTGGCGGTGCCCCGCAGGGCATTCTGACCGCGGCGGATTGGCCGCGGTCAGACCAGGAAAACCGGCGGTCTCCCGCCGGTTTTCCACTGCCCTGGGAATCCCCCATGGCGGCACAGCTTGCTGCGCCGCCATGGGGGATTCCGACCCCCTCACCGCCATCCTGTTCCTGGCGGCTCCGACCGCCAGGAACAGGATGGCGGTGAGGGGTGTCGTGGGGCCCCCGTAAGAGGGCCCCACTTTGTATTTCAGTGTCTGCTTTGCAGACACTGAAATACGCGACGGGTGCCACTGCACCCGTCGCACATACCCACTCCGCCGGCTCCATTCGGAGCCGGCTTCATCGTGGGGAGGGGTTTCCCGCTGGGCTGGCGGGCGGCCTTCTGGCGGTCGCCCGCCAGCCCAGCGGGAAAGCCAGAATGGCCTCCGCGGTCTTTCGACCGCGGAGCGGCCATATGGCGGCTCCCTCCAGGCGGGCGGCTCCCGCCGCCCGCAGGGGTCAGAATGACCCCCAAAGTGTTAAATGCTTTGTGCAGAGAAGCCATCATAGGGACACGGAGGTAAATTTGAAATTTAGGAACCCTGAAGAGGATAGGCAACTAGAAGGTATGCCTGGACAGTGGGCTTGTCAGCTTCCATCCGCTCTTTCTTGACTTCATTTGGCTCAAAACATATTTTTTAGAGTGCTAACAAAATAGCCTTAAAACTGCCTGGGACGATATAAAACTCTTCCAAGTCCAGACTAATACAGGTGTGGTGAAAATACTGAAACCAAGAGATTTTTAAACAATGATCCAACTTCAGGCAGTCAGTAAGAAGCGCCCCTTTTAAAGAGGCTGAGAGAGCGTAATTTAAACGTTACTTATTTTTAGATGTGAAAGCTTATATTTAACAATGCTGCATTAATAATATTATTCATTGAAATGTATTTTAAACGTGGAGAATTTTTCACATGCATAAACTAATGTCGACTGTAAGAAATAATTACTTGTATTATGACTAACTGAAAACATTAACACGTATGAAGACTGAATTTTATTAGAATCCATACGTCTTAAGTTAGCGTGAGTCGAAAACGAGCTCTGTAGCTCTCATATTAAAGCGTATTTTTCTGTTTCTCCAGTGTGCTGACTTGCAAAAGACAATGACCCAGCAGTTGTTCTTTTCTTCGCTTATTTGCAACAATGCTAATTTTTCTCATCCGCATGCTAGCAGCTTTAGTATAAAATTATGGACTTTGCAACAAACATGGACACTTTCAAGGACATTAAATCGCGGAAAGGAGAACTCTTGACCCGAAGTGTGTGCCAGAAAATGAAGTAACCCCGGATATGCCACCTACGAAAAACGTCAATTATGAAGACCAATCAAAGTGTTATGAGATATCATAGAATGACAAATGCATTACTTAATGTATAATTTGATAGGTTACAGATAGTGGGGTGTAGTGACTATCCAATAGAATTTTGGGGGAATGTATTACGAAAAAGGGATAAAAACCCATGACAAAAGAGACAAAGGGCATTAGGTAGGGAATGATATCGATTGCATCCAGAAACTCTGTCACTCTATTTGGTGATTGAGACTTAGACAAAACTATCCTCACCCTTTTGTCCCTTTACATTTTCCTCCTTATGAGGGAAGTGTCCCTTGCCCTTAGATTAGATAGACTGACGGCGATCTAACTGATGTCCTGAAGACGAAGACTGATCCTGTATGCTGACCTATTTCGAGGAGGGTAATTATACTGTTGCTAATGGAAATTCATTTGTTTGCCTTTACTTTCTAGGTACCAACTGCTGTGTATTTTTGATTAGTGACCTTAGTTAGATGTTTTCCAAATTGATGTTCTAAATTGTTTTGCATGATTCCCAACATGCTAATGCTAATTAGTGGCTAGATGAGGCATTCACCTTGACTGACGTAACTGACTTGACTGACGTGGTGCTATGCTGAACTAAGACATATATGAGGTTCTATGCATTTTGATTTGTTTACCTTCTTATTACTATCTTATGTATGTGATCATTGCATTGTTGAAACCTTATCCTAGTTGCCTCATTTTGACTATGCTCTTTTGCTTCTTGGTTTTGAGATTAATACATTTGCTATTAGATTGTAATCAATAGGGAATAAAATTCACAAAATTCTAGTAAGGTGTGGTTATTCATGACTGAAAGGTCAAGGTTGCGCCGAAGGTTTACTAATGTCAAAAGTGAAATATATTGTGGTGATATATGTTGACAATATTATTGATGTATTGTTTGATGTATTGATTAGTTATCTCGTCTTATGGTGTCTCACCACTGGGTCCAAAGATTCATCGACCTAAAACGAGTCCTGATGTGTATAAAATTAACATAGACGGACGCGTTAACAGTTCTGGTAGCAGAGCGACGGTTTGGCCCTTGGGGACCCTAGGACGGAGTTTCATTGTTTAAATTTGTTTTCTGTGATAATGAAATTTGGAGAGATGATGGGTTGCTAGGTTCGCCATGGCTTTCCCGGGATCTCAGAGCCTGCCTAAATGAGTTGGGAATGTTCTCGGCGCCATAATATGTGTGGTTAGGGTCTTTGCGCTTATCTAAGCTTATGCATCTTGCAGGTGGTTGTGGAAATTTGCGTGTATTTAGGCCAAATTAAGTGTTGTTTAGCAGGAGTGGGCGTACTCCACAGTATGATAGTAGGGAAGTCGGCGTACTTCATGTGAATGTTGCGCTTGTTGCTCAAAATTATCCACGTGGTTGGTTGTTGTGTATGGACCTGTTGAGGTCTAAGACTCCGGAGTATGATGATAAATGTGGTTTATGTTGTGATCTGTGCGGTTTAATAGGTCAATCGGGCGTGGTTCACAAGTCGAGTTTGAGTTATGATGTATGTGTGAAACCTTCGATGGAGATTTGACAAATTCTAAAGTGCACTAGAAGGAGTCATTGACAAGTCGAGAGTAGGATTTGCAGGTCGAATTCTGCTTGCGTATGTGGGAACTGAGAAGGAGGGAGTAGCGGCCGAGGCTTCAAGTGAAATCTCTGTAAAGTTCTGAAGCGAATGTGTTACCCTTCCTGTAGTAAACCAACAGATTTGTGTTGTCATTTTAAGGTGCTCGCAATCATTCGCATTAGTTTGTATGAGTTCTACGGGGTCAGTGAAGAGTGGACGAGCCGCAAGACTTTGTCAGCTGCAGAGTGTGTGTGTGTGTGTGACGTCAGTGGTGCCGCGCTGAGATAGGTCAGATGCCGAGAGGGGTCGCGCAGGGATTGGCTGCCGTCCGTGAGAGGCAATAGGTTGAGAAAGGGCAGGTGAAGAGTGTCCTGGGAACTAAGCCATTTCTGACTAAATACGAAATAAAGAATCGCAAAAATGAATTTTGTCAAGGCATTCAAAAGCGCTTTAAAGGGAGATGTGTATATTGTCGCAACCGATACACCACCTGAGGGTACTCCAGCTTATACAGTTATGGAAGAAAAGGGTGTTGCACCTTGTTTATGTATGAAACAATGGCGCAAATTAACAGAGAAAGAGGGGTGTCTAGCGTTCCCAAAACATAGGAAATTTAATCCAAAGGTGCTAGAAAATTTGAGGTGGATGTTAAGTACGCAGAAACCACCTCCGAGACCGGCACAATACGAGGCTTTGGCGATCTGGGACTTGATGGCTCTTAAACATAGACAAGAAAGGTTTCAGAGAAGACTGAGAAGGGCAGAAAAATCCTATGCAGAAGCTAGATGGGACAATGAGAGCAAAATGTGGAGACAGGGAATTGTAGATGGGTTAAAGTTATTCCCAGCAATAACACAGGGAGAAGAGACACAGGGAAAGAAAGCCTTCTGCAAAACCGACAAAGATTCAGGCAAAACTAAAGAAAATAAAAGGTCCTGGGAAGAGGAAGATGATACAGATGAAGAGGAATTTATGGATAGATTGTAACATGATCGTCCGCCACCGTATGCGGTGAGTGACGGTGCTCCAAGCACTAGCTTGGATCCTGGGAACCAGAAGCAGGAGAAGGGAGTTACTGATACGGTACAGACTAGTGATACAGCCTCGATACAGAATGGTGTCAGTGTACCCACTGCACCAGACTTGCCGATACAATTGCAGCCTCCACCGCAGATAAAAAGAATTTACCCTGATGTCCCAGTGCTTGAGACTACTACAAACTTGATAGTGCCGCCAGACCCGATTTACACAAAGCCAAAGTTAATACAGATCGAATCGACCCCGAAGCTAGTGTCTCAACCGCCACAGCTGATACCTGGGTATAACCCTGTAGCAGGACCACCGTTAGTACCTGTACCGGGTACACTGGAGCAGACCTATGGTCTTGCTGCTCCAAGGAGTCTGGGTCCAGGTCAGACACCTGCCGCTATATCGTTACCTATTACTGTTGGTCCCCCAGTGCCATTATAGGCGCAAGGTAAGACAGGGATGTGTGAACAGGGAGTGATGACACAGGAAGCGATAAGAGGAGGGCCTATGAGAACTCCACAGATAATGGCCCCTGGAGAGCAAGCAAATGAGCCACCGAGATCTTTAATAGACCTTAGTCCAGTAGGGGCACCTCTCGAAGCAATGCGTCAAGCAGGGTTGGGAGTTTTGACTCCCCAAACTATGAATACGAATACCTCACAATCTCCAATGATACATGCAGGGAACATTTCACTGCAGGGTTTTACAGTACAACAGCTAAATGAGTGGTTAGAGAGAGCTTGTACCTCACAAAAGACTACAGTGACCACAGTTGAACCTGAGAAAGAAAAACAAGATGAATACTTGAATTTTGTATGACTAGGGGCAGAAGCTGCCGAGTTAGTGGAAGGAACAATGGGAGTAAATAGGTTGGAATCATACACTGAGGCAGAATTGAGGTACTTATGCCCCAAGATTACCAAAGAGGTAGGCAAAGTACATCAGAGATTAGCGAATTTGGCAGACAAATACAATATCGATATCGGAAACACTAAACATTTGAAAAGAAGCTACAGATTGGATTTTGACTCCAAAGATTTTGAACACATGAGATCTGCAGGCATGAAGGCACACCTGAGAGAACTGTTGCAAAGTGCACAAATTTGGGGTGCCTTAGAGAAATGGGAAGGCCGATGGGCAAAGAAAAGAGATAAGGGAAAGGGAGATAGCCCAGGGTCTAATAAAGTTGGGACCACACCTAGGGGGTCATTCTGACCTCGGCAGTAAAAGGCGCTTACCGCCGGTCAGAAGACCGCCATAACACCGCCGCGTGCGCGGGAAACCACCACGGTCATTCTGGCCCGCAACAGGCAAACCGCCAAAAACCCACCATCCACAAAAGTCCGCCACACCAACGGCCAGCGAAAAACTGGTGATGACCAAACCTCCACCGTCACGGCAACAGAAATACGCCCATTCCATTCCAACCCACAAATCCACGCGACAGTCTTTCAACCGCGGTATTCCATTGGCGGTACACACCGCCGCGGTCAAAATACACACACAGCTCCAAAACACTGCCACATTGGACATTTTGAAATACACACACCTGATACACATACAAACACCACTCCCACACACCCAACACAATATAAAACACACACCCACATCACCCATAAACCCCTACGACTGCCATTTATTGACTAAGGCCAGAGAGAGACACCACCAGCTAGTACAGAGCATTCACAGGCACATCACACCATCACCCACACAACATCCACGCACAAAACACCACACACCACCACACTCACCACACTCATCACCACAAACACCACCCCACACCTCATCCACACCACCCCATGGCACCCCAAAGACACCCCAGGTTTTCAGACGCTGAACTCAGGGTCATGGTGGAGGAAATAGTTCGGGTAGAGCCCCAGCTCTTCGGGACACAGGTGCAGCACACCACCATTGCCAGGAAGACGGAGCTATGGCAAAGAATAGTGGACAGGGTCAACGCTGTGGGTCAGCATCCACGAAATCGGGACGACATCAGGAAGCGGTGGAACGACCTACGGGGGAAGGTGCGTTCCATGGTATCCAGACACAACATCGCGGTGCAGAAGACTGGCGGCGGACCCCCACCTCAACCCCCAGAATTTACAACATGGGAGGAACAGGTCTTGGCGATCCTGCATCCTGAGGGCCTCGCAGGAGTAGGCGGAGGAATGGACTCTGGTAAGTCTAATCTCAACTACTTCATCCCCCCCCACCCACCGGCATGCCAAATCATACCCCCATCACACATCCTCCTTGCTAATGTCTCACCATCACAACCCACCCATCCCAACACCAAGCCCTGCATGTGACCACAAACCATGGACACCCATCACCTAAGCATGCCCACTGCACATACCCATCCCCCCCAAACCACCGTCACAACAGCCCCCACAAGGGAATGCCAGCACTGGGGTACACGGGCACCCACCCATTGCATGCTATGGCACACACAGAAGCAATAACCATACTCTTATACCCCTGCAGGACCCGAACGCCACGACACCGCCCAGGAGGTTCCAGGAATGTCCATTCCACCCCCAGAAGAGGCCCACAGTGATGACAGCAGCTCTGTCTCCCTGGACCCAGATGACCAGCCCGGCCCATCGGGGACCTCGGGACAGTCGGTTCCCCTCCGACAGCCACAGGCCACAGCAGACCTATCCCCCTCTGGGAACACCAGCACAGCACCCACCCAGCGGGCCCATGCCTCTGTCTCCAGGACACGTCAATCAGCGGTGTGTCCACCACTACAGGGCACCCAGGTTAACCCACCACCCCAACAACAACAGAGACCTGGGGGCAGTGGTAGTGGGCACACAGTCCAGGGGACAGAGGCACAGGGAAACAGGGGAACTGGGAGGGCTACTGTGCGACAGGGGGGGGACAGGCCCAGGGAACCCACTCTCCACGAGGCCCTATCCTCCATCATGGGAGCATACCACCACTCCCAGGAGACGATGGCGACGGTCCTGGCCAGGTTCCAGGAGATCCAGGTACTGCAGGAGGAACAGTTTATGGGGTTCAGGCAAGAACTCAGAAACATCAGTTCCGCAATGGGCACCATCATTGTGGCTCTCAATCAGATTGTCAGCACATTGCGGGACCATGTGGCACCACAAAGGGCCCCTGTCACTAGCATGGACCAAGAACAGGCTACCACCTCCGCCGGCGCTAGTGGACAGGAGGCCCCGACACAAGAACAACAGGCCACCAGAACCCCCCCCCCTGCAGAAGGAGAACCACCCCGCAAGCGGGGCCTGAGATCTAGGAAGAAGACAGAGTAGGATGCCAAGACCCCCTCCAGGAAAGGATACCCCCTGATTGTCATCCCACTGTCCCACATTGTCACCCTGTCCAACCTTAAACTGCCCCTGCTCCACCTTCCACAGGCATATGGACAATGCACCTGTGAGACTGAAAATCTGGACTCTGCCATGGACATTCCTCCACCATTACCCATCACTGAATTGCAACCATTACCCAAAATTGAGCACTTTAATAAACACACTTATTGCACAAAAATAATCTGGAGTCTGCCTGTATTTTTGAACAAATGTATTACACAGAAACGTGCCAAAATGTCCAGTTACATTGTGATGACAACATACCACTGTCACACAGCTGTAGTCCATGGGGAAACAAAGCAGAGGTCACGGACTGGGGCCCACATCTCTGAAATTGGAAGGGAAAGTGACAACTCAGTTAACATACACTGGGGGGAAACTCAGACAGTAGAGAGGCAGGAGACTTTAAGTAAATGTAAAATGCCGGTGTTGATTCTTACCTGTATGTCATTGAAAATACTGCTGTATTACTGTGTCCCTATTGTCTGTGTCGTCCTCTTCGTCTTCCTCCTCTTCACACTCCGCAGGCTCCACAGCTGCCACAACGCCACCATCTGGACCATCCTCCTGCAGGAAAGGCACCTGGCGTCGCAAAGCCAGGTTGTGAAGCATACAGCAGGCCACGATGATATGGCACACCTTCTTTGGTGAGTACATTAGGGATCCACCTGTCATGTGGAGGCACCTAAACCTGGCCTTCAGGAGGCCGAAGGTCTGCTCGATCACCCTTCTAGTACGCCCATGGGCCTCATTGTACCGTTCCTCTGCCCTTGTCCTGGGATTCCTCACTGGGGTCAGTAGCCATGACAGGTTGGGGTAACCAGAGTCGCCAATTAGCCACACACGGTGTCTCTGAAGTAGTTCCATCACGTAAGGGATGCTGCTATTTCGCATGATGTACGCGTCATGCACTGACCCAGGGAACTTGGCATTTACATGGGAGATGTACTGGTCAGCCAAACAGACCACCTGGACATTCATGGAATGATAACTTTTTCTGTTCCTGTACACCTGTTCACTCGTGCTGGGGGGGACCAAAGCAACATGTGTCCCATCAATTGCACCAATGATGTTGGGAATATGTCCAAGCGCATAGAAATCACCCTTCACTGTAGCCAAATCGCCCACCTCAGGGAAAACAATGTAGCTCCGCATGTATTTCAGCAGGGCAGACAACACTCTGGACAACACCTTGGAAAACATAGGCTGAGACATCCCTGATGAAATGGCCACTGTTGTTTGAAATGACCCACTTGCCAAAAAATGGAGTACTGCACTAGAGGGGGGATCCCTGTGGGTTGGCGGATGGGTGACATCAGGTCTGGCTCCAGCTGGGCACACAGTTCCTGTATAGTGGCTCTGTCAAGCCTATATGTCAGTATGACATGTCTTTCTTCCATTGTCGACAGGTCCACCAGCTGTCTGTACACGGGAAGATTCCTCCATCTCCTCGCAAGTCCCAGCGGACGGTGCCTAGGAAGGACAACATGGAGCACAGAGTCAATCAACCCACAGGTACGTTCCCACAGCTTGCACAGTACACGATTCTCAATGCATTGAATGGCTTGTATGAGTGTTGATGCAAGGCCTAGGCATGTGTGACGCAGTAGAAATTAAGATATGGGGGCCCTTGAAATGGCGGCTGCCTGACCTGTGAAGTGCGACAGTGGGATGTGAGGTCAATGCGCTGGCGTGGCACACCGTGGCGGTAGGCGGTCGAAGACCGCGGCGCAAAGCCGCATTGGTTAACATTGAATCCTATGGGTTTCAGGAGCCAATGACGATGTGCGCCGGCGGTCACGGTACGCACCGCCGCGCGCGTGACCGCCATTTTCTATCTGCTTAATCACTCGATACCTGATCATCCATAGGAGAGGACCTATACTGCACGTGCTGCTGTGACCTCGGTCTGGAAGAGACAATGGCTGCTGCGACTGGGGAAAGGGCCCCTGCCTTCATTTCTGAAGAATTGGAGAAACTCGTGGATGGGGTCCTCCCCCAGTATGCGCTACTCTACGGTCCTCCAGACCAACAGGTAAGTACACTGGGACCATGCTTTGTGGCCAATGCCTGGGTTTAGTGGGGTGAATGAAAGATGGTGGGGAGGGGAGCGAATGAGGCATGCATCAAACGACAGATGAGAGCATGTGCCACATGGCAAGGGTGGGGATGGGGGGCCTCTCACATCGAGCATGCAGAAGGTGATGCTTTTTTATTTTCTCCCCCTGTACATGTCACATAGGTCAGCGCCCATCAGAAAATCGACATTTGGCGTGCCATCGCCAAGGACGTCTGGACCCTGGGGGTCCACAACAGACGGGGCACCCACTGCCGGAAAGGGTGGGAGGACATCCACCGCGGGAGCAGGAAGACCGCGGAGGCTCTGCTGGGGATGGCCTCCCAACGTAGGAGGGGTGCCAGTCGTACCTTGACACCCCTGATGTCCCGGATCCTGGCGGTGGCCTACCCCAATTTGTATGGGCGCGTGAGGACATCACAGCAGACACAAGGGGGTGAGTACAAGCACATTCTGCTGATTTTGTGCACATTGGAGGTGTCTGGGTGGGGGAGGAGGGCTGTGGGTATCCCTAGGCCAGGGCGATTTCTGTAGGCTAGGCCCCTCCGTTAGGCATGGCCCTGTGCCCCCGCCCCCCACCTCTGTAGGTTGCCTAATACAGCTATTCATGGCCCTGTGTCACCTATGTGTGGAGTTGTCGTCCATAGGCTTGTAGGCCATGTCCCACGGATTGAGTAGTGTACCCCAAGTGCGCGGCGTAGTGCAGGGGGCTTCTGTGTCTCTCCTCTCCGCCAACGGTGTCGCCAATGCATGCACTCAACATGTCTTTGTTTCTCCACCCCCCCCCTTTTTTGGTGGTCTTCCTGTTCATGTGTGCATTAGCATCATCTGGCGGAGAAGAAGTGGCATCGGAGCACGAGGGAGCTGCATCTCACATGGCCATGGAGGGCCATGTAACTGACTCGGATTTCACCAGTGAGACGGTGGGCGAGGGGAGCTCCACAGCGGGGACACGTGGTGACACCAGCGACACAGACACGTCCTCGGAAGGGAGCTCCCTTGTGGTGGCGGCAACATCCGTGCCCACTGCAACAACAGGTACAGCCCCTCCCTGTGACGTCTCCACTCCCACTTGCATGCACAACATCTTCAGCCACTACGTCCATCACCAGCACACCCACCAGAACACTCCGCACACGTGCAGTCACAACCCCCACTACCATTTACACGTCCCCTGTGTCCTCTCCCAGTGTGTCTGTCACCCCCTCTTCCAAACCACACAAACGCAGGCAGTCACCCACCCAACAGCCATCCACCTCACGACAGCCTCCAGCACAAGCACCTGCACCCAAAGACACCAGACTTCACTCTCCTACAACCACATCCTCTTCCTCCACTCCCATACCCACTACAACTAAATTCTAAATTGATTTTCCTTTCCAAACTTGACCTCTTTCCAACAACTGACCCACCCCCTCCATCTCATAATCAGCACCTCAGCCACCACAAAACCTGGACCTACAAAGACAATAGTCCAAGGATTTTGGAGTCCACCACCTTCAAAGCCAGCTACTTCGGCTAGGAGTAAAGAGACGGCCAGCCCACCCCCTGAAAAAAAAGCCAAGAAAGCCAGTGCCCGGCGCGAGAGGCCAAAGACAGCAGGCTCCAAAAGCACTACCCTGGCACCGTCAGGGAGTGGGGTGCCACCTGGCACACCGCCAAAGAGAGGAAAGGGCCACAGACGAGCAGGGAAGGGTGGCAAGGGCAGCACGCCCGACAAGTCCGGCAGCAGGCGAGCTGCCCAGGAGGGCCCCACCAGCCCCATTCCAGGTGTGCAGGAGGACACCCACGGGCCCGGGACGGCAGCACAGGAGGGCCCGCAAGCGAGAAGACAGATGTGCACGAAGGGCCCGGCAGCCACATGTCAGGTGGCGAGTGAAATCCATGTAATGGCCGGATCTGGTGACCTGGACACACATGTCAAGCACCGCTGAACAGGGCCCTTCAAGTCAAGCACCGCTGAACAGGGCCCTTCAAGTCAAGCACCGCTGAATAGGGCCCTTCAAGTCAAGCACCGCTGAACAGGGCCCTTCAAGTCAAGAACCGCTGAACAGGGCACCGCCGTCTCAAGCACCGCTGAACAGGGCCCTTCAAGCCAAGCACCGCTGAACAGTGCACCGCCGTCTCAAGAACCGCTGAACAGGGCCCTTCAAGTCAAGAACCGCTGAACAGGGCACCGCCGTCTCAAGAACCGCTGAACAGGGCCCTTCAAGTCAAGCACCGCTGAACAGGGCCCTTCAAGTCAAGCACCGCTGAACAGGGCCCTTCAAGTCAAGAACCGCTGAACAGGGCACCGCCGTCTCAAGCAATGCTGAACAGGGCCCTTCAAGCCAAGCACCGCTGAACAGGGCACCGCCGTCTCAAGAACCGCTGAACAGGGCCCTTCAAGTCAAGCACCGCTGAACAGGGCCCTTCAAGTCAAGCACCGCTGAACAGGGCCCTTCAAGTCAAGAACCGCTGAACAGGGCACCGCCGTCTCAAGCACCGCTGAACAGGGCCCTTCAAGTCAAGAACCGCTGAACAGGGCACCGCCGTCTCAAGAACCGCTGAACAGGGCCCTTCAAGCAAAGCACCGCTGAACAGGGCCCTTCAAGTCAAGCTGAACAGGGCCCTTCAAGTCAAGAACCGCTGAACAGGGCACTGCCGTCTCAAGCACCGCTGAACAGGGCCCTTCAAGCCAAGCACCGCTGAACAGGGTACCGCCGTCTCAAGAACCGCTGAACAGGGCCCTTCAAGTCAAGAACCGCTGAACAGGGCACCGCCGTCTCAAGAACCGCTGAACAGGGCCCTTCAAGTCAAGCACCGCTGAACAGGGCCCTTCAAGTCAAGCACCGCTGAACAGGGCCCTTCAAGTCAAACACCGCTGAACAGGGCCCTTCAAGTCAAGAACCGCTGAACAGGGCACTGCCGTCTCAAGCACCGCTGAACAGGGCCCTTCAAGTCAAGCACCGCTGAACAGGGCCCTTCAAGTCAAGAACTGCTGAACAGGGCCCTTCATCTCAAGCACCGCTCCGCTGGGCCCTTCAACTCAAGCACCGCTCCGCTGGGCACCGCCGTCTCTGCACCGCTCCGCTGGGCCCTTCATCTCAAGCACCGCTCCGCTGGGCAGCGCCGTCTCTGTACCGCTCCGCTGGGCCCTTCATCTCAAGCACCGCTCCGCTGGGCACCGCCGTCTCTGCACCGCTCTGCTGGGCCCTTCAACTCAAGCACCGCTCTGCTGGGCACCGCCGTCTCTGCACCGCTCCGCTGGGCCCTTCAACTCAAGCACTGCTCCGCTGGGCCCTTCAACTCAAACACCGCTCCGCTGGGCCCTTCAACTCAAGCACCACTCCGCTGGGCACCGCCGTCTCTGCACCGCTCCGCTGGGCCCTTCATGTCAAGCACCGCTCCGCTGGGCACCGCCATCTCTGCACCGCTCCGCTGGGCCCTTCAACTCAAGCACCGCTCCGCTGGGCACCGCCGTCTCTGCACCGCCGTCTCTGCACCGCCGTCTCTGCA
Source organism: Pleurodeles waltl (assembly GCF_031143425.1). NCBI lineage: Eukaryota > Metazoa > Chordata > Amphibia > Caudata > Salamandridae > Pleurodeles > Pleurodeles waltl. Next base: position 138,343,661 of record NC_090448.1, read on the forward strand.
CCGCTCCGCTGGGCCCTTCAACTCAAGCACCGCTCCGCTGGGCCCTTCAACTCAAGCACCGCTCCGCTGGGCCCTTCAACTCAAGCACCGCTCCGCTGGGCACCGCCGTCTCTGCACCGCTCCGCTCGGCCCTTCATCTCAAGCACCGCTCCGCTGGGCACCGCCGTCTCTGCACCGCTCCGCTGGGCCCTTCATCTCAACCACCGCTCCGCTGGGCCCCTCATCTCAAGCACCGCTCCGCTGGGCCCTTCAACTCAAGCACCGCTCCGCTGGGCACTGCCGTCTCAAGCACCGCTGGCCCATTGGCAGAAGGGGCAGGCCCGCATCTGTGTCGGGCAGGGCTGCACAAAGCACTCTGGGCACCATGCCTCCTCCAGAACCAGTGGAGTCTGTAATCCACTTGTGAGACTGTGGCTTTGCACTCCCCAGGATGGCACAGTGGGCAATCCACCCACTGTAGAGACTTGTGAGACTGTGGCTTTGCACTCCCCAGGATGGCACAGTGGCCATGGAGGCCCCCCGTGGATCTGGCGTCGTGGACTAATCTGGCTGAGGTGCCACCCCTTCCCTTCCCCCTGAGGTGCCTGTAGTTTTGCTATCTGATGCCCCTGCAGTGTTCTCTCCATTGGAGTCGGGTATCCTGTGTGGGCTTTGCCCATGTGTTTAGGCCCATTGGTCCACGAACAATGGCTGATACCCAATTTGGACAGGACAATTTACATATGTATATATAGTTATAGATGTTTGATATATTTTTTTACTTAGCCGTACAATATACTTCAAATTTCATGGTCATTTTATTTTGTCTTTGCATTCTTCCAGGGGGTTTGGGGGTGTCACTCTGAGTTGTTGCTCTGCATTGATGTGTATGTAGTTGTGGGTGAGGGTGGGTGTGTCGCGTATGTCTGTCCCCGTAATTTTTTGCCTCCCCCTCCCCTGTGTCGTAGGTGCAGTACTCACCATTGTCTTCTGCGCCGGCGTTCGTGCTCCTGGTAGAGGAGCAGGAAGACAATAGCTGGTAGGATGTGTAGTTCGGGTTCCATGCTGTCCAGATTCCTCGTGGAGTGTGTAGAGGTGAGCGTTTTCCGTTCGTAATGTCTGTTTCTGCCGTGTTTTTATCGGCGGGGCTACCGCCCCGGAAAAGGTGGCGGATTGGTGGGTTGTGATAGGGTGGGCGGTACAATGTCTCCCGCCTGTCTGTTGGCGGTCACCGCTGCGCTGTTTGTTTGTCCCGCCGTGGCAGTCGGAGTGTTAAAGTGGCGGTCTCTGTTGGCGGTTTCCGCCAGGGTCAGAATTCTATTTTTTTTACCGCCTGCCTGTTGGCGGGTTGGCTGCCGCTTTAACACCGACCGCCAGGGTTGGAATTACCCCCCTAATCTAGATTCAGTAAAAATCTTACCTATGAGAGAGACAGCTGGTGGTGTTTTAGTGCATGTGCCATGGACTAGGGGAGACATTTTATCCTTCACGAATGATTATCCTAGGCTAGGAGAAAAGCCGATCGAGTGGTATCAACAGACGGATAGGTTCGTGAAGCTTGCAAAGTGTCTCTGGGAAGACTTGAATACTTTGTTTGAGATTATTGTTCCGCCAGATTTGTGGCTCGAGTGCAAGAGAGGGGTAGATTGGCCCACAAAGGAGCCGACAAGAGATAAGGTGACTGGAGCACCTTCAGAAGAGGTGATGAAATATTATCATAAAGTAATTGAGTTCTTGAAACAAAAGGTGTCACCGAAGGTGACCGATTGGCAGAAAATCGACCGGACCTCTCAAGAGGTTAAGGAGTCAATACATTCGTATTACGAGAGACTATTAAAAGCGTTCAAACATTACAGTGGTACTGAGACTATCGAACCGAAGGAAGTGAACCATCTTGTGTTAGGTTCGTCGAAGGGCTGAGGCCGGAGGTCAGCCAGATGATTAAGAATCATTTGATTTGTTGGCAAGCTAAACCGATTGATGAAGTATTACAGTATGCGAAATACTGTAGTGATGAGATTGAGTTGAAGCAGAAAAAGTTAAAGGAGAAAGTGATGGTGATGCAGATAAGGGCTGCACAAGCTGGAATACAGGGGAATGGAGTTCAGCAAATGATACAGCAACAACCACAAATGAATGGTGTGTTTCAGGCACAAACGAGAGGCAGAGGTCGAGGGTTTGTGAACCGTGGTTCGGACATGAATAATGTTGTTATTCAAAACGACAGTCAGGGAATGAAAAAGATGTCACCATGTCATGCGTGCGGGGGCATGGGGCATTGGAAACGGGATTGTCCGAATATGGTGCAGGATGGTGCAGTTCAGCAAAGCATTAATGTCGGAACATTACAAAATCCACGAGGTCCAAAAATGAGACATCAAAACCCGAATTTTCAGAATAATTTGGTACAAATGCCAGGGGTACAACCCATGCAGCAGATGCAAATGCCGCGTTTCCAGTCAGTATCAATGCAACCAGTGCAGCAGCAGATTCCTATGGTGCCTAGACAGCAAATGCAATTACCCATGGCCCTGATGGGACAGCAACAGGTGATGCTTCCTCAGCAGGTCACAGGCCAGGTAACCAATCAAAACAACACTGTACAACAATTCCCATTACGAGGTGAAAGTGGCATGAATGAGGATTGGTCAGATGACAGCTCAGACAGTGAAGAGTGCAGGCTTGCAGCATCTTTAGAGGTGGATCAGAGAGGCCCATATGTAGAGGGAAAAGTAATGGGCTATAAGGTTTAATTTTTGGTCGACACAGGAGCTACACGCTCTACAGTTCGAAGTACAGAATTCGCGAGATTACCTCTCTCAGGGTGTACTATACGAGTGGTTGGTGTGGCAAACCAGTACTTGACTAATCCGATTACTGATCCGGTGCAGGATTTAAATTGGTAATTTCCAAGGCCTGCATAGATTTGTTGTATGCGATTCAAGCCCAGTATCCTTACTAGAGAGAGACTTACTATGTAAGACAAAATGTTCGATTACCTGTTCCAATGATGGAATAGAAGTACAAACAAACAGTGACGATGAGGGAGATGAGAGTCGATACATAGAAGAAGGAGGGGAGACTAATGAAGACTACCCTTTGATTACTTTATTCCCAACGCATACTTTGATCGACCTACCTGTTGATTTACAAGGGACCGTAACAGAGAAAGTGTGGGATTTGACTGGGAAAGAAGTAGGGTTAATAAAGGGAGTAGAACCAGTCAAGGTACAGATAAAGCCGAATGCAGTGTTCCCCCAAGTGCCACAATACCACATGACCCAGGACGTCCTCATTGAGGTGTCACAATTAATTGCAGATTTCCTCAGACAGGGAGTCCTGAAAGAAGTTCTGAGCAGTCCGTCCAACTTCCCCATTATGGGTCTGAAGAAGCCCTGTGGGAAGGTTCGAATTGTGCAGGATTTGGGAAAAATAAACGAAATTGTGATAAATACTGCCCTGTGGTACCTAACCCAGCAGAAATAATGTTCCAGGTTCCTTGTGATGCTGAATGGTTTACTGTAATAGACCTATCACAAGCATTTTTCTCGATACCTCTTCATGAAGACAGTCAATTTTTATTCAGTTTCAAATTCCTGGATAAGGTGTACAGTTGGTGCAGAATTCCTCAGGGGTTTTCTGAGTCACCATCCATCTTTAATCAGATATTGAAAAAGGATTTGGAACCTCTTGTGCTGCCTTTTAATTCGACTCTTGTGCAGTACATTGATGATTTGCTGATTGCATCTAAAACCAGAGACAGTTGTAAATATGATACCATTGCATTGTTGAATCATCTGGGAAAGAATGGACACAAGGTGTCACCCAAAAAGTTGCAATACTGTCAAAAAGAAGTGAAATACTTGGGACATCTGATTGAGAAAGGGTCCCGAAGAATATCAAAGGAAAGAATAACAGCTGTTTTGCAGATGAATCCCCCAATAACAAAAAGAGATGTCAGGATGTTTTTGGGAATGGTGGGCTACTGTCGCCAGTGGATACCCAACTTCTCGATCATCTCAAAGCCTTTAATAAAATTGACTGGAAAAGGAGTCAAGGACGAACCATATACAATCACTTTGACAAAAGAGGCGCTTGAATCATTTCTAGAATTAAAGGAATGCATGTGCAGGGCACCAGCATTAGGAATGCCTGATTATGAAAAACCTTTTCTGTTGTTCTGTCATGAACGTGATGCTTGTTCTTTGTCTGTTTTAACACAGGTCCACGGAGATGCAAATCGCCCTGTAGCATATTTTTCAGCTACTTTGGACCCTGTCGCAACAGCCTTACCGGGTTGTTTGCGAGCAGTTGCAGCAGTTGGTCAAAGCCTTTCACAATGTGAAAGCATAGTCATGGGATACCCCCTGACAGTAATGGTTCCACATTCAGTTGAAATTCTGTTGACACAAACTAAGACACAACACATGACAAATGCACGACTCACTAGATATGAGACGATTATACTGGGGTCACCAAATGTCACACTAAAGAGATGCATTGTGCTGAACCCGGCAACCTTACTTCCCAACGAAAATACAGAAATCAAAGATGGGGAAGAATTTGAGCATGATTGTCTTGAGGTGACTGAGCTCTGTACCAAACCTCGACCAGACATACAGGATACCCAGTTAAAAGAAAACAATTGCATTATGTTTGTTGATGGGTCCTGTTTAAGAGATTCAGCAGGAACATTGAAAGCCGGTTACGCAGTATGTACCATAACTGGCATTGTCGAAGCCTCCTGGCTCGAGAAAGTGTTTTCTGCACAGGTGGCAGAATTAATAGCTCTTACAAAAGCATGCCACGCAGCTGTAAATTTGAGAGTCACTATCTATACTGACAGCAGATATGGATTTGGAATTGTGCATGATTTTGGCCAACTCTGGTCACAGAGGGGTTTCATGACCTCCTCTGGTTCTCCTGTGAAAAATGGTGAACAAATAAGAGATTTGTTACATGCGATTCAGTTACCTCTTGAAATTGCCGTGGTAAAGTGCAGTGCCCACACCAGATCACAAGATTTTGTGTCAATGGGAAACAGCTATGCAGATCAGGTCGCAAGATTTTGTGCATTAAATTGTATATCATTTAAGGAGCAGTGGGAATTGTTACCACAACCTGAAAATGACACGAGTTTAAGTCTAGCATTACGAGTGGTCGATACCTTAGATAAGCTAAAGACATTACAAAGTCGTGCTAGCAAAGAAGAAAAACGTTCCTGGCAGAGAATGCAGTGTGTACAAAGGGCAGATGATCTCTGGGTTTCAGAAGAGGGAAAACTGGTTCTGCCAAATAGTCTTTTGTCGCAGTTTGCACGGTTATACCATGGGCAGGCCCATCTAGGAAGAGACGCCATGATCAGATCCTTTAAGATTGATTGGTTCAATCCAAAATTCAGACATGCCGCAGAAATCACTTGCCACAGGTGCGTCATCTGTCAACAGATGAATGCTGGAAAAGGAACTGTGGTAACTTTGAGCCACATTGGGAGAGCTGGAGGTCCATTCAACAAAATGCAAACGGATTTTATCGAAATGCCTGTTTGTGGAGGATTGAAGTGCGTGTTGGTCATTGGATTGAGGCATATCCCACACGCAGGAATGACAGTCTCACAGTTGCAAAACTACTACTCAGAGAATTAATACCAAGATTCGGGTTTCGGGTTTCTATAGAATCAGATAGGGGGAGACACTTCGACAATGAGGTGATTAAACTTTTGTGTGCCACACTCAACATTGAACAAAAGTTGCATTGTAGCTATCGCCCTGAAGCATCAGGACTAGTTGAACAGATGAATGGTACCTTAAAATCAAGAATAGCAAAAATGTGTGCTGCAACAAACATGAAATGGCCAGATGCTTTACCTCTAGTACTGATGTCTATGAGAAACACCTCAGATAAGAAAACGGGACTGTCCCCCCATGAAATCCTCATGGGCAGAGCAATGAGATTACCAGCGGTACCTGCAAATGCACTAGTGAATATTACAGATGATATGGTGTTGGATTACTGCAAAGGTTTGGCTGACGTGATTCGCTCTTTCTCCCACCAGGTGGAAGCTAACGCGTTGCCACCAATTGGCGAACCAGGTCACTCTCTGCAAGCTGGAGATTGGGTGGTTGTCAAGAAGCACGTGAGAAAATCGTGTCTTGAGCCGCGTTGGAAGGGGCCGTATCAAGTAATATTGACGACCACCACTGCTGTGAAGTGTGCCGGGGTTCCCAACTGGATACATGCCAGTCACACAAAAAGGGTAACGTGTCCTGTTGAAGAGGAACTTGAAGTTTCCGGTACAGCAACTTCAGGAAGAGAAATCTCAGAGTCAGAGATCAGTCAAGAAGGAACTGAGACTACTGGAGAGCCCACTGAGAACAGCCTTGTCCCTCAAACTGTCAATGAGTTCGAGATAGGTGACAGAGTGCCTATCTCAGTTGAGGCAGCAGGAGAACTAAGTCAAGGAGAGGTTCTCCCAGAAGTAGACGAATACGGAGTAGAGTCCGAACTCAGTATAGAACCAGAAGACGAAAGAGAAGGAGAAATTGTAGATACCAATCAAAACGTGTCAGAGTCTCCTGAACCAGTTGCAGGTCCGCCAAGAGGAAACACCATATTACAAGAGGAGGGTGCTGTCCAACGTCCTGAAGGAAAACACCGAACAAAGACACATAGAGGCGATAATTGGCCAGACAAGTCACATCCTAAAATAAGAGAGGTATCAAATGGGACAATAATAGAAGAAAGTGATACTTCACAAGCAGATGATCTGAGTGAAGGAGAACAACAAGGTGAACGAAGGCTAAAAAGAAAAAGAATAGCAAACAGAAGATATACAGGTCCTGAATGGGCATATGCTACAACCTCTGAGTGGCAACAAGAATTCTTAGCATTCTGCTTTGATCGAGAAGTACCAGACCAATATTACGGTACCTGAAGATATTCAAAGGGGAAAAACTCGGCTAAAATTGAATTCGTGAAAACTGGAAAGAGAAAGAGACTTTAGAAACTACTGGAAAGTGACACTAAACCTGGATTTGACTTTAAAGAAACCTGATTACGACAAGCTGCTAACCTGAATTGACGAAAAGGGTCCTGGAGTGAGTGAAGACGCTGTAACATACGCAAAAAGAGTTTTCTTCTCAAGTTGATTGTTGATCTGCTATTCTGATTCTATACAAACATGGCTTACAGTAGCAAAGGAAGTAAGGTGTGTGGTTGGTTAGGTCTTATAATAGGTGTTGTATGTGCAGTAATGATTGTGGGAGTGACTGTGGGAATGCCATGGAGAGAGAAAGAAACTATTAATGCAACTTCGAAACCTGAAACTACCACTACTAAACTATCACCGTGGGAGAGATTTGAGCAAGACGCAAGACATATGCATGAGGGAAGTAATGTAAAAGGGGAACTTTCTACTAATGTCTTTTATCGCTTATTAAATGAGTATGTGGAAACTATGGATGTGAAAGATTGTTATGTATGTACTAAAATTCCTTCGTCTGTGCAGGAGGGAGTCACTTATCATAGCCTCCCTCTTACTTATGGAATTAGTTGCAGCTTGCTATTAACAAGATTCTATAATCAAGAGCATGTGCAATACTTTTATTCAAATTTGGATGTTGTGTTTTCTTTTGTGCCTGTGATTGAATTCCTAAATAAATTAGCTAAAGAGCATGATATTAAAATAGTTAGAGGATTCTTTGAGCCAACACTTACATGTGGAACTGCTTATGCACATCGCAACAATTTGACTTGCTTATTGTCTCCTGTAGAGAAAAGCTTTTTAGATCACACAGATGATAGACGCAAAGCACTGAAAGAAAGGTTAGAAAAAGGCCTAGAAAAACGTACTTATGCAAATGATTATGCTTATACTGCAATCAAAACACAAGGCAAATTAGCTATAGATGCATTACATGTAGGTAGGCTTTGTATATATAGACCAAAATCCGATCAAGACAATTTGTTTGTGGGTACGAGTGAATGTAGGCATGTGTTTTTGTTTGAGTAAATGGACCTTTATGTTAAATGGACAAGATCCAGCAATCCCTGGAATCTATTATATTTGTGGACTAAATGCATATTACCGACTTCCTAAGGGATGGTATGGGACATGTTATTTGGGAATAGTATTTCCAAAGATATACCAGATTGATGACTTAAAACAAATACCTAAAACGTCTGAATCACAACATCCTAGACAAAAACGAGAATCAGTGGCGGCTGTCATTGGTGATATATTTGGAGCCATAATCCCATCAGTAGGGGTTATCTTGAATTCTATGAAAATTCAAAAGTTGTCTACTATTGTGGATAACATGCTGACAAATTTTACAGGAGCTATACTCCTGATGGATACTGAACTTGCTGCAGAAAGAGCTATGACACTTCAAAATCGGCTTGCTTTAGACATTCTTTTAGCAAAGAGTGGAGGTGTTTGCAAAATGCTTAATGAGCGTCATTGTTGCTCATTTATTCCAGATAACAGTAAGAAAATTAGAAACATGCTTACTAACCTTACCAAAGATAGTACAGATTTGAAGGATCTGAAAGAACTTGGTGTTTGGGAGAAATTTGGAAAGGGAATTGCCCGAGTGGGAAGCTGGTTTACCAACATTTGGAATGGGGTACTTGCAAAAATTATGATGGTCTATTAATTGTTTTAATTTGTCTATTAGGATTATGGGGGGTATGCAAAGTCAATGACGAGGTAAAAAGAAATTGGAATAAAAGAACCAAAAGAAATGAAGAAAGTGAAAGAGAGAAAATGTTCAATGAAATATGGGAAAGCTCACATAAAGGGCAAGATGTTGAAATGCGTATTATGCGCAAGGTGAAAAATTAAGATCAAAGAAAGAAGATTGTGTGATGACGAGCGTCATCAGAGGAGGGACTGAGAGAGCGTAATTTAAACGTTACTTATTTTTAGATGTGAAAGCTTATATTTAACAATGCTGCATTAATAATATTATTCATTGAAACGTATTTTAAATGTGGAGAATTTTTCACATGCATAAACTAATGTCGACTGTAAGAAATAATTACTTGTATTATGACTAACTGAAAACATTAACACGTATGAAGACTGCATTTTATTAGAATCCATACGTCTTAAGTTAGCGTGAGTCGAAAACTAGCTCTGTAGCTCTCATATTAAAGCGTATTTTTCTGTTTCTCCAGTGTGCTGACTTGCAAAAGGCAATGACCCAGCAGTTGTTCTTTTCTTCGCTTATTTGCAACAATGCTAATTTTTCTCATCCGCATGCTAGCAGCTTTAGTATAAAATTATGGACTTTGCAACAAACATGGACACTTTCAAGGACATTAAATCGCGGAAAGGAGAACTCTTGACCCGAAGTGTGTGCCAGAAAATAAAGTAACCCCGGATATGCCACCTACGAAAAACGATAATTATGAAGACCAATCAAAGTGTTATGAGATATCATAGAATGACAAATGCATTACTTAATGTATAATTTGATAGGTTACAGATAGTGGGGTGTAGTGACTATCCAATAGAATTTTGGGGGAATGTATTACGAAAAAGGGATAAAAACCCATGACACAAGAGACAAAGGGCATTAGGTAGGGAATGATATCGATTGCATCCAGAAACTCTGTCACTCTATTTGGTGATTGAGACTTAGACAAAACTATCCTCACCCTTTTGTCCCTTTACATTTTCCTCCTTATGAGGAAAGTGTCCCTTGCCCTTAGATTAGATAGACTGACGGCGATCTAACTGATGTCCTGAAGACGAAGACTGATCCTGTATGCTGACCTATTTCGAGGAGGGTAATTATACTGTTGCTAATGGAAATTCATTTGTTTGCCTTTACTTTCTAGGTACCAACTGCTGTGTATTTTTGATTAGTGACCTTAGTTAGATGTTTTCCAAATTGATGTTCTAAATTGTTTTGCATGATGCCCAACATGCTAATGCTAATTAGTGGCTAGATGAGGCATTCACCTTGACTGACGTAACTGACTTGACTGACGTGGTGCTATGATGAACTAAGACATATATGAGGTTCTATGCATTTTGATTTGTTTACCTTCTTATTACTATCTTATGTATGTGATCATTGCATTGTTGAAACCTTATCCTAGTTGCCGCATTGTGACTATGCTCTTTTGCTTCTTGGTTTTGAGATTAATACATTTGCTATTAGATTGTAATCAATAGGGAATAAAATTCACAAAATTCCAGTAAGGTGTGGTTATTCATGACTGAAAGGTCAAGGTTGCGCCGAAGGTTTACTAATGTCAAAAGTGAAATATATTGTGGTGATATATGTTGACAATATTATTGATGTATTGTTTGATGTATTGATTAGTTATCTCGTCTTATGGTGTCTCACCACTGGGTCCAAAGATTCATCGACCTAAAACGAGTCCTGATGTGTATAAAATTAGCATAGACGGACGCGTTAACAAGGCTAAATTAAAAACTGCCTCCGTAGATTTTATGGGAGCTGGTGTTCAGTGGGCCTCAGATGAGTTTCATATTGAATGGTATTCCAAGATAGGAAAACGTGGTAACAGTGCTAACTTTATTATTATTCACTTAGAAGGCAATACTTTCTTTCTTCCTGGAACCAAAGACCGTTACATGAGTATTAGAATGATTAACCACAGATCCAAACAAGTCATAAAAGGGCAGAAACGGTCAAGTAAGTGCTGTAAGCCAGCTGCTGTCCTAGCTATTATGCATGTGTCATCAACATAAATCAGTGCAGGAACACTGTGATTGCCTGTTTGTGGGCAGTCAACACCAATTTCCAATAATTGCTCTTTTAGGCAATTTACACAGAGAAGGAAAACAAAGGGGACCAGGACACAGTCCTGAAGTACACCTCTGACCAGTTTGAAAGCTTCAGTTGTCTCCCACCCCGGACCATACCTCACTCTGGAAGTCACCTCGATATGAAGTTCTCTAGGAAATTTGATAATATTTGGGTCTACCCCAAGATGTAACATACTGCTCCACAGCTTAGTTCTGTTTACAGAACCAAAAGTTGAGCTCAGGTCCATGAATGCTAAGTACAGCTTACCTTTCTTCGCCACAGTATATTTGCTTAATAGAAGATATAAATCGACAGACCGCTCAAATGTCCCTATGCCAGGGTGAAAGCCAAATTGGAGCTCCAAAAGCACGTTGTGCTCACTTGCCCAGATTTGCAAATACTCCAGCAAGATTCCTCCCATTATCTTGGCAGCTGATTTAATCAATGATATAGGGTGGTAACACTGTGGGTTTCCCTTCAAGCCTTTAAAGGTAGAAATGATGGTTCCAATGGACCAGGCCTTCAGTGGACATGTTACTGATATGATCTTGAAGACATTTGTAAGAAGGGGAGTTCACAATAGTATGTTAGCCTTAAAAAGATCGGCTGGTATCCCTTCCGACTCAGGAGCTGTCCCAGAGGGCAACTAACTATTGCTCAACTCAATCTTCAGTCAGGAAGATGGCATAGGCAATGGCTGAGGAGACAAAGAAAGACCTGGGGATGGTCAACTTGGAATAGCATCACCATCTGCTGGGGTAAAACCATACCCAGACGAAGGGTTTGGAATAAAGGTTAGTGAAATTAGCATCCCATTATTCTGGTGGAATCAATGTATCAAGACCAGATTCCAGGGTATTCTCAAAGTAATTATGATTCACCATCATCCCAAAGACTTAACTGTCTTTGAGCTCACTGGCCTGCACTAGGAAGTGATAGGCTTCCTCACTGATAGTTTTCTTCCAGGCCCTTACAACATTCTTGGACATGGCCCTGCAGCTGACCATCTTTTTTAGTTTTAAAGAAGTGCAGGTTTGCTATGTGTATGCCAGCGTTTCTTTATTTACTTATGTTCCCTTCTCCAGATCTCTGTGTGAATGTTGGACTCTTTCATAAATCAGCTGTGTGCCATCGTAAAAGCTTGCATTTTTCACAGTGTCTTTGGTGATCAATCACTTCAATTCTATTCATCTAACTAATTAATTAATATATTTCATTTATGTTTTCTTAATGTGTTATAATGCTTTTAATGTCACTCTTTTATGATCGTTTTTGAATGATAAAATAAAGATACATTGACTGGCTGATGGTCAAATGGGGGATGATTTCCTTTCCCGTAACGTGTGTGTAGTGTCCCATTTGTTGAAAGCAGGCATTATGGTTTATATGTGTGACACAACCTTATCCCATAATTCCAGTTCTTCAGCAGCTATTTCTTTTACTTCATGTGGTAATTTACTTCTTATTTTAAACTTAAGAAAAATATTTGTAAATTAAATAGTTAGTTCAAAATTATTTAATAGTGCTGTAGCATTTTTTTCTTTTGTGCTGCATTTAAAATAGACAATATTTGAAATAAAATAGTTGTATTACTCCATTATTGAGTTTAAAAGTAATTTAATATTTTAATAAAAATGAGTTATAATAATTTATATATTTAAAAAGTTTAAAATATTTTATAATTAAAAAATAAATATTTTTGCTTTATTTTTTCATTTATTTAACATTCATTTATATTTATTTATATGTTTAAGTATTCTAGATCATTTAATTTAACTCAACATTATTTCCTATGATTTTAAGTCTCTACCACCATTATTTTCTATTGATGGGCGTTGCAGTGTCAGTGGTTGACCATGTGTGGGATGATCATGTGTGGTTCTGAACATACTCAAGCTATGAGCTGGAATAATTTACTATGTGTTGGGTCCCTTTTTGGCTGTAGTAAGTTTAGAAGTGCGGTTTGTGAATAGCAGTGCTCACTCTTTTATAGGTGGGTGCATGCGCCTTCCTTAAATCTCTCCTAACTCCTCCCTGAAAACTGTCCACTTAGTCAAGTATGCCCTTTTTTCCAGCCATGCCCTTGGTCACTCTCTCATTTACTACTAATTAGTAAACTTACATGTGTGAGGATCTCCCCATAAAAAATATAGGGGAGAATGGAAGTGGAGATTTACATTTGTAGGTTTGTGAATGGCATTTTGTTGCACTTTAGAAGTACTACTTGAGTACTACCAAACATACTATGAAATGCAGTTTGTGAATAGGCCCTCTAGTGTACGTCTATGATGGCGTAAAAATCTGAGCGCTTGAGTTTCCCATTGCTGGACCAGGCCCTTTCTCCAAGGTCATACCTACACTTTTTGCCATCTTCCTCCTATTTATTTGCTGAATTCGTTTTTGTTGGCCTTAAGAGTCTGAGCACTTTGCCACTGCTAACCAGTGTGAAAGTGCACATGCTCACTCCTTAAAACATGGTAATAGTGCCTTGTTCACAATTGACATATTTAATTTACTTATACGTTCCTAGTAGAGTGCACTACCTGTGCCCAGGATGTGTAAATTAAATGTTACCAGTGGGCCTGCAGCACTAATTGTGTCATCCACTTAAGTAGCCCTTCAAACATGTCTCAGCTCTACATTGCAGAGTCTGTATGTGCAGAATACACTGCCATTTCGACCTGGCAAAATAAACCTGATCTCAAGTCTAAACCTTCCCTTTTTATACACATAAGTCACCCCTAAGGTAGGCCTTGGACAGCCCAAAGGACACTGTATCAAAAAGGTAGGACATGTACTGTTAGGCTTTACATGTCCTGGTAGTGAAAAACTCTTAAATTAGTTTTTCACTACTGCAAGGCCTCTCTCTCTCATAGAATGACATTTGAGTTGCCTTACTACATCTTATGAGTGTAGCTTCCAAATGAGACGAGATGACCCGTTCGTGTTTAGTGTCTCTGGGCATAGTCAAGTCATATTTTAAACTGCAATTCTAAAAATGCAATTTTTAGAAAGTTGGCGTTTTCTTGCCTTTGCCCTTTGGTGACTGTAGCCTGTCTCTTGTCACATGACTGGGTATAGTTGGCAATTGGCTTTGTGTATTCCTCGTAGGCAGCCACGCGCAATGGGTGCTTAGATGTGACTTAATGGGTCATCCTGGGCAGGACGATTGAGGGAGGACCTGGACACTGCCTCACGTACATCTGAATAGGCAGGGTCCTATCCAAACACACAAAGGGCTTAATGACCCTGTACTGTCACTCCAGTCAGCTTGGAGCAAGGGCAGGGAAGAAATGTGATTCCTTAATTTAAGGTACATTGTTTCAGTGGACCTAACTGGGTACCTCTAGCCAGACTGCACTCCATCACAGTCGGTCTGAATTTTTGACTTTTGTTTTGATCCGGTGCGACCAGAAACCCCCGGCTGGCGCTTCTTGCTTCTAAGCACTGTTTTACAGTTTATTCTTTAAAAATTCAAAACTCAAGTTCTACTTATTGGATTTTTGTCATTTTGATTTTGTTTTATTTATTAAATCAACTTGGTGTGGGGGTCTTTTGTGTGGTGTTATCACTCTTTTACTGTTTGAAGTGTTGCACAAATACTTTACACATTGCCTCGAGGTTAAGCCTGTCAGCCCTGTGTCAAGCTACCAGAGCATGAGCACAGGTCATTTTGGGTTTGCTTGTGCCTTACCCTGACCAGGATTAATGCTGATGCTTGACCAGGGCTCACACCCCAATCGAAGAGCAATCCTATTTCTAACACTCATGAACTACTGCTCACGTGTTTCTGTTTTATCACTATTGGGTGCAGGGCAGGATCTGTGTAGAAACAGTGTGATATAAATGTAAGGCCATTTTACATGGAGAACTGTGTGTTGGCATTACAAGAATTCCTGAGTTCTTAGTAAAGTATCATACTGAAAATGTGTATCTGCTGCATATTTTATAGAGGTCTACTACCCCCATCTGATGTGTAATGCTTTGGAACTGAGCATGCAAGCCTTTCTGGCAACTTCTAAGGTAGGCACTAAAAAAGTATTTTCTTTCCCTTCAGTGTTGGTCTTTCCCTTATAATAGCAGTTTGAACTCAGGTCAATAGTTCTACGCGTACAAGATTCTCTTCTGCAGCTACGAAAGAATATACATGGTATGCAATGAGTGTTTTCTGCCTTTCATTGTGACTTGATGAATTCTATTATTCTGGGTTTGCAGATATTTAGCATCTAGGATGCCTACCCTCAATTCTTTTAAAATTTAGTGTAACCATCTGTTCAAGCTAGCCTCTGAAAAATTGGGGGATATCAGATAAATCATGGAGTTGACCTGCTCATAAGAGTGGCATGCATGTTCGGTTATGGCCCAACCGTCCCATTATGGAAAACATGCAAAGCATGTGACTGTCGCGTAGTTTATTAAGATAAAAATGACAGATGGTTACCAAAAAACATTCATAAGTGTCTTACTTAGGTGACTGGTGCAGGATGGGGCCCAAGTTCTTCTGACCATCAATGGGGAGTTAACCCCTATTGTGCCCAGGACGAGGTGATCTTGTCCAAGGCGCTGGTTCCCCGGTGCCTTGGACGAGATCACCTCGTCCTCCTAGGGACCCCCGGGGGGAGCGCTAGCGCTCCCCTCGATGGCCAGGCACACCGCTCCCCTAGGCAGGGATGGAAGGGGAATCGCTTCCCCTTCCACCCCGCCCACTCCGTGACCCCCCCGTGGCGACTGATGATGTCAGTGTGCTTTCACGCGCTGACCTCATCAGAGGCCTTCTCTCCGGCGCTGGAAGCTCAGCTTTTCCCTCCGGCGCTGGAAGCTCAGCTTCCAGTGCCGGATCGGAGGAGAAATGCCTTGCATTTCTCCTCCGATCACGTGGAGGGGGGGGTCCGAGAAGTCTTGAAGGAGAGGAAAGGCCCTTCCTCTCCTTTCAGGCTTCTCTGAGCATTTCTGCTGCCCGATCGCGATGTGATTGGGAAGCAGAAATGCCACTAGACACCAGGGATTTATTTTTTATTTACTAAATAAGGAGAGCGGCCCCTTGGGCAAGGGCCGCTCTCCAGGGGGGCAATTTATTTTTGGGCTGTTTCTGCCCCCCCCTGTGGGGGGCAAATCATTATTAGGCCATTTCTGCACCCCCTGGGACCTAGAAACCAGGGAATATTTTTTTTTGTGGGCTATTTCAAGTAAGGGGAGCGGCCCCTTGGGCAAGGGCTGCTCTTTGGGGGGCAAATTATTTCTAGGCAATTTCTTCCCCCCCCCCCCCGGGGGCAAATTGGCCTAATATTATTAGGCCGATCTGCCCCCGGGGGGGCAGAAAACCACTAGACACCAGGGATACAATTTTTTTGTTTACTTTTATTTTTTTATGTTTGGAGAGCGACCCCTTAGGCAAGGGTCGCTCCCGGGGGGGGGGGCAAATTATTATTAGGCCGAGCTGCCCTCAGGCGGGCAGAAACCACAAGACACCAGGGATTTTTTTTTTTTATACTAACGCATAAGGGGAGCGGCACCTTTGGCAAGGGCCACTCCCCGGGGGCGGTAAAATATTTTTAGGCCTTTTCTGCCCCCGTGGAGGCAGATCGGCCTAACATAATTAGCTGGATCTGCCCCCAGGGGGGCAGAAACCTCTAGACACCAGGGATATATATATATTTTTATTTACTTTATGTTTTTATGTATAGGGAGCGACCCCTTAGGCAAGGGTCGCTCCCCTGGGGGGCAAATTTTATTTAGGCCATTTCTGCCCCCCTTGGGGGCAGATCAGCCTATTTGTTTTAGGCCAATCTGCCCCCAAAGTGATTGGTGTGTGTGTATGTGTGTTTTGTTTGGAGGGGGCAGCCCCTTGGGCAAGGGTCTCTCCCCATGGGGGCACATTACTGTTGGCCATAATGGCCTATTTTGTAAGGCCCATCTGCCCCCAAGGGCGGCAGAAAGCCCACCAGAGACCAGGGAAGATTTTTTTCAAAATAAGAGGTTGGCGGTATGGCCATACCCCCACCCCAAATAAATGGGGCCAAAGTTGTTCTGCCCACCAGTGGGCAGACTGGGCAATTACCTCCGATCCACACCCCGGGGGGAAAGAAAGTCTACTTGATGCCAAGGAATAAAAAAAATAAAAGAAAATAGAGGGGTGGTGGCTACCAACCAGTATGGGCCTGGTTATGCCCCCACCCGAACTGAAGGGGCTAACAGTCTTTCAGCTCTCCCCTGCACACTAAAACATCTTATCCCATGGCAAGCAAGAGGACATTTGATTATTTTTGGTTTTTGTTTTGCATTTGGGCCATGAGAGCTTGGTAACTCTCAAAATCGTCCCACTTGGAATGGTGAGGGCTTCACTTTTTTTTTACTTTGGGACGCTACCATGTACAAAAATCCACAAGACCTAGACACATCTGAAAACTAAACATCTAGTTGATTCCAGGGTGGTGTGCTTCACATGCACCCCACACCATTTCCTTTCCCACAATGCCCTGCAAGCCTGCAACTTTGCTGGAAAGCACACATTTTTTCCACATTTTTCCAGATAGTGTTTTGGGGCACTTCCTGTTGCGAGCACAAGGCCTACCCACACAAGTGAGGTACCATTTTTATCGGGAGACTTGGGGGAACGCTGGGTGGAAGGAAATGTGTGGCTCCTCTCAGATTCCACAACTTTCTGTCACCGAAATGTGAGGAAAAAGTGGTTTTTTTGCCAATTTTTTGAGGTTTGCAAAGGATTCTGGGTAACAGAACCTGGTGAGAGCCCCACAAGTCACCCCATCTTGGATTCCCCTAGGTCTCTAGTTTTCAAAAATACTCAGGTTTGGTATGTTTCCCCAGGTGGCGGCTGAGCTAGAGGCCAAAATCCACAGGTAGGCACTTTGCAAAAAACACCTCTGTTTTCTCTGAGAAAATGTGATGTGTCCACTTTGTGTTTTGGGGCATTTCCTGTCGCAGGCACTAGGCCTACCCACACAAGTGAGGTACCATTTTTATCAGGAGACTTGGGGGAACGCTGGGTGGAAGGAAATTTGTGGCTTCTCTCAGATTCCAGGACACTCTGTCACCGAAATGTGAGAAAAAAGTGTTTTTTTTTTGCCAAATTTTGAGGTTTGCAAAGTATTCTGGGTAACAGAACCCGGTGAGAGCCCCACAAGTCACCCCGTCTTGGATTTCCCTAGGTCTCTAGTTTTAAAAAATGCACAGGTTTGGTAGGTTTCCCTAGGTGCCGGCAGAGCTAGAGGCCAAAATCCATAGGTAGGCACTTTGCAAAAAACACCTCTGTTTTCTTTGAGAAAATGTGATGTGTCCACTTTGTGTTTTGGGACATTTCCTGTCGCGGGCACTAGGCCTACCCACACAAGTGAGGTACCATTTTTATCGGGAGACTTGGAGAAACGCTGGGTGGAAGTAAATTTGTGGCTCCTCTCAGATTCCAGAACTTTCTGTCACCGAAATGTGAGGAAAAAGTATTTGTTTAGCCACATTTTTAGGTTTGCAAAGGATTCTGGGTAACAGCACCTGGTGAGAGCCCCACAAGTCACCCCATCTTGGATTCCCCTAGGTCTCTAGTTTTAAAAAATGCACAGGTTTGGTAGGTTTCCCCAGGTGGCTGCTGAGCTAGAGGCCAAAATCCACAGGTAGGCACTTTGCAAAAAACACCTCTTTTTTCTGTAGAAAAATGTGATGTGTCCACGTTGTGTTTTGGAGCATTTCCTGTCGTGGGCACTATGCCTACCCACACAAGTGAGGTACCATTTTTATCGGGAGACTTGGGGGAACGCTGGGTGGAAGGAAATTTGTGGCTCCTCTCAGATTCCAGAACACTCTGTCACTGAAATGTGAGGCCAAAGTGTTTTTTTGCCAAATTTTGAGGTTTGCAAAGGATTCTGGGTAACAGAACCTGGTGAGAGCCCCACAAGTCACCCCGTCTTGGATTCCCCTAGGTCTCTAGTTTTCAGAAATGCGCAGGTCTGGTAGGTTTCCCTAGGTGCCGGCTGAGCTAGAGGCCAAAATCCACAGGTCTGCACTTTGCAAAAAAACACCTCTGTTTTCTTTGAGAAAATGTGATGTGTCCACTTTGTGTTTTAGGACATTTCCTGTCACCGGCACTGGGCCTACCCACACAAGTGAGGTACCATTTTTATCGGGAGACTTGGGGGAATGCTGGGTGGAAGGAAATTTGTGGCTCCTCTCAGATTCCACAACTTTCTGTCACCGAAATGTGAGGAAAAAGTGTTTTTTTAGCCACATTTTGAGGTTTGCAAAGGATTTTGGGTAACAGAACCTGGTGAGAGCCTGACAAGTCACCCCATCTTGGATTCCCCTAGGTCTCTAGTTTTCAAAAATGCTCAGGTTTGGTAGGTTTCCCTAGGTGCCGGCTGCGCTAGAGGCCAAAATCCACAGGTAGGCACTTTGCAAAAAACACCTCTGTTTTCTGTGGAAAAATGTGATGTGTCCATGTTGGGTTTTGGTGCATTTCCTGTTGTGGGCACTAGGCCTACCCACACAAGTGAGGTACTATTCTTATCGGGAGACTTGGGGGGACATAGAATAGCAAAACAAGTGTTATTGCCCCTTGTCTTTCTCTACATTTTTTCCTTCCAAATATAAGACAGTGTGTAAAAAAGACGTCTATTTGAGAAATGCCCTGTAATTCACATGCTAGAATGGGTTCCCCAGAATTCAGAGATGTGCAAATAACCACTGCTCCTCAACACCTTATCTTGTGCCCATTTTGGAAATACAAAGGTTTTCTTGATACCTATTTTTGACTCTTTATATTACAGTAAATGAATTGCTGTATACCCGGTATAGAATGAAAACCCACTGCAAGGTGCAGCTCATTTATTGGCACTGGGTGCCTAGGGTTCTTTTTGAACCTACGAGCCCTATATATCCCCGCAACCAGAGGAGTCCAGCGGACATAACAGTATATTGCTTTCAAAAATCTGCCATTTGCAGGAAAACGTTACAGAGTAAAACGTAGAGAAAAATGGCTGTTTTTTTCACCTCAATTTCAATATTTTTTTATTTCAGTAGTTATTTTCTGCAGGAAACCCTTGTAGGATCTACACAAATTACCCATTGCTGAATTCAGAATGTTGTCTACTTTTCAGAAATGTTTAGGTTTCTGGGATCCAGCATTGGTTTCACACCCATTTCTGTCACTGACTGGAAGGAGGCTGAAAGCACAAAAAATCGTTTAAATGGGGTGTGTCCCAGTAAAATGCCAAAATTGTGTTGAAAAATTGGGTTTTCTGATTCAAGTCTGCCTGTTCCTGAAAGCTGGGAAGCTGGTGATTTTAGCAAACCCTTTGTTGATGCCGTTTTCAGGAAAAAAACACAAGCCTTTTTCTGCAGCCCTTTTTCCAATTGTTTTTAAAAAAACAAAATGTTCACTGTATTTTGGCTAATTTCTTGGTCTCCTTCAGGGGAACCCACAAAGTCTGGGTACCTCTAGAATCCCTATGATGTTGGAAAAAAAGGACGCAAATTTGGCGTGGGTAGCTTATGTGGACAAAAAGTTATGAGGGCCTAAGCGAGAACTATTCCAAAAAGGCAAAAAAGCCTGGCACAGGATGGGGAAAAGGCCTGGCAGCGAAGGGGTTAAAGCTAATGGCTATTTTTCAAAACTGTTTTCACTGTACGTTGCAGGCATTTTAGGCTCTTCCACTCTGCTACTACTGACATCCAATTTTGGAAGTTTAGTGGTACAGTAGTTATCTGAAATAGAAAAAATAATTTGTATGTCATCAGTATAGTAAATTATATTGAAACCAAAGGTTCTCACAGCAAGACTTGTATATGTTAAAAATGGTTGGGCTTAATGAAGAGCCCTGATGCGTGCCACAATTTAGCATGAATGGGGCCATCTGAAATGAGAAATGATTAACAATTTGAAGCATGCCAGACAGAAAAGAAACTGTTTTCACTGTACGTTGCAGGCATTTTAGGCTCTTCCACTCTGCTACCACTGACATCCAATTTTGGGAGTTTAGTGGTACAGTAGTTATCTGAAATAGAAAAAATAATTTGTATGTCATCAGTATAGTAAATTATATTGAAACCAAAGGTTCTCACAACAAGACTTGTATATGTTAAAAATGGTTGGGCTTAATGAAGAGCCCTGATGCGTGCCACAATTTAGCATGAATGGGGCCATCTGAAATGAGAAATGATTAACAATTTGAAGCATGCCAGACAGAAAAGAAGAAAGTAATTCAAGCTCTTTTTTACGGATGCCAATATCACCCATCTTAAATAGGCATTTGGTGAGTGTCATGGTATCAAAGGCTAAGGAGAGATTTAAATGACCAATAGCCATGCCAAGTGCCACGCATCTTGCGTTAGAATAATGCATTTCTGATCATTTTCCTGCATTACTACAATGCGTGAGATTGTCACACAAGTTCTAAAGTGCAGTAAAACCTTGTTCCAGTTTCTCACTTTTCTAGGTAAGCTCAGAGTAGTGATTATCAAAGGCCACATGGTGGCGCTGGTGTACAACGGCAGGTATAGGAATCATAATGTATTGCAATATTTATGTGGTTCCCTTGTCTTCCTTGCTTGATTTTGCTTGCAAGAAAGTGTCACTCATAGTCATTGAAATGTCACCCATAATTACACTGGAATTATGAAATGTCACACATAGCAATGTGAAACCTTGACAGCTACAGCCCAAAGCAGCTGAGCCATATTTGTCTAGGATAGATCTGAGATCACCCCACATAGCCAAAATGGCTGATTCAGTACTGTAAATCCTGACTGGGAAGGAGTTAAAATAGCATTTTTCCTCCAGTTGGGCAGTCATCTGAAAATTCACTGCCTTCTCTAAGATATCGAGAGGAGGGGTAGTAAGGAGATGGATCTGCTAAAGGCCTTTTTAGGTTTCGCCTGTACAGTCCATGCGCTGTGCTTGTGAAGTCTGTTGTATGTAATATAAATCTTAAAAGGGGTTACACCCCGCCCTATTGCTTTCCTTGCTGTTCATTAGTTTCTGTGCTTGCAACTTACTTTTGCTTGATTTCTACTGTCTGCAGCATACTGTTTCCTGTTCCTCCTCATGTTGTTCCTCATGTGGTTCTCTTATCACTTCCCATCAACCAAGTACTGTTTCCATCGACTTTGTGGGACATTTTTGTTTTAAAGATCGCTTTCAGGCTTGCTAATTCTACTGGAACACGTGAAGTGCAACACACTACAACTCCCAGAATTAAGTGGGATATTATACCCCGCAAGAGAGGTCTACGCATTCTGATAATCTTAAAAATGAAACCTCTTTAATCATTAAAAAAACATTGAGTCATATACCAGAGAGGGTTTCTGTATTTCCATTTCAGCCAGCATCCACAGCCGCTTGTGGCCGTGCAACTAAACGTCATAGTGCAGACAGATGTGAAACACTATTTATGGCTATGTTAGGGGAGATAGCATCTCTTGTGCAAGCTCAGAGAAGAAATGCAGTAATTTAAATTAAATTGGTAAAATAACTTGGTAACAAAATATGTCCTGCACTGGAGATGCCCGGGATTGAACCCAGGGCCTCATTCATGCTCTCTACCACTGAGCTACATCCCCAGGCTGAAAGCTTGTGTGCCATGTCCTCCATTGAATCTTGTTGTAAAAAAAAACCTTGCAGTTATGTTTCAGTGTGTTACTCAATTGGTAACATTCCCTCCCATTTTGGGTGTTTTTCATCTGGCTATACACTGCTTTGTGTGTGATGTTGTGTCCTTTTCCTCATCACCCTATGGTGGAAATGCAGTCTAGATGAAATAGCTGTGAAATAGGCCACCTCCCCCCACTTCACACCTCCACTGCAATATGTGGTGCCAGAAACTAAGACCATTTTACTGTTCAGTGTGAGGCTCTGCAAAAAAATGTGACATTTAAACCTTTGTTTTAACACTTAAAGTTGCATTATAGTAGCTGCCGGTCTTTCCCTTATGTCTGACTATAGTACTGCTTCCTGACGAAAGAGGATGGATTGCAGAGATACTTGCTCATGACGTTTAACCCTGTTTTTGCCCCTTTCTGTTTTTGTGGCCATGCCTCATGATTTATTTGTATACATTAGCTTACACAAACTATTTTAATTAGAACAGGACCCTGGGAGATTAGAAACTTGCCCTTCGGTATTGGACAGCCTCTGACTTATTTCCCTGATTCTTTGATTTTTTGAGGCTCTCTGCAAGAGAAAAACAATGTTTTAGCTTTGGCAAGGTTTTTTTTGTCACAGGTCCACAATTGTTATTCAGGCAAACAAAATTAAACAGACAATGGTATTAGAAGTAATTATAGGACCCCTTTCGCCGGCCCAACATACAAATACAGACACAAAGAACTAAGGGAAATCAAATGCAATTTATTCACAGCATAATATGATAAAACCTGCTAAATAATCCTGCACTGGAATACATACCAATTCACCTTACTCTGTGTTCGGCTTCCCCTCTCAGTCATTCAATCAACTCGGATTTATAGAGCATGGCTAATTGCCCGAGATTAATGGTCTGCCTAACAAAATGATGACACAAGCGTACAATTATTTTATTTTGCTGACACCAGCACTCTGAGGGTTTTAGAAGCATTAAGAACACGTGTCAACATTCATTTATGTACCACTCACCCTGCACTCATACACTGCTCCCACACTTCTTAACTTATTATTAATCCCATAGGCGAAACCTAAGGCATTTACCAATGCTTGTTGAAAAGAGGTGTAGTCAAAGCTTCCTTTCAGTCGACTGGAACTACTGGTGTTTTCAGGGACAGCTTATATATAGATATTGGTAAGAATATAGCCAATTTGTGTAACAGCTAGCTGAAGACTAGTAGGAGAAGGACAGGAGCCTAATAGGGACTCAGATTTTAGAAGGTCAGTGACAGGTTTCTGATTGAGGAGTTAATTTATTCATGGAAGTTCCAGATTATGATAATGAGAGACATCATTCAATGAAAGGCCTGGGAAGTCCAGATAGATTTGCTCCTTTCATTCTGCTATAACTCAATTTATCACACAGTTTTGGTGGGAGATATTATACCACTTCCAGCCACCTGGTTGCTCAGCTGTTTCACTAGTGCAAAAAGATCACATGCTTGGTTTTTAGAGTTGGTTATGACTGAGAAATTATGGAACACTCTGGAAGCTTCTTCTTCAACATAATACTTTCTCTAATTTTTGCATTTTAGATAACAGCACAGGGCTTGTATGAATACCATGGATTGCAGGGCTATGTCTTTTATGGTTGTGCAAGCTTTTAGGGACAATAATGTTCAGGGTAGATTTTATCCAATCATTAAAATTCATTGACAGTGGTTAAGATGTGCTGCCTCATTCCTTTAGCCCAGGGAAGGCATATGTCTGAAGAATTGACTTTAATTAGATTGCAAAATGCTACTTGCATGTAAAAATACATATGATAATACATATGGTAATGATCGGACCGGATCAAATGGAGTCATCTGTCTATTCTAACAAACTCATGATTGAAACAAATGGAGTCAACAGTATGGCCAGCTGCCCACTGACAAGCACTCATCAGTTATATATAAAAAGGGCAAAACAATGAAAGAGTGTGCCTCTTACAGGTCCATCTCGCTGCTAAACCAAAAAGGAAAGTATTAGCTAAGATACTGGCAACAAGACTTTTAGAAGTTATAACATCTCTCATACACAAAGATCAATCAGGGGTTATATTAGGGCAGTAAGTACAGGTAGACCAAGGCACACAGAGAGGTGAAAGTTCAACAATGATTGTGGGACGAAAGTAGAGCCCAAGTACAATGAATCTAAAGGCGAGGAGTAAAACGATGATTCCGGGTAGGTGTTGTAGGTAGAGTCTTTATTCACAGGTGTAGGTTTGTGTCGTCTTACAGGAAACAGCCAACACGTGTTTCGTCACACAAGTGACTTTATCAAGGCTGGGCCCGTCCGGCCAGAGGCACAAGAAGACAGTAAATTCAGTAAATAAAGAATCGATGATTCCAGTGATCGATTGTAGGGTGATATCCGAGCCCTGATAAGCCCAAATATGTGACCTGTAAGCTGGTCCGGGAGTGTCCTATTCGCCTTTGGATTCATTGTACTTGGGCTCTACTTTCGTCCCACAATCATTGTTGAACTTTCACCTCTCTGTGTGCCTTGGTCTACCTTTTCAGTACTTGGTCACTGCGCTCGAGGAGGGCTAACCACCGGAAAAGGCATTACGTATGCATGCCTTCCACTAATGAAAGCAAGCAGATTTGAACAGGCAAGCCCACAAACCAATGAAAGACACTGACGTAACATGGACGGGGCTCCGGGCCCTTTTCTAACTACTAAAGCATCGCACAAGCAAAAAAACATGCGCAGGCGCAACCGTAATTTTTTTTTTTTTTTAAAGGCAGGCAGACTGAGGGGATTTCGGCAATTGGGCCTCATAAGGATCATAAAAGTAGGGAAAATAACAGATAGAGGTGGAATACACATTTCTTCTAATAAAGGAACAATAGGAATACCCAGCTCCATCAAGTCTTGCAAGCAGAAAGCACAGACTGGATGGAGAGACCAGACAATACCCTGTTTAAAATCAGTGTGCTAAGAGGGTATAAATTTAAAAAAACAGTGTCACTTGTATATAAATGACAACCTTAAGAATCTGAGTGAGACCTTACAAAGGGAACTACGCACAATGTAAGATACTGGTTTGGAAGCCACATTGATGCACCCGAGAAAGTGGGCATAAAAGTAAGATTAAAAATAATCCAAATAAAAGTACTACAACCATCTTACTACTGAGAAAGTAGAGTTACTTGTTTCTGTGCCTTAATACCATTACACCTATTGCAAAGATGTTAGTGCTCGTAAATGCCTTAACGTGTACCATTACGTTTTATCATTGAATTGCCATGTTGTTTTATTCCTGCCTGTATACCTCTTTATACCCGTATACCACTATATACCTAATATGCCTGATAAATTAATGAATTTCTAAGGCATTGCAACCACTTTATTTGATGTTCTACAACTGCACATTTTACGCACTTTGTAGTAAGTGTATCCTTGTTGTGAGGATTGGCACCACAAAGTGAGATTTTACAAATTAGTGGCGCCTTAATTTGTGTGAGCCTTCAGGATCAGTTCTTCAAGGTCTTTACGCATTCTTTATCATGGGATCATCTTGGCACCTGCTCACTAGTTAGCATCACTTAATTGCAGTCTCAAACAAATGTATTTAGTTCACTTTACTTGTGTTAAAAAAAACAATCCTTTATTTGAGCAGGTGGCTTCCCGTGCGGGGCACCAGCACTTATTTTTGAGACCTGGTGCTTATTTTTCTGACTCAAGCATTTACTGCAAGCAAACCGCAGATATAGGAAAGGCGGAGGAAGACAAAAACGTCACAAAGGGAGAAAGCAGAAAGCTGCAAGAGTGAGCTGAAGCGGCAGGGAGTGGCTGTAAATGGATTAATGAGGCCCGAGATGGCTTCAGGATTATGCCGCCTCAGTATTCTGTGCTCGCACATTTAATTGCAGCAGCCGTGTGTTTCTTAGGAGAGCTTTGGGCACCCACGTTTTTATTTACAAATTAAGCATTGAAGAAAACTGTATAAAACTGATCACTGAATGTAAGGATTTTAGCATTTTATGCTCCAACTGAGTTAGGGCCGAGCTCTGGTTCACTGAAATAGCAATTGCCAAGTATTATGTTGTCTGCTTTTTGGCTATCTTGCTCTAAAATATCCCAAGTGCTGTGTTTTTATTGTATGCTACAGTAGATGTAGACCATACGACATGGTCAGGGATGTAAATGCCCACATACATGAAATGCAACATGAATGATGAAAAGTTTCTGCATACTATCGAGAGGTTGTGCAAAAATACAAAAGTCTTGGAGATATATAATAAAAGAGTTGACTACAATTTTAGAATACGACATACCAATTGCCCCCAGCTTGTCATACTAGGGATCCGGAATTATACCGACCTTCCTTGAAATACGATTATGTTTTGCATGTTAGATTTCATAGTGGCCAAGACAGATATTACCAGGGAATGGGGACACCAAGTCCGGGACAAACAGAAATGGCAGTCGTGGATGGACATGTGTAAGGCGTTAGAAAAAGAGGTGCATGAAGAGAGGGGGAGTCCAATGAAATCTGTCGAAGATAGTTGAATTACTACAGGATTATCAGGAAATGGAAAGCCACATAAAAAATGAGGCCAATGACGATGTAACTGTAAACTTTTAACAGGTGATGATGTTATGGCACAAACAATGTATAGATCTATGAATTCAAATACGAAGGTATGGCTTTAATGTAAAATTATTTAAAAAAAAGATGATGGGCAGCTACATCAGCAGGTTCTTTGGTTAGCTGCTCAAAGCTGAAGAGTGAATAAGTACCATGGATGGCAGAGAGTCTAAATAAAAGTTAATGTCACCAAAAAACGTACAATTAACTGCAATAAGGACGAAGGACGACAGAAATGTACAGACTCTATTACCAACATCTACTATAAGGCCTGAGGGTCGGGATCTAAGTGTTCTGGAGAATGAGGCTTCAGGTTAATTTAAGGGTATAAAATGTCCCTATGAACAAGGGACATTACTTTTAAGGATAGTGCAGGAAATGTTGGACATCTGAATTATAGCAAGACCACCCCATCCTGTTACTCTATTCATGTGGTGTGATCCTTTAGTTTTTGGAATGGTCGAATCAAGAGTTGTTTTATATTGTTCACAGTCTAGATTTGTCATTTGTTCGGGGCTGGTCTTTTGTGGCTGTTATGATTTCGATAGGCCCAAACCAGAGGATTGGCACCATTGGGATTACCTACCTTAAATATCCGGGTGTTCATTGAAGCGTGCCAAGAGATATTTACTCCTTGTGCAGAAGTTAATTTGTTTTTATATCTCATTTAGCCTTCAGCTTAATCATGTGCTGTGCCTCAATCCGAGGTTCTTAAGGGTTAAAGGGATTAATGACTGGAGTTGCCTCTGTTCACAAACATGTCCAATTGTTTCAAGGAGCGGGGTTTGTTTTCTAGCCCATCTCACTCACAAATGAGTTTCAAAGTGCTCCACACAAGTAGGGGAATATTTTAATTATGATTTCCTCACTTTTAATAGCATATGTGATAAATTGTGTGGCCCAATCTTCCTTGCTTAATATTATGTCATATGATTTTGACAAATGTGACCAACATATCTTTTTATAGGACTTTCTATGTCCCCTTCCATTTTAATTTGGATGAACAGAGCTGATCTGATTTACATTTATGTCTATGGAGAGTTGGATCTGAATATATTCAGTTTTGGGAACTGATTTCAGAAGGACCTTGAAAACTCTCAATCAATCAATCTGAATTTCTGCAGTGCAGCTATTCACCCGCAAGGGTATCCAGGCTCTGAGAGCCAAGCTGCTCAAGAAGAATCAGTTGAACAACCAAGTCTTGAGACTCTTTCTGAATTCCTGCAGGGAGGGTGAGGCCTTGAGGTGGAGAAGGAGGTTGGAGCGTCCACTGTTGCTTTGGCAGATGTGGGGGGTGTGAGTGAGGGAGAGGGAGGTGGAACGCAGGTGTCTGTAGGGTTGGTGGAAGCTCAGGCAGTGAGTGATGTATGATGGTCCGTGATTGTGCAGGGCTTTGCAGGTGTGGGTCAGCATCTTGAATTGACATTTCTTGTGAATGTGGAGCCAGTGGAATTTTTTGAGGTGTGGGGAGATGTGGGTCTGTATTGGGAGGTCGAGAACGAGTCTGGCCACTGAGTTCTGGATAGTCTGCAGTCTCTTTAGGAGGTGTGTGGTAATTCCTGTGTAGAGTATGTTGCCATAGTCCAGGCGGCTGGTGACAAGGGCTTGAGTGGCTGTGCATCTGGTGCTGACTGAGTGCCATTTGAAGATCTTTTGGATCATGGGAAGAGTGAGGAAGCAGGCTGAAGAGACTGGGTTGATCTGGTTTTTCATGGTGAGTTTGCTGTGCAGGATGATGCTGAGGATCCGGGCATGGTCTGTTGGAGCGGGTGAGGGTCCTAATTCAGCTGGCCACCAGAAGGCGTTCTACGGGGATGTGTTGTTCCCCTACATCAGTACTTCTGTTTTGTCTGTGTTGAGTTTAAGGCATTTTTTTTTGCATCCAGTTGGGGATGCTGTTCATGCTCAGGCAAAAGTTGGCTTTCATGGTAGATGGGTCTTTAAACTGAGAGAAGATGAGCGGGTTCTCGTCTGCTTAGGAAATGATATTCAGTCCATGGGATCTGATGATGTTGGCCATGGGGGTCATGTAGGCATTGGACAGAGTCAGGCTGAGGGAGGAAATTTGAAGGATGCCGCAGATGATGTTCTTGGGTTTAGGGGAAAACGGTGGAAGGCAGATTCTATGGGTTCTTCTGGTGAGGAAGGATGCGATCCATTTGAGGGCGTCCTTTTGTATTCCAATCTGATGAAGCCTCTTGATCAGGGTGTGATAGGACATGGTGTCGAAGGCTACAGAGAGTTTGAGGAGGATCAAGATGACCATTTCTCCCCAGTCTATGAGGGTTCTGATGTCACTGGTGGCTGCAATCAGAGAGTTTTGGTGCTGTGGTTCATGCGGAATACAGATTTGGGCCGGTCCAGAAGATCAGTATTCTCCAGGCATCCCATGAGTTGGTGGTTGATGACCTTTTCAAGGACCTTGGCAAGAAAGGGGAGCAGAGAGAAGGGACAGTAGTTCTTGAGCTCGTTGGGGTCGGCGGACGGTTTCTTGAGGAGGGGTTTGACTTGAGCGTGTTTCCATTCTTCTGGAAAGGTGGCTGAGGTGATGGATCTGTTAAAGATGGCGGGGAGCTTGTTGCTGATAGTCTCTGATTGTGCTCTTGTGCTGCAGGGGAAGAGACAGCAGCAGCATGCGAAGGGCCCTACTGTAGAGATTGGAGAGATGTGGAGCAGTTGTTGTGAAATTTGGTAATTCCTCCACATTAATAGCAACATCACTAATATTGTGTCTGTTAGAACCATACTTTTCTGTGGTATTCTTCTTCTTTGTTGCCAGTTTAGCTGCTTACTACTTTTTAAAATAAGTTTTCTGATCTTATTCCTTCTCTTCCCTTTTTTACCAGTACGTTTTGAGTCTTGCTGCTGAGTGTGTCCCTTTTCTAATAGTTACTCTATAAAAGGATGCTCCCTCCGGCGTCTGCTTAGTCACTCTTCTGTGTTCAGAGTTTCCTAGTGCTGTGCCATATTAATAAAGAGAATAGTACTTAACAGAGTAGCTGTACTTCTTTAGTGGGTTTCGGTATTCTATAATCCCTAAATCTGTACCCACCAGGGTTTACTGGAAGATTTTCCCTTTTTCTTTCCTGAATCTTTTTTGGAATTGCCTCTGCTCCAGTCCTTTCTCAATAGGAACTCCCTTTGTTTCTGTTTCTGGTTTTCAGCTGAGGTTTGGATAGTTGGGTACCTTAAGTGTGACTTCCAATGGAAGCTTAGACTTGTGATATCATTGTGGGTTGCTTTGCTTCCCTTGTGATCAAGGCACCACTGACAATGTATGTCTAGAGGCTGAGAGAGTTGCTTCACTATATATGCAACCTATTATTATTTCCACATTTATCTTATAGGTTCATCAATCAGTTGCACTGCTAGGTGCATGACAGGAACTCTTATAACACAAATATAGCAGGACTATCATGTGGGGCAGTACACATTTTATTCCACTGGTGAGTGAGCACCATCCATATACAAAATTCCATATTTTTATAGTTAAGGATTTACTGCATCTACATGGTGTTTTCTGCTGGGAACCCAGAAAAGAATTTCATCATCTTTATGTGTGCATTTAGCCATCACTGCAAGTGTAATTTGTGGGTGAATTACATGAGGGGTGTGCCTTAAGGAGCAGTTGTAAGGGGGTTCAGTGTCCATTGTAAGAAGGCTTGTCTAAGCTGACTGTAGAAAGCAATTGATTCCTCAAGCACTGCTTGAGGGCTCTTTTCATTTTTTGGTCCCATTATGGGTGAGGGGTGAATGATGCTAAAATGGGCCAATGTTGTGCTGGTAACATAAGTGGACCAATCCAAAAAGGTTTAAGACGTGGTAACTCACCTTGAAACCACTGCAAATGTTCCATAGCTTGCATACTTTCAGGGCTATTCACAAAGGTAACTAACACTTATGAGTAATTTTACACATGTAGGTTACTGTTACACGCTTGAGTAACTTAACTACTTTTGGCTAGTCACAAAATGTGAGAGTAAAGTTACTCGAAAATGTAAACCTACACATCTCCACCTCCTGAAATAGGGGGCGAAACCAAATTTGTAAAGTTATTACTCCCAAAAAATAAACAGTAGTAAGTCTAGCACCACACATGGCCAGCCACTCATACTGCAACATTCTCTCATTAACAAAATGGAAGTAGGGACTTAAAATAAAACCCAGTAAGAAATAATATTAAATGGAATTTAAAATAATTTAAAAATATAGATAGCCTATTGGGTCACAGAACCTGAAAAACGGAAAGAGGTGTTATCACCTGCTGATAGTGGGAAGACGGTATCACTCCTGCCTGAGACCAAGGTTGTTTTAGTTGGGACCCACCATTTGGTTCTAAGAAACCAAGGAACCTAACAATGGAATTCTACTAATAGTTCTACTAATAGCTAAAGTATGCTAACCTTGTTCGTAAAACAAGGCAAGCAATTATTGCTACCATTATTAAAGCACTAGCAAAAATGAATAATTGAAAATAGATTGCAAAGAAGATATTTAATATCATGAAAACAACCTAACAAAATTCTATATTGTTGCCTACCTTTCTGCACAATCCTCGGCTGTCTGGGCTGTGTGTATCATTCACTTTGTCAGTGGTCCAAGTCCACAGGTATATAGCCCTTTTATGCCTAGCAATGCATTCTGCTCTCTACCTAATAATAATTAAATAAGGCTACTTTTCATATTGTTAAATTAGCAAAGAAATGTGTAAATAAAAGTTTTTTTTGCAGGTTATTTGTGAGATGAGGCATGAGAATTAAAGGCACTGTAAGACCCCTTAATGGAAATGCATACCTGGTTTTCTAAAGCATCCCAAAGAGACCAATATATTTGTTACTACACAAAGGGTATTAGTAATAATATATTTAAGCAAGCATATAATAACATCACAAACCTGCACACTTTTATAATCCTAGGTCTTTAAATTCTGCAACAACTTCCAGTGTAGAACTGTAATTCTACATTCATTAAGTCCATCAAATCTCTTGACATTAACCTGCAAGCAAATGGGAGCAAAGTGACAAAGGGGGCACAATTTCAACTTAGGGCCTCATTACGGCTTTGCCAATAGGCATACTCCAACCGCCAAAGCTGAGGGGAGACAGAAGCTGCCAAACCAGCTGCCACCCCCCAGGCCTATTACAATGTTCCCCTTGGGCTGACGAGCAGGAATACGGTATTGGTCTTGGCTCCTTTAAGTGAGTTGAGGCCAATATCGTAGCAGACTAGCATCCTCGAATGCGTACTGTCTACAAAGCAGACAGTGTGCATTCTGAGCGTGCTGGGCAGGGGTCCCCTGAATTGCCCACAACACAGTCATGAGCAGTTCAGGGGCACCTCTGTGGCCCACAGCACAGACTTTCCACCAGTCTTCTTATGGCAGTTGTACCGCAATGAAAAGGATGGTGGAAAGGGGACACTGTGGCTGAGCACGAGACAGACCATCGGCAGCCTGTCGGGAATCATGTTCGTTCTGGGCACCACGGCCCCCTGGCGGTCCTAATGTGGCAGTTTGACCACCTAGAGTGTGGTGGTCCAACCACCACCGTGAGTCTGGCAGCCCTGGACCACCTGGCTTGTAATGAGGGCCTTAGACTCCTACTTGGTATAAATCTTTTTATCACTCATGCAGCTTTTAAACTATTAATACACTATCTTCAATCAGCACAGGACAATAGAAACTCCTATCTCATGTGAATTGTCACACTTCATTTACTCTTTCTTAATTCAACCCTCCATTGAGCTTCCAGCCTGGCCATGGGCACGAAAACATGTGAACACATGAAGTCTGTTCTGGTCTCTCTAAAGTGGCTCCCCATAGCAGTTAACTAGCTTGCAACATGCGCAAAGCCATGCTTCTGAGAATCCTCCAGGATCTTGCTCAGAAACGGACCATTATTGGTTTGGGGGAGAGGTTGTCCTTTGAAGATTGACAACTTTCTCCTATAAACACCAGACTTTAAGAAAA
The DNA here is from genome assembly GCF_031143425.1 of Pleurodeles waltl. NCBI lineage: Eukaryota > Metazoa > Chordata > Amphibia > Caudata > Salamandridae > Pleurodeles > Pleurodeles waltl. Next base: position 138,376,618 of record NC_090448.1, read on the forward strand.
CTAAAACTTTTAAGCAATCCTTCTCAGGAAATGCTTCTAAGATATAGAACTCTATCTCACCAGATATTAGGCCAATCTGTTCGATGAAGCTTTAAAAAAAAACGAAGAATCCTGCTACTGTAATGCTACTTCCAAACGTGAAACACCTATTTCTTTTTGATCTGGTATTGTATCTGACAATGGTTTTATTTTAAATCTATTTATTCTAATGTAGCTTAGATATGATATAATATATATGACAAGTAATAGATATGATGTGATATATAATATCATGTGATATGATACAATCGGATATTATATTATAATATATTTTCTACTGTTTGTATGCAACTGTTCTATATAAAGTGTTTTACCAGCCAATGGTTCTTTTCCATGCTATATAAAACTGCTAATAAATAAATTAACAGAGATGGCATTTCTTATATGTATCGAAATGAAAATACCTCAGATTACTTAACTGATTAAAAGTCAGAAGAAAAGTCACAATCCACGTTGACTTGAAAGCTTTCACTGGAAATCTAGTAACCTCCAGGGCATCATACATCAACATGAAGGCATAGCTGAATGTTGCTTACAGAGATATTTAAGATTATTCATCAAGCAAAGGACCACAGCAAAATGTGCATGTACATGTCAATGAGGAGCAGAGATAGAATTGTGGCTTTGGTGCATTTGTGATGCATTCTAGTAAGCGAAGTAGACATGTCATACTTCAGTAGTGGTGGTAGAAAATGGATTTTGAATAATCCAGACTGTTCAGTGCCTTAGTCGTTCTCCATGAAATGGAGAACGGACCAGATATACTGATGGAGAGAGAAACAAGGTCTTGGAAATTATACTAGCAGGAGCTGCCATTTCGAGAAGAGAAGTTAGGAAAAGAAAATACATTGAAAGACGAGTGACTACTAGGCATCTTACTTTTGCATCCAAAAACATGACCATATTACCTTAGTGTTAAAGAAATTAGATTGGCTATCTGTGAAAGCTAGAATCAAACTCAAAATCGATTCTATTACATATAAAACTGTCTACATAAGGAAGCCTCTCTACTTTGCTACCATCCTCATTCATCTACGGAGTCAATAGGACTAAGCACTAGAATCTCCCAAACACCCGAATTCCCTGGAATACTCTGTTGTAATAACACTAATCCCAAGTAATTCCTAGCACTCCAGAGAGAGACCTCAAAACATACCTGTCCCTTTGCTTTTCTGGCAACTCCACTCTCTGATGGCTCATCATCCATATTGTGGATACATCGCTTAGACCTTAAGTTAACCCAATTGGTCTCTGCTCCAGGATATTTTCCTGCCTTCTCCCACCTCCCTTTTGTCACACTATGAAGGTGCTCCCTCCCCAACTCCCTCCTCACCTAGTGCGTCGCTAGGTCCAGAGATGGATCGCTTCCCCTCCACTCAATCCACACAGCTCCTGGAACAAGAAGTGAAGGAAAACAGATGTCCGGAGGGCCGGGATACAAAAACAACAACAACGCCAAAGGACTTTTGCTTGCAGGAACGGAGACCCAAAAGTGACTCCCCAACCGACGAATTCCTTTGGATGAACCCGAGAGATCAACCTGAAGGAGGGCAGAACAGTATCTCTTCTTTCCCCAAGGATCATGGCGGGAGATTGGCAAGAATTCTAAGAAAAGTAAAGAGAACAAGAGAAAATCATCACCTGGTCACAGTCAAGCCACATACACAGTATGCTTCCTAAGGAAGAGAAGGCAGGAGAATCATTGTTATTGTTGCAGTGAACACATATCTGCTTGTAATAAATGCCAAAATTCTGCCACGACCTAAGCCTCCTAAACCTTATTTCCGACCCACCCTTCAACACACACTTTTGCCAAAGATGTGAATTTGCTGAGAGGCCTGGCTAATACTTCACCAGAGAAAGAAGGGGAAAATAGGGAAGGAAGAGAGTGAACACCAACAAGTTTGCTGTTGCGCGTTGGTGATGGCAACCTGGACTGGAATGGCAGCAGCTGAAGGAGGGGCCCAAAACTCGCTCTTCCACGTGAGGAGTGAGCTGAATATGTGTGAGAAGGGTACAGAGATCAGTAAGCAGACATATTGTAAATGTCTAATTTCAGAGAAGACCTCAGCATGCCAATAAGCTTACCCAAATCCTCAGTGGCTACACCAGTGGTGAGAGCAGGCATTGATCTGGATATCGGCAATGCTACCCAAGATGCCCAAGCATTGGAAACCACTGTGTAACAGCAGATGGTCAAAATACTGACATATAATACAACACAAACACAAAAGCCAAAAGGGTAGCATGGAAAGGATCCAGGTGGGAACTGGAGAAGGACAAAAACAATAAAACAAGAGGATGCCAATACAGGTGAACTAACTAACAAAGTGAAGAGCCAATGCAACTACAAGTTGTTGCCAGTTGAACAGGCTAGGATGTAAAGCTGCTCAATACTCTTCTGCTTCCATTGATCTGGAAATGAATTACAATCTGGAAGTCCCACCCTATGGTGATAAGCGGACTATTTTTCCAGCTTTACAGTAACCTGTGTTCTACAAAGAGAGGACCAGGTAATGGTGGTCTGTAACCCTTGGGGGAAACCATGTTATAAGAAAATACAGCATAGGATGCAATAGTGAAGTGAATTTGGTCCCTTGATTTAAGTGAAGAAGAATAGAAAAGCCAGATCCCTGAGTATGCCCAGCTTTCTCACTTTGCTACTTTGCATGGCCGGATTGCAATGGGTTTCTCAAGGGACCAATTTTCTCAAGTCACGATTTCTAATTTTAAAGTGACAAGCATAAGGTGGTTGCTTTCATTCAATTGTCCACTCTGAGGAAGCAGAGCAAAAGACAGAGGATTCCAGGTCAAAGTGATTTCCCAGCTTCAGGATGATCTGTGTGCCATCAGTGTATTTTAAGAAGGTGAGGGTGAAAGACTGAAGACTTACAAAATGCAGGGAGCCACCAGGGAGCCAGTTGTGTGACTTGCTTTGAGGAGCTGTTTGAGGTTGTTGGCGGCGAGCGGTTTGAAGGAGAACGATGTGGCTTATGGTCTGGAGCAGTGAGTCTTGAATGGTGGAGATTTTGATAGATGTTCTTCCAGTAACGTGGTGTGGAAGTAGCTGTCCAGGGCTTCGGTTGTAGAAATGAAACGGGTTGCTAACAAACTGGAGAGTTGTGGATGGTGTCAGACGGGTTTCATGCTGAACTCCAGAATTCAGCAGAGATTTAATGGAGTGGTCTAAAAGGACAGGTTACTTTGGAAATGTGGGTCTTGTAATGAAATCACTTTAATTTTAAATGCAGTGGCACTGGATGTGAAGCTCATAATTCCTACTGTACGTTTTCTTGAAAGTATTTCCACAGCAATTTTGTACAGTTAAGACTTTAGACAGTCAAATGTTTTCAGTGGTGGCTTGTCCATAGGATCATTAGGGCATTGCTTCCCACTATGAGCTATAAACCACATCCACAGACGTGTTTAGAATAATTTAGTATTTTTTTCTCATAACTTTCAACTCCCCTTCGTCCCTTAATGACTCATCATGGGTCCTTTCGAGTCTGTGGTCCTCATAGCATTGGGTGTGGTGGAGGGCATGGGCCATTATGTTAATTGACACTATCAGCTCAACAAGACACTGAACTGAAGTACACATGTTGAGCTTACCGGTCTATTTCCACAGCTAGGTGGGAAAGCATACTTCATGCCTGCAGAACCTGTGCTGTTTCAGGGAGCTGGGGGGCCGAGGGGTCAGAGACACAGTCCCGCTGTCTCCTATGAAGAACTGGGTTTGTCTGTCCAGCAATTCCCAGTGCTGCTCTCATGTTATTTATTGCAATAAACAGCATGAGAGTAAGGTCAGGATTGGCAAAGGAGGAAGGCATTTGTTACCACTGTCCAGTGCATGCTGCACAGTCGTGACAGATAGAGCATGGGCAGGATAATTCCACAACATGGCCAGTCACCATGTGGTTGTAATTTGAAGCCACATAGCATCTGTCCCTCAGTTTGGCTATGTACTCTCTCTCCTTTATGCTCAGCATCAGTAAGAGCACTGTGTGCAAAAGTGTGGGAGTGCGAGAACGCCACTGAGCGATCTGCATATCTTCTGTCATTGGCTTGTAAGTGCATATCTGCACTGCAGGCCCTGCCTTAGACCGTCCTGGCCTACTTTGTCTCTGGCACAGTGTGCTGTTCTGCCTGAGGCTAGTCTGTCAAGCATCCTTCACAATGGGGATATTTATGAGAAACGCATTTCCTGGATTGGCTTCATGTTTTCCAGTTTTTATTTTTATTTTAATGTATGAAGTATGTTGTGGTATGTTTGGCTTTTTGAAGTGGTCATTTAAAGAAAACTGACTTTCAGGGGAAATTGTATGTACTAACATTTAGGGAAGGCTACCTTGGAAATCATGTTGTTTCCATAAGCCTTACATGTTAGTCTAATGTCAGTTGATTGATGGTCACTTTGCTTTTGCTTATCGTGCTTCCTGACTACTACAAATGTCAGTCCTCTGTGTTTTATGGCTGTCCAGTTCTTAGGTGTGTGTGGTTCAGTTATTTGCCCTTAAAAAGTCAGTGGTAGGAGCTAATATATTGCATCTATAAGTGTCTCCAGTATTGCATTATAGAAGTGTGGCTAAAATGTGAATGTGATTGTAAATGAAAATGTACTGCAATACTGAGTCAAAAGTTGCAGTAATGACATTTTTAACTGCTGCTGGTTGTCACTGTGGCCTTTGGCGGTGAATAAGATAGAAGCAACTGAAGAGCACAGAGGGCGAATTTCATTCATAAACTGATGATAATCTTGGTCTTTCAGGTGATTGGCATAGTCTGTCAGAAGGTAGACTACGGTGGCAGCCTATGGCGTTGTGTTAACTGTAGGTGAGGGTTTGCTTCCTGTTATGGTTAGTAAAGATAATTTTGAGGGTATGTCAGTGTGGATTTTTGGGTCTAAGACCAGTTGGTACAAATTCAAGCTTTAATGTCAGCAAAGCGTAATCAGGTTTGAGATTGGTTGGTTTGTCAAACCAGGAACTGAGGTCGCCAAAGATAGGTTGCTGTGGATGAAGGTGATGTCGACAAAGTCAAGAAATTCTTCCAAGAATGTTGGTTGTTGTGTGTGGAGTGGAGCATCTGTTAGTCAACATTTATTGAAGAGGAGATTCAGGTGGATGGTAAGCACAAGTATGGATTTATAATTCGCCACTAAGAAAACAGCAAGCTTGTGGTATGCTGGAAAGCCATAAACACAGGCATGTAGGTCTGGAAAGTAACAATTAGAGTAAGAACTAAGTACTTTGAAAAGCACTTGTTACAGAATCTATCAATAGTAAGAGGTCTGGGTGAATATGGGAGTGCCATGATCCTTAGATGTGCTCCCAGTCACTAACATGGGAGCAACATTCTGTTTAGATTCTAATTTAGACACCAATTACCTTTGTATCCCCAAAAGAAGAACATTATAAAAGAACTGCACATAACTAGTAGTCCCCGAAGCTAGAAAAAGTTAAAATGCCCACAGGTAAAATCGTCTGCTCATGATATCATCTGTAGAAGCACTTAGGGCCAGATGTATCAAGCAATTTTGCATTTGCAAACGGTACGAATCGCAAAATTCGGCCATTTGCGAATGCAAAAATGCCTTTCAAGATGTATGAAAGGCATTTGCTGTGCAATTTTAAGGAATCGCAAAAATAGTGATTCCTTAAAATTGCGACCCCATTTAGAGAATCACAAATTGCGATTCTCTAAATAGGAAATCGCAAATGGGGAATTCCTATTTGCGATTTCCAAAACACATGTATCAAGCATTTCCTAAATGGAATTGGGCATTTAGGAAATGCAATTACCACCAAATCCAATTTGGTGGTATGCATGTGCAATTTTTTAAAATGCATTATAAATGCATTTTAAAAAATGACATGTAGCGCACACATGCCCCTAGGGCAAGTGTGTGCTTCACATGTCCGCAAATATTTTTTTGGGGTGCATCAGAGGGGATCTTAGGCCCCCAGCACCCTGGGGGTTTGCATTACCTAATTTGCAAATTCCAAAATGGAATTCGCAAATTGGGAAATGCAAAACCATTCGCACCTATGGGCCTACAGGCCATAGGAATGAATGGAGTCCCATTCCCTAATTGCGATTCGGTAATAGCAATTGCAAATTTTAAGAAATCGCTTTTACCAACTCGCAAATTTCATACATCCCAATTTGCATTTCTTAAATAGCAATTTCTTCAAATTCACTATTTAAGAAATGCAAATCGGGAGCTTGATACATCTGGCCCATAGATTCTTCCTAATGTAGACATATTTGTTCTTTTATTCTATCAGGGGTCTACTGCCTGAGTTGCTAAATCTAGATAGAAAGAGGTTTGCCCCAATTTGACTTTATCACTCGACTAAGCTTTGTGTGATTATGGACATATCACATTATGTCCTTGGGCATCAACTAATACATGTATGCGATGAAAAACATGGAATAATTGTAAGGCATATTATATGTAACATATTCTCATTATTTCGTCTCATTTATCACCTATCATCTCGACACCTACTATTTGTAACGATGTTGATGTCTGTAACTTAGTCTATCGCCCTGTTTCCATGTGCAGATTTCTCACAGAAATATTTTGTTTACAAATAAATACATTTTCGCACAACCTGAATGGTCTCACCCTATGATTGTTCTGAATTTAAAAGTGCAACGTAAGCCATTTAGCAACAACATTTTCAGTAGTCTGTACAGATACACATAATTCATCGTGGCATACTTCGTGTTTTGTAGAATAGTGTTCGTTTTTTTAGTTTCACCCGCCATCTTGTCACGAGCTGTTCATTATCAGCCCTTTTGAAAAGCTTTTCAATAATAATGACGTCAACATCCCAGTGTATTCTAAAGATCCATAGCTGCGGGCGTTTACGGAGAGAAAACTGTCTCTGTCAATCACATTTTTAGATCAGTCACTCTTGAAATGTAATACACGTGTGAGCGAGTTACAAGTCAGTAGCGGCGAGGAACATAGCGAGATCCCGCATTTGTGGTACTGATGTTGTGCTTGAATGCACCGATAACCTCAGTAGTCAATTATTATCTGTAATCCTCTGAAGGTTTTTTATCGTAGGTGTTCTCACGCCCAGTAATGTATACCTCTCACGAAGTAATACGGCTCGAGTTCTGTTATTCATACAAAACCTGTCAAATTCCTATCTGATAATATTTATAACATATTACAGGTCGAAAGCTACCCTTCGCCTACTCTGGGTATTTAATAGTGTTTATAAGTCAAACTGAAATGAGTTAGATACATAACAATATCCTGCCTTTTTAATATACATACTGCCATGTTCATTTTACCCCATCGCAAACTTTAATTGTATTCACTTGTTTACCAATCTCAAAAGGATGAAAAGTTGAGAAAGCCATTTGTTCTCAGTTTCACGATCTCCTGGTTACATAATCCGAGATCTAGTCTGCAGATCTGCAGGCTAAACCCACTATGTGTTTTGCACGTCTGTGAATTGATATTTGTGATATCATGGGTGATGTCACGAAACATGTAATAGGAAAGGTTATGGTTGCACAGCTACCTCAACAGGAGAGTTTTCGGAGGCTTGAGTTTTGGGACAGAATATATTAATAGCTGCCTAGCTGTGAAGTATAGGGTAGCACATTTTTTGAGAATTATGTATTTTTTCGTTTGTTTTGGAATAACATAATTTTATGCTTAAAAATGAAGTCAAGGGTCTGCATCTCATTTTTCATAAGGCTCCATCCACAGGCCACAGAGATGTGATATACAGGGAGTGCAGAATTATTAGGCAAGTTGTATTTTTGAGGATTAATTTTATTATTGAACAACAACCATGTTCTCAATGAACCCAAAAAACTCATTAATATCAAAGCTGAATATTTTTGGAAGTAGTTTTTAGTTTGTTTTTAGTTTTAGCTATGTTAGGGGGATATCTGTGTGTGCAGGTGACTATTACTGTGCATAATTATTAGGCAACTTAACAAAAAAATATATATACCCATTTCAATTATTTATTACCAGTGAAACCAATATAACATCTCAACATTCACAAATATACATTTCTGACATTCAAAAACAAAACAAAAACAAATCAGTGACCAATATAGCCACCTTTCTTTGCAAGGACACTCAAAAGCCTGCCATCCATGGATTCTGTCAGTGTTTTGATCTGTTCACCATCAACATTGCGTGCAGCAGCAACCACAGCCTCCCAGACACTGTTCAGAGAGGTGTACTGTTTTCCCTCCTTGTAAATCTCACATTTGATGATGGACCACAGGTTCTCAATGGGGTTCAGATCAGGTGAACAAGGAGGCCATGTCATTAGATTTCCTTCTTTTATACCCTTTCTTGCCAGCCACGCTGTGGAGTACTTGGACGCGTGTGATGGAGCATTGTCCTGCATGAAAATCATGTTTTTCTTGAAGGATGCAGACTTCTTCCTGTACCACTGCTTGAAGAAGGTGTCTTCCAGGAACTGGCAGTAGGACTGGGAGTTGAGCTTGACTCCATCCTCAACCCGAAAAGGCCCCACAAGCTCATCTTTGATGATACCAGCCCAAACCAGTACTCCACCTCCACCTTGCTGGCATCTGAGTCGGACTGGAGCTCTCTGCCCTTTACCAATCCAGCCACGGGCCCATCCATCTGGCCCATCAAGACTCACTCTCATTTCATCAGTCCATAAAACCTTAGAAAAATCAGTCTTGAGATATTTCTTGGCCCAGTCTTGACGTTTCAGCTTGTGTGTCTTGTTCAGTGGTGGTCGTCTTTCAGCCTTTCTTACCTTGGCCATGTCTCTGAGTATTGCACACCTTGTGCTTTTGGGCACTCCAGTGATGTTGCAGCTCTGAAATATGGCCAAACTGGTGGCAAGTGGCATCGTGGCAGCTGCACGCTTGACTTTTCTCAGTTCATGGGCAGTTATTTTGCGCCTTGGTTTTTCCACACGCTTCTTGCGACCCTGTTGACTATTTTGAATGAAACGCTTGATTGTTCGATGATCACGCTTCAGAAGCTTTGCAATTTTAAGAGTGCTGCATCCCTCTGCAAGATATCTCACTATTTTTGACTTTTCTGAGCCTGTCAAGTCCTTCTTTTGACCCATTTTGCCAAAGGAAAGGAAGTTGCCTAATAATTATGCACACCTGATATAGGGTGTTGATGTCATTAGACCACACCCCTTCTCATTACAGAGATGCACATCACCTAATATGCTTAATTGGTAGTAGGCGTTCGAGCCTATACAGTTTGGAGTAAGACAACATGCATAAAGAGGATGATGTGGTCAAAATACTCATTTGCCTAATAATTCTGCACTCCCTGTAAAAGTAAGCTTCAGCAGCAGCAGTCGTTTTTGGCCTATGCATGTTGAACTACATGAGTCTTCAAGCTTCAGTAATGCACAGAAGAGGCAGAATCTGAGCAGCAGACAGGGCAGTTTAAAGGGGGATGTTTAATTCCCACATATTCTGTGGATTGCACTGCCGCTGCCAATGCTGTACTAATATTGTATGCCAAAAAAGTAATGACTATCTTCTCATTTAAGAAAAGCCAAGAGGGGACACGAGCAGTGCAGGGTACCAGGGAGAAGGGTAACTGCAAGCTCAAGGAGGCTACTGAGCAGAAGCAACACAAAGTCAAGTGTGCAGCTCAGGGTCAAAGGAGGTGGCACCACAAAAGAGTGATGCCAGGGCACGGTCAAAAGTTTGACAGGGATGAAAATTGGCCAATTGGCAGGTTTGCAAAAGGGGTCTAGACGGCCAGTGCAGGGCACAATTGTCACAGAAACCTGTGCTAAACATTGGCAGGCGCTCAGCCCTGGGGATTCTTCCTGGCAGCTGGTCTGAATGTGCTTAGTGGATGGCAATGTGCAGTCTGTACCACAGTGGAGGTCCTCTGACAGTGTCAATGAGTCACTCGTGGGCTTAGAAACCGCAATAGAAATGCCGTCTTCGGCAGTGGTGGAGTGTGCTAGAGTAGAAGAAACACGCACTACAGCTGAAGAGAGGCGGGTCAGTCCATTCCACAGTGGGGCATAGAAATACCAATGCACTTCTTTATACACCAGACAGTGTGTTAGCAGTGCTACTTCTATTTCCAAGCGCCACAAAAAAGGGTTTCTGCTCCCCCTCATCACCCCGAATATGGATGCCTGCATGGAACAGCAGCAAAGCTTTGTGAGGTAAAATGCTTGCATTATGCATGTTTTCTATGGCAAATTGTTTTTTCGATTTAAACCAATGAGTAGGGGTCTTGCTCTTTAAACTATACCATTAACTCTCTATATATCTCTTCTTAAACAACACGTCATATTCAATGAATAACTTATCTCCCTCGCACACAATCGTGCAATAATTTTTTTTTTAGTTCCAAGACAGTGGCCGCAACAGGTGCAGCTCCTCCGCAAGGGCAGAGGAGCGGTGCCCCCGCCAGCAGCAGCAGCTGCAGACTTTTTACCAAAAACGATAAAAGGAGTGGGGCCACAGGCTGTGACGTGTTCTATGTATTTTTGGACAGCCATCTCGGGCCAGCCAAACACACATGCGCAGTGTGCTCTCGAGAGCAGGCACAGGCTCCCAGTCTGCCTGGGAGCACCCTGGCTGGGCGCTCCCACCCAATCCTGACGCTGCTCTGGGATCCTGTTCCTGCAGCCTGCGGGAGAGGAGCAGCACCGAGGTGACGACGGCCGCTATGAGGATTCAGGAAAGTTTTTTTTATTATTATTAATTCCCCAGTACACCCCCCCCACACACACCCGTGAGCACGCCACACGCCCCTAATTAACACTGCGAACCTTGGTCTGCAATGATAAGGTTTAATGTGTGAAAGTTTATTTACTTTCACACTGGGAGCACATGTATCACTTAGCAATGATATAATGATTTGTTTTCACATTAGGGAAAGGCTTCACCTTTTTGAAGTGTAGCTTCATTTTCATTCTGTTTTCAAGCACACATTGTTAATGTGGATTATATTCATGTTTTTATATTGTTATTGTCTATTTTTCATATGTAGAATGTTTTTTGTTTTGCTAATAACTTAGGTGTCATTTGACACATCGTCACAAAAAAAGTTCTGGGTCATTCATCAAGCACAGATTGGGAAAAAGGGGAGGTCCCCAAAATGCAATTTCCCCATTCAATCTGAATAGGAGATTTTAGTGAGGGCTACAACCATTACTGTTGAATGGAGATATACCAAATTTGTCAGAAAACTAGATGCAAAATGTACAAAGGATTTTTGTTATTGCAAAGCCCCTGTTTCACAGAATCAGGATAACTCAAAATTGGAGGTAACCCATTCACAAATGGGGAGAGGTCCCTTCAGGACACCTTCCTCTTTGCAAATGTTTAAAAAATATTTTATAAGAGTAGGCAGATTTCCTTTAAGGAAAAAAAGATTGCTTTATTTAAAAACAGTCATAGATGTGGCGGTCTGCTGACCCCAGACCACCTTCTCTGTGATGGCAGCAAGTTCCAGTGGGTCACAAATTGAGACCAACCTCTTCAATATTCTGCTTTATAAACAATCCATATTTAATTCATTACAGGTGTCAAAAAGGGGGAATGGGAGCAGACAAAGAAAAAAAATCAGGTTATGCTGATCAATACATCAAAAAGTGAATGCATGCATCAGCAGCCAGAGGTTCAACAAACACAATTCAACATATGGATCAAAGCTTCAGATACTGGATATGTACTTTAACCTAATTGTTGCCATACTCAGTAGCAACTCACAAGGGATAATAACTCATGTTCAGCCTTTCATTAATATAGGATTCCATAAGAGAGCACCAAAAATAAGTCTTCAGTCATATTGCAATAATCCCCAGGGTCCGTTTCAGACCACTATACCCTAAGGTGCTTTGAATGCGTAAAGTGCTCAAGATACCGAAAGTGCTGGGGAGTACCCACATTAGTGTAATGCAGTAAAAATGTATTTGAATATCAAACAGTTGACATATCACCTCTCCAACTGTAGCTTCAAGGAGTAACTGGTCATCTAGTTTAAGACTCTCCCATCTGGTGGCAAGAATTAACCCAATCTGCAAGCAAACCTCAAAATGTCTTTCCCTTCCGCCTTGCCTTTCTTCCCTTGAGCTCATATAGCATATTCTCTAGATTAACATTGAGAGGAGGCACCCAAGCCATTGCTGAAAGGATGGGGGGGTTGTGGATCAAGCCATGCTGCAGCTATAAAAATACGACACATGGCCATTGCAATACAAATCAAAGATTCCCCCTCAGTAACATCCAGTGTCTCTTCTTCCCCCAGGACCATTGTTTTAAGTACCAAGCTGGTGTTTAGCACTTCCCCCAAGAATTTAGAGCTCTCTAATTTCAGTGGATCTAACTTAGGACAGATAGAAAACATATGTACAAGATACACTTCGGAAGATTGATAGTGTGGACAGCATATTCCACTCAGGACCTCCCCACACTTAGCAATCTTTCCAGGGGTAATGTATAAATGAAAGATTGTTTTACATTGCTGCACCTAAAGCCCCGATGAGCAAATTATTGTGCAACTGAGCCCCAAAGACTCAAAAACTATGATCATCTGTATCGAGTCTTAGTTGCCACTTGCTATCATGCTTCTATAAATCGTCATGTAGGCCAGAGCTAAGGATTGAATGCATCAGACAGACTGAACATTTCTCAACCCCTATCAACACCTCCAAGAGCGGGACCTTAGAAAATCTGACCAGACCACCAGTTTTCTTATACAAAAAAATCACAGATCTGTAAATACCTAAAGTAATCTCTGTCGTTTAAATCAAACCAACCCCAGAGCTCCTCAAAGGATACCAATCTGCTCCTTGAAAAAGATCCCTTAATTTTCAAAGCCCCTGCTACCCCATCTAGCCAGACAAGCATCCTGAAATATATTTGGTAGGAAGGGATTCTTGAGGACCGGGGAGTACCAATTAAGTCTATCTAGCCCCTCTTTTTTCCACCAGGTGGTCCAACCCCTAAAGGCAGCCTCAAGCACCTTAAATCAAACCTTTTTTATAACAGCTAGGTTCTACCAGCGTTAGCAAGCTGCCATTCAACACACACTGGCCCAATTAACAGCTCATAAATATTTGGTATATAATCTTGCACCACCTCTTTGCTTACAATAAGATGCCTCATGTGTTAAAGGGCAGCAGCCAGCTGATATAGCCTTAAATTCAGAAGGGACCACCTGTCCCTTTCCCTGGGTAAGGACAAATACTTCCTCGCCCTCCTAATCTTACTATATGACCAGATAAATCTGGTGATGAGGAATCAGCTCTAAACCATGATCTTTCAAATTCGGGATAGCCCTAAATACATAAAGAACATTCAGTAGAAATAGCATTTTCACAAAATTGCAACCCCCTATTAAGGATAAATGCAAGTTATTCCATCTTACAAAATCTTGCTTAGCTTTCCCCATTATCAGAGCCATATTTAACTTGACTATCTGATCAAATTTGACGCTAATACAGATCCCCAAATGCACTCCATGCTCAACCATCCGAGCATCTTGGGTAGTCGTGTAAATATTTACAACCAGCTGTGTTTTAATACTATTCATAGAGTACCCTGAGAACTCTCCAAACGTATGTGCTTCCGCCTCAATTCCAGGAGTGCAGCATCCGGATTGGCAGGTACAACTGCCACACTATCCGCATAAGCTAAAATGTTCGTATTTCAGCCACAGTGCCATACTGGTAGTACAACTGGGTAGCTTCTAGCTTGTGAAGAAGGGGATCAATGTATAGCACAAAGAGTAATGGGAAGGAGGGGCACCCCTGCCTGGTGCCTCTTTCAATATATATAGGACCAGACTGAGCTCCCATCAGCTGCATTCAAGCAACAGGTTTATAATAAATAGCCTGCAGTGCTTTGATAAATCTCCCTCCTAGTCCGAGCAAGCCCATGACTTTCCACAGATATTCCAAGTTAACCCAGTCAAATTATTTCTCAGCATCCAACAGGGCCAGACCCATGGACTCACCTGTGACATTAGTAGCAACAAAGAGTGGCATGACCCTACGAATAAAATTGGTGGTGTCCCTTCCAGGGATAAAGCCATGATGTTTAGTAGAAACTAGTTTAGTAATAACAGAACTCAGTCGAGTTGCCAGAACTTTGGAATAAATCTTTACATCACTATTTATTTATTAAAGTTATAGGTCGATATGACCCCGGGTCGTAAGGGACCTTTCCTTTCTTTAGGAAGGCTATGATATTAGCCTTTGACCAAGATTCTGGAGGCCTTTAACCCTGTTACAGTTGTACATGAATCTCCAGCATAACCAGGAGAAGTGCAGAGCAAAAGACTAGTGGGATTTGGTCAGTCCCCACAGCCTTCCCTGATGGCAGTTCTTGAACCGCGGATTGTTTTTCTTGAGTTTCACCCCTAGGCCATTGCACTCCTCCCAAATAATTCTATCCAATCTCACACTACCCAAAAACAATTCTATATTTTGTTCCCCCATTGTAGGCAGAGCACGATAATAACTCCTGAAAACTTCTCTAATGTTTCCAGGATCCAAGGCCAAACCACCCTGCATATCCCTTATTTCAATAATTAGGCCGGCTGCCACTTACTGGCAAGTATGTACTGCTAAGAGATGTCCTACCCATTTATTGTTCTCATAGCATTCCTGCTGTCTGGAGAAAAAATTCTCTGCTGCCTTTTTAGCCATGATATCATTGATTGTAGTATTAGCAATTGCATCTTGCTGCTGGGCAGCATCAAGATCCAAGCCATCGGCTACCATAGAGGCTCGAAGACCTTCTGCCCGACCATGATTCTAATGTGATTCCCTGATAAAAGAATGGATCTGTTTCTGGCAGCTCAGACTATACCTAGGGGTTTCCCCATGGACACCTGCTTTAGAATGCATCCCAAACGACTCCTGCTGGGGCACTGCCACTGTTGTATTTCAGAAATTCAGGTATCCACATATTCATATGCTGGTCGTAAGCTGGATCGATCAGAAGACCTCTCTCAAAGGACCAGCTCCATCCGTTCCTTTTGAACCCTTCCAGGGTGAGTTCTATTACCAAAGTATTATGGTCAGACATGTACCAGGGGAATAGCTCTATACGTGCCCCTGTTAGCCAATCTGAAGTCAGGAAAAAAATTATCTAAGCGGGCTGGAGAGCAGTGCGGAGCTGAATAAAACGTAAAGCCGGGATCTGGCACTTTAAGCTAATTCCAGGCATCCACCAGGCCATTCTCCTTTTCAAAGTTACAGAGAGGTCTATAAACACTGGGATTATGAACTGCTACAGGCCGGATTTAGAACCTGCAATCTCCCTCAAGACTGTCCAAGATCCATTAAACTTCAGTTTACCACACACAACATAGGGAACTGGCCAGGCCGCAAGTTCCACTGATAAAAATATCTAGCACAACCGGCTCATATAATACTGGGCCATACAGTGAGCACAAGGTAAAAGACCCTGTATTATATTGGCATTCTGTTATAGCCCATCTCCCTTATTTATCTGCAGAGCAGTGGATACAGTCACACACCTTGCCACGGGCAAATATAGCAAACCCCTAGTCCTTGGTTTCTGAACAGTGCTAACCACGAGAGTCAGACCCAAAGTTTCTAACAAATGCCTATTGGCACAATCTATATGCATCTCCTGGAGACAGTAAATATCTGCCCTCAAAGCTTTTAGATCCTCTGCTACCCTTTTTCTTTTCCCAGCGCCGTTCAAGCCACTATGTTTATAGAAGCTATGCGCAATTTAGCCACAATCCCAGTACAACCCATCACCTTAAAAGAGGCTGCAATATATTTGACCACGCCACTTCCATTCTTGCAGATCATTCGTGCCCTCACAAAGGGCCACTTCCTTTCTTCTCCATAACCAATCTTCTTCCCTGCTGTATTGTTTTCTCCTCCCTACTACCAACGCTGTGACTGCATCCTCACTCCCCTTCCCATGCATGTCTTTTATGTGGATCCCCCACCCCTATCCCTACGTGACCCGACCACTCTTGTCTTGCTTCCCCCAACCCACCTCAGCCCAGCCCCTTCAGCAACCCAAACCCCTCCTCAGCCTCACCTTTCTCCCACCCCGCCACCTAAGGCAATCAGGCCTCCATGGCCTGAATGATGGGTCCCCTTTGTGCTACTGCAGGCTCCTCCAACCAGCTCCCGTGTTCAATATCTAATCATCAAATCATCCACAAATCAATATAAAGGAAGAGAATAGAAGAAGGGTGCAAAGCTTACACCTTACCAAACTAGTAAAAACATTAATGCTTTTGCATAAGACTCTTAGCTTATCTGCGAATCTAGTTGATACAATCAATCCCAAA
Source organism: Pleurodeles waltl (assembly GCF_031143425.1). Lineage (NCBI taxonomy): Eukaryota > Metazoa > Chordata > Amphibia > Caudata > Salamandridae > Pleurodeles > Pleurodeles waltl. The sequence goes on from NC_090448.1 coordinate 138,392,960, forward strand.
ACTAAACATATTCTGAGCATGACCAATCATACTCTAGTCTTAATCCACCAGAACGAATACCTGAGCTACATTAAGAACGGAGCCGGTGTTCCACCAAGACATAAGCAAGTGCACATGCATATTGACTTAAACTTAGTATAACCAAATGGCAACCAGAGAAGCCCAATATTTAATCTAATTATGTAGGGCCAAATCGTTCAACTATTCTTTAGCCAAGATCTTAGATGTAAAAGTTCCAGTTTTCCCCTTAAATTCAATTTTCAGCAGATGGGCAGGGGTGGATAAAAAAGCTTCTCCTGGCTTCTTGGGAGGATTTAATCATCTGTCTTAGTCTCCACCTGCGCTCCATCGTGACCTGGCAGAAGTCAGGATGCACAAAAAATGAATGTCCATTAAAACATCTCTGAGCATCAGACTTTTTGGAAAATGGCTTGCCTAAGTAGAAGGTTCCCAAAAAATACAAGCATTGCTCTTGGATGTTTCTCATTTTCACCTTCAGGTAGACCCAGCTTTTTTCACATCATCAACAACCTGTGCACTCTCTACACTTCTGACTCCCAATCCCAGGACATGGGATCAGGGAAGGCGTTTTTAAGGAGGTCATTCATCAATACCTGTATGTCATTGCCTTCAGCCCCTTCTTTTATCCTAAGAAAGCGTAAGGTTATTCTGGTGGGAGGCAAGATGGCGAACAAGTAGTGCCATTTGTTTGCAGGCTTTCCCCCTGGGCTCCACACTGCTATGCTGTGAGATTGCAGTAGGATGAAGAGGAAGTGGAGACGCAGGGATGATGCTCCTCTTTAGCGGCTGTGGGAGACACGCGGCTCTGCAAGCTACGCCACTGAGGAAAATCAAACACCAGAGAAATGGGATCTGGATGGTGCGCCCGGCTGATGACACCATTGTCTTCGTACTGATTTGTCTCAGGACACACGTCCACCCCCATAAAGCTTGTGGTTCCGGGCTGAGTACTGTTGTGTTCACCTTTGGCTCAGTGGTGGATGGCACTGAGGCAGCTGGTGAAAGTATGGTGCCAAAGAGCATCAGAGCAGCCAGGGACAGACTGAGGGTGGAGCTCCTTGAGCACACATGGCACCTGGAGCAGCGGAGGGAGCTGGATGGCAGAAGCAGGAGCGGGCTAGGTAGGCAGGCTCAACTAGACTGTACAAAACCTCCTACAACTGCAACAGTTGATGCTGCTCCTAAACCCCTGATTACTGCTGACTCTGCATTACTCCTGCAATGTGAGGCCCCGCAGCCAGCTATCACAGAGTTTTTCACACTGGGGCACAAATCAGTTCGCATAGGGTATTGCCCCCCACGAGGGAGCAAACAGGAACAGCAATGCACATGAAAGAAGGAGGGGGCCCTATATCATCTGAGAAAAGCAGGGATCATGTTCTGGAAGGGCGTGTGGTGCCAGGAAGGGTGCCAGCTAAAAATATGCAATTAATTCATCCCACTGATAGTTCTGTGGCAAGAAGGACTATGGGGTGGGGGCAAACATCATGAAACAGGCTTGGAAGAGACACAGATGCAGATGCAGCCTGAAACAGGGCCATCTAAAGGCAATAGTTTGGGAAAGTCTGATCTTTCTCTCAGCATAATTGGCCCTGATAACTCTTAAAGGACAAGGGGTCAGTCATTTTGCCGTGGGAGGCAAATACATTGCCCAGTGCAACAGCCAGGGCAATCCAGTTGATGAAAGCTTGAAGTGGAGCACAGAAAGCTGTACAAATCTGCATAGATCAGGGAGTCGAAGGGGGCTCACGGAGACTGGATTTAAAGAAGATATGGTTAAGAGTGGTAAAAGTCCAGACCTATCTCGAGAAGGAGGAGGCAAATTCTATTCCCTCACTGTTGGCTCAGAATCTGCCAGTTTCAGCTCCAACCCAAGTGAAGATGAAGCCAGCGCTGATTTGTCGCTTGTCAGTGAAAGCAGTTTATCCATTGCACCAGGATACACAGTGAAGAGGCGGAAACAGCATAGACTGCTTGAAAGTAAGATTGGCACCTGTGGCAGTGTGAGGTAAAGAATTGCAGGAAGCAGTAGCCATGAAACAGGACTATTCAGCCACAAGATTACTATTTCAAGAGGGAGGGCCAGAGCACTTATCTGTATCCAAAGGGGAAAGCCATAACGATCCCATTGCTGAGACCGGTAATTCAATGTTACATCTTATCTATAGCAAAATAGAAGAACTTTAGACAGAAACTCAGACAGAGAGCCAGAGGGCTCGGTTGACCACCATCACTTTCAGGGGACACTAAAGAAAGTGTCAAAAACCTGTGTAAAGATCGGAAAGAAGCTCAACATGATTGAAGAGAAAACATCTCTGGTAGGAGCCGACATTGGGGCCCAAGCAGGCAGGTTGAATCATGAGGGGGAAATTCTCCGACATTATGTGGAAGATGGAGGACTTTGAGAATCGCCAAAGGTGGTGCAAGTTGCTAATTAGGAAAAAGGGGCCAGATATAACTTTTGTGCATTAGTATTAACGATTACTAAATAGCGATTCCCAAAAAATCACATTTTGGTAATCGCTATTGCTAATGTTATGGCATCTGGCCCCTAGATTTTTACCCCAAAAATTTGCTTTTTGACATTTGGTTTAATCCATTCAGTAGTTTTGGAGAAATTATGGTTCAGTGTTTGTAGCTGTATTGACAGTTGGGCTGAAATTTAAAAAATCATGCCTTCTAATTTGGCTGAGGTGGCTTTTTTGGAGTGAGCACTCTGATTGGCTGATCTCAACATGAACATAAATGTTGGGGCGGCCATTATAGGACTTAGCCCCCTGTCCTGAAAATATTTTTAAAATACCATATTGGGGTGCGAGGAGTGTAGGGGTACCCTGAATCCATGGTCCTTGGGGAGGAATATGGGGTGGTCAGAGACGAACCATCCAGGCCAAAATATAAAATAAAAATGTGTGGGGGTCACCACGATCCTGTGGGATGCTTGTCTTCATATTGTCTAACACTTGTGGACCCCGCTGATCGTCATCAAGGGCAGATTCCACCTTGACCTTAGCCAGCCTGACGACAATAAGCATCCGCACGTGAAACTGCATCCATTCTCACACTCTCTGCAACAATTCATGCTTAAGAGCAATCACACCTTGTTTGAGAGCATGTATCTGAAAGTCACTGAACATTTCCCTTATGAAAAAGACCACATCCAACATCTTTTCAAGCAAACAGCCCAAGGAGAACGAAAGAGATAAAAAGTGGAGCATTCTGTGACCTCGTCAAATACTGCAATAGAACACAATAAAATGCTTGTAAGAGAATGCTCTGTACTTTAAATATGGATTAATGTATTACCTAAATCCTTTGATTTTACAGACATATATGTGTTTTGTAGGTAGGGACATGTAACAAAGGTTGTTTCCCAAGTTTGACTCTATAGTGGGCCTCAAATTAAAGCTCTGATAGGTCTGCGACTACGCATCCTGTGATGTCACCTCCTGTACCATCACTCTATGTAGCATCTTTGCGCTTGCAAATAAGTCTCAATACTTGTTTTTAATAAGTTAAAAAGACATGTGGCCGCACTTTGCAGATGGTCATTAGGCAGCTGCCAACGTCTGCCTTAATACTGCATCGGCCCCGGAGACAGTAGTCCAATGCGCCCTGTATTTCTGGCCTGGGTCAGCCGTTTTCATTATTAACAAATATATATTCCATTCAGCAGTAACTTGCATAGCAACCGATTGTAGGTGTAGAGCAGAAGATTCTTGGGTACATGAATGTCAGTAGTCAGTCTCTCGTCTACCATAATCTTGGGGTCATGACTGTCTGCAGTCAGTCACTCACCATCCATAAGCATTTAACTTTGAATTGCAAAACTCTTAAACCTAAACAGACGAGAAGGTATGTATATCAAGACAGTTCTTGCCTCCGTGAATAAAATTAAATTATACATTGTTTGAGACTGCCAGTTGGGTCACCAGTCTTTAAAATAGTACAATATTATCTATAAGTGATACCCACGTAGACATTTCATGTTGATGTTGTGTATTCCCCTCTCTCCCTCTATGGGTTATGGGGCTAGCCCCGTGATGGTGGTTTTATTATTTTAGCTCTTGACCTGTACATCACTCACCGGTCTCACTAGTGAAGGTTACCCCTTTGATCTGAGAGTACTGGAGTTTCTGTTCAGGGCTTCAATAGAAATAGATGATACAAAATAAGAAATTACATTTATGGGCATATATCAAGCTTAGTGACTAAACAGAAGGTCCCTTACTTGCATACCCTTATGTACAACTTGTATTAAAGTTCCCTTTTTTCTTAATGCATTTCTCTGGATTCTGAAAAACTCAGTGAGTTAAGCACCTCCTTGGCTCCTATAGTCAGTTTGGAACCCCAGGAAGCCGGAGTCTCTCCTTCATCCCTTCGAGATGTATTGAGTTGGATAATTGTACTGCTTATTACAGTAATTATAAAGGCAGGAGGACTATGGCACTGGTCATCATGGGCTCACCATGTACATGCTGGTATGAAGAATTTGGTTATGAAAAAGCATCGAGGCTGGAACCTGGAGGTTGGAGAGTATTTCCGGGTCAAGGGTGCAAATGGGTGCCATTGAAATGTGTTAATGAGTGATGTACCCTAGACATCTGTCTTCGTGTAAAGAAGAAAAAAAAAGAGAGCACACAACGAGGCTAAGTTGAAGGTTTGCAGCGCTTTAGAAAACACAAAATAAATAAATGATAAAATAGTAAGAGGTACACCCATGAACGTCAATTCACCAAACTGCCAGGGGTAGCTGAGGTGACATCACACGCCATTTCACCTTTACTTTTACTCACATTCGCTTGTCTACACCTACACACACATTTACACATACACACACACATTCACTTTTCACACACTCTCCCCTGCAAGCATGCACACAACATACATTTAAAATATTTTTCCCCACTTACCTCAGGTGTCTGGGAGGGCCATATTCCAGAAAATTGTAATTAATTCTTTAGTACACTAATAATAAATAATAAAATATAATTTACTAGAAGTGTCGCAAAGGCAGTGCTAGGGGTCGCAGCTGCGACCCCGGGCGGTCCCTAAATGACGTCCTGGGGTACACCCGGCAAATTAGGGGCGGTCGGAGAGAGGGTGGAGGCTCCAGAGCCTCGAAGATCATCGTGGATAAATCAAAAGCAAAACTGCGCATTTCTACCAATATTGGTGCTCGTCTATGTAAGGCTACCCTAGAGTCAGAAACGAGTTTAATACACGAATGCGTAAAAACTAATTGATGACAAAAATGAAACGATTAGCGACAAAATGAATCAATAACGGAATCATTTACACGTGTGGATGGATGGAAATACATACAAATCTAATAAACACTGAACTTTCCAAATTTGGTTGTTGCACCTTATGCTGCCCACCTACATTTAAAAACAGCAACGGACTTGTATTTTGTTTACTGTGCATAATTCACTATTACAAGCTTTGCTGCCATCCAGTGGGCCACTGACGCCTTGCAACTATTTACTTGCAAGTATTTCACACTAAAGAAATGAGTAGGTTGACATAACATCAAGCTACGTGTCCCACTCCCAGGTACACTGAAAAGTTAATTTAGTGAACACATATGAAGCAAATGTTGGGAAATGTTAGTAATTATGACACCGCTTCAGCGACAAAATAAGTCATCTTCATTCAAATTTACTATAGTCAAACCCCACATGTTGAGAAGGCTCCAATTCTACACAGAGAAGGATCCGATTTCTCACATAGGCACGCCTGATTATAACAACTAGAATTAGCAGAACGCAAATAAAACACTATGGTACAATTTTGCCTAGCTTGCTTTAAGCGAATGACTGCTTGTTCTGAGCTCACGGAGCTCCTCCAGCCCACTTCCGGGAATACATCCGAGAATCCATGTTTCAGAAGGCAAGCCCGTCAATAATGACAACATGGAGATGATGCCTGTAAGAATCAAAGGGAGGTCCCCTCCCCCTCTCAGGTAGCAAATAGCGCATTTGAAAGCACAGTGGTCTAGAAGGATTGGATAAAAATGCATATAATGTTACGTTCGTTTACGTTCTCCTTCTCAAAATGCCTTGAAAATTCATGACAAATGGTACATATTAAAACGCACTAAGGAATTTTCCATCCAAGGAATTGAGAAAAAAATGATTGCTCAATGATGCATTTGAACCACGTTTCGCCAGAGAAATTGGTGAAAATTAAACTGAATTGAACCATAGATTTAAAGAGTAGTGGTTCATTTCCCTCCAAGGGTATCAAGAAGTTTAATGGCATCTGGTGGTTCTCAATGCTTAACATTTTGCCTGCTTAACTCAATTTTTTGCTGGATTTTTGCCTTTATTGGGCTTGGGACTCTGTATACTTTACCATTGCTAACCAGTTCTAAAGGCCTTGTGCTCACTCCCCTTAACATGGTTTGATTGGCATATACCTAATTGGAATATTTAATTTACTTACAAGTCTCCTGTAGAGCGGTGTACAATATACCAGGGACCTGTAAATTAAATGCTACCAGTGGGCCTGCAACCTTACTGTGCCACCCACTTAATTAGCATCTTAAAACATGGCCCAGGCCTGCCACTGAAGCCTGCATGCAGGGCCACACTGCCATGACAGCTTGGCATTGAGGTTACTCTACTGTTCCTGGGTGACAAAAAGGTGGTGCCCAAAGCCCACATGCCTTCCAATTCTGCAAAGTGTAGACAGTGGGTCACCATCAGTGGGCAGAGAGTGGAGGTTCTGAGGGACACAGAAGCCAGCATGACTACTGTAAACTGTCATCTTGTATCCTCATAGCAAGTGATTCCAAATACATTCCATCAGGTTGTAGTAGCAGACAATCTGAAGAGCCACTACCCTGTGGCTGTAGTTCCCTTCAAGTGTGTGGTGGGGGATATGTGGAGGGTCACAGGTCTTCTGAAAGTTGCTGTGAGCCCTGCCATACCTGTGGGCTATCTGCTAGGGAATGATATTGAGCACACTGCCTGGACGGAAGTGGAACTCAGGTGTCACCTGGAAATCTTGGGGTTGCTTGAGTGTGTCTGTATGATGACCAGGTCCATGGTTGCCCAGGACAGGAGTCAAAGAGGTCTGGAGCCTGGAAAAATTACCCAGACGGCTGTGAAGAGGGGGAAGGGCAATAGGCACTGGAAACCAGCCTCTGAACATCCCTTAGAAGAGGGGATGGGGTGCTGGAGGAGGCCATCCTTGAACCTACTGGGGAGGACATTTCCTCCCTTGGTGACCTACCTGGATTTGCTCGATGGCAAGCAGAAGGGGGGCCCTCCAGGGAGGAGTTCTGTAAAGCACAGAAGAAGTGCCCAACTCTGGAGGGCATGATGTAGCAGGTTGAAGCCGAGGCAGCTGCTAATACCTCTGAAGATCACGAATGTATGTCGGAACAACACATGCTGGAGCAAGGCATGCCTGAACAACGTGGTCGGAACAATGACCGGGTTGTTACCACTAATACCTTTACCACGAATGCCTTAACAATGATTTTTCATTGTAAAGGCATTCCTGATAAAGGCATTAGTGAACGGCATGCATGATTCCAGCATGCATCCCCCCTGAACCCCACCTCGCCCCCAAATATTACCGCGACCCCCTGTAGGAAAGTACCATCTTTCCTGGCATGTTACCCCCATATTTCACTGTATGTATGTTGTTTTAGTCCTTGTGTCACTGGGACCTTGCCAGGCAGGGCCCCAGTGCTCATAGTATGTGCCCTGTATGTGTTCCCTGTGTGGTGCCTAACTGTATCACTGAGGCTCTGCTAACCAGAACCTCAGTGTTTATGCTCTCTCTGCTTTCCAAATTTGTCACTGCAGGCTAGTGACTAAATTTACCAATTCACATTGGCATACACCCATATAATTCCCTTGTATATGGTACTGAGGTACCCAGGATATTCGGGTTCCAGGAGATCCCTATGGGCTGCACCCATTTCTTTTGCCACCCATAGGGAGCTCTGAAAATTCTTACACAGGCCTGCCACTGCAGCCTGCGTGAAATAACGTCCACGTTATTTCACAGCCATTTACCACTGCACATAAGTAACTTATGAGTCACCTATATGTCTAACCTTCACCTAGTGAAGGTTGGGTGACAAGTTACTTAGTGTGTGGGCACCCTGGCACTAGCCAAGATGCTCCCACATCGTTCAGGGCAAATTCCTCGAACTTTGTGAGTGCGGGAACACCATTACACATGTGCACTATACATAGGTCACTACCTATGTATAGCGTCACAATGGTAACTCCGAACATGGCCATGTAACATGTCTAAGATCATGGAATTGTCACCCCAATACCATTCTGGTATTGTGGGGACAATTCCATGATCCCCCCGGGTCTCTAGCACAGAACCCAGGTACTGCCAAACTGCCTTTCCGTGGTCTCCACTGCAGCTGCTGCTGCTGCCAACCCCTCAGACAGGTTTCTGCCCACCTGGGGTGCAGGCAGCCCTGGCCCAGGAAGGCAGAACAAAAGATTTCCTCTGAGAGAGGGTGATACACCCTCTCCCTTTGGAAATAGGTGTGAAGGGCTGGGGAGGAGTAGCCTCCCCCCAGCCTCTGGAAATGCTTTGATGGGCACAGATGGTGCCCATCTCTGCATAAGCCAGTCTACACCGGTTCAGGGATCCCCAGCCCTGCTCTGGCACGAAACTGGACAAAGGAAAGGGGAGTGACCACTCCCCTGACCAGTACCTCCCAGGGGAGGGTCCCACAGCTCCTCCAGTGTGTCCCAGACCTCTGCCATCTTGGAAACAGAGGTGTTGGGGGCACACTGGACTGCTCTGAGTGGCCAGTGCCAGCAGGTGACGTCAGAGGCTCCTTCTGATAGGCTCTTACCTCTCTTGGTAGCCAATCCTCCTTCCTTGGCAGCCAGACGTCCTTAATCCTCCTTCCTTGGCAGCCAGACGTCCTTACCTGGCTATTTAGGGTCTCTGCTTTGAGGAATTCTTCAGATAATGAATGCAAGAGCTCACCAGAGTTCCTCTGCATCTCCCTCTTCGACTTCTACCAAGGATCGACCGCTGACTGCTCCAGGACGCCTGCAAAACTGCAACAAAGTAGCAAGATGATTACCAGCAACATTGTAGCGCCTAATCCTGCCGGCTTTCTCGACTGTTTCCTGGTGGTGCATGCTCTGGGGGTAGCCTGCCTTCACCCTGCACCAGAAGCACAGAAGAAATCTCCTGTGGGTCGACGGAATCTATCCCCCTGCTAACGCAGGCATCAAAAGACTGCATCACAGGTCCTCTGGGTCCCCTCTCATCCTGACGAGCGTGGTCCCTGGAACACAGCAACTCTGTCCAAGTGGTTTTTGGATGCTGCTGAGGATCAGAAAGGACCAGGATGTCGCCCCTTGGAGAAGGAGACAGAGGGGGCGCTCAGCAACTCAGAGAGCCCTCACAAAAGCAGGCAGCACCCGCAGAAGTACCCCAACAGGTACTTAGAAGATTAGTGAACCGGAGTCCATGCGAAGTTACAAAGGAGATTCCCACGACGTTGGAGGCCAACTCAGAGGGTTGTGCACTGCAGGACGGAGTGCTGGGGACCCAGGCTAGGCCGTGCACAAAGGAAATCCTGGAAGAGTGCACAGGAGCTGGAGCAGCTGCAAATCACGCAATACACAGCTTTGCAGTCTAGCGTGGGGAGGCAAGGACTTACCTCCACCAAACTTGGACTGAAGAGTCAATGGACTGTGGGAGTCACTTGGACAGAGTTGCTGTGTGCCAGGGACCACGCCCGCCCCCAAAAAATTACACTGACCCCAGCACCCCGCCCCTAAAACCTAAAACCACTCCATCCCCCCACCCCGCCCCTAAAATTACCTCGACCCCGCACCCTGCCCCTAAAACCTCCCCAACCCTCCACCCCGCACCTAAAATTACCAAAACCCCAACCCCCACCCCTAAAATTACTGCGACCCCTCCACCCCGCCCCTAAACCCTAAAACCATCACAACCCCCCACCCCTGCACCTAAAACCTAAACCACCCTGACCCCCACCTCAAAAACCAAAAATTCACCGATCCCCCCACCCCGCCCCTAAAACTAAAAATGCCCCTCCCCCCCTCCCCCCCTAAACAACCATAACCCCCACCCCTAAAACTAAAAATACCCCAACCCCACCTCCCCGCCCCTAAACCTAAGCTGCCCCTAAAACTAAAAATACCCTGACCCCCAGACCCCCAGACCCCCGCCCCTAAACCTAAACCACCCCGACCCCACCCCCTAAAACTAAAAATACCCCGATCCCCTCGACCCTAAAACAGCCCCACTTACCTGATCACGTCGTCCTTCTCAGATGACTCCCATCTTCTGTGCCTTAACCACGCATGTGCATGGTTCAGCACATATGTGGTTAAGGCACCAAACAAGGAAGTTGTGATTAACGAAAGCGCTGTTCCGCTTTCGTTGTCCACGACTTCGTTGTTAGGGAGTTGTGGTTAAGGCTGCTTCCCAAGATCACCGCATCTATTAGGGGAATAACCTGTAGTAGTTTGACTCTTGCTCTAGGCAAGACTGCTGGTTTAAGCTTGACAGTACTTATGATTGTAGGTGAATAGGCCAATCCTACAACAAGTCACAACTGTCATCCCAACCCTCCCGGCTCACAAGCAGCACTTCAACAAAACCCAAAACAGTAAAAGGTGATTTGTGGCAGCCTTTACACATGGACTCAAGAGTGCAAAATCTCAGGGAGTTCGTGGTGAAATGGAGATTACCCCTTTCTCACATGAACACCATGTCTCAGTCAAACACAGGCAATGAAGGAAATGCAGTAAAGTTTTCAATATGTTTTATTAACAAGACTGCAATCTACGATAAATTGCATGGGCTGCAATGATCAGTGTAGGAAAATGGCTCCCTGTTGCAGTTACCCCACACTTTTTGCCTGGTATTGATGCAGACTTGACTGAGAAGTGTGCTGGGACCCTGCTAACCAGGCCCCAGCGCCAGTGTTCTTTCACTTAAAAATGTACCATTGTTCCACAATTGGCACATCCCTGGCACACAGATAAGTCCCTTGTAAAAGGTACCAGTTGTACCAAGGGCCCTGTGACCAGGGAATGTGCCTAAGGGCTGCAGCATGTGTTGTGCCATCCTAAGGGACCCCTCATCTAACACATGCACACTACCAATGCAGATTGTGCGTGCTGGTGGGGAGGGACAGACAAAGTCGACATGGTATCCCCCTCAGGATGCCATGCCCACAAAATACTGCCTGTGGCATAGGTAAGTCACCCCTCTAGCAGGCCTTACAGCCCTAAAGGCAGGGTGCACTATACCACAGGTGAGGGCATAGCTGCATGAGCAATATGCCCCTACAGTGTCTAAGTCTATTCTTAGACATTGTAAGTACAGTGTGGCCATATTAAGTATATGGTCTGGGAGTTTGTGAAAAACAAACTCCACAGCTCCATAATGGCTACACTGAATACTAGGAAGTTTGGTATCAAACTTCTCAGAATAATAAACCCACACTGATGCCCGTGTTAGATCTATTACTAAATGCACACAGAGGGCATCTTAGAAGATGTCCCCTGTATTTTATCCAATCCTTCAGTGCAGGACTGACTGGTCTGTGCCAGCCTGCCACTGAGACAAGCTTCTGTGAGAGCCTTTGTGCTTTCTGAGGACAGAAACAAAGCCTGCACTAGGTGGGGGTGCTTCTCACCTCCCCCTGCAGGAACTGTAAGACCTGGCGGTGAGCCTCAAAGGCTCATGTCTTTTGTTACAGCACCACAGGGCATCCCAGCTAGTGGAGATGCCCGCCCCTCTGGCCACTGCCCCCACTTTTGGCGGTAAGGCTGGAGGAGATAATTAGAAAAACAAGGAGGAGTCACCCACCAGTCAGGACTGCCCCTAAGGTGCCCTGAGCTGAGGTGACCCCTGCCTTTAGAAATCCTCCATCTTGAGATTGGAGGATTCCCCCAATAGGATTAGGGATGTGCCACCCTCGCCTCAGTGAGGAGGCACAAAAAGGGCATTGGCCATTGGCTACTGTCCTCCTGACCTAAACACACCCTAGAACCTAGGAAATCAGATTCCTGCAACCTACAACAAGAAAAAGGACTGCTGACCTGAAAGCCCTGCAGAGACGACGGAGACGACAACTGCTTTGGCCCAGCCCTGCCAGCCTGTCTCCAGACTCAAAGAACCTGCACAGCGATGCATCAGACAGGGACCAGCAACCTCTGAAGCCTCAGAGGACTGCCCTGAACCCAAAGGACCAAGAAACTCCTGAGAACAGCGGCACTGTTCACAAACAGCAACAACTTTGCAACTTTCTTGCAACTTTTAAAGAACTCACTCTTCCCGCTGGAAGTGTGGGACTTCACACTCTGCACCCAACGCCCCCGGCTCAAGCTCCAGAGAACCAACACTACAGGGAGGGCTCGCAGGCGACTGCAACGTCGTGAGTAACCTGAGACGACCCTCCTAGACCCCCACAGCGACACATGCAGAGAGGATCCAGAGGCTCCCCTTGACCGCGACTGCCTGGAACAAAGAACCCGATGCATGGACCAATCACTACACCCGCAGCCCCCTGGACCAAAAGGAACCGACCTCCAGTGCAGGAGTGACCACAATGCGACCCTCTGCCTAGCTCAGTCAGTGGTTGGCCCAAGAACCCCCCCGTGCCCTGCCTGCACCGCCAGAGTGACCCCCGGGTCCCTCCATTGATTCCTATTGAAAACCTGACGCCTGCTTTGCACACTGCACCCGGCCGCCCCTGTGCCGCTGAGGGTGTGTTTTGTGTGCCTACTTGTGTCCCCCCCAGTGCTCTACAAAACCCCCCTGGTCTGCCCTCCGAAGACGCAGGTACTTACCTGTTGGCAGACTGGAACCAGAGCACCCCTGTTCTTTAAGGGCGCCTATGTATTTTGGGCCCTCCTTTGACCTCTGCACCTGACCGGCCCTGTGTTGCTGGTGCAGTGACTTTGGGGTTGCCTTGAACCCCCAACGGTGGGCTGCCTGTGCCCAGGAACTTGAACTTGTAAGTGCCTTACTTACCTGAAAAACTAACCAATACTTACCTCCCAGTAACTGTTGATTTTTGCACTGTGTCCACTTTTAAAATAGTTTATTGCCATTTTAACTAAAACTGTGTATGTTACTGCTCTAATTCAAAGTTCCTTACTTACCTGTGTGGAGTACCTTGCATTTTATGTATTTACTACAAATCTTGAATCTTGGAGTTCTAAAATAAATTAAGAAAATATATTTTTCTATATAAAAACTACTGGCCTGGAGTTAAGTCTGAGTGTGTGTTCCTCATTTATTGCCTGTCTGTGTACAACAAATGCTTAACACTACCATCTGTTAAGCCTACTGCTCGACCACACTACCACAAAATAGAGCATTAGAATTATCTAATTTTGCCACTATCTTACCTCTGAGGGGAACCCTTGGACTCTGTGCACACTATCTCTCACTTTGAGATAGTATATACAGAGCCAACTTCCTACAATTAGGATAATGAGCAATGCAAGAAACAGAATGGTAAAAATGAGAGTCATGAATACAAAGACCCCCACCATCTTGCAATAACATAAGATATGAAATAGATGTGAAATGAACCCTAATACCCTAGCATGATGAACCAAATATCTAATCTAAAGAGAGCTAGGTATGTTAAACCTAATCTGCCAGTACCATGTCCATTAGAAGAGCCCACGAACCCTCATTACCTTGGAATGAGGTCTCTAGATCAAACTCCGTAAGGACATGAAGACAGGGTCAGCATCAAGGCGACGTGTAGCATAGATAGCGTTGATGGCATCTGGTAAGAATCCCTTTGATTATCTTGTCTTTGTGAAATGTATTTATACAGATCTTGTAGGACCCCTGATGCAGGTATGTTCCCAAACAATAGATAAGAAGGCATGCTTGGGGAGGCAATTATATAAACAATTCCCTGAAAAGGTACATTTTTTTACTTTCGCAGGAAAGTGGGAAAGTACATGATGTGAATACCTACAAATCTCATTTATCTTTGACCCTAATAGTGACGCCTTTACAGAGTGGCACTGATAACGTGAAACTAAAACATCTTCCTAGGTATTAACATGGCAGCCATCTTGGAAGAAATAATTAAATAAATGTGCTAAAACAGAGCAAGCTAAGTAGGTTAAAAGTCACTAGTTGACGGGGGCACAGGCCTGCAAGCCAGAAGGCTAAGCTAAACTCCTGATTCCCATTAAAACTAAATAGGATCCACTACACCCCTTTCCCATTGCCGGAACAAGAATAATGCCATAATGATGACGCCAGAGAAAGTGAATGAACCCCAGCTAAAATGCTCTGGACTAAAACAAGCTAAAATCATATTAAAAATTATAACTAAAATCTAATTAAAAACGTGTTAAAAAATAGATAAAACATACAAAGAGACATTGGGCCTGATTACAACTTTGGAGGACGGTGTTAATCCGTCCCAAATGTGACGGATATACCACCTACTGTATTACGAGTCCATTATATCCTAAGGAACTCGTAATACGGTGGGCAGGATATCCGTCACATTTGGGACAGATTAACACCGTCCTCCAAAGTTGTAATCAGGCCCATAATGTCGACCATGACAAGTACAGCAGGCCAAAGTTAAAGGCAATGTTGCAAACTTTAAAGTTTTTAGAATAGGTCAATGGTCAAATTCATTTAACAGTAGTCATGATCTTGAAGAATGTCTTCGAAGCCATCAAAATGAAAGGCATTCAAGAAAGAAACCACATCATCAGATGTTAGCTCAATGACAGGATAGGCAGACGGATCCATGGAGCAGTAGTGAGCAGCAGTCTCAGATGCAGGATCTCCAGTGATGGCAGCACCATTCAAAGTGCCCAAAGGAGCCAGAGAGGCCACCAAGGGCGGCTCATTAGTGACCTTGCGAATCAGTCTCAGTCTCATGTGGCACAACCATGAATGAACCCTCATCAGGAACATTAGCAGTTCTTTGTCCACAGGAGGCATGGACAGAACAGCAAGACACACCAAAGGTAGATGTTCGAAGAGGCACCAGGTGCAATGAAAGACTTGTTGCACACACCATAGGACTGGTCAGAATGACAATGACCAATCATGCTCCAATTCTTCCAGCAACAGAGCACCAAAGAACTGTACCATGCAATCAAGGCACAGCTGGGCTGGTGGTAGTAGCTCCATCACTCTGCTTAGCTGGGAAGGCACAACCACGGCGTATCAGGAACAACAGCAGCAGTATCCCGCCGATCAATGCCAAAGTCACAGGAAAGCCGCCCAACACACTGGAAAAGAGCGAATAGATGGCTAAAGGAATGGCTCTGAAGACAGTCTGGAAGATGGATACAAATCCAGACCCAACAGCCTTAAAGAAATGGACAATCCCCGTAGTGCTCGAAGTGTTGATAATTCTGTAAAGTGCTTGGGGAAGTTGGTATTTATTAGGAATTGTATCTCGGCTGATGATCTTGCTATCTGGAGAGCATACGTCTCTCTAGCCGATATCAACGCAACTTGTTTCTGGAACAATAGCGCCTTTAGTCTGCTCAGCTTGTCATAATTTACATTAGTAGTATCAATGTGAGGCCACATTTCTGCTACTCTTATCTGTTGTGTGGGGGGGGAATAAAACATGTCCGCAACATGTTACAATCTTAGAGACTGAAATTGTGTAGGCACTTCCTGGTCACATACCACAACAGCTTTGGTCATTTAGCACCATATAACATCCATTCGAAAGTACATGAAATGCCAGATGAATCAAAGGGACGGGTTTACCCTTCAGAAAACAGGCCAAGTTTGTGACCCCTGCATTACAAAGGCCATGAAGGGACACCTGTTTGCGAATCATTGAATGACTAACAGTGGTCTCATATTCGCTTCTGCTAAGAAAGGCCTCTGTTTCGCCATTCAGACATTTAAATTCAAAGGTCAGCTCCCACTCTTCTTTAATATAGCTATTGCCTAGCTGCTCGTATCTGCCACAGCAAGATGTTTCAAGCATTTCGAAAAATGAAAAGTGGAAATGGGCAGATTTATAATGCCCTGTACGAGCCAAACTGTCAGTGGACTCTCTGCGACCGTGAAAGGCAACATTTTTAGCTTTTCTATGTGAAGCATGGTGAAACTTGTTTCCCTTTTAGCCATGGTCTGTTGTTCCCTGGATAAATTAAAAGCAGCAAACAAGTCACTACCGTTAATATACTTCCATGGAATGCGGCCGTTTTTCAGAATCTGCAGTGGCCAACCTAACTGCATGATGGAACGCAGCTGACTTTGTCCATGGTGTAAAAGGGACACGTCATTCTGAATGATGTCTATCGCAGATGACATGATGTTATTAAGAGAGTAAGTCCTCCTGGACAGAGTGTTCATGCCATTGTCAACAACAGGTAAAGCCTTTTCCAAATTCTCTTTATCTATCTACCTTACACGTGCAGCAGCTTCTATTTGATAAAGCTTCCAGATCTCATTGTATATGGCATAGATGAATCTTTCAGAGTGCGACTTCCTCGCACCTAACAAGAAGTCCTGTAGGTCTGTATCTTCGGAAAGAGTATTGAGATGTTCCGTAACCGCTGCTAAGGTGTTAGTCTGTAACCACTGTTGGCACATTTTACCCACACTGTATGTAGTAACTATACCCGAGTGTTGACCCAAGACAAAGTGAGAGTCCAGCTGACTATTCTTGAAACCCCCTGAGGAATTCACAAAACGCGCCTGACACCCATTTGCATCTATTGGCCACAATAACCACCCGCTGGGACTGGAAAGTGAAGAATTATAGATATCAGCTTGAACCTTTGCACCTAAGTCTTCCTCGGTGACGTTCAGGAAGGATTGCCAATTGGTGAATTTTGCCAGTGTGAGGATACTTGGCACATTCATTTCCTTCATTTTTGCTAACCCTAGGCAGGATGTCTGTTGAATCGTGTCATTTAAAAAGATCATTTTCACAGGAATAAATCACACTCTAAAAAAATCTTCCCTATGCTGCTTTACGTCAATAGTGTTCTTCCAGTATTCGTAGCCTTTAAACTGCAAGTCGGGAAACAAAGGAATCTGAATAAATCAATTTTGTGTCAGTTAGCAACATTTTTCTAATTTTGAAATAGTAAGACTCTGCATTCTTAATGTCATGCCCAGAAAAATAAGTGAATTTATCTGAATAATATTTTGGGCTCCCCACGGGTGGAATTGAACAGTGCTCCCACTGTGTGTAATTAACTATCGTACTGTATCTAGTTGCACGGTGCAGATACTAATGTCCCCAGTTGTTATAACAGAACGCCCCCCCCATAATTCTTTGTGTTGGTGTACACATCATCACTTTCAAATACAGTGTAATCCTTCATTTCATCTGACATGGAATCAACTGTTTGGACATCTGAGTCATCAGATACAACACCAGGTGTAATTACATCAGTAATTGAAACGTTGAAGACATGTGGAATTTGAATGACCTCAGTAGGCCCGTATATATCAAATGGAACTTTATCAGACACAATCCCACCAGGAATCGGAAATATTCACAAGGGTCAAGTCTCTCCGGACCTTATGTGAGAAAAGATATGGAGTTAGAACTTCATCCCCAGGCTCAACAGAGAAGCGTTCAGAAAGGTAATAACCATTTATAAGCGGAAAGAAAACAGTCACAAAACCAATACATAGAAAAAATGCGAGCAATGTCATAGATAGCCACAGATAGTTCCATGGATAAATTAGATAGTTATTTCTAAGCCATATGTACAGCTTATGTGTCTTTGAAACAGTTTCAGTAGCAAGTGTGGATGAAGTTGAAGAAAAGTCATCAATGTTGTTGTCAGTCAGTTAATCATTCTTTATTCAGCTTTTGCCATAGAATCACATAAAAGACATATTTACATTTACATACCCATAAAATTCTAATAGCTTCACGATAAAACCAAAATATGTTACAGTAAAACTGAGTTAAAAATACAACATTTGAAAATAGAATACCCTAATAGAGAATACCCTTTCTTGCTCATTACCAATAATTTGACATCGTTTTAGACTCAAAGTGTCCACAAAGCAGTTAATTAAAAACATCAACCGTTTCCTAATAGCTAAATCAGATAGGATAAAATCTAAAATAGAGAGTCAGGATTTAATCAAAGACAATTTTTGTATATGGGGCATAGCTTCGTTGTAATGCCTAACCTTTGCCCTGCGCAACATTGGCAATATAAAATCTGAACTTGGATCAGTATTCAATGTGCAGAATAATATAAAGTGACTTGTGCTCTGCTTTGATTTTAAATTACAAGGGCAACTCTCTGTGCCAGGTACCATGTATGGGAAACGCCTCTCTAGAATGAATTAAACTTAGCCTGACCGAGGTTAGAAGGGAGCATACTGCTGAATTCTCGAACCAGGATAGGGTTCCAGGGCATATGTGGTTGAGATCTGGCAACACGGATCAAAAGACCTCAACTTAAGCGCACCCTGAAGTCTTGGGGTCAAAATATGAGTTTATTACTTCTTTTGCTTTATTCGGCAAAGATTTGGGATTTGTGAACATAATTTGAAGCCCCAACTTTTGAAAATACTTTTTTAAATAAGACAAGCATGGGATCCTATATGAGTGGGCCAGTTGTAAAAAGTAAAACAGTCAGTCCTGGACCAAAGTAGTCTCTGGGTTTCTCCAGCATCTAATCCACAGTAGGAGTGGCGTAACAGCAATTGAATCCTCTAGGTACTGCAACCCCAGTTCCTCATGACATATATTTGCTACATTTTTGGGTACCCATAGTAATCTATGTACAAATTTATTCTCGATACGTTGCAAGGAATCAACTTTGCCATGACTCCACAAACCTGCACCATAGATGGCTGCCGTTAGACATTGGTATAATATAGAGTCACCATCTGTGGTATAGGTTTATGTCTTACTTTGCGGGCAAAATGGAAAATCGCCTCAACATTCCTTTCCAGCTGTTGGGACTTAACCTTCAGGTGGAAATTCCATAGGAGGGAGGAGTTTAGATGCATGCCCAAATAACAGACGTTCTTCACTTTATTAAGGGTTTGGCCACCCATTCTAAATTGTTTAGACTTTGTATTCAAAGGACCACATATCATCACATAAGATTTAGCAACATTTACCTTTAAGTCAAGGTCCTGCATGAAAGATAAAAAGAGGTCGAACAGGCCTTAAAGATCATTTGCAGTGCATGAAATTTATATGGCATCATCTGCATATAATAGAACTGGAAGCCGTCTCTGGCCCATCCTAGGAAAATCCTTCCCATGACTAAGTAAAAAATTGTAAAGCTTGTTTATACATAGTAAGAATAATAGAGGGGCTAGAATACATCCCTGTCTTATTCCTCGTTTGGAGGGAATTGGGCGAGTTCTCTCTCTGTTTGGGCCGTACCTCACAGCCACGCTGAAGTCCGTGTGTAAGCGTTTAATTAAGTTTAACAGCTTTGGGTCAACACCCAAGGATTCCATTTTCTGCCAGAGCTTCCCTCTATTTACCAAATCAAAAGCACTGGAAAGGTCAATGAATGCCATTCGAATGGCTCCTTTTTTAACTGTTATGTATTTACTAAGGATGAGCTGTAGATTTAAAACTTGGTCTATTGTACATAGAGATGGCCTGAAACCATACTGAATAGGGGAAATTATCTTTTCCTCTATTACCCACTCCTCCAATCCTGAAAGAATGACTCTTACTAGAATTTTGATGGTGGAATCTATAAGGGAGATAGGCCTATAGCACATTGGATCCTGCTTATTTCCTTTCTTAAAAAATCGGAACTATAATGGCCATTTTTCAAGAAGGGGGGATATGGGACATTGTCTCACTTCTCAGAACGTTTGTGATTAGGGGCCCCCACAGGTTTGGCAGAGTTTAAAATAAATCCACATTGACTCCATCGGGCCCCTGCGCTTTCCCTGCCTCGGAACAATGTATTGCTGTTAAGACCTCCTGTGCATTAATTTGGGGGAGGGGGAGTTCTAAAGACACTGGGTTTAAATGTTTAAATCCACACTGTTTGGGTTTGGGCCATCGGTCCCTACAAGCGATTGTTCATTTTCCTCCTGAAAGACACTTTCATAGTGTTGTACCCAAACATCCTCCGGTATCAAACAGTCATCCCATTCAATGTTTTGTTCAGAGAAATAAAGGTGGTTTACCACACCCCAAAACTTAGAGGTGTCCTTCAGTTGAGTAGCAGCAATAAGATCAGACCAAGCCTTATTTCTAATTTCAACTTTCCTCTCTTCTAGTGATGCTTTATACTGGCTCCTTGCCCTTTTAATTAGAACACAAGAGTGTGGAACTTCTTTTAGGGCTTTTTAAAGATTTAGGTGGGCAGCCACGCATGCAGAATTAAACCAATGCCGTGCTGCTGAAGCCGGTTTTGTCCTGTCAATAACCAAGGCCGAGGAGATGGCACTGCACAATTGCTCATATTCCTGCACTACAAGCTCATTATTTGGTCTAGTAGCTAGGCAGATATTAATCGATTCTAGCTTCTCTTTAATAATTTTCTGATTAAAACCAAATTGGTCAATCGTTCTCCATTTAATGTGCATGCCCTTATTTCTATTGAAAATTAAGTTGCCGCTCCTGTCCCTTTTCTTAGCACCTAATACAGTATTAGGATTATGATCACTGGCGCAATGGGGGATTATCTTAAAATCGATAAAGCTTTGTTTGGAGTTTCCTGTGAATGTATGGATTTTCTGTGTGCTTTGTAAGCTTACCTCACTGGTAAACATAAGGTCATATTTATGCATAAAAGAATTCAGCACATCCCCTGCTTCTGAGTGTCTAAAGTGGTTTGATATTTTGCAGCCCTTTGAAATGAAACTGCACTGTTTTGTGTCTGCTATGTGACAAAGACATATTAAACTCTCCTACCCAAAGCATAATTACATCGTTATCTTGAAGCCAGTTAGAGGAATCAAGAAAGTCCGTTACATCCTCAAGAATTGTCTTTAGGGAACCATAAGGGGCATTATTATAAAAGTTTATTAAAAGGATAGCTTTACTCCCCGCAGTCATTAATAAAACAAGAATGAAATAAGGTGAGGCCCATTTTAATAATGCCCTTGTCCTGTGTAAATTCAGTGAGACAAGGACCACAGGACCCCCACTGACCCTTCCTGCTGTAGATGGAATCGCCAGTTGGTGTAGGGCTTGAAAAACATCTAGATACAAGGGGTCAGTTGATCAGGTCTCCTAGAGAATAGTCTAAGAGGACCCAAAATTTAGCCAATCTGAGTTTTGTAATTTAGATTGGACTCCCGCAATGTTCCAGCTAATCAAGGATAAAGATTTGGTACTTGTTCTGGGGTTTGTCTCTTCCAGTAAATTGGGCAAAGCAAGGACCCGGGATGGTAGAGTAAGGACACTCATACCTCCATATAGAGTAGGTAATTCTTGAGTTACTTCTCCTCCTAAATTCCCTGAGGCTTCCCTGCCATGTGGGGGGTTCTTCGCTAGTCAGTTATTTAATTCCAATAAGTTCAATGGCTCATAACAATTCACAGTAGGAACATTGACCTTTACTAAAGGATCCAGCTTATTTTGTAGTACCTTTAAGCCAGCTGAGTATAGAACAGATGGGTCATGAAAATGGCTAAGCGGATACACCTTGATCCCTCCTTTTTTACCCTACTGTGTGGCTCCAAATCCCCACCAAACATCTCACCAGCCTAGGGTCTTTAAAGTTTAGCACAACAAAGTCTCCCTTGGTAGATTTCCTCAAAGGGCCAACCCAGTTCACTCTGCGAGCAAGAAGAATCATGTTGTTTAGGTCCACAGAATATCTTGATTTTTGCACGTTTTCCCTTACCATAATGAACGGCCGGCCAGCTTTCAGGAGGTAGGTGCAAACCTCCTTATAAGTTAGCATTTCTAGTGAGATGAGGAGGGTTTTTTTTTGGGACCCAGAAAAAGACCAGGTCTGATTTCCTAGAGTACAGGATTGGTCTCGTTGATTAATCTGGGAACTAGCACAAAAACGAGCTGTCTGTAAACCAGGCACCCCGGAGCTTGGGATTGTGCCTATTGATTTCTGCTCTTGAAGAGACTTCCAGACTGTGCCTGTCACCTCGCAATGGTAACTCTGGGATGGTTGACTTTCCACATATTAATGGCTCAGAGTTGATTGTGTTTGCGACTACACTAGCCAAGTTTGCATGCAAGCATTCCATCTTTTCAGAAATCAGTTTGGTAATTTTCTCCTCCAGAGTTAACAAAACGCTTTTAATATATAGTCAATGTTATCGCAAAAATCATAAAAAATAGCTTTTACCTTTTCGAAGCCCTTCAGCATGTCCTCAATCACTTGGACATCCTTAGTTTCATTTAGAAGTGTATGAGTAGTGTGTCCCTTTTTTCCCTACTGTAGCCAGCTGCTTTTTTGCTCCCGCCCTTCTTTTCTTCAATGGCAGAGAAGCCACAGGGGAGAGATCAGTTGTCGAAAGGCTTTGACAGATCCCTTATTGGGCTCCCATCCTGCAGGGTGGAATACGAAGGGTGAACTTTTGTTCCGTCCTGGGGGGATCTCTAACCTGAGAATTCAGCTGTAAGGGATTTGGTGCAGAGGACTTAATTAAAACTTGAGGTTCCATTGGGGGCCTCTGTGACAACTTCTGCACTGCCCCAATCCTGACCTCAACTTGCTCTAGTTCAGACTCTATGACTCCCATGACAGGAGATAGTTTGTAATGGACAGTTAGGCACTTGGGCTACTTTTCTCATTTTGCACAATTGTCTTCCTCTTCCTTATTTTGAATTATAGGACTCACATGCTTTATTTTGCCCCACGTGGGGGGGAAACAGTCCAAAAACCAAGCCGGGAAGAAAGGGGGCCTGACCTGGCCTCTTCCGGACGATTACGGGCGAAGACGGTCCTCGTCTGCGCAGCGGGAATGCAGCACAGGTTTTATAGCTGCTGAGGATCCCACCTCCTCCACTCCCGCTGTTAAGTCTGGGGTTTGTGGTCCTGCCCCTACGTCACCATGCAGCAGCCAAGCCTAACATAACAACTGGGTAGAAAAAAAAATGTTTTCAAAATCCACAGATAAATCTGCCAACAGGAGTGCTTGGTCCCTTGCCTAAAACACAAATAATCCTCTCTCCAAAGTGGATCTGCAGATCTTACTTCTGTTTGAATCCAATGTGATGGTTCGTCAACCAAAACATGGCATTCTCTGCCTTCTTAATAATGATTGCCTGACCGGCCGGTGTATTTCCTTTGCTGTGGCCAGTGAGAGTCAGGGAGATTCCAAGTGAAAAGTGTCTCGAATTCAGAGCTTACACTCCAGACACTGTCTTTTTGAACCTCGTTTGCCTCAGTGGATCATATAACAACTATTACACCCAAGATGTAAACAAACTCCACTGTGGTCATTTAGTTGCTGAAGGCATTTCTCTGTGGGACAGAAGCTACCCGCTGCAGCCGAGGGACCTGGCAGCCTTTCCAACGTTAATTGCGAAGGGAAGTTCAGAAAATACTTCTGTTAGAGGCAAACAAGGCCAAAATTAAAGGCATCAATGGCCCACTGAGGCGAGGTGCCCTCTCTGTGACAGCCGCTGCTGAGCTCCCCAGCGCAGTGCCCCGCCTGGGTGGTAGTGCTCGGGGGGCACCCGTACTTCACTGCTGCTGACAGGGCCGCCAACAGCTCAGAATTTCTCCCCGTCTGACAGCCCCGCACACTGGCACTCAACTCACCCCCTGTGCGCCCAGCCCTCTGTCCACTGACGAGCTCCCAGCACTGGACCGTCGCACTCATGGCAGGCCCGGCCCGAGGCAGCTGGAGACCTCTGCGATGCGAACAGGACCAGAATTGGGGAGTAGACTTCCCCCGAGGTGAGCCACCCGCGCTCTCACTTGCTTCTGATGTCGATGAAGTAACCGGAAGCAGTTTCTGCAAACGCAGGAGGAGGTGCATTAATGGTGGAAGGATCCACTTTGCGTGGAGGTTCATAGTAGATTATGTCGTCAGTTTGTGTTGTGTTGGAGTAGAAGATTGCCACATCTTGGACAGGTGATGTTGTTGAAGTGGTGACAGGAATCAGCATTTTCCACCCTCCCCATGCTCGAGGAGGCATTGGTAGCATAGTTGAACATGCTTGTGTAGTCAGAAGTCTTGGTGTTTCTTCTGTGAATAGGTATGTACTGTTGGGTAGTGAGAGGGGACCGGGAACTAGCCAAGGGACCTCTGGGTCTACCGTGTAGGATCGGCCACATGATGAAGTTTGATGTTGTCAATGAATGGAGTCGAATCTGTTTGCTTTGGAACCAGACAGCGGTGGTAAGATGACACTTCTGGTACCTTGTATTCCCAGGACTTCAACTGGTGCTCTGTATGATTGGCAGAATTCCTTCTTCACAGCAATCTTCTCACGAACAAGATCCATGACTATAAGAATCCAGCCAGTAGAAGTGGTCGGCAAATCCCTTATTCCTAAGGTGGCAGCACTGGTGGATGATTTATCATCAGGAAATTGCTGAAGCTCCTGTAAGACAGCGTGACGTTCATTTATGTCAAAAGGTGTATCTGCTGCCACCAACAGAGGGCCATCTAGATCTGGGACATACATAGATATCCCAAAGAGAACCTCTTAGGGAGTGTGTCCCCCCAAGGACCTTCTTGGCAGATTATTCAGTGCTCTCTGGACCCCATTTAGGCGATGAAACCAGCTGCTGCCAGAACCTAATACTCTAGCTGTTAAGGACTGCTTTAGATCTCGATTTCTCCTCTCCACAGCCCAATTTCCCTCTGGATGGCGGGGTGAGGAGTAATGGAGTTCAACACCCATCGTCCCCATGGTGTCCCTGAATGCCTTAGAGGCAAAGGTGGGGCCCTAGTCCAAATGGAATGATACAACCGCATATGTACCAATAAAGATCAGCACGTCTTTATTAATAGTTTGAGCGTCAGCTGACCACTGAGGCCATACCTACAGGAATCTAGAAGAAGAATCTACAGCGACTAAGATGTATTTGTATGCACCATCAGGTTGAAGTGGACCACAGTGGTCAAGGTACACATCCTGTAGCGGCCTATTGGACACTAAGAGGGATGTCTGCGGAGGGCGTTTGTTGTTTGAACCCTCTATCTGTTGGCAAATGTCACAGCAAAGGACATATTGCTTGGTCTGTTTGTATAGACCTGGTCACCAGAAACGGTTCTGTAAGAGTGTTATTGTGACCGGAATTGCAGCATGTGCAGAAGCGACACCCTCGTGCGCTGCATTTATTAGATCTAATCTCTGGTCTTTGTTGGGGGATCACTCGATCTCCAACCCCAGGAAGTGTTGCATAGGCAACATTATGTGCACTGATGTGATAAGAGTATTTTGTAGGGTATGCTTTTGGGAGAGTCTTGCCTTCAGCCAAAGTTTTCACTGCAGCCAATATTTCATTATCCAATCTTGTGTGGGAACGAGTCACTGCAGCCACAGAAGCCGTAGCTACTGCTGATATGGCTGCTTCATCAGCCAAAGTGTTGCCAATAATGTGTACTCCTATATGTTGGTGGCCCAATGTATGGACTAAATGAGCAGTCAGTAGCCTAAGCTTAAAATCAGCCACCCTCCCCCACAGAGTTCTAGGTTTTATGGTGTTCCCTTTGGAGTCTCTGAACCCATTCAGTCGCCAAAGATTGAGATCATTATTGTAGGACTGGATGCAGTAGTGTGAGTCACAGACAATCAAAGTGAGTTGTCATGGGTCTGTATGTTCTAGTGCTAAGATAAGACCTTTTTGTTCAGCCACCTGAGCTGTGCAGTCCCCTAGTGTCTGTGTGTAGGTATTGTGAGGGTGGAATACACCATCCTTCATCACTCCGCCTACAGCTGTGCAAGAGGCTGAGTACTGAGGTTTAGTACCTACAGCTGGTTGTACTAAACCACCAGTGTAAATGACAGTATGGTATCTGTCAAGTGGTAAAATGTATAGAGGTGCGGGGTTCTCTTGATCTTATTGGAGGAATTCTTGTGTCTGAAGTTTTGGGATCAATGATGTAATCAACATCAGTGGCAGTCAGGGAGGCTGCCCATTGAATCCAACGTGGATGTAATGCTTTAGCATTAGGAATGCTTGCTTTGGTGACGGCCTCTAAGTCTGGCACTCGGGTAACAACAATAATGCGTTTCCCTTGGGCAAGTGGCCTCTCCTTAATGACAGTCATCTGCACAGCAGTCAGAATTTTTTCTGTGGGTGCAAAGTGTTGTTCTGCATTGGAATATAAATGTGATTTATATGCTATGGGCACCATGTCTCCTTTCTGGCACCAGCAATTATTCTGATGATCAAATTTGTTTTGTTATCACGGACGTGTAAGTGTTTTGCTTCTAGCATGCCCTGTTGCAATCCTCTAAGGATGCATATGTGTTCTAGTGTCCAGTATCTGCTAGAAACATCAGGGCGTACTAAGTCATAGAGTAGGTTGATACGTTATGCAATGTCAGGAATGTAAGTTCTGCTAAAGATAAAGAAACCAAGTAAAGACTGCAGTTTCTTGATAGTATTTGGTGGATGAAGTTGAGCACATTTGTAAAAAAGTGCAGAGCCAGGCTCTTGCCCTCATTTGATAGCTCATATCCCAGGAACAATACGCTGGGAAAGGCTATTTTACTTTTCCTAAAATCAAAGTTGTAACCAAGGGCTACAAATCCTAGAACAATCCGATTGACCCTGGCAAGATGAATGTTGAGGTCGTCATCTGTGAGATAAAGGTCATCCACATAAGACAACGCCTTGCGATCAATATCATGCAATATTGATGTTACACAGGCCGAGAACAGCCTTTGGCTGTTCTTGTAGCCTTTGAGCAAACGGCAGAAGCATTTCTGTGAGCCAAATGAGAATGCACTCAGGTCCCGGCTTTCGGTGCTAACTTTTGGCAGAAAAAAAACATATCTAATGTTGCTTTGTATTTTTTACGCATATTGTTAATTAGTGCGGTGCTGTGTGAATTTTGTATTGAGTATGTGCGTGTATGACTGTTTAAGTGTCTGTAAACTTAGACTATTCTGTAAGAATGGTCAGGTTTTGCAACGGGGAATAACGGGTTATTCATTGCAGAGACACAGGGCTCTATTACTCCTTGGTACTCGAGCTGAGTGAGGATCTCCCTCACTGGAGCTTTTGCTTCATGTTTAACAGGAAATTGTGGCTGAGGCAGGGGTGTTGACCTAATAGGTATTACATGGCAAAGAGAATCCTTGTCCCAACCGACATGATTGCAGTATAGTGCAGGTGTCTGTGCTAAAGCCCAATTGACAGCTTAAGCTTGTTTTACCACCTCTGCAACAAGATCAGAGAAAGAAGGCAAAATTACATCTTCCCCATGTGGGAGCTTATGGACATGCTCAGGTGGCCAGTCCCTTTCGGCCAGCAGATATCACAACTAAGTTCATCCCAAAATATCACACTAATGGTGAGCTCTATGTCTCCCTCAATCTGTATATTTAAATCATAAACCCTGTCAGGTGGGAGAACTTGCCCGTCCGCAGTCTCAACTGCAATAAAGTTGCTAGTTGCTGTCACATCCAGATGATCGTTCAGACTCTGGCGACATATTGGGGGTCATTCTGACTCTGGTGGTAATTACCGCCATGGCGGAGGTCGGCGGTAGCACCGCCAACAGGCTGGCGGTGCACCGCTGGGCATTCTGACCGCGGCGGTTCAGCCGCGGCCAGAAACGGAAAGTCGGCGGTGTACCGCCGACTTCCCGCTGCCCTTGAGAATCCTCCATGGCGGCGGAGCGCGCTCTGCTGCCATGGGGATTCTGACACCCCCTACCGCCATCCGGTTCCTGGCGGTTCTCCCGCCAGGAACAGGATGGCGGTAGGGGGTGCCGCGGGGCCCCTGGGGGCCCCTGCAGTGCCCATGCCAATGGCATGGGCACTGCAGGGGCCCCCGTAAGAGGGCCCCACGAAGAATTTCAGTGTCTGCTTTGCAGACACTGAAATTCGCGACGGGTGCAACTGCACCCGACGCACCTTCCCACTCCGCCGGCTCCATTCTGAGCCGGCGTCCTCGTGGGAAGGGTGTTTCCCGCTGGGCTGGCGGGCGGACTTTCGGCGGTCGCCCGCCGGCCCAGTGGGAAAGCCAGAATGACCGCTGCGGTCTTTTGACCGCGGAGCGGTCTTTCGGCGGGAACCGCTTGGGGGGCGGTGACCGCCGTCCGCCGCGGTCAGAATCACCCCCATTGTGACCTCTGCCACACTGTCTAGCAGTGTCTCTGCCCACGTCTTGTTCTTGAGCAATGTTCTCAAGTGTACTGGCATTTTTAATTGACAGTGCTGCCACCTTTTTCTTTTCACACTGTGGGTGTTGTTGTGGAGACTTATTTTCTTTTTTTGTCTGAAGACTGTGGTGAGTCTTTCTTCTGTTTCACATAGTCAGGATGTCACTCTGACCGGCCCACTCTCTCGCTACGTTTATCCAATGCATCTCGAAAGGAACGAGAGGGACATGAATTGGTATATCTCTCAGGAGCTTTTATATTTTCCCTATTTCTGAGATTATATCTCCTGTTGGAGTTCTCCGGGTGTGAAGAATCTCCTCTCTGACTTTGTCGGTCTTTAATTTGCTTTTATTTATCACAGTGCTTTTTGGAACCCTCCTGTGCTTGTTTGGTACCTTCCTTATGGGTGGTACTCTGTATTTCAGGCTTTTTTGGCTTGGCTCCCAAATTATCCCGTCCTCTACTAGTATAGGTGTGAGAAATTATTTTCAGTTCTGTTTCTCCTGTTCCAACTGTGCAATCTCTCGGATCCACTGGCGTATTGCCAGTGCTGCCACTTCCCCTTTAATGTTACTAAGTATTATAGAGGAGACTGCGTCAAAGTTACACATTAGTTTCATCCCCCAAGTCTAGGGCTGGTGCAGCCCTGTATTTGCTCTGAATTTGTTTTAACACTTCTGGTACGTTGGCAAGTGTTGGGGGTACCATGTGTGGTAGTATATATTGCAGCGAAGACTGTACCCCATGTGGCACAGTCATCCACTGAGGGAACCATCCGGAACGGCAAGCACATTGTAAGAATTCTATGTTTTTTCTGTGGTCCTGTATGGGGAAACACAGCTTCCAGCTGGTTTGTTTTCTGGGCTATCCAAAATGGGATTTTCTCTCATTCTGTGGGCACTTTGCCCATGATACAATGTACTGTGTGTGGATTAATCCCAGTAGTAGCCAATGGGTATCCAGCAGGTGCTGGTGGTGCTGGACGCCATGGTGTAGTGTTCAGAGTTCGCATTACAAACTGTACGAGTCGTCTATATAGTATTACTAGCTCAAGGTATAGATTGTGCAGAGCAGCTGCCTGATTTTGTACACCGGGGTGAGGCCATGTTGGTCCATCATTACCTAAGGGACCTAATCTCATGGGGTGTATTACGTGTGGTAGGGCACCATTGAACCAGTTCTGATGTCTTGATAAGTAATCGGTATTTCAAGATACTGGTATGCTTGGTACGTTTGCAATTCTGTATGTGTGGAAAGTGTATGATTTTTGGTCTTTCTGAGGCAAGGTGACCCAAGAGTAGAATGTTTCTGTATGGTAAGCTTCACTAGCTTCTACTATGAATGTGACATCCCCGCCCTCGGCCGTGGAGCCATGCGCTATTAGGTGTAGTGTTAATGCTTGTCTAGCATTCTCAGGAATGTCTATGGCGTTAGCCACATTGTGTAATAGTTAAAGAGATGGATAAGATATGAAATAGATGTGAAATGAACCCTAACACCCTAGCATGATAAACTTAATGTCTAACCTAAAGAGAGCTAGGTGTGTTAAACCTAATCTGCCAGTACCATGTCTATGAGAGGAGCCCCCGAACCCTCATTACCCTGGAATGAGGTCTCTAGATCAGACTCCGTAAGGACACGAATACTGGGTCAGCATCAAGGCGGCGAGAAGCACAGATAGCGTTGATGACATCTGGTAGGAATCCCTCTAATCATCTTGTCTGTGTGAGATGTATTTGTACAGACCTTGTAGGACCCCTGCCACAGGTATGTTCCCAAACAATAGATAAGAAGGCATGTTTGGGGAGGCAATTATATAAACAATTCCCTGAAAAGGTACATTATGTTGCTGTTGCACGAAAATAGGAAAGTACATGATGTGAATACCTATGTGTCTCATTTATCTTTGACTGTGATAGTGACGCCTTTACGGAGTGGCATTGATAACGTGAAACTAAAACCTCTTCTTAACTATAAACATGGAAATCATCTTGGAAGAAATAATTAAATAAATGTGCTAAAACGGAGCAAGCTAAGTAGGTTAAAAGTCACTAGGTGACGGGGCACGGGTCTGCAAGCCAGAAGGCTAAGCTAAACTCCTGATTCCCATTAAAACTAAATAGGATCCACTAGAAACCTGAATCCTACAGGGCCTTCCCACTGGGGCTGGCTCATGAGATACCCCTGACAGGACATCTGGGGCAGGACAAGACATTTGCCAGGCTTGTCCCAACCTTTACTGGCTCCCAGGTGAAGTTTTCCTCTGATAAAATTCTGTAGAACTTACGTAACACGCCAGGCTAGTGGGAAGACGGAAAAAAGCTGAAAGCTCCCCTGAATCCCTTGCCAGTCATTGGCAAACCCTTTGAAAGGGTGGACATTGACATTGTAGGGTCCCGGGACCCCAAGGAAGCCTCAGGCAACAGGTTTACCCTGGTCTTGGTGGAACATGCCACTAGGTACCTGGAGGCCATACGTCTGAGGACTACTACTGCATCAGCAGTGGCTAGGGCCCTGATGGGGATTTTCACCAGCGTGGGCTTCCCCAAGAAAGTGGTGTTTGAAAGGGGTACCAAATTCATGCCTGCATACATGCAGTCAATAGGGAAAGAGTATGGAGATACTTACAAATTCATAAATTCTCCACACTATACCTTCCAGAAGCAAATGGATTTGTTGACAGATTCAACAAGACCCTGAAGTGTATGACTGTGGGCCTAACTGTGCCCATGAGACAGAGGTGCCTGCTCTTTGCCTGCATGGAGGTACCACGGAAGGGGGTTGAATTTAGCTCATTTGTGCTTCTGTATGTTACCCTGTTCGGGGATCTTTCAATCTGGTTGAGGAGGAGTGGAAGCTAGCACCCAAAAAGCCTCCATAGGAAGTAGGTAACTACATGCTAGCCCTCCAGAACCAGATGGACAAGTTCTGGAAGAAGGTTCCTGAGAATTTGGAGGGTAGCCAGAATGTGATGAAGGAGTGGTATGACCAAACAACTACCTTTGTGTAATGACAACCTGGGAGAAAGTGTGGGTGATGGAGCCAGTGGAGTCCAGGGTCCTTCAAGACTACTGGACAGGGCCTTATGAGATAGTTGAGAGGAAACGGGAGGCCACCTATGTGGTGGACCTCAGGACACCCAAACACTCCTTAAGCTCCATATTAAGTTCCATATCAACTGTCCCAAGTCACACTTGGAGAGGTCTAAGGGCACAATGCCGTTGGTGACATGACGGGGAGACTGAGGAGAGTGAACCTCTCCAAGAACTCCTGTCATCAAAAGAAAAAGATGGGTCAGTGGAGTATGTCACCCACTCCCCTACCCTGACCCCAGAACAGCAGAGGGATTGTTGCCAATTGCTGGTGCAGTTCGGCTGTTTTCCCTCACCACTGGGCTTATGCATCTGTGTACCAATGACATTGATAGTGGAGACAGTCCCCCTGTCAAAAACAAAGTATACAGGTTGTCTGATAAAATGAGGGCCAGTTTCAAGGAGTATGAATCTAAGATGTAAGAGTTTGTGTTGACTGAGCAATCCAATAGCCCCTAGTCCAGCCTTGTGGTGCTGGCACCAAAGCTGCCCCAAGGGGCTCAGGTTTTGGGTGAACTACAGAGGGCTCAACACAGTCACCAAGACTGATGCTCACCCCATGCCCAAAGCTGATGACCTCATTGATAGATTAGGGGCTAAATACCTTTGATTTAACTTGCGTATATTGGCAGATTACCCTAGCTGAAGGAACTAAAAAGAGGTTGGCCTTTTCCACTCCAGAGGGTCACTTTCAGGTTAACGAAGTGATGCACTTTTGGACTGAAAAATGCGCCTGCCACCTCTCAGAGGCTGGTAAACCAGGTTTTGGCTGGTATGGAGGCCTTCAGTGCCGCTAACATGGATGACATACCTGTCTTCAGTAGCAGCTGAAAGAACAACCTCTTTAACGTGCAGCAAGTGCTTCAGGCCCTACAGAACTCAGGTCTAACTATCAAGATCTGTAAGTAGGGCAGATGTCTGTGGTGTACTTGGGACAAATGGTGGGCAGGGGTAAGGTGCAGTCCCTACACAGCAAGATAGAGACCATTCTGGCCTGGGAGCCCCCAAAAACACAAACTGAGGTGACAGCAATCCTGGGCCTGACAGGATATTACAGGAGATTTTTCAAGGGGTATGGCACCATTGTTGCCCTCCTTACTGAGCTGACTTCCAAAAAGCAGCCAAAGAAGGTGATCTGGACATCAGCATGCCAGAGAGCCTTTGACTCCTTCAAACAGGCCATGTGCAAAGACGCTGTGCTCAAGACCCCTGACTTTCCCAAGGAATTTATAGTACAGTCAAAGCATAGCAGAGGGACAGTCTTATCACAGCTCAATATTGAGGGCCTAGACCAACGTGTAGCTAGCACCTTAAAGCTTGTCTCCTGTCTGCCATTGCAGCCAGAATGCAGTGTCACCCTGCCATGTCAACTAGGCATTTAAACCCTCTTGCAAAGCTTTAAACTCTCTTTTATTACTTGTCACCCCTGAGGTAGGCCCTAAGTAAGGGCAGAGTGCTGTGTAATTAAATGGTTGGACATGTGATTTTATGTACTGTGTGTCCTGGTCGTGAAAAACTACCAAATTCATGTTTCACTACTGTGAGGACTACCCCTTCCATGGGATAACATTGGGGGTTCCTTATTACACTTAATATATTTGAGAGGAGGTTGATATGTCATGTTTTGTACCAATGAAATTGTAATGGTGTTATTTAAAGGTAGTTTCAACATTTTCATTACAGTTTTGAAAATGCCACATTTAGAAAGTGCAAATACAACAGATGATGGACGGAATGCAGAACAAATAAAACATTCACCCCCAGTCACAGATCTGGGTTTAATCCATCAGTTTTTTTGCTGGCCATGCCATTCCAGTTTGGATCCAGCCATATGCAAATCAGTCTTGACCCTGTCCCCCATGGGAACAGTCCAGTCTGAACTGCCAGGCCAGGTCCTCCCTGGACCAGAAAAGAAACAAGCATCCTGGGACCAGTTTCAGGGTATCACCCTTCATCAGTCAGGCTAGCTTGAATTTGGTGGCATAGTAAGCACGGGACCCACGTCTGGGCATACCCTTCCCACTTAGGGTGACAAATGCAAAAACAACAGATGATGGACGGAATGCGGAACAAATCAAACATTCACCCCCAGTCACAAATCTGGGTTTAACCCTAATGTTTTTTTTGCTTGCCATGCTATTCCAGTTTTGATCCAGCCATATGCAAATCAGTCTTGACCCTGATCCCCATGGGAACAGTCCAGCCCGAACAGCCAAGCCAGATCCTCATTGGACCAGAAACAAGCATCCTGGGACCGGTTTCAGGGTATCACCCTTCATGAGTCAGGCTAGCTCGAATCTGGTGTCATGGCAAGCACAGGACCCACATCTGAACATACCCTTCCCACTAAGGGCGACAAATGCAAAAACAACTGATGATGTGCTTGTTTACTTTAAGAAAGTTGCCATTTTCCTGCCCTTTTGTGCTGGAACCTGTTTTGGGTCACATGACTGGGCATAGCTTTTGATGTAGGCAGCAGAAAGGCGTGTCTAGTGCATGGTTTATGTGTTATTGTTGATGATATTGGTATTATGGATGTCTCTGTTGTTGACTATGGCTTGAAACATCTGTATTCTATCTCTTGATTTTGGTTTTAATCGACTTGCAAGTCAGGAACAGTGTCTGCAAAGGAATAAGGTGCAGCATGCCTGGTTTTAAGCTTTATGGTTTTTATTTTAATAGTCAAGGTGTGAGAATGCACTAATTTGAAATGTAATAGTTTTATGCATTAGCACACTGAATGGATTGTTAATTTGCCCAAGAGGTCCGCTTCATTTTTTCTTGGGCATTTTAGTTTTCCTGTGAGTCTTCCAAAGCAAAAGCTATCTTTTTCAAATTCTTCCACAAAACAACGCCAATTATATAACAAGGGGCTGTTTACTCAAACTAAAGGCACAGCTCAAATAGCTGCATCACCACTCATATACGATATCAGAAATGCAATTCTAGATTGTGGGTCCGGAAAAGCACTGGGACGACATGGAAAATGTAACTCCACCTTTGTGAGAAAAACTTGAACCTTATTGGGGTCGCCTGAAAACCTTTCTGGTGCAGCTAGAGGAATCTGTGATGGAACATTCACAGCTATGTTAATAGGTGTGGCAACCATAGGGCGAGAAGTAGAATCAGAACCATCCACCTTACTCTGTAACTGAGTTACTTTACTAACCAAATTAGCTATGAAATTTTTTTAGTCTGTCAAATCTTTTTGCATCTGAGCCACTGCTTGCATAGGGGTGTCTAAGGTGGCCATTCCTGCGTAGCTAACATACATACCAAGAGGAAAGTATTAAATCGTGGGCTCACTATTCTGTCACTTTGTCTTTTCCTCTGGATCTGCACGCTGCCGAACAAGAAGGCCCACCTCCCAGTGTCACCAACTCAGAAAGCTTTAAAGCACAGAGTTATGATGAAGCCAGGTGGGGGAAGGGGATTAGGGTAGGGAACAGCTGGGAGAGAGATCTGAAAGGAAAAAGTTAGAACAAATATGCATATACTCATTTATGACAATCTAGCTTACCATTAGAGCCTTTACGGACATGCATTTCCATAATATCAGATTAAAACTCTTTATGAATTGGGCAATAGCTCCTTCTTTAAATCGCGAAAACAGAATGAACTGAGACCTCAGAGTCCTGAGAAGACTAGAGTCTTAGACTATGAACACTCTCTTAAATATCAATCATGGAACCACTTATGCATTGCTAAAACTCTAAACATTAGATCTCAGTTTAGAAACTCGTAAACACTTAAATAAGTATTTCACTTAATATAAAACACCTTAATATGTATTTCACATATCATGCTTCCTAAAACGATGAAACTGTGATTTATTTATCTTTGAAACTTTTCCATTAATGTCCTCCTATAAATTAAAAGCACTTTAAGTACTGAGCCAAGGACGCTTTACTTTCAGTGAACTGAAGCGCTTTCGAACATTGAGGCCAATGCGCATTTTTTTCCTCTGAAACTAAAGCGCTATGCTAATGCGCGTTATTCCTCTTAATCGGAGCGTTGTGCCAATGCGCGTTATTCCGGGGAATTTGGAGCGCTGTGCCAATGCGTGTTATTACTGAGAACTGAAGCGCTATATCAAAAGCGCATCACTGCCGTGAACTGAAGCGCTTTTCCAAAGCGTGTTGCTGTCGTTAACTGAAGTGCTTTTCCTAAGCGCGTTGCTGCCGTGAACTGAAGTGCTTTTCCTAAGCGCGTTGCTGCCGTGAACTGAAGCACTTTTCCTAAGCGTGTTGCTGTCGTGAACTCAAGTGCTTTTCCTAAGCGCATTGCTGCCGTGAACTCAAGTGCTTTTCCTAAGCGCGTTGCTGCCGTGAACTGAAGCGCTTTCCCTAAGCGCATTGCTGCCGTGAACTGAAGCGCTGAACTCAAGTGGCCTAAAACACCATGCTCGTTAGGCGAGGGGAGTGCTGAAAGTTAAGAAGAAACAACTCCCTTCTCACCTTGGCTCTACACGACCTTACCGCCCTCGAGTACGACATACTCGTGTCTGAATTCCCAATGAAAAACGGGAAACCTTCGAGTTACTGCAAGCTGCTTTGAAGAAATTCTGCTTTGCTCCAATGGAAGGTCCCTCGAGGTCTGACTGCATCGAAGTCTTCAAAAAAGTGAGTCACGAGCTTGGGTGTGGCTGGGCTTTATAGGCCACCCACACCCGAAGATGGCCGCTGCCTCTAAAAACATGGGAAATGTAGTCCCTTCATAGGATAGCACTGATAAGTGCATCTTGACCACCAATGGCCTGAACCTGCAGATATGTGAGCTTTACCACCGGGCAAACAACGCTGCTGGCCATTCTTGGAACAAGCGGGGATGACCAGTGGTGTGCATAAAGTGCCGCAAATCACCGCAGCAAACCTTCGGGTGGGACCTGGACCGTGCACAGCCTTGTTCCTGACAGGGGGGGCCCAAACACAAGCCCCAGACTCCTTTGCGGCTTCAGAACTGCCAGCTGCCATTTTACGCCTGGTGGCGTGGTGAAAATGTTGCTCCACGCCCGCTCCGTGTGACGAACTCTCTGCTTTTTTGGCCGGGCCCGAACCACAAGCCCCAAACTCC
Source organism: Pleurodeles waltl (assembly GCF_031143425.1). Classification (NCBI taxonomy): domain Eukaryota; kingdom Metazoa; phylum Chordata; class Amphibia; order Caudata; family Salamandridae; genus Pleurodeles; species Pleurodeles waltl. Next base: position 138,429,373 of record NC_090448.1, read on the forward strand.
TCTGTGGCATCAGAACCGCCGGCTGCCATTTTGCGCCCGGAGGCGCAGTGAAAAGGTCGCTCCACTCCCGCTCCGTGGGACGCCCCCGGGCCAAGAGCAGGCCCGTCTGCACCCCTCAGAGATCCGAGGTGGCTGGGCTGGGCATACTCTGTTGATCTGTTGGACTGAGGATTTGTATAAATCTTGCCTTGATTAGTAAAGATAACCCTATTTAGCAATTACAGATCACATTTATAATGGGGAAAAGGAAGCAAAACCAAGTTGGGAATGGTATTAGCACAAAAACTTCTAGCACCACCAACATGATTACTAACTATCTTACAGACACAATGGGGAAACTCAATGAAGAGATTATCAATGCTGAAGCACATCTGGTGGCAACCAAAAGTGTTTTACATGAGACCATTATTGAAGTGAGTACTAAAACTGCTAACTCGATTATCGAACGAGAATCTCCAAAGGAAAGTACTTTTGGTGTGGTTCCCAGGTCTTCTTTAGACCCATCAGTACCAACAGAAACAATAGTAGGAATTGAACCCCTGAATAGTATAGATAATCGAACTCCTCCTGCACCTAAGAAGAGAAGCAGGCAGATGATAAAATCTAATCCCATACCACTGTTACAGCCTCCTAAGGGTGGGAAAATAACCTCTTAAATACATGGAGGAAAATCGTTAGCCCCACCAATAGGATATGATGGCCCCCTATCAAAAAGTATGGTAACTATGTTTAAGAAGTTACAAAGCAAATTAGACAATATAGAGTCAAAAGTATTGCTAGCAATTAAGGAGATAAAAGACCGTGTAAGCAAGATTTAAAAAAATGTGTTAACACAGTGATTAATGCTAAAAATCCCATCCTTGGTTGCAATATCACCTTGATCGCAAATCAAGTGGATATAGGTACAAGGAACATTACAGTGACAGGGAATGTGGACTCTAATAAAAGAGGTATGAAAAACTATCACTCTGCACAGAGGGAATCATCTCAACTAAAGGCACCTATTACTAATCAAATGAGGCAATTAGATGTAAATCATAAATGGCAGAGTGTGAATAGAGATAGATCCATGAAGGAGGTTTGACAACTATCCCCAGATGCCATTCCATATACAATTATACTTAAAAAATTTCCCAAATTAGGATCAAACATTGTTGAGACCTGGCCAGAATTACGTAACAAAGTATCACATTGGATGTTGATGAATATATGCCCACCTGATATATTATTTCATCAAATCGTATATGCAAGACGAGTTCAGTGCGTGGGATATTTGAAAGAAGAGGGAGATTGTATAGTGGTTACTTTTCGTGACCCTCGCTTTGTGGGAAAATTATTGTTAGATTTAGATAAAAGACATCGAACTTGCAAAAACGTGACAAGGGAGATAATGGCTGCCCCCTTAGGATAATTCTATAGAACGCTGAATATTCTAGGTGCAAGACGCTCAGGGGATACAAGGGAAGTACCCAGCACTCTGGATAGGTATGACAACTTAGAATGCTCTAATCGATTTACCCGCCTGAGTAACACCGAGGATCTGGATTGACAGCAGGAGGATACAAATAGAACAGGGGTGTTTGCCCCAGATGAAACTATAACCATCATTATAGAGTCAAAATCCAATATCCTGAGTTGTAATGGTAATGTTGAGATTGACGGGAGGTCCTTAACAAGCGACTCAATTACCCTTATATCATGGAATATAGCTGGGGTAAGAACTAAACTGGCTGATAAGGAATAGCAGACCATATTAAGTTTGTGAAATATAATCTACCTACAAGAGACATGGCACACGGGATCCTTCCTTATCGAAGGATACTCTGCATTTATTACACCAGCTTCCCCCTCATCTAGAGGGAGGGCTAAAGGGGGTTAGCAACATTGATCTCAACATTAGTACCGTTTACATTGGTGAAAACTTTCCTTGACTCCCCTTATTATCAGTTTTTATATCACTGGGTAAATAGTATTATAGGAATTGTACTTATCAATTATTATAATAACAAATTTGATGATACAAAAAAAAGCAGTGACATTAACCCTCCAAGATGATCTACATCTATTTCTAAATGATATAACATCCACATACATATTATTATGGGCTGGAGATTTTAACACGGGACGTGGCAGATTACTACAGAAAAGGCATGTGGATTTACCGATGATCGGGGAAACGCCAAATCTATTTTTTTACATAATAATTATGGAACTATATTGAATGAAATAATATTTAGATATGATCTGGAACTGTTAGAACAAGAGGGGGCCAAGGGAGAGAAGCATCCAATGTTTAGGGAAGGAGGGCATTTTTCAACTATTGACCATATATTCATCTTTTGGAATAATGTTGTTATGATTGAACCATTAAAGATTAAGCCAACTATATTTAGTGATCATCACCCTTTGTCACTTACTCTAAGACTAGCTAAACCCTATAATATAGGAGAACGATTAGCAAGAAACATAGGAATAAAAAGGGAAAGTGGAATTACCATAAAATGGACTGGTAGAAATGAAATAGACCTGATAATAAAAATTGTGACTCGACATGAACAATAAATTTTAATATGCACAGAATTTAATCAAAGTCCATTAGAGATGTTAGCGTCCTTCAATCAACTTAGCAATGCCATTTCAGAGGGCCTAAAAGTGACATCTGGTAATAAGAAGGGGGTAAAACAGGGCTGGTTTGATCATACTTGCTCACAAACAAGTCAGGAACTTAAGCAAACCCTACAGGCTCGACCAAGAAATAGGGAAGAAGTCATTACCAAATGTTTCAGCTACAAACATGCACTGGAGACTAGGAAGGCACAATTGAGAGCTAGGGCATAGGTTAATCTTGAACAAACAGCGGCATTGAGAGATTGTACCCTAATTTGGAAAACCATTAAACAACCATTCCTAAAAAATACAGATGCACTTGAAATTACTGCATATGTTCCATCAGCAGACTGGCTCTCCCATTTTGGTATAATATTTAATCCAGACCACTTGGCTATGCATTCACCGAATGCTAGAATAATTGAGATCAAGCCACCCTTTCTGAAAATGATTAGCTTAGAGGAAGTTAGATCTGCCCTGGGAAGATGTTCGAAAGGGAAGGCACCAGGCCCCGACGGGGTGCCAGGAGATGCTTACCTGACATACATGGATCTATAGTGCCCTATTTTGACCCAAGTTTTTTTGAGTGTGACAAATGGATATATTTTAACTTCATGGACAGAAAGTATCATTGTTCCTATTTTTAAGAAGGAAAACAGAGCCGACCCTAAATGCTAGCGACCTATTTCCCTTTTAGACTATTCAATCACATTTTTAGGGATAGTACCCCTAGAAAGATTAGAGTCTCGGGCAACCGATAATCAGGTACTTACGAAGGTCCAATTGGGATTTAGACCTGAGGTTGGTACATTGGAACAGTGCATAAATCTTAACCTAATAATAAGTAAATACATAATAGATAAAAAGGGCCATATGTTTCTCTGCTTTGCAGAACTTAGCATCGCTTTTGATTTAGTGAATCATGCAAAGCTGTGGAAAGTTTTAGCAGATCTAGGTGCGCCCCTAGATATAATCAGTTTTTTGGCACAATTGTACAATTATTTAACAGCGCGAGTACAGTATGGAAGAAATGGTGAATGTACCCCAGTACTTAAGAATGGGAGAGGCATACATCAGGGCTGCGTTTTAGCTCCCCTTCTATTTTCCTTCTATATCAACAGGGTAGATGCCCACCTATAAAATATGGCAATTGATACACCTAAAATAGGGGAATGTCCTGTCCCAGTCCTCCTATTTGCAGATGATGCAGTCCTGTTGTCACGAACCGCAAATGGGCTGCAGCGGCTGATTGAGGGCTTTGTAGAGTTTATGGAGGGTAGAGATATGTGCCTGAATTTGAACAAAACAGCTGTAATGACTTGTGGGCTGGGAAAGGCCAGAAAGAAAACTTATTTTTATTAAGGGTCACAAATGTGAAGAGGTAAATAGTTTTACATACCTGGGTGTACAGTATTCCAATACGAGCACTGGAACCAACACCTAGAAATAACTAAGATGAAGTATATAAGTGCAACAGAGGCCGTTTTTAGATTTTCAAGAATTAAAACAATTACTAATATCACGTATGGTTCTGTCCTTTGGGGCTCAATGCCTGAGATTCAGTCATTGCAAGTATTAGAGGATAAATTCCTCTGTAGACTACTTGCTGTCCCAAATACCACTTCTACTTATATGGTACGTAGGTAATTAGGTTGTCCCTATGTGGAAGACTTAATACATATTAGTGTCTTATTGGCATGGCATAGCTTCTGGTCTAAAAAAGGGACACAATTTACAATTTATTAAAGACTGCCTTACACTAGAACATTGGGTCAGAATTCCATGGTTTGTGCACCTACAATATTTAATGAAAAGTATAAATCTGGACTCAAATCTAGATGACCCAGGCACCATTCTTCAACTCAGCAAAAAATTATTGAAAACCAACTAATGGAACTGAGAGAAAGTGACAGAGCCAATAGAGCATGTAAGAAATCGACAGTAGCGCTTTATATGATTGAAGCCAACGAGACTATTCAAAATGTTTTATTAATAGTATCAAATATTGAAGAAAGATTTTATTTAACTCAAATGCGTTTTAGGACATTGCATTTTTTAGTGGCTTTCCCAAAGATGGGGATATGGAGTACAAACTGACCGAAGTGTCCCTGTGCAGGACGATTTGCCCAATCCACTTTATTATATCTTGAAGATTATAACATGGTATCAGGAAATAATTATTTATGTATATTGAATACTACAGAGAAATATTATGCAGTGATTACATTTATTCTATGTGCTATAGAACAGAGGAAAAATGGTATGCACCTAGAAAGCCTCCATTATGAGAATGAATAATGGACAAACGTGTTAAAATGAAGGTTTTTATTTATTTATTATTAATGTGTAGAAATATTTTATTGCATGTTATCTTTGGTTTCTTTTTAAAAAATATATTGTATATCTTTTATGGAGTAATATCCGAATAAAGATTGGTTTGACTTGAGTAAGACACATGAATAAATGAAAAAGTGAATCAAGAAATCATGTATGGGCATGCTAGCAAAGCTATTCAGGATTGGATGGAGTGTAGCAGCAAAAGAAGACATGTCTTAGAAAAGTGTTAAACCCTGTGGGGGGGTTTCCTTCTGTAACTGGTTTGGTGGCCACTGACAAATTGAAGGGAAAATTTGAAATTGCAAAGTATTATGATTTGGATGTGGAAGATGAAATGGTAGATGAGTTGATGAGTACAAAGCAGCTGCCATATAATCAGGATGGAACACCCAGAGTACAGAAAGATGTCACTTTATCAGCGGTTATGGTGTCGCTGGAGCCTGAAGCAAGATCTCATCAAAGTAGTCGTTCCAGCATGTGAGTTGAATTTGGAACCTTTTATGGATTCATGCAATTTAAGTAGTATGCTTCAAAATTAACATCTGATGAGTTGGTGTTTCTGATTCTGGAAGTAGGTAAACAGGTGTGCTAATGAGAGAAATTAATTTGAATTACATTAAGGGGAGAATTCATAACTTCTATGCAATGGACATTTTAGAAGCTTAATTACAAAAGGAAAAAAACATGCAGCAGAGACATTATGATGAAAAACTCCTGAGACTGTGAAGATGTTGAAAGACATAAGAGTGAATGGGTTTCAAAGCCTTTGAAAGGTGAAGGAAGTAATGGTGTAAATGGTTTATTTTAATGCATATTATTTCTACATTGTACTGCTGAAGAGTAGTGTCCATTGATAGAGGTTCATCAATTGTGAGGTCTAACATTCTCCCAAGTGCCATGGAGCAGATATGGGCTTTTTCAGAAGATTTTTCCAAAATATAGAGATGAACTAGGGAAGTGGTATTTAGAAGTTGAATGGATTCTGAATGTGTTGAAGGCTTTATGGGCAGATTTGTATGCATTATTTTCAAATGTGATATCAAAGGATTTGTGGCTTGAATTAAAAACAGTGATTAAGGGGTAAAAAAAGGACTACACTGAATTATAAGCCTTTGCCAGAGTGTTGGACATGGCTCTCTTTAGGGAAAAATCTTGACATTTTTCACTTTTTCCTCCCAGCCTACGCCGTCTCTTGTACTTGACCTTAGGACTCTGGACACTTGGGGAAGCAAGCATCTCGCCCTACCAAATATAGGGTGGGGAGGAAGGTCGTGGCTTGAGCACCGCCCCCCAGCTGGACCCATGCAATAGGTGTACTAGATAGAAGGGTCGGTCATCCGCATGGAGGCAGGCAGGCATATCTGAAGGATGTGCCCAGGTAGGGGTGGACACCCCATTGGGGAAACTCCTACCGAAAGGGAGCCAGCTTGATCCCAAAGTGGGATGCTGGTTCCCTGATACCTGGCCACGGACCACGAGCATTGGCCCCCTGTGTGGGCAGTGTGGAGATGCAGGTGTAGGTACTTCCTGAGTGGGTAGACTGCATTGGCTAGCTTGTGGGACCAGCCATGGTTGGACCCGGAGTGTGCCTCAGGCCTGAAGGGCCAGGTAAAGTACGGCCCTGGGACAGTCAGCCCGTACCAGAATACCCACATGCTGGAGACCCCCCCATGTAGTGTGCTGGCACAGTAGCCCAGAAGGTGCCTAGCCACAGCTGGCCACCATATGACTCAAGAGCCTAGGAGCTTGGAGCACTTTCCCTCTGCCAATGCAGGGTGAAACTGCCCATGCCATCCATATTAGTTAGAAACTGCCACAATCACTGGTGTGCGGGTTTGGCTATCCAGGCAGGGCCTGGTATGAATGGGGGTTGGCTTCCCCAAACCGGGCGTCTATGTCTACGACCGGATGGAGTGGTTCCTATGTGGATGCATGCATGGCCAAGGTGGCAAAGGCACACGTATTTATGTACGAGTATTCACAATAGGAGCAGAGCCTGAGGGTTCAGGCCAGCCGAGGTGGTGGCTGTAACCAAGGTGTCATCTGCCTTGGCAGGTTGGTGCATGCGCTAGGGCACAAATGCACAAGAAGTGCCAAACACCTACACGTCCTCAAACTGCCAATAAGAGCTGCTCTACCCATACAGTGATATAGGACCCCAAGGCTTATTAAATTCAGTTGCAATAAGGGATGGCAGGGGAGCACCCTCATACTGTTTGATATTGTTGGATTCAGGGTAACAAACCCGAGCCGTTGATCATGGTATTTTTGTCACCCTTGGCCAGGAAGTACCACTTCTAGGAAGTGGGCATTTCTAGATGTTGGGACTGGTTCTGGTGCCCCATAAATAAAGGCTTCATTATAGGGGTTCCAGGGGAAGCGGACATCTGCACATTTTCCAGATGACTTCTATAAAACTCGGGTATCCAGAATGACAGATCCCTGCCATTTGGGCCCTGGTGAGATAGATAGGGGGAGCGGTTGTGACACTTGGCCTCTCGAAGCCAAAACCTGGCACCCAAAAGATAAAGAGCCGCATGTAAGGACCCTAGGGCAGGCACCCATAAAGATAAAGATCTGCATCCCAAGAACCTTGGGCAGACATGGAAAAAATTCAGGGCAACATCTGTGGTTCAAAGGAATACCCTTCAAACCACCTACCACTTCTAAGGTTTTACTTAGTATAAGTAGGGGTACTCAAAGTCTGCAAATGTACCAATGATGGATACATGGGACGAGTGTGGATGGACCTTGTCAGCACATTATCAGAAGACTCTGGGTGCCCAGGAGGATAACTGTCCAAGGAAGGTGTTAGAAATGGGGTCTTTGATTGGCAGTCAGGTTACCCTGTAGCGAATCCTAGTTAGTTTTAATGGGATAACAGGAGTTAGCTTAGCCTTCTGCTTGCAGACTTGTGCCCCCATCACCTAGTGACTTTTAACCTACTTAGTTTGCTCTGTTTTAGCAGATTTAATTATTTAATTCCTTTAAGATGGCTGCCTTGTTTATAGTTAGGCCACTTGTTATGCTTTGCATTATCAGTGCCACTGCGTTAAGACGTCAAGATCAAGTGGCAAAGACAAACAAACAGTAGGTGTTCACTCTTAGGGATTTTCCCTCTCTATGCTTTAGAGGGAATTGTTTATTTGAATTGCCGCCCCAAGCATGCCTGTTATCTATTGTTTTGGACCACACCTACGTCAGGGGTCCAAGTAGATCTGTATAAATACATCACACTTTAGACAGATAATCAGAGGGATTCCGACCAGAGGGCATCGTCACCATCGCTGATATCGATGCTGCACGTCGTCTTGACGCTGACCCAGTCTTCGTGTCCCTATGGAGTCTGAGACCCAAGGGTTGGGGGCTCCTCTCATGGACATGGCATTGGCAGATTAGGTTTACCATACCTAGCTCTCCTTTAGGTAGGAGGTTAGGCCTATCATATTAGGGTATCAGGACATATTACACACCTTCTGTCATTTTATGCTATTGCAAGATGATGGGGGTCTTTGTAATAATGACTCTTGTTGTTACAATTTTGTTTCTTGCACTGTTCATTATCCTAATCATTGCAGCCCATGCAACTTGTCGCAGATTGCAGTGGTGTGCGCCTGTTTGACTGTATTCTGGGATTTACGAATATTAATCCGAATAAAAGACCTACTGGAACACCAAGAGGAATACTGAATGATTTACTAACAAAACTGCTACACACAAGCTTTTACTCTTACTTTTCAAAGTTGTACGTTGTTGAGTGCTGTGGTCACTTCTTGTTCATTATATGCTGTGTATTTTTATACAAGGCAGTGCCTGTTTGACTGTGTTCTGGGATTTACGAATATTAATCCGAATAGAAGACCTACTGGAACACCAATAGGAATACTGAATGATTTACTAACAAAACTGCTACACACAAGCTTTTACTCATACTTTTCAAAGTTGTATGTTGTTGAGTGCTGTGGTCACTTCTTGTTCAGCAGACTGCAGTTTTGTTAAATAAAAACCATTGAAACTTTACTGCATCTTCGTTATTGCATGTGTTTGAATGAAACATGATGTATCTGTGAGAAAGGGGTAATCTCTGTTTAACCACGACACTCCCTGAGATGTCATACTCTCGAGTCCATGCGTTAAGGCTGCCACAAATCACCTTTTACTGTTTGGGTTATTGGCGGGGTGCTGCTAGTGAGCCGGAAGGGTTGGGACAACAGCTGCGACTTGTTGTAGGATAGACATAGTCACCTACAAACATAAGTACTGTCATCCTTAAAGCAGCAGTCTTGCCTACAGCAAGAGTCCAAGGGCCATATTTATACTCCGTTTGCGCCGAAATTGCGTCGTTTTTTTTGACGCAATTTCGACGCAAAACTAACGCCAACTAACGCCATATTTATACTATGGCGTTAGAGGCGAATAGCGCCAAAGTTCCCGGAATGTGCGTCATTTTTTAGCGTGAACCCCTTCCTTGCGTTAATGATATGCAAGGGAGGCGTTCCCGTCTAAAAAATGACTCCCAGGCCTTTACGTGGTATTTATACTCCCGGGCAAAAGAGACGCCCGGGAGTTGGCGTGGCTAAAAACGGCGCATTTGCGCCACTTTTTAACGCCTGCTCAGGGCAGGCGTTAAGGGGCCTGTGGGCTCAAAATGAGCCCACAGGTGCCCTCCCATGCCCCCAGGGACCCCCCCTGCCACCCTTGCCCACCCCAGGAGGACCCCCAAGGATGGAGGGACCCACCCCAGGGACATTCAGGTAAGTTCAGGTAAGTTTTATTTTTTATTTTTTATATTTTATTTTGGTGGCATAGGGGGGCCTTATTTGTGCCCCCCTACATGCCACTATGCCCAATGACCATGCCCAGGGGACAGAAGTCCCCTGGGCATGGCCATTGGGCAAGGGGGCATGACTCCTATCTTTCCAATGATAGGAGTCATGTTGATGGGGGATGGGCGTCGTTAAAAAATGGCGCAAGTCGGGTTAAGACGATTTTTTCGACGTAACCTGACTTGCCCCATTTTAAGACGCCCATGCGCCATTTTCCCCCTACGCCGGCGCTGTCTGGTCTACGTGGTTTCTTCCCACGCAAACCAGGCAGCGCCGGTCTGATTGCGCCGTCTAACGCCATTCCATAAATACGGCGCCCGCATGGCGCTTCAGAATGGCGTTAGACGGCGCAAAACTTTTTGACGCTAAACTGCGTTAGCGCAGTTTAGCGTCAAAAAGTATAAATATGGGCCCAACTACGACATGGCGCCACTAACGATGGTGTTTAGGCACTAATTTACAGATACCCTGACTATCACTGTCTCACAGACAACAGGTACCCTAAGTACCATTATATGGAGACATCCGTGGTCTTTGGGAAAATCCTCCTCAGCTGAAAAGGTAACACCTGATTAAGATGTAGGTTGTTCGAACTCATAAAAGGACTTTACTCCCCATTTTGGTGTTCCGTTTCTCTAAACGAACATGGCTAACGCCATAGAAATTCCTGAAAATGCTAGGCAAGCACTAACACAACACCTACTAGCGCATGGCCTTACACCAGAGGGCGGGGATGTTACTCTGATAATAGAAGCTAATGAAGCATACCAAACAGAAACATTTTATTATTGGGTCACCTTTCCCGAGGTGGACCAAAGAACACATACATTCCACACATACGAAATTGCAAACGTACCTCAACGATACCGAGGATACCAGTATCAGGAAATATCGCTCACATACCAAGAGCATCAGAACTGGTTTGAAGGCACCCTACCACATGTCTTACAAAGAGTGAGGCTAGGTCCTTTAAGTAATGATGGACCAACGTGGCCTATGTTTGCCACATACACACCTCACCCAGACATACCAAATATGCAAATAGCAGATCTGCAAAATGTATAGAATGAATTAGTGAAACACAAGGAGAGAGTTATGGGAGTGATACTATCCCACACATACTCCCAAGAAAAATCTTAAACCTAAGCCTGACATCTTCAAATTGAGAATTGAATTGGCCGATTTCTTCCGTAAGATTAGACTGAAAACCTTCTTCCTCCATAATCCTGAAACCAATGTTGGGCAGGAAAGGAATACAGGGTTACGTCCAAAATCTAAGTTCACTCCCACGTACCAACAAATGCCACCCGAAGTATTGGCCTTTGAGAAATCGGTGAGCAGGAAAATCGATGACCTGCAAACGAATCAGAGGGAGGTCTTTCACAATATCAGCACTCAGGAACTCAAAGCCCTCAATGACTTAAGCAATGACCACTCGATCGTTGTAAAACCAGCTGATAAGGGAGGTGCTATAGTAATAATGCCTACGACCATGTACAACGAAGAATGGCTACGCTTATTAGGCAATAATCATCACTACAGGAAACTGTCAAAAGACCCTACAACAGACATAAAGGAAGAAATAACCTTTCTAGTCAGTAAAGGCCTTGACAATGGCTGGATCACAAAACATGAGGCCGTCTTCCTCAACCAAATCAGCCCTAAAATACCCTACTTCTACTTCTTGCCTAAGATTCACAAGAATAAGCACCCCCCTCCATGGAGACCGATAGTGTCAGGGATTGGCTCCATATTGGAACCACTTTCGAAATTTTGCAACTGGTTCCTCCAACCATTTGTGAGACGTATCCCCACCTATCTAAAAGACACGAAAGATTTCCTGTCACTACTAAGCAATCTTGAGTTCGACAAGGACCGAGAGCAACTGATGACCCTGGATGTGGAGTCATTATATACCAACATCCCACAGGAGGCAACTCTAGAAGTGATTAGCAATTTGTTGAACAACAGCGATTGGGATTTCATTACTCCACAAGATTTCATTTTAGACCTCGCCCACTTGGCCCTGACCAGAAAGTTTTTGGAATTTGACAAAAACTTCTATTTACAGATCCAGGGTACTTAAATGGGGGAGCACTTTCGCACCGAGTCTGCCCTGCTTATATATGGACCACTTCGAGAAAGAAATGGTGCTTACAGAAGACAATCCTTTCTTCAAGAACATCAAAATATGGAAAAGATATATCGACGATATCTTCCTCATCTGGAAAGGCACGAAGGAGGAGGCTACCACCTTTGTCTCATGGATAAATGCCTTGACTTTACAGCTCAATGGGGAATACAACTCCCGTCGTCCCATCGAGCTCCTTGACGCGCTGCAAAACTAGTGGCGTGTCATCAATGCAAGCTCTCCCCGGGTCTCCTTTGACTCGTCCTGGGCTGAGCACTGCTCCCACGGGACTACAACTCCCACCGTCCCGGGGAGCCTTGTGACGCGCCGCGTACCCCGCGACGCGTCATCCCTATGCGCTTCCCCGTCACGAGACACAGTTGAAGCGATCCCACTTCAACTACCCCAGCACCTCCGGGTTTCACCACACACGCGCCTTCGAATACGGCGCATTCCTTGAGCGTGGCACTCCCTTCGCTTGGTTACGGTGACATACCTGGCCCTGACGACCTTCCGGGAGCACCGCATACATTTTCTGTACGCCGGACACCACCGGCCCAGCATGCATCACGCTTTCCACTCCACCAGTTACCTCAAATACCGGGCCCACCTTCAGCTCGATATCAGAGCGGTCGGGCACCGGCATGTAGGTACTCCCACCAGGTATTTCCTTTGGAGTGGTAAGTTTTTATTCAGGCACTGCCTGCATTTTGGATTTTTATTGTCATTTGGCAGGAGGTAGACCCCTTCCTCCCACCTCAGTTCTGTGGCAATCCCCACTGAACACCAGAATTAATTTGATACTGCTGGGCTTGTCCCAGCCCCTTTTGTTCCTTTTTCTTCCTTCCTCTCTTTTTCTAGTCTTCTTTCCTCCCCCCCGTTTCTCTCTTTTCCTTTTTCTTCTTTCTTTCTTTTTTCATTTCCTTTTTTCCCCCAGTCTCTTTTCCTCCTTCCTCTCTTATCTTTATCTGATTCTCCTTGCCTTCTTTATTTCCCCTCCCCCTTTTTTTCCCCCTAGAGTGTGACTACAAGGGAAAACCCAACCCCAATCGCCCCTATTTCTAGGGTAAGTCACCACTGCATGTGTTTTCGAGTGTCTTTATCATCTTTAACCATGTGTGTTACCATCATGTTTGATGTGTTGTGTGCTGTGGTGTGTCACCCTGTTTTACTTGATTGTAACTTTTAGTTTATCTATCCTCCTCACAGACCTACCCAAAAAATGAACCAACTGTTCAGGTAGGCCTTTAGACTTCCTTTATTTCACTCAGCGAGCACACCCATTAGCAGCTGTGCTCTGGGGATCCTAGACCCTGCCGAATGCCCCTGACCTTCCAGCTCATAGAGAGGGCAGAAACATGTTGGTCATGATTATTTTCTAGACTCTAAGAGACATAAATCTCTATTGAGTCTTTCCCCCCTTTTTTAACCTTACCGACATGCACCTCTATTAAATGTAATCAATTGAAATAGGTGACACGTATGGTAATTTTATTCTAACTCTATCTGGATCCCTGATATTTATCCAGTAAGATTAATTTCAGCACTCCCTCTTGTTCTTTTAACAAAGAGGTTGAGTCCACCCAGGTAGTATCATCTTACCTGGGTGGGGCTAGGTGGTCAAATGATGAAGCATGACACTATTATGTGTGTGAGACCACCTAGTCCGTAAAGGAACTCCCCCTTGTTTAACACAGCCACCCGTTTAGAGACACTCATTACACATCTCCCTTAGCACGAATCCCCACCTAGCCCGTACTAATACCTGAGGGTACATTGATCTAGCTCCACCCTCAACTTTAACTACCCCACACCTTCAGTGGTTGACAGATGACTATAATGAATTAGTGACATTATATAGACGACTAGTTCAGTTCGTAATGCGAACTTTGAACACAACACCAGCACGTCCAGCTCAACCAGCACCAGCTGGATACCAATTGGCTACTGGGATTAATCCACAAACAGTGCATACTATCATGGGTAAAGTACCCACAGAATGAGAGAAAATACCGTTCTGGATAGCCCAGAAAACAAACCAGCTGGAAGCTGTGTTTCCCCATACGGGACCACAGGAAAAACATAGACTCCTCACTATGTGCTTGCTCCTTGGGATGGTTCCCTCAGTGGATGACTGCGCCACATGGGGTGCCCAGACACTTGCCAATTTACCAGAAGGGTTCAAACAAATACAGAATGAGCACGGGGCTGCACCAGCCTTAGATTTGGGGATGAAGTTAATGTGTAACTTTGACTCAGTTTCCTCAATAATACTCAGTAATATTAAAGGGAAAGCAGTAGCACTGGCAATACGCCAGAGTCTCAGAGAAACTCCACAATTGGAACGAGAGAGACAGCTACCAAAAATAATGTCCGACACCTATACTAGTATAGGGCGGGATAGTTTGGGAGCCATGCCAAAGAAATAAGGATTGCAAAGTACCACCCTTAAGGAAGGTATGAAGCAGGCACAAGAGGGCTCTAAAAAGCGCTGGGAAAAACAAAAAGAATTTAAGGATAGAAGAAATAAGAGAGCTGATTCTCCACACCCGGAGAACTTCGAAAGGAGATACAATCTCAGACATAGGGAGAATATTAAAACTCCAGACAGATATACTGATTCACGTCCCTCTCGTTCCTTTCAGGACGCACCGGATAGACGTAGCAAGAGAGGGCGCCCTCCTGATCGACGTCCTAAATACGTGAAACAAAAGACTCGCTGCAGTCTACAATTAAAAAAGAAGAAAAGACTCCTCAGCAAAAGCCACAGTTTAAAAAGAAAAAGGTGGCAGCACTGTCAGCTAAAAATGCCAGAACACTGTTGAGGAACAAGACGTGGGCAGTGACACTGTTGGACAGCGCAGTGGAGGTCACGATATGTCAGCAGTCTGAAAGATCATCTGGATGCAACAGCAACTATCAATTTTATTGTTGTTGAGACTGCGGACGGCCGCGTTCTCCCACCCGATAGGGTTTATGATTTAAAAATTCAAATAGAGCGAGATGTGGAGCGCACCATTGGTGAGATATTTTGGGATGAACTCACTAGTGACATCCTATTGGCCGAAAGAGACTGGCCACCTGAGCACGTCCATAAGCTACCACATGAGGAAGATGTCATTTTGCCTTCTTTCTCTAATCTTGTTCCAGAAGCAGAAAAACAAGCCTATGCTGTTGAATGGGCTTTATCACAGGCACCTGCATTATATCACAATCATGTAGGTTAGGACAAGGAGTCTCCTTGTCATGTTATTCCCGTTAAGTCTACACCCCAACCTCAGCCACAATATCCTGTTAAACATGAAGCAAAATCTCCAGTGAGGGAGATCCTCACTCAGCTCGAGTATCAGGGAGTAATCGATCCCTGTACATCTGCAATGAAAAACCCGTTATTCCCTGTTGCAAAGCCAGACCATTCTTACAGAATAGTCATTGATTACGGACATTTAATTAGTCATACACGTACATATGCTATACAAAACTCACATAGCACAGCACTAATAAACAATATAGTGCGTAAAAAATATAAAACAACATTGGATATTTATAATGGATTTTTCTGCCAGAATTTAGCACATGAAAGTCGGGACCTCAGTGCATTCTCATTTGTCTCACAGAAACGCTTCTGTTGTTTACCCCAAGGCTATAAAAACAGCCCAGGGCTGTTTTCAGCCCTTGTAACATCAATATTACATGATATTGATCCCAAGGTGTTATCCTATGTAGATTACATATATCTCACGCACGACGACTTCAACATTCATCTTGTAGGGGTTGATCGGATCATTTTGGGATTTGCAGACCTCGGTTACAAATTTAAGCTGAAGAAAAGTAAGATTGCCTTTCTCAGTGTATTGTTCCTGGGATACGAGCTATCGAACGAGGGGAAGAGCCTGGCCCTGCACTTTTTAGAGTAATGTGCACAGTTGCCCCCTCCTAACACTCTCAAGAAACTACAGTCTTTACTAGGTTTCTTCAATTTTGGCAGAATGTATATTCCAGACTATGCACAATGTACCAAGCCACTTTATGACTTGGTTCAGCCCAATTTTTCTAGCAGACACTGGACAGTTGAACACACACACGTCCTTAGGGAATTGCAACAGAACATGCTAGAAGCTAAACACTTGCACACACTTGACAATAAAACAAATTAAGTCATCAGAATAATTGCTGGTGCCATTGGATTTACTTATGTCACCTTCAACGAAGGCAACACAGTACCCATAGCATATAAATCACATTTATACTCAAACGCAGAACAGCGTTTTGCACCTACAGAAAAGATTCTGACTGCAGTTCAGATGGCTGTCATTAAGGAGAGGCCACTTGCCCAGGGGAAACACATTATTGTCGTTCCCCCAGTGCCGGCCTTAGAGGCTGTCACCAAAGTAAGCGTTCGTAACGCTAAAGCATTACATCCACATTGGATTCAGTGGGCAACGTCTCTGACCGCCACTGATGTTGATTATATCTTTGATCCAAAACTTCAGACACAAGGGTTTCTCCAGTACGAACAGGAGTACCCCTCTCTAAATATCCTGCCACTTGACAGATACCATGCTGCCATTTACACTGATGGTTCAGCACAACCCGCTGTAGGTACTAAACATCAGTACTCAGCCACTTGCGCAGCTATGAGCGAAGTGATAGAAGATGGAGTCTTCCACCCACACAACACCTACACGCAGACCCTAGGGGACTGCACAGCTCAGTTGGCTGAACTTAAAGCTCTTATATTAGCGCTAGAACACACAGAGCCAGAATGCCTGACTTTGATAGTCTGTGATTCATACTACTGCGTTCAGTCATACAATGACTATCTCAATCATTGGAAGCTGAACGGGTTTAGAGATTCAAAAGGGAACACCATTAAACATAAGATATTGTGGGGGAGGGTGGCTGATCTTAAGGATAAGCTACTGTGTGTTCATGTGGTGCATACATTGGGCCACCAACGTGTAGGAGTACACGTTACCGGCAACACTTTGGCTGATGGGTTGGGGTGATCGAGTGATCCCCAACGAAGACCAGAGATTAGATCTAATAAAAGCAGCGCATGAGGGTGCCGCTTCTGCACATGCTGGTATTTCGGCCACGATAACACTCTTACAGAAATGCTTCTTTGTCTATGCAGGCGGACAAAGAAATATGTCCTTTGTTGTGACATTTGCCAGCAAATAAAGGGCTCCAATATCAAACACCCACCACAGATATCCCTCTTAGTGTCAAGCAGGCCAAAACAATGTGTGTACCTGGATCATTGTGGTCCACTCCAACCTGATGGTGCATACAAATACATCTTAGTCGCTGTAGATTCTTGTTCTAGATTCCTGTGGGTATGGCCGCAGCGGTTGGCTGACGCTCGAACTGTTATAAAAGACTTGCTGATCTTTATCGGTACATATGTGGTTGCAGCATTCCATTCGGACCAGGTCCCTGCATTTGCCTCAAAGGCATTCAGGGACACCATCGGGACGATGGGTGTTGAACTCCATTACTTCTCACCATACCATCCCGAGGGAAATTCGGTTGTGGAGAGGCGGAACCGTGATCTAAAGCAGTCCTTAGCTTGGGTATTAGGTTCAGGCCGCAGTTGGCTTCATCACCTATATGGGGTCCAGACAGCACTGAATAATCTGCCAAGACGGTCCTTGGGGGGGACGCACTCCTTATGAGGTTCTCTTTGGGATACCTATGTATGTCCCAGATCTTGATGCCTCTGGTTTGGTGGCAGCAGAAACACCATTTGACATAAATGAACGTCTCACTGTCTTACAGGAGCTTCAGCAATTTCGTGATGATAAATCATCTACCAGTGCTGCCACCTTAGGAATAAGGGATTTAGCGAAAACTTCGACTGGCTGGATTCCTAAATTGGGGATCTGGTTCATGAGAAGATCGCTGTGAAGAAGGAATTCGGTTCATCATATAGAGCACCTGTACCGGTCTTGGGCATTCAAGGCACCAGGACTGTCATTTTACCACCACTGCCTGGTTCCCGAACGAACAGATTAATTTCCATTGATGACATCAAACTACACCATGTGGCCAATCCTTCACAGTAGACCAAGAGGTCCCTTAGGTGGTTCCCAATCCCCTCTCACTACCCAACAGGACATACCTCTACATAGTAGAATGAACAACACTACTACGGACTATGCAACAATGTCCAATACTGTTACAGATACCTCCTCGACCATGGGGAGGGCAGAAAACAAACTCTTGCTAGTTCCAGTTACCACTTCAACCACAACACCTGTCCAAGATTTGGCTGTTTTTTACATGAACACTCCACAGACTGATGACACAGTCTAACAAGAGCCTCCACGTGAAGTGGACCAATGTACAAGTGATGCACCGGCTCCAGTATTTGCAGAGACTGCCTCTGGCTATTTTGTAGACATTGATGACTTTTCCTCAGACTCATCCACTATTGTGATTGACAATGTTCCAAAAATAAGAAAGCTGTATCAATGGCTTAAAAATAACTATTTAAACTACACATGGAACTATTTATGGTTCTGTTTGACATTTTCAGCATTATTTTTTTGGGTTGGTTGTGTGACTGTTTTCTTTTTTCTTATGACTGGTCACTATGGGCCAGATGTAGCAAAAATTTGAGAGTCGCAAATGGCCCGAATCGCAATTTGCGACCCCGCAAAATCGGAAATGGGATGCAAAAACCCCAATCCCGAATCGCAAATTGCGACGCGAGCCATTACCGACTCGCAAAAATTGCAACCCGCAAATAGGAAGTCGCAATTTGCGAGTCGCAAACCATATGAAAAAGCCACTCGCAAATTGCGACTAGTCGCAAAAAGCCCATTTTGCACACCCAATTTACCACTAACTCCGAGCAGGTGGTAACCAGAACCAAAGTATAAAAGGAGACCCAGAAGGCACCTGGGTTACTCAAGATGGCAGAGATATATGTGATAGCAAGGAGGAGGAGAGCCGACGCCGCACAGCAGATGAGGAGGAGGAGCCAGAGACAGGAGAAGATATACAGAACCAGACAGACACTTTTCCAACAAACTGAGGAGGAGATATATAATAAATACAGACTCAGCAGTGCAGCAATATTAGAATTAATAGATCTACTCAATCCGCAGCTGCAACGCCAGACTGTGCGCCGCAGCGCCATCCCCACACATGTGCAAGTGCTATGCTCACTGCACCTCTTGGCCTAGGGTAGCTATCAGGGGGTCATTGCTGTGGCAGGTGGGGTATCTCAAAGTGCACTCTCACGGTTCTTCAGATCATTCCTAGATGCCATACTCACACACATGTCCAGATACATATACCTACCCAGGAATGAGGCAGAAATCAACAGCACCAAGTTGGAATTCTACAGGATTGCCAACTTTCCGCATGTAATAGGGTGTGTAGACGGGACACACATACAAATATGCCATCCTGTAAATCTGGAATATCTGTTCCGCAACCGGAAGTGTACCCACTCACTGAACATCCAGGTGGTATGTGACGCCCATTATGTTATCACTGACATGGTAGCCAAATTTGGGAAAACATTGGCCACAGCACACAGAGAGTAATGTCCAACAGTAAGGCAGAAAAAGATATTCCTGGTGTGGTTCCGAGAGTTGAGGGAAGTATAAAGTTGAAACGAGTCTCAAATCCTGTTTGCAGATGGTGTCTTTATTCGTAGGTGCTTAGAAAGCATTAAGTCATCATGGAGATACAGCCAACACGTGTTTCGTCACACAAGTGACTTTATCAAGGCTGTAATAAAGTAATGACAGCAAACATTGGATACATATGTGTGTATTGGAATCTGGTGTGAAACCAGAAAGCGTTCTGATTGTGTAAGTGAGTAAGTGATTAACATGGCTTTAGAGGTGAGTGGTAGTGGGGTCAAATAACAGCACCGTGATCAAGTTTTAAAGTTGGTCTATAAAAGCAAAATGTTGGAGAGTAATAGAGTATATGCAATTTGAAGCAGTGTGAGCATGCAATTGTTGTGCAATAGGGAGAAACTTAAAAGTCTACGAGAAATGCAGGAGAGAAAGTAGAAAAGATAAAGGGGAGATACGGCTAAATGCAAGTTTAGAAAAAAGAAACAGTAATGAAGGCGGTGAGCCCAGAGGGCATAACAGAAGGGTGAGAGTCATACCTGGGACAGCAGGCTTAAGTAGGTTTGGTGGTGGTGTGTAGTAGTGAAGTATAGGTGGGCTGGAGAGAAAGTGAGTGAGATGGATCAGAGAAAAAGAGAGAAATAGAATGGGATAAGTAATCGTGTGTGACAGGATAGTTGGGAAAACGTAGAGAGCTAAAAAATGTAAAGGTAAGGTGATAAGAAGGAAAAAGGTGGGGAAAAATGTAAAGGTAAGGCGATAAGAAGGAAAAAGGTGAGGAAAAGTTGGATTAGAGAGAAAGGAAAATCTATATAAATAGAAGAAAGATAAGAATAGTCAGTGAGAACATACCTGAGTAAATGGTAAAGAACTGAAATAGGTATGGCTGCGCCAGGCAGCTGCAGGTGCGTGTGTAAAAGGCTTGCATGAAATCGAAGATATGAGAAGGCCCTGATAAGCCTATAAAATGACCTAAAGTGGTAACAGGGAAGAAAATAGGTATATAAAACGAGGGCAGGATTTTAAAAAAGAGTAAACGCAATAAAAGCCGGTGAATGAATATCCAGTTTAAATAAGCGGTTGGTAATTGGTGATTTAAGGTCAAAAGAATTATTTGTTGCGTCTGAGTAAGAGTCACACCGGTATAAAGACACAGAATCGGGGTGTACAGTGGCCTCAAAATGAACAAGTCACGGTTGGGAGAATGCAAAAAATATAACCCGGGTCGTGGTGAGCGGCTGGTGAGGGCTCGACACACGTGAGTCTAGTTAATTAAAAATGACCGCAGGGGCGAGGGCGTGCACTAAATAACGGTGAGAAAATCACTGAGAGAAAGGATAAAGTGCGAGTCTCGATCGTAAGGCGAGGTAAGTGATAAGCACATTGAAGTGACTGTTGCCCGTGAAGAGGAGCGTAGGGGTGTGGGTATAACTAGAGTGATTAGGGGGGAAAGGAACGCTTAAAACATGGAGTAATAGAAGCGATTCTCGTTCTTAGGAAATATCTAGCAAAATGCGTTAACTAGTGGCAGTGAGGACCGCGTTACGATGAGCGTGGCGAAGGCGAGTTGGGAACTTACCGAGTAGTAGCGTAGTGGTGAGCTGTCCGGTAAACGCGAGATCGAGTAATGATCTGCGAGGGGAAATACTAGTAGATTAAGTAGGAGGCAGAGGTGCAGTTGACATGGAAAAGGGACTAGGTTAAATAAGCTGCACTGACGACCCTCTTTGGTGTGACTGGGCTGAAAGGGTGAAAGCGACGGCCATCTTGAATGTAAATCTGAGAAAATGTGATACCATATAATAGGAAAAGCATAAACAGTAGAAACGTTAGTAAGGGTTCGACAGTGACTCTGTTGATGCTGGGCACCGAGAAGGTGCCTGGAGAACCGGAGAAGAGGATAGAATCAAGACATAAGAGAGTGACAGTGTGATTGTGTCCAAGGATATAATAGGTGTGTAATGTTACACTACTGCACTATACAGTTGTGATGGTAAATGAGACCAACAAGAGGTAGAGGCAATGAAGTGTAGTAGGTAGGTGCAATAGTTGAGCCACATGCATAGAAACATGTATACATCAGTGGGATATACAGTAGTCCTCAGTATTATACAGTGTTTGGGAAATATTAGTCAACAGTATAAGAGCCATTCATATTTGTTATAATGAAAAGAAACAGAAAATATATAGTTCTTTGTATTGAATGTGTTCTCAGTGTAGTGAGTGGGTGTAGCAGTTCACACCCATTGCATAAAAACATGTGTTTATTAATGGGATATACAATAGTTCACAGTATTGTTAATGTTTAGGAAATATTAGTAATAGTTGTAAGAGCCCTTCACATGTGTCGTCGTGAGAAGATAAGTATATAGCACTAAGATGGTAAACAGTGGTCCACAGTATTACTAGAGTTAGGAAATATTAGGTAACGGTATGTGAGCGAATCTCATGCGTCGCAGTGACAAGTTACAACAATCAAATCAGTATATGTGGACGTACTGTACATGCGCAATGGAAAATCAAATTATAGAAATAGAGACCATGAAGTACAGTAAGTATAGTAGTTAACACAATTTGTGTAAGCGCATACATGTACCAATAAGGAATACAGTAGTGCACAATATTAGTGAAAACAGGCAATGCTAATGTGTATACTGTAGACAGGAGGAATGGCGAATCATGCGAGAAAAAAGTGAAGTTCACGATCCGTGTTCAAGCCTAGTTCAACTGCGCGAAGCTTTATGATCCATTTAGATTCGCATCTACGTAGATCCCTGGTTCTATCTCCCCATCTTGGTGAATTGGGAACTTGAGTGATGCCATGGAATCTAAGGCTCAGGAGATCCTGCTCCCCGTGCGATGTGTTGAAATGGACAGCCATAGGATAGCTGATGTTAGCATTCCTGATGGCTCTCACATGTTCCTGAATACGTTCTTTCAGTGGGCGTATTGAACTGCCAACATAGATCAGACCACATACACATATCAGACAGTAGACAGTGAACTTCGTGTTGCAATTCATGAAAGTCTTGATGTGATGCGTGGTCACGGTGTTGTAGGAAAAGGAAGTGGTTTTGTTAAGGGCTAGTTGGCAAGAGATACAGCAACCACATTTGTAAAAACCATTTGGTTTCGCGGGAATCCACCCTGTGGATGGTGTCAGAGGTGTAGGACAGAGAAAGCTCGGGCACAGAATGTTCCTAAGGGTCCGACCTCTGCTGTGTACAATGGTAGGAGACCCTCCTATTGAGTCTTTGAGGCAAGTGTCCAACCTTAACAGATGCCAGTGTTTCTTGAGAATACGTAGCACATCCTTACTTGCAGGGCTGTATTGGGTACATCTGATCTTACTGAACATATCCTGTATTGGGGTAGATATATTGATGATATTCTAGCTATCTGGACTGGCAATGTCTCGGATCTCAATATACTCATCAAACACCTTAACACCAATGATTTTAACTTAGTTTTCACTCACAAAATGGACACGACCAAAATCGAGTTCCTCGACTTGCTTTTGTACATCACCGACAACAAGATCATGTCTAGACTGTACAGGAAACCCACCGCCTGCAATTCTGTACTACATGCTCACAGCGCCCACCCCCTTTCACAGATTAGGGCCATCCCATACGGCGAAATGGTTAGAATTCGGCGCAACTGCACTGACAATGACATCTTTAAACAGGAGCTTAAGAACCTGACTTACCGTTTTCAAACTAGAGGGTATACCAACAAACTCATCTCGGCGGCCAGAAAACGTATATGTAACAAAAACCAACACGATTTACTGATTAAGAACCGCAAAGAACCAGTGGCTCAGGGTCTCTCCAACAGCAGACCGGTCTCTTTCATTACCCAATACAGCCCTGCAAGTAAGGATGTGCTACGTATTCTCAAGAAACACTGGCATCTGTTAAGGTTGGACACTTGCCTCAAAGACTCAATAGGAGGGTCTCCTACCATTGTACACAGCAGAGGTCGGACCCTTAGGAACATTCTGTGCCCGAGCTTTCTCTGTCCTACACCTCTGACACCATCCACAGGGTGGATTCCCGCGAAACCAAATGGTTTTTACAAATGTGGTTGCTGTATCTCTTGCCAACTAGCCCTTAACAAAACCACTTCCTTTTCCTACAACACCGTGACCACGCATCACATCAAGACTTTCATGAATTGCAACACGAAGTTCACTGTCTACTGTCTGATATGTGTATGTGGTCTGATCTATGTTGGCAGTTCAATACGCCCACTGAAAGAACGTATTCAGGAACATGTGAGAGCCATCAGGAATGCTAACATCAGCTATCCTATGGCTGTCCATTTCAACACATCGCACGGGGAGCAGGATCTCCTGAGCCTTAGATTCCATGGCATCACTCAAGTTCCCAATTCACCAAGATGGGGAGATAGAACCAGGGATCTACGTAGATGCGAATCTAAATGGATCATAAAGCTTCGCGCAGTTGAACTAGGCTTGAACACGGATCGTGAACTTCACTTTTTTCTCGCATGATTCGCCATTCCTCCTGTCTACAGTATACACATTAGCATTGCCTGTTTTCACTAATATTGTGCACTACTGTATTCCTTATTGGTACATGTATGCGCTTACACAAATTGTGTTAACTACTATACTTACTGTACTTCATGGTCTCTATTTCTATAATTTGATTTTCCATTGCGCATGTACAGTACGTCCACATATACTGATTTGATTGTTGTAACTTGTCACTGCGACGCATGAGATTCGCTCACATACCGTTACCTAATATTTCCTAACTCTAGTAATACTGTGGACCACTGTTTACCATCTTAGTGCTATATACTTATCTTCTCACGACGACACATGTGAAGGGCTCTTACAACTATTACTAATATTTCCTAAACATTAACAATACTGTGAACTATTGTATATCCCATTAATAAACACATGTTTTTATGCAATGGGTGTGAACTGCTACACCCACTCACTACACTGAGAACACATTCAATACAAAGAACTATATATTTTCTGTTTCTTTTCATTATAACAAATATGAATGGCTCTTATACTGTTGACTAATATTTCCCAAACACTGTATAATACTGAGGACTACTGTATATCCCACTGATGTATACATGTTTCTATGCATGTGGCTCAACTATTGCACCTACCTACTACACTTCATTGCCTCTACCTCTTGTTGGTCTCATTTACCATCACAACTGTATAGTGCAGTAGTGTAACATTACACACCTATTATATCCTTGGACACAATCACACTGTCACTCTCTTATGTCTTGATTCTATCCTCTTCTCCGGTTCTCCAGGCACCTTCTCGGTGCCCAGCATCAACAGAGTCACTGTCGAACCCTTACTAACGTTTCTACTGTTTATGCTTTTCCTATTATATGGTATCACATTTTCTCAGATTTACATTCAAGATGGCCGTCGCTTTCACCCTTTCAGCCCAGTCACACCAAAGAGGGTCGTCAGTGCAGCTTATTTAACCTAGTCCCTTTTCCATGTCAACTGCACCTCTGCCTCCTACTTAATCTACTAGTATTTCCCCTCGCAGATCATTACTCGATCTCGCGTTTACCGGACAGCTCACCACTACGCTACTACTCGGTAAGTTCCCAACTCGCCTTCGCCACGCTCATCGTAACGCGGTCCTCACTGCCACTAGTTAACGCATTTTGCTAGATATTTCCTAAGAACGAGAATCGCTTCTATTACTCCATGTTTTAAGCGTTCCTTTCCCCCCTAATCACTCTAGTTATACCCACACCCCTACGCTCCTCTTCACGGGCAACAGTCACTTCAATGTGCTTATCACTTACCTCGCCTTACGATCGAGACTCGCACTTTATCCTTTCTCTCAGTGATTTTCTCACCGTTATTTAGTGCACGCCCTCGCCCCTGCGGTCATTTTTAATTAACTAGACTCACGTGTGTCGAGCCCTCACCAGCCGCTCACCACGACCCGGGTTATATTTTTTGCATTCTCCCAACCGTGACTTGTTCATTTTGAGGCCACTGTACACCCCGATTCTGTGTCTTTATACCGGTGTGACTCTTACTCAGACGCAACAAATAATTCTTTTGACCTTAAATCACCAATTACCAACCGCTTATTTAAACTGGATATTCATTCACCGGCTTTTATTGCGTTTACTCTTTTTTAAAATCCTGCCCTCGTTTTATATACCTATTTTCTTCCCTGTTACCACTTTAGGTCATTTTATAGGCTTATCAGGGCCTTCTCATATCTTCGATTTCATGCAAGCCTTTTACACACGCACCTGCAGCTGCCTGGCGCAGCCATACCTATTTCAGTTCTTTACCATTTACTCAGGTATGTTCTCACTGACTATTCTTATCTTTCTTCTATTTATATAGATTTTCCTTTCTCTCTAATCCAACTTTTCCTCACCTTTTTCCTTCTTATCGCCTTACCTTTACATTTTTCCCCACCTTTTTCCTTCTTATCACCTTACCTTTACATTTTTTAGCTCTCTACGTTTTCCCAACTATCCTGTCACACACGATTACTTATCCCATTCTATTTCTCTCTTTTTCTCTGATCCATCTCACTCACTTTCTCTCCAGCCCACCTATACTTCACTACTACACACCACCACCAAACCTACTTAAGCCTGCTGTCCCAGGTATGACTCTCACCCTTCTGTTATGCCCTCTGGGCTCACCGCCTTCATTACTGTTTCTTTTTTCTAAACTTGCATTTAGCCGTATCTCCCCTTTATCTTTTCTACTTTCTCTCCTGCATTTCTCGTAGACTTTTAAGTTTCTCCCTATTGCACAACAATTGCATGCTCACACTGCTTCAAATTGCATATACTCTATTACTCTCCAACATTTTGCTTTTATAGACCAACTTTAAAACTTGATCACGGTGCTGTTATTTGACCCCACTACCACTCACCTCTAAAGCCATGTTAATCACTTACTCACTTACACAATCAGAACGCTTTCTGGTTTCACACCAGATTCCAATACACACATATGTATCCAATGTTTGCTGTCATTACTTTATTACAGCCTTGATAAAGTCACTTGTGTGACGAAACACGTGTTGGCTGTATCTCCATGATGACTTAATGCTTTCTAAGCACCTACGAATAAAGACACCATCTGCAAACAGGATTTGAGACTCGTTTCAACTTTATACTTCCCTCAACTCTCGGAACCACACCAGGAATATCTTTTTCTGCCTTACTGTTGGACATTACTCTCTGTGTGCTGTGGCCAATGTTTTCCCATTTTTGCTCTAGGGTACTCCTAGTACCCGTTTTGGTGCCTACCGGGCAGTAAGGCACCGGGCCATTCTGCACCGGACTTTACTCTCACTTATCTATTCTGTTTAAACCACATGTCTACTGTCTAGAAGAGCGGCACCTCTCACCCTTACTGCCCCATTTCTCTGTTCCATGGTAGCCAAATTTCCAGGGAGTACACATGACTCTTACATTTTCAGGCACAGTGGGATACACCAACGCCTAGAACGTAGGGAGTTTGGAGAAGGATATCTCCTAGGTATAGCTGAATACACCTTGCAGACATACACACAGGTCAATGTGGAAACTATCCATGCCCTGCTAACATTGTTCATTTTTGCCAAACAGGTGACAATGCATATGCACTACGATCATGGATACTTACCCCGTACTTAACACCCAGCAATGAGACTGAGAGGCGATACAACAATGTACATAGGAGGACCCGAAATGTTAAAGAGAGGACCTTTGGACTGTTGAAGGCAAGATTCAGATGCCTCCACAGAAGCCACCATTGCCACCAGATGTGGGCTACATCTCATCCCTGAAGACCCAGATTCGGAGGATGAGGAGCAAGAGCTACCACATCGCCATCATGGGGATAGAAGCATTGCTAATCAAGGCAGACACAGACAGGACCACATTGCAAACCAATACTTTAGAAGGTATGTGCTGCCTGTCACCACACACGAATGTCACAAACAAAGAGCTCAGGTGTGAAGTGGAACAAACAAGAACTTTAATGAAGTGAACCAAAAAACTATAGAACTGAACTATTGGTCAGGGGCTGTACATGTCCACCTGCAATGAGGACACATTAACCTCATGTGCCTCTATTGTTCGTAAGTGCGTAGCTCATATCCTACGCCTGGGACGCCCAGCATGGCTAGTGCCTGGAGCGTCTGCAGATCCCTGCCGTGCACTGCCACTCCTCAAGACCCTGGTGTCTGTGGCAGATGCACTACTGATAGTGGAGCCCTCCTCACTATCTTGAGGCGTGTCTGCCGCGCCCCTAGCCACCTGTCTTGCCTCCATCATGTCCACAGCGTGGCTTATCCGTCCCAGGCCCCATCTTTTTTTCAGTTCGTCTATGCTCCTGTGGCTCACCCCGATTGCATTCACCTTCTCCTGGATGTCCGTCCAAATCCTCCTTTTGTCAGACTCAGGCACACTGAGGGCTGCTCTTCCAAAAAGTGGTTCAGCGTGCTGGAAGCATTCATCTGTCATCACCTCCAGTTCCTTTTCTGAGAATTTGAGTTTCCTCTTCCAGCCTGAGTCCTCCATTGTAGCTGCTGTTCCTCCTGGATGGTTGTTCAGCAGTTGGAAATAGGTGTGGTCCTACCTCCTCCCAGGTGTATTTGTAAACTTCCTGGCTGTGATGTCATCAGGAGGAGCCAGGAAGTGTTTTCCAGAGTGTTCTGCTGCACCTGCATGCAATTTACGGCACAGTCGCAATTTGCGACACCCACTCGCAATTTGCGTGTTCGTTTTCAGCGAGGTCGCAAAAAGCGACCTCGCAAACAGCGGACTCGCAATCTGCGGTGCGACTTCATTTGCGAGTCGCAAAATGAAGTCGCTTCTTCTTGTTGGATACCTGTTTGCGAGTCGGAAAGGACTCGCAATTTCTGACTCGCAATTTTTTTGCTACCTACATCTGGCCCTTAATTCCTGAACGCTCCTCTGTTGAGCATGTGGATGAAGTCTTAACTCCATATCATTCCTCACATAAGGTCCGAAGAGACTTGTCCCTTGTGAATATTACAGCAATATCGATTTCTGATGGGATTGTGTGGTACCATGTTCCATTTGATATATACGGGCCTACTGAGGTTATTAAAATTCCATACGTGTTCAAAATATCTATGACAGAAGTGATTACACCTGATGTTGTATCTGATGATTGGGATGTCCAAACAGTTGATTCCATGCTAACTGTAATGAAGGTCTATTCCGTATTTGAAAGTGATGATGTATATGAACATACAATGAATTATGGGGAAATGTTCTGTTACAACAATTGGGGACATTACTACCTACACCGTGCCAATAGACACAGGCCAGTGTTAAACTATACACAGTGGGAACACTGTTCAACACCACCAGTGGGGGAGTCCAAAACACTATACAGATAAATTTACATAATTCACTGGGCATGACACGAAAAGTGCGGAGTCACATTACTTCAAATTGCCTCCTTCACAAATTAGGAAAACATTGCTAACTAACACGGAACTGATTTATTCAGATCCCTTTGTTTCCCGGCTCGCAGTTGAAGGTTACGAATACTGGAAGAGCACTATTGACTTTAAAAGTGTATGGGCAACACAAGATTGGCAGATACAGGGTAAAGAAGCTTTGTTTAGAGCATGCCTGATTCCTGTGCAAGTGATCTTTTTGAATGACACGAACCAACAGACATCCTGTCTGGGGTTAGCAAAAATTAAAGACATGAACACACCCAGTATCCCCACACCAGCAAAGTTTAATGATTGGCACTACTTCCTTAACATCATCGAGGAAACGCTAGATGCAGTGGTTAAGGCTGGTACCTATAATTCTTCACTTTCCAGTACCGGCGGGTGGTTAATATGGCCAACTGACACCAACAGGTGTCAAGCACGTTTTTTGAACTCTTCAGGGCTTTTTTCAATTAACAGGCCAGACCCTCGCTTTGTATCGGGTCAACACACAGGTATAATTACAACTTATAGTGTGGGTAAACTGTGCCAACAATGGGTACAGACACGTTAGCCGCAGTAAAAAAACATCTTAACACTCTTTCTGAAGATGTAGACTTGCAGGATTTTCTGGTAGGTCCTAGGAAACAGCGCTCTAAAAGGTTCCTATATGCTATATATAAAGAGATCTGGAACTTTCACAGATAGGAGCTGCTGCACGTTTAAGGCAATTAGAGAAGGCTTTAGCAGTTTTCGACAAAAGCAACCTGGCGATAGCTATATTAAGGAAGAGTGGGAGCTGCCCTTTGATTATAAATGTTTGAATGGCAAAACAGAGGTTTTTCTGCGCGGAAGCGAATGTGAGACTACTGTTAGTCATTCAATGATATGTAAACAGGTGTCCCTTCACGGCCTTTTCAATGCGGGGGTCAAGAACTCGGCCTGTTTTCTGAAGGGTACTCCAGTCCTTTTCATTCGACTGGTATTTCATGTACTTTCCAATGGAAGTTATGTGGTACTGAGCGATCAAAGTTGTTGCGGCATGTGACCAGGAATTGCCTACGCGATCTCGGTCTCAAAGGTTGTTACGTGTTGCGGACATGTTTCATTCCCCCCACCCCACACACGAGAGATAAAAGTATCTGACATGTGGCCCCACATAGATACTTTTAATGTAAATTATGACAAGCTGAGCAGACTAAAGGCGCTATTGTTTCAAAAACAGGTCACATTGACATCCGCTAGAGAGACGTGTGCTCTCCAGATAGCGAGATCATCAGCCAAGATACAATCCCATATAAATACCAACTTCCCCAAGCACTTTGGAGAACTGGTATCCAGAATATTCAATACTTCAAGCACTGCTGGGATTGTCCATTTCTTTAAGGTTGTCGGGTCTGGTTTCGTGTCCATCTTCCAGACTGTTTTTGGAGTCATCCCATCAGACATCCATTCGCTCTTTTCAAGCGTGTTTGGTGTTTTTCCAATTATTTTGGCATTGATTGGCAGACTACTACTGCTATTTCTTCTGATTCACAGTGGTTGTTTCTTTCCAGCTATGCAGAGCAATGGAGCCACTCCCACCAACTCAACTGTGCCGCAAACGCATGGTGCGGATCTTCAGTGCCCCCTTGCTGGTGGAATTGGAGCATGATTGGTCGTTGTCATTTCGGCCACTTCTCTGGTGTGTACAACCAGTTTTCCACTGCGTGTGGTGCCTCTTTGAACACCTGCCTATGGTATGTCTTGCTGTTGCACCGGCATCTCCTGTGGACCACGAACTGCTGATGTCACCGATGAGGGTTCATTCACGGTCATGCCCCTTGAGACTAAGGTTGCTCCGTGAGGCCACTTATGAGCCTTCCGTTCTAATGTGTACCATGGACGACGGCACTGCTGCAGATGGCTCTGCACTAGAGACTGACACGCACTACTGCTCTGTGGATCCGTTTACCCGCCTGGCGATTGATTTAACATCTGATGATGTGGACTCATTTTTGAGGTCCTTGGTTGGTGACTTCGATGACACTCTTCGAGATCAAGCAAGGACCCTCACTCTAGTCAGGGTATGTAACACACAATACAAATCATCCTGTGCCCACCCTCTGGTAGCTTGGCACTAAGCAGTCAGGCTTAACTTAGAAGGCAATGTGTAAAGTATTGGTGAAATAAATCATGCAATAACACAGCAGAACACCACAAAAATACACCACACAGTGTTTAGAAAAATATATAAATATTTATCTGGATAAATGCAGGTCAAAACGAGTAAAATGTAATAAGTATATTTTGAGATATCACTGTAAAAATGATATAAAGTGTCTTTAGTCTCTTAAAAGCCATTAATGTCTCTTGCAAGCACAAAGCACCTGGTTTGCGTTCAAAATCTCTGCAAAGAACTGCAGAGGAGGAGATGCGTGGAAAACAGGGAGGTGTGCGACGATTTCCGGCGCCCTGGTCTTGGACCCTCTTCAGGTTGCGGGGTTTTCAGACGCCCCAGGGACGATGCGTTGAAATCCGGCACTGACAGGACGAAGTCACAGGGGCCGAGTCGATCCATTTGGCATTGCGTGGAAACTTCTACCGCATGGCAGGCGCTGCATTGATTCCTTTCTGGAAGTTGGGCTGCATCGTTCCGGCTCGGCTGTGTTTTTATCCAGTGGGCCATGCGTTGGATTTCCGGTTGCTGCACTGGTGCTGCGTCGATCTTCTCATTGCGAAGTCGGGCTGCTTCGTTCCGTTCAGTGAATTTTTCACTGCGATGCAGGCTGTGCGTTGTTTCTGGCAGGCTGTGCGTCGATTTTCACCACACAGGGAGTTCTTCTTGCAGATGCAAGCTCTATCCAAGCCCTTGGAGAGCACTTCTCAGCACAGCCAGACAGCAGCAGGGCAACAGCAAGGCAGCAGTCCTTCATAGAAAGCAGTCAGGTGAGTCCTTTGGGCAGCCAGGCAGTTCTTCTGGGCAGGTTGCAGGTTCTTATTCAGGTTCTCTTCTCCAGGCAGTGTCTGTGACAAGAGGGTCTTGTCCAGAAGTGTCTGAGTTGGTAGGGTCAGAGACCCTGCTTATATACTCAAATATGCCTTTGAAGTGGGGGAGACTTCAAAGAGTGGCTTAGAAGTGCACAAGGTCCCCTTTCAGTTCCATCCTGTCTGCCAGGGTCCCAGTAGGGGGTGCGCCATTCCTTTGTGTGAGGGCAGGCTACTGTCCTTTGACATGTAAGTGGCAGGCCCTCCACCCTCCCAGCTCAGGAAGACCCATTCAATATGCAGATGTATGCAAGTGTGACTGAGCATCCTGTGTTTGGGGTTGTCTGAGTGAATGCACAAGGGAGCTGTCAACTAAACCTATCCAGACATGGATTGGAAGGCACAGAAGGATTTGATTGTAGAGATGCCCTAATGCTATCCTATGACAGGAGCAGGCCTCACAGCAGTAAAAAAACGAATCTATGTGTTTTACACTACCAGAACACACGTTCATGTCCTACCTTTAACCTACATAGCACCCTGCCATGTGGGCTACCTAGGGCCTACCTTAGGGGTGACATATATGTAAAAAAAGGGGAGTTTAAGGCTTGGCAAGTACTTTTAAATGCCAAGTCAAAGTGGCAGTGAAACTGCACACACAGGCACTGCAGAGGCAGGCCTGAGAAATGGTTAGGGGGCTACTTATGCGGGTGGCACAACCAGTGCTGCAGCCCACTAGTAGCATTTAATTTACAGGCCCTGGTCACATGTAGTGCACTTGACTAGGGACTTACAAGTAAATTAAATAAGCCACATGGGTATGAGCCAATGTCACCATGTTTTAAGGAGAGAGCAAATGCACTTTAGCACTGATTAGCAGTGGTAAAGTGTACAGAGTCCTAAAGCCAGCAAAAATGAGGTCAGAAAAAGAGAAGGAGGAAGGCAAAAAGTTTGGGGGTGACCCTGCAGAAAGGCCATTTCCAACAGAAGGGGATTGGCGCACTCTTCCAGATGAGAGACTGGCCTGAGGCTGATTACCTGCTGATGTGTGGCATCCTGAAATTGCTCTCCAAGGGCAGGCTGGCTGCCTCTTGTTCTCTGCAGAGGTCTCGGGGACATCAAAAACCTACTGAGAGAGACCTACATAGTGATCGGTAACAACTGAAGAGCAGTGCCCTCTGTATGTATGTAAATCATGCCAGACTCCACCTGGCAGGAGCGGTATGCATGTGTACTAGGATCTAGGTCTGGAGCCTCAGAGCACAAGGAGTGAGGTAGCAACGTACTGCTCATAGTACTGGTGTGTGGCCCATCATCATGGGGACTTCTGCACCCTGAGACGGCTTGTGAAGTAAATGGATCACTGTTGTGGAATCCTGCTTGGGGCTCATTGAGGCCAAGTGGGACGCATTTCTCTTGTGTGACCCTCGACTGCATGCTATTTGTGTGTTGTGACCATTCATAGGTAGGATTGCATGACGGAACAAGCATCTAGTGTGTTCGTCCAGAGAGTCTGTACTGCTAAGGTCATAGCGTCCTGGGCAGAATACCTCAACCCTGAGGGTACCGAAACCAAGCTGTGAGTGAAACTGGAACATCTGGTGCAGTTCAAGACATCACGCACCAGACTAGTGCCTCCTATCTAGGAGGGTACGATGCTAGGAGTTGGTTGAAGAAACCTGGTGCCGCCCGGGAACCTGCAGTCATCGGGAGTACAGCACTGAGCACTTTCTACATGGGATCAAACCTGTGTGGGGCCACTGGAAGTTCATGGGCACCAGACAGGGTGTCTCCAAGTCTCCAATCTGGAGAATGGATCTGATAACTTGTTTTGTGCAACCTGAAGTGTCAAGAGAGGGTCGAGTCAAAACATACAGACAGTGCCTCTCCATTCCGAAGGTGCTGAATTTGCTTACTATGTGGTAACACTGGATTGTCTGGCAGGACTGGACACCTCAGAGTGTAATGGTTGGCCCTGGTGACATCCCCTCTGTTTTACAGACCTGAGTGAACCTCGTACTGGGAACCTAAACACCTCCTCCTTAACTGTGTACTGTCTGTTGTCTTTCCCATCCCCCACCTTGAACCCGACACCTCTGGAGTTGTGACTTACCCATGAGTGTCTGGGTGCCCAGGAGAAAGTTACTATAATCTTTGGGGTTGCGGTGGGGCGGGGTTAACTGGAGGCTAGTGGACAGGTGGAGGGCGGGTTGGGAGCCAGAGTGTGTAAAAGCGTATGGGCCGCCATTTGCCAATTAAAAGGGCATCGCATTTTGGTGCCAGAAGCCAGTGCGTATGAGAGTGTGTGCATGTGTACCAGTGTCAACTGATACCCGTGCCACGTGCCTAGGCATGGGGTGAATGTGAAAGAGTGAGAACAAGTGAGTGTTGTGGGCAGCATTGTGGTATTGCTGGGTACTCAGGCTCTGCCAGGGGGTTCGTAAGGTTGACATCATATTTTACTGGAGTGGATGAGGCCGTGAGTCTCGGTGGGAGCATGGTTTACTGTGATATACATTGTGCTGCTACTGTCAGCCCCGGGGCGTACCCTGGATTGCATGTGTTACACTGATAGTGGGTAATGTGAGGAGGGGCCTAGTGCTGACAGCAGGTGAGCACCTTAAGGAGGTGCGGGAGGGAATGAATGGTTTTCCCAAATGTATATACAGTGATCAATGTTTAATGTAGTGGGGCCTATTATTGCATGTTGCGTGGGTCGATACTCAAGCCCAAACATACATTGCATATTATTGTGTGTTGAGTGTTCATTGACATTTACGCTGAGAACACATTGTAATCAAATTGAGTTAATTATTTTTGTTTGTTGAATACAATTTTTCTATACATACAATGTATGTGAAGCCTTTTTTGGGATTGTTCAGCCAGGGTGTTGTGGGAACATGCTGTTCTGTTGCTTTACACATTGCCTCCAGGATAAGCCTGACTGCTCAGAGCCAAGCTATCCAAGGGTGAGCGCAGGTTATCTAGCAGGTGTACTTGCCCTCCCCAGACAGGGGTGGCATGTTCTGCCTGGCTGAGCATATGCTTTAGCCAACCGGACTGAGCAGCCTTGAACACAGAGGTTATGGAGAAATATAATGAGGTTTTTGATTATTTGCAGATTAAGGTTCCAGTGAAGCAGGTGAATTGGTTGAAAATTATGAGAATGACCCAGCCCGCAGATGAGTTGGTTCATGCGTACTATGAAGGATTGAAGGAGGTGTACCAACAATACAGTGGGATGAAAGATCCTACTAAGGAAGGTGCATGTAGTTTTGCTAGCTTTTGTGCTGGCACTGAAATCAGAGCTGAGCACACCGATTCAACAGAGTCTGATGTGCTGGCAATTGAAGTCACTTGACTTGTGCAAAATATTGTAGTGATTATTGTGAATTGAAAAATAATTTGACAAAGACATTAATGATGGCACAGACAGTTATTTTCAGGAAGGAGGGCCCTACCCAAAGGAATGGGATGATGTTGATATCACACATCTCAGCCCAACAGACACATGTGCAGAACACAGGGCAGTTCTACAGAGCTGTGCCTTTAGTACCATCCTTAACACCACTATGACATAATGGTGAAATAATGTTTCCACAGAATTTACAGCTGCAAGCAAATTCAACACAACAGGTTGTGAGATAATCAATGATTACTGGTTCATTTTCACAATATGCAGCTATCCTAGGGGTACAAGGACCTAGTCAGGCATAACAATGGTGTGTGAGGGGGAGACGAACTGCATGCTTGGTGCAGTTCTTGAGGTAGACTAGAGTGAACCATATGTGGTAGATTTGATTAGTAGTTATCCCAAGGCCTTCCTAGTTGATGCTGGTGCTCCTGGTCCACAGTTAGATGGGTGGACGTTCCTTAACTGCACCTCTCCTGAAAAGCTGTAGGCATTGCAAATAAACAAAAGATTCATCAAATTTCAGCTCCTGTTTCAGTGAAAGTAGGTTCTGTTACAAACAATCATGAATTTATGATTAACAAAACTCCTGTGAATCTGTTGGGTTAGATTAACTTGGTAAAGAGAATTGTGTAATTTATTGTTCACAATTTGGTGCTCACATTCAGACAAATGACCTTAGTGTAATTTGAAAGAAGAATCAGTGAAAGTCAAGTCTTTTCTAGCTCTCACAGAAGAGGACATACCTCCAGATTTAACAGACTGTGAAAAGTTGAGAAAAAGGATTGCCACATTGATTGAGCAGATGGTGCAGTAGGGTTTCGTAAAAGAAATTTGGGGGAGACCATGTAAGACCCTATAATAGCGATTTGCATGGCCAATGGAAATTGCAGGATAGTACTTGATTTAAGAGAGATTAATGATAATCAATCAGAATTTCAATCAGTCAGAATTTTTAGAACGCACTACTCACCCTTAAGGGTCTCAAGGCGCGGTGTGTGGGGGGTTGGTTCTCTCTGCTTCAGTTGAAGAGCCAGGTCTGAAGGTCCTTCCTGAATTGAGGAAACAATGGTGACTGCCTAAGGTGAAGAGGCAAGGTGTTCCAGCTCTTTGCCGCAAGGTTGACAAAGGATATTCCTCCAGCCGAGGTCTTCCATATGTGGGGTATGGTGGCTAGTGCCTATTGAGCGGAGCAGAGAGGACTGTTAGGGGAATAGAAGGTGATGTGGTAGTTGAGGTAGGTGGGTCCTAGGTCGTGGAGAGCTTCGTATGTAGGGACGAGGAGTTTGAAGTTGATCCTTTTCTCGACCGGGAGCCAGTGGAGGTCTCTTAGGTGTGTGGTGATGTTCGCAGTGGGGGACGTCCAGGATGAGTCTGGCGGAGGTGTTTTGGATGTAATGTAGTTTCTTCAGGTTCTTCTTGGTGATGCCAGCGTGGAGGGCGTTGCCATAGTCGAGTCTGCAGTTGCCTGGATCCATTTGAAGATCTTCCGGAGAAGATGGAGCATGTGGAAACAGGAGGATGCAACAGAGTTGACTTGGTGGGTCATGTTGAGCGATGAATCCACGATGAAGACTAGGGTGTGTGCGAGGTTTGTTTTGGGGGGGTGCCCAGTGTAGCAAGCCACCAGGAGACATCCCAGGCTGATGTGGAGGGTCCCAGGATAAGGATCTCGGTTCTGTCAGAGTTGAGCTTGAGGCAGCTCTCCTTCATCCAGGCAGCGACGGCTTCCATTCCATTGTGGAAATTCATCTTGGCAGTTGTAGGGTTTTCTGTCAGTGAGTTGGGTGTCGGCATAGGAGAGGATGTTCAATCCATGGTTCCTGACGATGGATGTGAGCGTGGCCATGTAAATGTTGAAAAGTGTGGGGCTCAGCTAGGAGCCCTGGGGGACTCGGTGTGCTTCCAGTCCTTGGAAAAGGTGGCCATCTTCATGAAGCAGTTGAGAGTGTGGCGGAGCTCGGGTGCGATGGAGGTGTTGGCTTTGCAGAAGATGTGGTGAGGACAGGGATCAGTAGGGGCTCCTGGAGTGGATGCTTCTCATGGTGGAATGGGTCTCGTCCTCGGTGAGGGTTATAGTGGGGATATAGTGGTCCCATATTGTCCAGTGGCCCCAAATCGAGTAGTGATATTGTTTCAAATTCCAGAAGATGCAGAGTAGGTCACAGTTATTGATTTATATTCAGCATAATCCTCTTCATGAGGAAAGCCAGCGTCCTTTTGATTTCCACTTCAAAATAACGTACTTGTGTAGCAAAGATTACCTCGAAGGCACACAGTCACCATCCATCTTTTGACAAGCTCTCAAGAAAGATCTCGATCCAATGAGACCACCCTGTGAGTCAGTTCTGGTCCAACATATAGATGATCTTATGACTGACACAAAGCAAGAGGCGTTTGTAAATTGGAAACCATTACATTGCTAAATCATTTTGTTGAGGAGAGACATAAGATTTCATCAGAAAAGTACAGTATTTTCAGATAGAGGTTACCCATTTGGGACATCAAGTTCAGAAAAGAGTGAGAAAGGTGTCACAATAGTACATCTCTGAAATTCTCCATGTGAGCCCACCCTCTACACAGAGACATGTGGGAATGTTCTTGGGAATGTTGAGCAATTGTCGTCAGAGGATTTCAAATTTTTCCCTAATTGCTGACATTACAGACACTGACACATGGTGACAATACAGACCCAGTTCCCTAGGATGGGGAATTCTTGAGTTCCTCTCTGGAGCTGAGACACTCAAGGCCTACTTCAAGTTATAATTGCACTACTGTATAAATTTGCTACATTTAACTATTCAGAAAGTATGTGCGTAGTTGTACAACTCCGCACTCCCTGTAGTTATGTGCGTGGATTTCTTCACCTCGACTGCAGAGTCTCTATTGAGAACTCAGCACACGTAGGTCTATGGAGAGCCGAGCCTTAAAATTCTGCAATTAGTATCTGAATATCAAAAAGAAGTAAACTTAAACAAAAGAGTAAATTTGTCTTTAAATCAGGCTCGCATTGTGTACAGCACCTGCTCTACGAATGCCAGATTATGAGAAAGAGTTATTTTTGTATAGATCCCTCGCTTTCTGATATCACTTACTAACGAAGGAAAAGACCTGTTGCTTATTTTTCTGGAACCCTAAATTCAGTTGCCGATACTGCTGTAGACATTACGCACAGGATCGAGTGGTCTTGAGCCATATGTGCATTGTGTTTGTGCCAAACATATTAGAGACACTTTTGAACCAAACAAGGACCCAACATCTTACTGAAGCAAGATTAATTAATATGATCAAATAATACTTGCAGCCTCAAATCTGTCAGTCAGAAGAAGTATTTTAGTCCAGCTACTCTTTTGCCACTTCCAAACGTAGAAAATGATATTGATGACAATGACAAAGAACATGGTGGTCTGGAAGTCACATAATTGTGCACAAAACTGAGACCTGATATACAAGACGTACTACTGAATCAAGCTGATGTTCTTCTTTTGCCTGATGGCTCTTACGTATTAGAGACCAAAGGACATTTGTGTGCAGCATTTTCTGACTGCGAACCAGCATACATTGTTGAGGCTTCATATTTGTGCAATATATTTCCTGCCTTAGTTGCCGATCTGACTGCTCTTACTACAGCCTGCTGTATTGCTCACGCACAAAGTGTTACAATTTACACTGATGGTCAGTAAGCTTTTGGAGTAGTGCACGGTTTTGGATAGTGGTGGTAATAGCATTGGTTTCATGGCATGTTGGGGCACCAATTCGAAATGGATCACACATTCTTGATTTATTGAATTCTTTGAGCTTGCCACCTAACATTATAGTTGTAAAATGTGCAGCACATAAATGGGTGAGTGCTGTCACTAAGGGAAGTAATTATGCAGATGCATTTTACTATGCAAAAACGGGTACTGCACTGCCAATGCAGGTTTTTAATAATGCAGCGCCTGTTCTTGTGTGTCAGTACATACACTAATAATTTGAGAGAAGTACAGGATGCAGTGGTAGATGGAGAAAAGAAGGACTGGGGAAATGTGGGATGTAAACAAGGACAGGATGGCGTCTATAAAAACACTGATCAAAGGTTTGGCTTGCCAAATTCACTGTTCATGAATGGTTTGATTTTTTTGCATGGACTTACACATGTGGGAAGAGATGGGATGATCAATACATTTAATCTTTATTGGGTCAACGCTCACTTAAGGAATAGCTCAGAAAGTCATTGTCACAGGTATACATTTTGTCAGCAAAATAGTACTGAAAAGAAACCTCATGTAGTCATGAGTCATCGCGGAAAGGGACATGGTCCTTTAACTACAACGCAGGCAGATTTTGTGGAAATGCCACCAAGTAATAATCTAGGGTACATCTTAGTAGTGGTGTGCATATTTTTAAAGTAGGTTGAGGCATACCTGACAAGGAAATGTACTATAATGCACAGACAGCTGTGAGGCAGTAGGCATTGATTAAATGTTTCTCTGCAGTTACCACCCACATTCATCCGTGTTCTTGACAGACTGAATAGGGTGATAAAAAACTGTCTGCTGAAAGTATGTGCCCCTGCTTCTCTCAAATGGCCAGATGCACTCCCTCTGGTGTTGCGGACTATGGGATGTACTCTATCCAAAAAGAATTGTTCAAAACCGCATGAAGTAGTGAAGGGTAGACTAATGGGGATCCTTGGTATCCTATCTGCAGACATGCTTACTATTACTGATGACTTGATCCTGGATTATTGCAAGTGCTTGTCTGACTCTGTGGACTTTATCGCTCACCAGGTGCAGCTTTCTACTCCCTTTATCTACTCAGTTGTATGTCATGAAATACAATCCGAAGAGTGGATTCCTGTCCAAAAGCATGCGAGGAGTGATTGTCTAAAACTTGGATGGAGCCCCTCTTTTCAGCTGCATATTATGAAATACAATCCGGAGAGTGAATTCTTGTAAAAAACCATGTGAGAAGAGACTGTCTAAAACTTGGACGGAAGAAGCTAATCAGCTTATCCTTGTAAAAAACATTCCAGTAAAGTGTAAGGAACTACCTTTTGGGATTCATCCCTCACACATTCGTAGTGTTAGGGAACCAGAAGGAAAATGTTACTTACCCACTAGACATCTGTTCGGGGCACGTAGTGATGTAGATTCTCATGTTTTGCATAAGTCTGCCATCCAGTGTTGGGTCCAGAGTGTTACAAGTTGTATTCGAAGAATCTTTTCAAGTCACAGGATCAAGTGAGTCCTCTCGGTGATACTGCACATGGGCATAGAGTCTGGTTGCTGGTGGGTGGGTTAAGGAGTATACAGAGAGAAAAGAAAAATAGATGGCCATGCAATGTATTTACATATGTATAATAATTATATGTTAATGTAACTGAAATGGCTACAGGCGTCCGGGGAGGAGGGAGGGTGCATGTGAATCTATTGCACTTCATGCCACAAACTGATGTCTACTGGTTAAGTAACATTTTCCATTTTATGGCATGTGTGGCTGTAGATACACACACTTTGCCTAGACTGTAAAGCAGTCCCTTCATATAAGCAGTGGCTAGCCTCTAGGAGTTGGAGTTGACTGAAAAAGTGTTCGGAGCACTGCCTGGCCTACAATGGCTTGTTGCTGTGCTAATACATCTACACAATAGTGGTTAGTGAATGTATGTGGTGTAGACCAAGCAGCAGCTTGACATATATCTGCTATAGGGATGGTACTTAGAAAAGTCATAGAAGCACCCTTATTTCTAGTAGAGTGTGCTCTGGGGGTAACAGGTAGCTGCAGTTTGGCTTTAGCATAGCAATTTTGAATACATTTGATATCCATTGGCGAAACCAATTTTTGATGTTTGGTTGCCTTTATGAGGTACTGAAAACACAACAAAAAGTTGTTTAGATGTCCTAAACTGTTTTGTTCTATATATATAATACACAAGAGCCCTTTTAACTTCTAGTATGTGGAGAGCTCTTTCTGCAACCGAGTCTGGTTGTGGAAAGTAAACTGGTAATTCAACTGATTGCTTGACATGGAATTATGAAACTACCTTTGGAAGGAATTTAGGGTTTGTTTGAAAAACTACTCTAATAAACTACTGTTGGACTCTGTTTTTGCTGTTTTTGTTACTCTGAACACTTTACCACTGCTATCCAGTGCTAAAGTGCAAGTGCTCCTATGTAAAATGTATGTGTAATTGGATTTCCATGATTGGCATATTTGATTTACTGTTAAGTCCCTAGTACAATGCACTGGAGATGCCCAGGGCCCGTAAATCAAATGCTACTAATGGGCCTGCAGCACTGGTTGTGCCACCCACATAAGTAACCCTGTAAACATGGGTCACACCTGCCACTGCAGTGTCTGTGTGTGCAGTTTCAAACTGCCAATTTGACTAGGCAAGGGTACCCACTTGCCAGGCCTAAACATTCTGTTTTCTTACATGTAGGACACCCCTAACGTAGGCCCTAGGTAGCCACATGGCCAAGGTGCAGTGTATGTTTAAGGTAGGACATATATTATATTTATATGTCCTGACAGTGAAATACTGCCAAATTCGGTTTTCACTGTTGCACAACCTAACTCTATCTCATAGGTTAACATGGGGGCTGCCTTTAAATATGATTAAAGTGTAGATTCCCTTTGGAGCCGATAGACATGTGGATTTTGGGGTCTATGTACTCACAATTTGAAAATACATATTTTAGTAAAGTTGGTTTTGAGAATGTGTGTTTGAAAATGCCACTTTTAGGAAGAAGGCATTTTCTTGCTTAAACCATTCCGTGATTCTGCCTGTTTGTGGACTCCCTTTTCTGGGTTAGTTTGACAGTTGGGCTGTTTGCACCTCTCTCTAGACAGTGACACAAAGGGAGCTGGGGTGTAGCCTGCATATCCTGATGAGCCATCCGTGCTAGGAGGGAGGGGAGAAGTGGTCACTTACACCTGAAAAGGCTGTGTCTGCCCTCACACAATGCAGTCTCCAACCCCCTGGTGTGTGTCTGGGGCTGGGCCTGGGCAAGGCAGGATCTCCCAAACAAGAGAGACTTTCCTTTGAAGTAGGCCTACTTCAAAGGCCAAAATGGGTATACGAAGAGCACCCAAACCCCTGAAAAATTAGATCACTTCTGGACATCAAGAGGAACCTCTGCCAAGGAGGACAGCTGAAGAGCTGAGGAGAAGTGCTACCCTTTGTGGAGCTATCCTGCAGTTGCTGCTTCTGTCTGTGAAAGGGGACAAAAACTGGACTCTGTTGTGCATTCCTGCTTGTGAAGAAATCTCCAAGGGCTTGACCCGAGCTTGCCTCCTGTTGTTGAAGTCTCATGGCCATCAAAGACTTCCCCTGCAAGCACCTGGACTCTCTGCTGAGACTCCTTCCTTGCCAAGTGGTGCCCTATCCAGTTCCAGGGCCATTGAAAGGTGAAGCTGGCAGACAAAGACTAAAAATCCACGCACAGATCGACATGCGGGGAAATTTTCGATAAACCTTCCGAGATGCGGCTGAGAAACAACGTGCTGCCGGCTTCTCGGCTTAAATTTACACTCCACCTGCATCGCGGCTGGTACATCGACGCAACATAGCTGGAGAAACAACGTGCAACACCCACTGATGGAAGCTGATAACCACGCAGCGTGGTTTTGTAATGCTGTGCAACCGGATTTTCAATGCAACATCGCTGGGCGTGGAGAAACAACGCAAAGCCTGCCCGGGCCTGAGGGGCCTGTCTGGACTGACGCATCGCTCTACTGCAGCAAGGAAAAACGACGCATGCCGACCCGACTGGAGGAGGAATGACTCACGGTCAGGCTTGCGAGTGAGAAATCAACGCATCGCTGGTCTTTTCCGACGCCCACTCGCCCATGCAGTGTTATTTTGATGTAACCCAGGTACTTTTTCACGCTAACAGTGTAACAGTGTTAGCACTGTTTTCTAAGGATTTAAGACTGTTTTCGCTTTTTAATTCATAACTTGACTTGTGTATGGTGA
Organism: Pleurodeles waltl; assembly: GCF_031143425.1. NCBI lineage: Eukaryota > Metazoa > Chordata > Amphibia > Caudata > Salamandridae > Pleurodeles > Pleurodeles waltl. Next base: position 138,472,669 of record NC_090448.1, read on the forward strand.
ATATTTGTTGTTTGGGTCTTGTTTTGCTTAGATAAATATTCCCTATTTTTCTATACCTGTGTTGCGTCATTTTGTAGGGTTTTCACTGAGTTACCATGTGTGTTGGTACAAATACTTTAAAGCTAGACTCTGAAGTTAAGCCTGCCTGCTTGTGCCAGGCCACAAATGGGGTGAGCAGGGTTTAACTGTGGGTGATTTTCCTTTACCCTGACTAGAGTGAGGGTCCTTGCTTGGACAGGGGGTAACCTGACTGCCAACCAAAGACTCCATTTCTAACAATTGGGATACTGAAAACAGGGATGGTTTGGAGATAAGCAGATATAGCTGCTAAATGAAGATGATTAGAGGAATATGCCAAGTTTTGCTTTCTGCAAATGTAGCAAATAACAATGTCTTCAATGGAAGCTCTAAGTGAGTCATTGTGTTTAGGTTGACAATAGCACACAAAATATTTACATTTTGTAGCATAACGCTGTCTGGTTGTAGGTTTACGTGCTTCTCTTAGAGCACTGCCCTTGGACTGAGGGTGTGTGTATCAGATGCGAAGTTGCCGCATTTTGTATTTTCTGCAGTGACAAAGAGGTCTAGTTGAGGTGTTCCCTACTTTAAGGGGTACTGTTGAAGGACTTGTGGGTGGAGTTCCCATTTATGGACTTGTTGCTGCATCCTGCTGAGTAGGTCTGCAAATTGGTTGCCCATGCCTGATAGATGCTCTGCCATTAAGTGAATATGGTAGCCAATTGCCCATTTCCAGATTGTCAGAGCACGATGTGACAACTTAGGAGAACATGTCCTCCCTGTTTTTGCAGATAGTACATGGTTGTGATGTTGTCTGTATGGACTAGAACCACTTTGTGTGAGAGTTGTGGAAGAAAAGGTTTCAGTGTTAGGAAAACTGCTTGAAGGTCCAGGTAATTGATATGTGAAGTTTGCTGAATGGGATCCCATAGACCTTGTACTGTGAGGGAGTTACTATAGACAGTAATGTTCCAACAGATGAGTTGCCTGCTTTTATGATTTTGTGGGGAAAAACAGTTACTTATGATATAAAGAGGCATTACTTTTTATGAGCTAGTCCTATCTCTATAGGTATTTATCACATATGTAACAAGACTTCTAATTTCACGTTTTGTTTAGCATAAGTGTTTCCTAAAATCTATCACATGAACAGTTTAAAAGATGATCAACATAGTAGAGTGCAGTACAGTAGTGGCAGGGAAAGGATTCTGGATGCCTTCTCTGCCTTGAGTTTGTCTACTGGGTTTGCTTTAAATGGTACCAAGATTAGAAAGCTGTCTACTTTAATAGAACATTTAGCAAATAACACAGAAGATGCTATAGCCTAGTATTAATGAAAGGATGCTCCCAATTAGGAGCATGGCAATTCAGAATAGATTGGCTTTAGATATGCTTTTAGCAAAAGAGAGAGGTGTTTGTAAGGTGATTTAAACTCAATGCTGTACATGTGACAGATAATTCTCAAAATATTAGCAAGTATATTTCAAGAATTTGACTAATATTGCACAAGCAGCTCACCCATAAGCAGTGCCGGGAACTAAGACCAGGTGTTGTAAGTAGTTGTTATTTCACGCAGTATAGTATTATTAGTTGTTCTAGGTGTTTATCTAACCTTTAAATTTTGTAGACTTAGTTTTAGCATATGTTTGAAAATGAAGTGCACAGTTAATAAATGAAAATATGAAACCAAGTTTATTGGCCTGTCTCTTGTACTTGGCAAAATAATCTCTCTGCCCAAAAGTGGAAGACTGTGTATACCTCTATGCAGGAACAATGAAATAGGGAATTAAATAAATGGGTGTAAGCAGATGGGTACACAATATTAAACGAAGAGCGGCTACAACATGACCCTACTCATATAACTAAATGGAATACACTTTAGAACCTACCAGAAAAAAAGAGAATGAGAAACTCTCTTTATCTCTACGTTCAACCAGTGGGTGGAGTCCCGTGACAGTAAGATGCGATCACCGGCCATTAAGGAAGAAATTTAAAAATTGCTGATTCGAATAGGCCATGTAACTGTGTGGTCTCCTTCCTCATTCCCTCTTACCCCAGGTCAATACGTGACCTCACTTGTTGGTAGGAGTATCTCTATGGGCCTCACTTTACCCCAGGCAGTAGCCACCCTGTATATGACTCACAAGTTTAAGTAGGATAAAATAATAATATTTGCATGCTCAAAGTTGGTAATCGCGCTATTTGTTTTATTTTACACCCAGTGCATAAATGATTGTGCAATACTGAATACTGTCAGCCATGTGTCTTGTTTTCTCCCTTTTTTCCTCTGCATTTGTTATGTTTGAAGGTTTACGATATGTTGTTTTGGTGCTATGTCATAACTAATGTTCAGGACAGCAGCAGATCCTTCTTGCATGTACAGTCTGTACTACATGGCAATTTCACTGTACTACAGTTGCACATATTATAAGAAAGAGAGGAATTAAAAAATACAGCTGAATATCTAATTAGCAGCCAGTGCACTGAAATCAGGATTTTATTCAGGTACTTGTAATTCGAGCCTTTATAATCCTTCTCTATTTCCACTGAAGGCACAATGACCAAAAGGATTTACAATACAAAACATCCTCAAATACAAAAAAGGAATAAAAAGAGATTGTTTGTGAAATATGTTCTCAGTAAATAGTAAAATGGGTCTGACAACATCTTGGAAAATGGTAGTTGGGTATTGACTTTGTCAACATCAGCATTGGATAATTATTCCACAGAAAGATTAAGACGAAATTACATTTATATATATATAAAAGAGTAGACAGTTCACTTCAGAGAGATCTGTTCCGTGATTTCCAGTAGTGGCTAAAGATTTACCTCATGTCTCTCTTAATAGCAAAAATAAACAGGCAATACCTTTCCAGTGCTGACACAGGTTTAAGAGAATACTTTGATCACTTGGGGATGATTGTCATGGAGAATGATAACAAATACAGAAATTGGTAGACTTGGAAACAGTCTATGTTGCTGGACAATCCTTATCGGAAATGCCGACTAAAACACTGCAGCTTAAAACTGAATACCGTCAAGCAATACCGTGGAAGTGAAGGGACATTATGCAATACATACCATTTCTGTACATACATACGGTATATCTACAAAAAGGAAATATTGAGGGAAACAAACCTGCTGAGTTAGAGCAAAACGAGAAGCATACTATCAGAGACCTTAGAACATCCTATCTAATATGCTTTCTTACATAAATAGGCAATCGTAATGGAAGCTACAAGACAATCACCGCTATCCATCACAATAACAGAATAACACTTTTCCTAGACTTGGCCCTAACAACTCTATAAAAAAAGAAAACGGTGAACAGATCATGGAATTTTTAATTGAAGGTTAATGAGATATAGTTGGACGATGCTTGTGGTTTACAATTTGTATGATGACTGGTACAAATACACAACTGACCTAGCAGAGTGCCTCAATGGTTTACATGTCAAACAGTCAAGCCCTTGTTTTGCAGGAACATCTGAGGGATGTCTGAACTGCTCATATTCTCCTCTATTCAAAGGGTACAGACAGAGATCAAGGATATTTTGATGACACGAACAGGAAGGGGATTGTGAGGGAGAAATTGGAGGGAGTCAGAGATACAGCAAAGGAAAAGTTACTTATCTTTCTTAACAAATATTCTCAGGCAGCAATACAAGATCCAGAAACGTCTTCCTCTGGCAATACCTCTCCAAAGTCACCAGTTGGAGGCAAGCCACTGTGACTCTGCCAACCCTGAAAGTGATGATACCATTCTATATATGGCACAAACTAGATTTGATTCACCTATCTGTTGGAGCCAGACTCAGTATATGGCATTCCCTTCTTCTCCAAGACAAAGCAGGTTTATTTCGCAATGGGATACGCAGGTCTTCAATCCCAATCTTGAAACTTGGTGGTGCCAGTTAGAAGCTCTCATCGGCCTCTGTCTTCAATCCCAATCCTAAACCTTTTCAGCTGCATACATGGAGATTAGGTGGTGCCAGTTACAGACTTTCAACTGGGCGGCCCAGAAACTGGAAGGACATTTTTTTTGTGGGCGCCTGGCTTCCAGCGAAAACCTTTTCAAGGCTTGGCCATCTGACGCCCTTGTGCTTCTGTAGAGCCTGACTACCCAAACTGAAAACCTGCCATCCAATTGAGTCAAGGTGCTCAGACACATGGTACAGTAGTGCTGTATGAAAACTGTTGGGATTCAGTTTTGCTGGCAGTGCTTCAACCTCCACAGAAGGTTAAGTTGATGATAATTTTGGAACAGAGGGTGCAGATCCATAGTGTCAAGCAATATGTCTGCAGGACCATAAACAGCTTCCACCAGGCAGTCAGCATTGATTACAGTACAGCTTGGTTAAAAGGTGGAAGCTGCACCAGAACCACTGGAGACAGCTTTGGGATTTCCATGAGAATGATGGATTCAGGCTCCAAAGAAGGCAGGTGGAATTCAAGTGCCTTTGCTGCTATATGCTCAAAGAGTGTGAATGGGACAGTCTTCCTCAGAAGGATACAGAACACCTTCCTTATGGGATGTATCAAGGTTTATGGCTTTCCGAAGATCAGAGTGAAGCTCAGCATCTGTATTATGAGGAGGAAGGTTGTTATCAGCCTCTGATTCATCTTTCTCCTTACACTTAAAAGCCGAAGAGTGAGTTTTCGGCTGAAGGACGAGATGAGCAAGAGGCCGATTGTCAAATAAATCTTTTACCTTCTCTCTAGCAACATGAAAGAACAGAACCACACTGAGAAAAGAAAAGCCCCAGATCTGGGTAGATATGGTGGGGAAAAGAATACCCAATGCCAGTATGTAAGGTGTTGATGTGTATAGGCTAGTTGGTGTTGCCACTACGTGAACAGGCACATCCGTGACTTGAGGCAGGACCAAACTCAGCAAAGAAGAGCTTCATACCTGTGTAGGTATGTTGGGGAAAACCAAGAACTGACACCAGCATGTGAGGAAGTGATGCATATAGTCTAGTGTTGTCAATTCCTGGCACAGCAGAGAGAGGAGTCTCATGGAGACATATCAAGTCATGTGGAGAACTATTTCTAGAGGATTTGTTTCGGGATTTAGACTGGTGCTTGGGAATATTTATAAAGTAAGGATAATGCAGTAAGGAGTATCCATCAGAACAAGGTGTTGCATGGCAATAGATGATATTGACTGGAGAAGTATAAGAACCACAAAACACCTTCTTGTTAGCATTAAACAAGGATCATCTAAAAGGAGATGGATCACATCAATTGGAACTACTAAGCAACAAAGGGGACATGTACTATGTTTAAAAAGATGGGGAGTATTTTTCTGTGGAAAAAATACATATGTTTTGGAGATGTGAACAATATGCCACCTGGAAAATGCCCTTAGTCAGAAGTCATATGAGCTATGATGCATGCAGATGTGGGAAAAGAGGGAAAGTGAGAGGGTAAAGGAAATATGTTTTACCAGTAATAGTGTTTTGTTCGATGGGTGGATTATGTTAAAGGGGGGAATAGTAGGCAAGGGGGTAGCTTGATTCACACTATGCAAGTTGATATTTCACAATACTGATGTTGGCTATGAAGGGATGAAACTCCACAAATAGGAGGATGAGGCTACACACAATGCTAATGAAATCCAATGTGATTCAAGTGGTGCTACAAGAGACTTACCTTTACAAAGGGATACTGAAAGGATGAGCTCACAGTGGCTTTCCTCACTACAAATATAAACTGTAGCAAATTAAAACATTAGTAAAGAGAATCTGTGCCATATAAATATACTTGTTCATCTGAGAAATGCTCACTTATAAAGACAGAAGAGTTATGTGATAGTGAAGGGTACTCTTAGCATTGACATGATCACCTTGAACTCCATGAATGCCTCTGAATTATTGTTCCGAGAAATTATTCTCAAAAGTATGTGCAACCATTTAGGATCTGGGGTGTGCACACTACTTCTGGTAGGGAACTTCAATCAGATTACAAACATGGTAGACAAAAGGTAGTGGGTATGGAGGCATCCAAAATAATTGTATCATTCAATTCCTGGGACCCATGCAGTATGAAGCATTTGGAGATTCCAACGCAAAGTAAGCAGGATTACACTTTTTACCATCAGACTTGCCTATAATGGGTGCTAACTAGCTAATTCATGCAGCATCATTCCGAATCTGGAAATCAAATTATGCAGGCACACCACACTCCCGATTGTTGTTTTCAGTGCACATTATGGCAGGTACAACTTGTGAAATGTAGATGGGGATAAGGACCTGGAATAAGAGAAAATATATGGGAATCTGTGTGCAAAATCCGATTCCCATGGTTCTTCTCCACTCGAATACCTCAAGGATTTAATGGCGTAGTAATACAGCATCTGAGACTTACCACACCCCATGACATGAGGGATCCACGACTTATGGAATGTAGTCCACAATAGGGGACCTATCTGAGATAGCAGACTTTTGATAAGGGCCTTGAGACATGACACTTTAAAGGGACATCCAGAATGGATTGGCCTGTGCAACTAATCGTAACATCTAACATGGTTTTTACTAGATTCAGGAAACAATCTGAGCTGCCAGCTCAAATAATGCTCCTCCTTTAAAAAAATGGGATGCCCTACTGATCCCGAGAATCACAGCTCATCTAAATGATGAAGTGACACATCGGTTTTCAATTCAACCACTTTCATTATGGTTAAAAAAAAATAGGGAGGTAAACGCACACTAGTACTTAAGGCTGAGCGCATGTTTGACTAGACTAATTTTACAATGAACTAAATGAAGGTGTGTATGAAAAAAGTAAAGAAATGGTGTATCTAGTGGGATGCAATGGGATGTTTACTCACGGGATGCCTAGGAATTTAAAATCTCAGAGCCATTAAGGAGAGGGTTTGGACTTATCAGTATACTATTTTTGTGTAACTGACCAAGATTGGATGTGATAATTGGTATCCCTAATTTTTATGTGGATGTGAAGTTATCTGATAAAAACCTGCTTAACTAGTCGAATTGTCCAAAACTAAACTACTTTGAAGGAGCACGAGGCCCAGATTGTTTATGTGACCCGTTTTGAGGCTGAGAACCAGGGGTGCTACTTTTATGCTATTTCGAAGTTCTGGGTATGGGCTCAGTTGCCAATGGGGCAACACTTCCCACGGGACATAACTGTTACAAGCCAGTCTATTTGTATTCAAGGAATTAACAAATTTAATAAAATAAAGCATGCATTATTGCTAAAACAATGAGAAATTAAGCACCTGTATCCAAGTGATGATATATCTTGAGGTGTTCTTTTTTCTAATTCTGTTGTTTTGGAAATCTGGTTAGGATGGTTAATAAATTCGCAAGAAAGACAATTAGTTCTCTATTATGATTTAAGGGGGACAATCAGTAAAAAATGTTTGCTTTTTAATTTAGTACCTACCTTATGTGACCTTAGCAGACCCTTCTGCTTTGTTGGCCAGGGAAGAAAACATTACATTTAAAAACCACAAGACTTTGCCTCTGGGCTACATAAAATTGCTAACCTGGGGCACTTAAAATACACCACTTACTGATCTAGCTTAAATATTCTGTAGCTGTTTTGACTGATTTTATTAAGCAAAACGGCTGTACGAAAGTGCCACTTGCATACTTATTCATGATTTTAAATTGTCCCATATCTTAACTTTTTCACAGAATCTTGAAATCATATCAGTCATATAGAGAACCCCATTTATGAGCGATTGAAATGCTGATAATAAAATTCCAATATTTACAAAGGTTATCATCAAATATATTGCCCTTTTATCTTTGAGTGCTGGAAATATATTGCCGAGTCTAATTTATTAATCTGGAACAACTTTATAGCAAGATGCTTATTTTTTTAAAGAGGTCCGCACAATGGGTCTAAATCTACTGCAGAAATTCAGTTGACCCATAATTCCAGGCGCCTTGGTAATATACTGAACAATTATTGGCTATGGTCACAAATTTGGATATGCATTCATGTCTTCAGAGCACACACAACACATACAAGAAGTCTTCCAATTTTCAACGGATCTCTGGATTACACCTAGATCTATCCAGCTCTCACGCACGGGAACACACTACTAGCATCAATGCTTATTTTGATTAACTCTTTTCCTTGTGCAGGCGCAGTCTGATGAGGATGCTCCAAGGCAAATAATGAAGAATACGCATTGTCTTTTATATTTTTATTGAATTTGCCAAAGTCTGTACCTTTACACAGCCAAACGTTTTTCCAACACAATTTTGTATTAATCTGCAGTTAATACATTTCCCTCTTTGTGTCTCACAATGCTGTCAATTTTGAATAGATAACTGTCAGTTTTAATCATTTTAAGGGCATTCACTCTTCACTTTCTGTGTAAAGGTTGCTTTGCAAGAATACATGCATATGACATTAAATGGAGACCAATTCGCCACTAAAAGTAATGCACATAAAACTTAATACAGTACTTTTTTTTTTAAACATCATTTCAAATAAATACCCACGTACAGATGAAATACTTGTTTATGCAACAATAGTTCTTATGGATCAATACTGCAACAGAAAATAAAAATATAAAAGTTCCCACACTAGGAATTATAATGTGCTTCTTCCAGCAAACAGAAATCTTTAATTCCCATAAACATGAACAATAATACAATTTGCAACTTTTCTTTTTACAAAAAAAAGTATATTTTTGCGAAGTACCAATTGAATCACTCCTAGCTTCAACAAACAACACCAGAATAATTAGGCACAGCTTGTTGATGCTCGCTTCAGTTTCTGTTTCCTGAAATAACAAACATTAGGTATAACATGCAAGAGAAGATAGTATCTTATTTTTCACATTTGCCAACAATACTATGGTTAATCTGTGACCGCCACCGTACAAAGCTAATATCAATATTAATATTGCCAATACAACTTCTGTACTGCAACCACAAATGTGTTAATACGTCTTGCGTTTGTTCGTTACAAGTCCAAAGCTATTAGATTTGGTTCCCAACATGTTTTCATGGTTTCTTTGAACCTTGAATCTGCAATGATCTGCATATTAAAGTATCATTGACCAACAGAATTGTTTACAATTTCTTGAATATACATCTATATCTATATATTAAGACTATCCCATTAAAAATGTGCTAAAGGGGAGTTCTCTTTGCACTTATTGCTCCTCATTGATTTTTTTTTCATCAAGTTCCAAAACAGAGTTTTCATTTATCATAAACTAAGCTATTCTGGATTACTCCCGTCAAATTATTAAAGGCACTACTGGCAATAATTAAGAACAAAAAAGGTGCAGAAACAGACCACCCTATGTTTGACAACTTTAGAATTTTACTTTTCTAAACGCACCACAATTTGGCACAGCAAACAAAGAAATAATGAAACAATTCCAATTTGGAATTTAATTTTTTCAGTTGTACAAAATTCTGTTCATCAATAATGCTTTGCAATTTCCTAACACCCAGGAATTCTGGCATCTGTAGGTAATACTACATAGTGAATATTTTTTCAAGTGCCTGTTATTGTTTTAACCAGAGCAAAGTCAAGTTTTCTTCTTGTTACATTGAACTATTCCTAAGAATAATAATACATTATGAAAAACCCCAGAATTTGAAGACCCTGGATTTCTTAATGAACATGGCAGTTAAAATCAGTAATATTAAACATAAAACTTAACATTGTATGATGAAAACAAAAAAAATACAGCTGCTGAAGCACAGCATATGTACGATCTTAGCAGAGCCCTGGGTTGTGTTTATTCACGTTAGAAACCCAGACCAAAGCATAACAAAAACAGAAAAGGGTATTTGGCCTGCTGATACTGGAACCAACAAGCAAAAACCCTGCTCCCAAAAAGGAGACGATTAGCACAAAATCACTGCATTATAAAACATTTCTACATAAAGATTTATAGAAGCCAACATAAAATATCAAAATATCAAAAGTGCACAGGTTTAATGATCAGATAAAAAACAATTAATATCTGAAAGAAAATAAGAAAGATCCCTTCCCACTTTCCCATTTGAGTGTTTCTAGTGAATAAGAAACAAACACTGATAACTATAATTGAAGTAGGTTTCTTCAGCACTTGCAAACTTTCTTCCTGAAGCAGCACTTATTGGCAAAGCCTTGTTTTCTAAATGTGAAAAAATAGGTTTTTGAAGTAGTGGTAAGAGTTACATGGCAAAGGTTGTAAAATTAGCATTATTTTAGTGGTTCCCACGCTTATGTGTGACATACTACCACCATATATCTTAAACTGGAAGGGATAATGAACGAAGCTGCAAAGCAACTCAACGCACGTGATGGAAAGTCCACGTCCAGGAACTAATCTACAGCTGAAAAATGGAAAATAAAATGTAATTAGAAAACAAATGATCATCATTCTCTGATTTACAAACTCATAATCTTAAGAAATATTGTGTAGGAAAAGCTCCACTGCAGCTTAGAAATCAGGCTGTTAGTTTTTAAAAGTAGATCAGAGATCTGTTGTAGACTGTTTGCACGATGCAAGCATAACCCAAACGTTTGCAATAGCATTACCAGTAAGTGGCAGGTGCAGGAAGGAGAAATTCTGTACAAGTACTGAACAAAGCTTTGCTGATCAAGCTTGAGAGGTGATGACAGGTACTTAAAAGAGATAATCAGTGAAGCTTTAGGTTCTCCAGAGACATGCAGGTCAGTATATCATGCAGGCAGCCACAGACAGCAGATATCATTTCTAGAGGAGAATCCACTTGCAGAGGTAGCTGATGGCGTAAAAAATGGAGTCCATGCTGCAATCCAGACTTTGCCAGTAAAAGTATAGACCACCGTACAGTGGAAGCACGTGCATTACAGTTCGAGAAAGCCCCAAGTCACTTTCATGTATGAAAATTAAGAGAACGTGAGGACAAAAAAAATTAACATTGTGTAGCATTATTCTCGTCCTAATGTACAAGGTTATATAGTAACTCAATATGGATTTTCTATTAACACGTTTTATCTGTTCAAATCTAATTTTCTTTAGCGATAGTAAAGCATTACGTGTGAAATGGTACTATATATAGGGTTTTCTATATTGTGTGGTTAGGCTTACACCAATCTTATAGTAACCACTGATAACATTTAGAACTGCCAAAACTCTGAGAGTTTATGAGAAGCCAATAAATGCACCTCTTTTCCTTATTTTTAAGTCAATATTTGAAAACACTTTAGGGAAAGAATCAAGTGAACGTATTCATTATCTACTTAACGTGAAGCAATAACTTGGCTACTCAGAGTGTAAAAAAATGTGCTATGACTGCAACATGATGAAGTGTCCCTCTCTTCCAAGGCATTCATCAATTGCCTACAATGTGTCTAGAGGAATATGGAAGGCTTTCTTTGAAGGATTGTGCATCAACAAGAGGAAAAAGGTTGAAACAACTGTTAAGAGATACACTTCTAACACTGTTAACCCTTCTTTATAGTAACTATAAAGCTCAAGCTACAGGAGAATATAGTATTGGCCACAAGCGAAGCAGTAATCAATACACTCGGATCTGCTTATATGACTGCGTTGTTTAGGCTTCTTTTCAACTTTGAGAAAAGCTCATAATAAAAATGTCTGATGATTGCTGGTATTCACATTATGCGTTGGAATGGACCAAGAAAATCCATTCCTGGTTTTGTTTGGGCAAACGTGTTAAGAATTAAACTTTAACGATGTGCCCATCATTTACGAAATTTGTGTTTATCTTGACAAAAACATTTTAAATAATCTCCAATTTTGTACTATCCCAATTAAAATTGGTTTACTCTTGCAATAATTAGCACTGCAGAGTGCCAAGGGACTAAGGGCCATATGTACTAAAGCTTTTCCCCATAGACACAGAATGGGTAAAATCCTTTGATACATCTGGCTCTAAATTACAGAAAAGCAAGAGCTGTGTGTGCTTTATTACTACCCGATGACATTGTGACTTCTCCTATCCACTTTCAGGCAGAGCGGTGAGATTCAAACAACAAGCTGCTGATAAACTACCAGAAACAGCGATAGCGGGAGGCACCCACAGTGGGATTATTAGAATGGCTTTTGAAAAACATTGACACTATTCGCAGATGAAACAGTGCTAACTTGCATCCATTTGATTCATACTATAAGCATACAAAATTACTTTGAGTATAAAACAAGCAGGGCTTTACATTAAAATATAGTTTGATTTTAGGCACTTTAAAGTCACAGTTACCAAAAATGTGTCTTAATGTGCTCAATAATTATTTTCACAATTTGTAAAGCAACATTGTTAAACCAAATCTCCTTTCCACATGTACAGGCACCAATTAGAATATATACTTTTCAATGGTGAAAACATTGAAATTAAGTAGTTAAATGACCATTCAATAGTCCAAAAGTCACATTTAGAATAATACTCTATCCTACTTCCATAATTCTCAGAAGTAAGCTGAGCTAGCTGGATTGCATGTGCCTATAATGTAGAGCCCTGCAAAACATGTGCTTGCATAAGGTAATATATTATTCTCAATTGTCTGTTAAGCACCTGAACACTATCATCGCTAATACTGTGAAGAACTTCATTGAGATTTTGACAACACTGCACTGTTAGGATACCCAAATCTCAGTCCCACGGATAGGCATTTTCATTATTTTCAATTTTCTGTAGCAGTTACCTAATTTGTTTCCTAGCACTTCAATCTGAATTGCATTTAATAAGCCTCCAGATATCTTTTTCATTTTATTAAGAATAACATCAAGAAATGGCAACACATTAATTAGAGGGCCATCGTATTTTGTACTCACTGTATATATGATGCCCCACTGCCCAAATGTCAAAGCCATTCTTGTGCAAAATCTCCAATTTTAAGGATCTTAAGGAAAGTTTGTACATTGGCAAGCTTCCCTGTGATTGTTTACTGAACAGATTATTCCTTTAATTAAAGACTCCGAAGTGTTAACTAATTTTGTGTTTTATCTGCTACTGTCTATCTACGAGAACCTCATATTTCTTGCTGAATTTAAAGAGATCGTCTGCACACATGTTTTTGATGAACATGCATGTTTTTTTAGCTTAGCTTTCTATCTTTACATGAGATTTGAGATTTGTTCCCCAAAATGCATTGTTAGTAATAGCTTTGGAACATTATTAAGTGGTGATATGACATAGAAATCTAACAGACGCTCAGTTGGACATATGTAAAGTACATTTGGTTTCGTGTTTGAACATGTTCCGCATTTACATGTTACACATCTACTTTTATGAGTTGCATTTCACTACTTCTCAAACCACAGTGCCCACCCTTTGTTCAAAAGGCAATCGCTAATTTGAATTTTGTTACAAGCCTAAATGTATGGATTACATTGGTACTATACACACTAGACTTATTAATAAATGATATAGTAGATCTGGTCAAGACACAACCTCGAGAAATATATATGCTTGACATGTAACAATTCAAGAGCAACAAAGCTTGGATGTTAATGGTGGATGTATTTAGTTGAGTTCCCTTCCACTATTAACCTCTCAAAAACATGTCGATATACACAGGCGTTAGTTACAGCTCAAACTGGAATAATAGAGGTTGCATTATTTGGTATAACAAGAAACCTGTCAAGTCAACTCACAGCAACATGATGGACAGAAGGGCTTCACACTGACCAAGCATAAAAGTTAGATGCGTAACATGAATTCCTTCTGGCATTCCCTAGTCACAATAGATCTTATACTTCTCACTGCAGAACACCGGATTTTGGAGAACAGACCCCTCGGTCCTGTCTGCACAGGATCGCATATGACTTACGCTGGGGTTACTGGTCTTGGCTTTGGACGCTGACTTTGTGCGCGCCCTTTTGGTCTGCTCGTGGTCAAGCTCAAGATGCTCCAGTCGCTGGGTGAGTGCAAGTTTCTGCTGGATAGCCATGCGGAGCAAAGAGTTCAGGGTCTTCTTCTCATCTTCTGCGGCCGCCAGCTGTCGCTGCATTTCATCCAGCTGTGTGACGTACTCATCACACCTGCAATTAGAAGTGGAAAATTTAGAAGCCTTACTTTGAATGGAAGAATGGCGGCTTTGCATCAAACAGTCATTGACATAGGGGTTAAAAAGAATGTGATAACCATCGGCCCATGAGGGTGCGCCTAGAGACAGTTCTTCCTTAGGCGCTATGAAAAGGTCTATTCCATTACAACACCATAACTAGGGCTTAGTTTTGAGTACCAGCAGTCTATTGATTTGTTAGGATAATTTACCAGAAGGTGCTGTAACAAACATTTCCATTCTAGATGTAATATGTTAATTCTGCCAGTTTTGGCCAAAGCATTTTTCAAATAAGTGACAATGTAACATTAATCTCAAATGTAAAGCAAAACATATACCCATTAGGCAACTGAGTCGTACTTAAATGACAAGCTTTGTCACACAGGCCCTCTGTGTTGTGCAAGCCAATGCAAGGATTATCAACATGGCTCGGAACAGAGATCGATTCGAGTATTCCCCACCAGGGGGAGAAGTGGAAATCAGTTCACAGCCCTCTCTTATTGGAACATCACGTCATACTGCAACACACTTCCTGCACAACCACTGATCTCATGGTCACAGAAAGGATGTAAGTTTTATTTACTTAGGAAAACTAAAGGGAGAAAGATTCGAAAGATATGCCTTCACAAGATATGCACATAAACAGACGCGTGCGCAGTGACGACATGATCCTGTGTGTTTACGTTCGTCTGTGTGGTGTGATAGTGGGTTTCGTTACAACTCATCCATCAGACTCATTTTGACAAATTTACCAGCCTGATGATTTTTTATTGAGAGGCCGAAAGGCCTTGACTTGAAGAAACGGGCACAGGGCACAATACCAAAATCAGGCGTAAAGTTCAACAACCTTCAAATGTCTACGTGTCCCCCCGTGTATAAATTTGAGGAAGTTACTGACACGCTTAGTAGCTTCTATAAGGCTATTCCATATGCTACTGTCACTTTCGTATACAAACTGTACGTCTGTCTTTGTTATGTTTTTGTAGCGCTGTGGACCTTTCTGCATGGAGAATACTTTTGTGGTGGGGTAGCTGGGAGATCTCGAGTCAGTATTTCGTGTGTCGCATATTCATGTGTGTGTTCTATAGTCTCCTGTGCCGTTCTGTAACCTTCTTGTGTTGTACTGTGAATAACGTACTGCACACATGGCAACATTTTAGAAGAGGAAAATGGAAGTTAAAAAATATATATATATATCGGGAGAATGTATTTTCTCCATTCACTTCTGTTGCAGGAAGGACAATTTTTGGCGGGAGACAGCCGAAATAAAGCCATTTGGGGCTTGAAAATTCGTAAGTCTCCCGCCTGAATCGGGCCTATTGGCATGTATGCGCACTGTAGGTTTCGTCTTGCAGTGCTACGGGCTTCCTAACCAGTGGCAAACTGAAGTTCTCAGGAGAGGTGATGTATGTCTGGTTTATGTCAGTGTTCAGTTTCTCACATCTTGTCCACTGTCAGTGTATGACGTTGTACTAGTCTTGACCTAAGTATCCCTCTGTCACGATGTTAATATCTCACCATCACGAGGTCTGTGACTCCTTGTAAGGGTCAGCATATGTTCCTTAACCATAAGTGATAATTTCTCCCAGTCCGTATGTTGGCTAGATTATCTCCTTTTCCCAGTATTGAATTTATATTGATGTGCACAGAATAGTTGTAGGTACTTAACACGATATAACAACTGTCTCAGGAAGCGCCATAATTTAAAGGAAAATCCGTACTTTACCATTTCCTTTCCGTATGACTAGGAACTGCAACAAATGATCTAGCTATTTAGTGCTCTGTAGCAGCCTGGGAAGCCGATTTATGGGGAGAGAAAAGAAAAATTGACTGGCACCTGTGAGCTTTAATCAAAGGCTGAAGGAGTGCAGATTCTATTCCCCTCACCAACAGAGTTGTACGTGCTGCCTTAGATGCAGTGGGTGTAGTGCAAGGAAAGATGTTCTGACTAACTTTCTTCCCAAGTTAAGAACTTTCCCGAACATTGGTAATTAAAGACTTGACTAAGAATTATTATAGAGGACATTTTTCAAAAGGGAACTTGGTTAAAACTCATTAGAACATTGGAAGTTGGCAGCTCCATTGAAAACAATGGAGTGCTGCGGGCTTTTACTGGCCGGTAAAAGCCCGCAGCGCCAACATTCCAATGGGCTTTGTTCACAGCAGCAGCTGTGAACAAAGCCTCACGGAGCCCGAGGGGATTCTAATCCCCTCGGGCTCCGTGAGCAATTTGTTTTTTTTAAGAGAACATTCTGCCCTGAGTGGCAGAATGTTCTAATAGCCTTAGAACCCGCCGTAGCGGGCTCTACCGGCTATTAAAGGCCCTTTCCCTTGTTAAATGCCCTCGCCTTCGGCTCGGGCATTTAACTCGGGAGCGGGCCTTTAATAGCCGGTAGAGCCCGCTACGGCGGGTTCTAAGGCTATATGAGATCATATTTAATGTCCATTCAAAAGTAGGAGTATCAACACAAAGTAAAACACATTTCAAAACATTTCTATATTCACTGACTATGGAAAGACACTACACTGAATGGGAAACGGCCTTTACAAATGTGGTAGTTAGCACGCAGTGCCTTTACCATGCATTTTTTACCACACAAATGTTTACCACGCATATGCTTTTACCACACATACCTTTACCATCCATGGAAAGTCTATTTAAGGTAAGTATAATGTGTGCGTGTGTGTGTATAGATACACACACACACATATGCATTTAAGGGTTAATGCTTGCGTAGGGGTTTAGGGATGTGTTGGGTTATAGGGTGGTAAAGGTATTTTAGGGTTTAGGGATGGGTAGGGGTATAGGGTGGTAAGGATGTTTTTCGGGTCGGGGTCAGTAGCAGTATCAGTTAGCAAGGGTGGGTTTAGGGGTGGGTAGGGGTGTTTGGTGGTAAGAGTATTTTTGGAGTTTAGGGTGGGTAAGGGTATTGGGTGGTAAGGGTGAGTTTAGGGTTTAGGGGTGGGTAAGGGTATTGGGTGGTAAAGATAACTAAGAAGAGGGGATGGGAGTCCACCCCAAAAAAATATAACATTGTTATATAATTTACATTATGATAGATAGATAGATAGATAGATAGATAGATAGATAGATAGATAGATAGATAGATAGATACCTCATTGCACACATTAGATACATTAATAAGTTGTGTCCGGTCATAAAAAACTAGACCTATCAGGAACACAGAGGCCTGAATCCTCTTCTGCTCTCTGCTATTACTCTGGTCAAATGGCAAGCTAATGAAGGTATGTCAGAGACTGGATGACTGTCAACAGTGGGCCATGATGTTCATGGACAGCAAGGACTGTCCCCCTCCACTAGCTGCACATGCTGCTTTAGGTAATATACAAAAACATATGGGCCTATTGTACGAGCACTCTATAGAAAATGCATGCCATAAATTGGACTTGCAAATGTGACAAAATAGGAGGAGAAAACAAGCAGCGAGGGGCAGGATCAAAGGCCTTAATTTTTCGATCACATATTACCAATTCAATGCACTTGTTCCTAAAACATATCCAGTATTAAAAGGTGGTTTTAGATGGTCCACCGCAATGTTGAAAAGTGCCTTGACCCTCTGGTCAGTGGTGGATGAATATAAAGAAAATGTAACCCTAGTAGTGGGTTGTTTCTGCAGTGTGCCCGACATCGCTTCATGGCTCTGTTCGCTGCATGAGCTAAATGTATTTGTGAGGCCGAAAATCAAAGCCTTATCATGTGTGCATTATGGTAGCTCTCTGTTCAACATCCCTGAATGCCAAATGTAAATGTAACCGACTGGATGTAGCGGCGGCAGCCACACCTGACACAAGCCTTCCAAACAGGGCACCGGCAGCAGAACCTGGTGACATGGATCCTGTCCAGGTGCATCCGTATCATGGTCAGGCATCCTATTCGTAAAGTCAGATTGTGTAGATGAAAAGCCTTAATATTGCATTGTAATAGTATTTATATAGCGTATGAGTGCAGTTTTAGTATTATTATGAGTTAATTTGAGCCGCGGATCTGAGAGTTTGTTAGTTAGATTGACTGGAGTAATGGAGGGGTGGAGGAGGAAAGAATTTAGAAGTGCTAATTGGGAGTATATGGTAATAGAATTTAGGCTTGGGATGAGTAAAGGACGATGGAAGAGGGAAGAGTCTGTGGAAGGGGTTAGGGAGATCATAGTAGCAGGGTGAGATAAATGAGGGAGAATTTACTCGGTTTGTTTGGGAGATCATGGTGGTAAAGACAGGTTTGGTGAGTTAGATGCCAGTGGGCTGGTAACAGTTGTTCTTGTCACAGAGATCTACTGAACAGCGACCAAAAGCGAATTCATCAATTTACTACTGTAGCAGGCAATTGCACCATGCACCATCTAAATAGTATGGTCTTTTGTGAAAACTCTTAGAAAGATTAAGATGCACAACAAAGGTGAGTTCAGAAAATAATTGAAAATTTGAGAAGGGAGCAGTGAATGGAAGATAAAGAGTACCCAAACATCGATTTCAAGTAATCGTCACCAATGGCTTACTCCCGACCACATAAAAAAAACATTCTGCATATTTCTCACTACAATAATAAATTATTATCTACATAGTGCTTCGTATCGCACTTCTACCAATTATGTGCACTAAAAATAAAAGGTGCTACTGTTTATTACCAGGTTAAGCGGTACTCGATTCACCAACCTGTGAAAGATGGGTGACCAAGGTGGTCTTGTCAGTTTTTAAACTCGTGCTGGGCTGATCAGAAACCACCTTGACCTAACTGAGCTATCTTCATGGAAGTAATGGTGACAAGTTTCTTGCTGTCTTAAATCAATCAACTATGTTTAGCAATTAACAATTTTCTACATTCAGCCTCGAACCCAGTGAATGACCTAAAATGGCCAATATATCGACCTCCACCTTGTTTACCTAAGTGTGTCACCAACATAGGGCCACTGTGTACAGACAACTAACAGCTAAACATGCCAGTGGCGACGCATGAATTTCAAAGGAAGACTGAATGAGAAGAGAAAAGCTATTACATGCAACCACTGAAGAAAGCAACACTCTTTCTGATTCAGGCATTAATAATCAGGGCTGAAGCCCCCTCTGTCCAGTCGTAAAAATAAACAATAAGGTTACTGCATGGAATATTACCTCCCACAAATCTGGGCGATGAGACAGTGGCAGGATTAAAACTCGGATAAAAACTATAGGGTGGTGCTTATTCCTTCAGTGGTCTTTGGGATTAACGGCGCTGAAATACCGACACTCGCTCCACTTTGAAGTTGCTGCGTTTAGTTTAAAATTGTACTGGAATAAAAAATACACTAAGCAATCATGATCTACAACGATTAAACACCCATCTTTACCCTATCTATGCTGCCACGTCCCGCCTTGATACCTCTGATGCATGCATTTGGATTAGGAGTGTATGCTATTAGAATTGTACTTTCAAAATGCCCTCTCTGTCTATCAATACATGTTTTCCTGTTACCAAGAAAACCTACGTCATCCTAGGCAAGGGAGCAATTGATGTTGTACCAGCTGATTCCACATCTGCCTGCCATTTGCACATTCAAATGTAATTGGCTTTGCACATGAGTATTTCCTGTGCACGAAGCTCAGCCTAAACAGCTGAGGCAGTGTTTTTAAAAATGAAATCTCACTGGAAACGCAATGTTCAATAGTGTATTCTTGTAACGCTGGGTGCATGGCACATATTTCAAAGACTAGGTGAATACAACAAAGCAGAACAGACAGTACTGGGCTACATGGCCATCCCATATCTATCTATCTATCTATCTATCTATCTATCTATCTATCTATCTATCTATCTATCTATCTATCTATCTATCTATCTATCGGCACATTGGTGGGAGGGAACCTAAATTAATTAGGAATGCTTTAGTAATAGGTCCCCACACCTTCAAGACTCAACACTCTGGAATATCCCTCTGCTGTAGTTTGAAAAGAGGATTGGAAAGACATGTCTTCCAGACCACCTGTAGTCTTGCTGGTAGAGGCTTAGGGCAGGACTAAATCTAACCTATCTACACAATACAAGTTGAATTGGTCGCTACACACTCCACTGCCTTCCAATGACACATTTTCCATTGGTTCTGCTTTCCATCTTCAGAGGCATCTTAACGTGGCCTCTTCAGTGAAACATCAATTCCCAATTCACATTCCCCTGGCACTTGTTGAGAAGGTTGCTGTACAGACTGACTGACAGCTAATTTTCCTCTTCCTCCACTTTACATGCACTTTATATTATATTGCATTGCAGCATTTCTATAGTGCTTCCCTACCTCTTGTCAAGGTCCCAAAGTGCTTTTTAGACAGTCCAGTGGGTAACTGATAGAGCTGAAGACGAGTGTTTAGTTTTTGTATCAAGTGTGTTTGATGAAATGTTATGGTCTGTATCACTTTACAAAATTATGAATACATAAATCAGTAGAAATGGTATGTTAAAGCAGCAGACATAACCTTTGCAATTATTTGCTGTCAAGTAAAATGTTCTTATTAAAGTTAAAATAAAAGAATTCACTTGATATAATGAGCTAAATTCTCTTTTTAAGACAGTATAAATAGGGGAGAAACCTTACCTTTAAAATTATCTAAGGCAAAAAAGTAGGGAAATTCAAGAAGATTTTTAATGTTAGGGTGTGATATGGCTAAAGTACCAAATGTAAGTGTACTGAACCTTTGTCTCACGAACAGTAAGAATATCTGCTGCGTCCCTCGTAACAAAGGAGCACAGCCCTGTTTCCATCATCTATGTGGTTGATGTGGCACAGATGGCAGAAGTGTATTTTTTGCCTGCTCCAACAACCATTAATCCCTGTTTCCTGGTGACAGTACTTGGTTTCAGTTAACTCATTCATTTGGCGTTTCCACATTGCTGATTTTATCTGATGAGAGTAGGTCAACCCGTTACGTCAGTAACGAAATGGCCATTCACTCGTAGGGTGAACCAGCCAGCTCACTGACTTTCTTTAAATTAATTGAGCAAATGGCCCCACCGCACTAGGAAACTTTGGCGATAAGTGCAATCAATAAATAATATCATATCACATAAGAGGAAACTGAGGTGGCACACTTAGCACATCAAAACATGATAATATTACCAAAGTTGGTGAATACTGTCCATGGTCCACAAATCTGGAAAAAGGTTCAAGGGCGGGGACTGTTAACCCCCTGCAAGATTCATGGGATTATGCTGTCCCTTGAATGGGTTCAGCAACCCAACAATCAGGTCTGCAGACCCCATTGACCGATGGAGCTTACCTTGGGTTTGTGACCATGACCACACATGTAGCTTGACGAGAGTTTACAAACTCTTCTATGGGGTCTATGAACTCTAAAAAAGTAAAAGGGAGAAAGAGGACTTGGCCAAACGGTGGGAGAGAGGGCGGGGGTCTGCCAGTAGTGGGCTGGGCGCATATGGCCAGGCCCAGTGGGAAACCACCACTGCGCACAGCCAAAGGCCATGCTGGGAAAGGGTTGGTTGCTGTGGCAAGCTGGATGTAGGGCATGGACACAGGCTAACCCCTGCTGTGCATGGCCTTTGAATATACAGAGTGGGAGTTGGCATTCTGCAAAGGTTTGGGCACAGGGCATGACCTAACGCTGAGTCCGGCTTTTAACATTCACTGAGGATGGCCTTTGGACCTTGTGCAACTGGGGCTGTTGGATGTGGAATATGATCCAAAAGCTTGAAAAAACATTGAAATAAACACAATGGTTAAAGTGAAGTTATGTGAAGCTTTGCATATAACACCAGAAGGTAGGTTTAAAAAAACCTCAGCAATTCTATGAATGCATTTAAAGAGCAGTTCTGGTTATGCATTTCACCTGAAAAACCACTGAAATTTGCAAGTTAAGGTTAAGAGCCTGAATTCATAACTCACACACCATCCATGCAAACCATAACTTGCACAGTAACAATGTTACAAGACTAGTATTCTTAAAATAAACAAGGAAATACATAAAACAAAATAGTAATTTTTAAATATGACACTATCCCTCCTACAATGGGAGTACTGTAATGCATTGCTAGGTCTTGCAAAATATTTGTAAGCGTACATTTGACATTTGCATATGGCATACAGAGTTTTTGATCTTTGTTCTGCTGTCTATTTCAGTTTATTTGGGTTATTTTGTTAAATTGTGGAATTCACTTGCCTAACTATTTATCATCATTATGTTGACTGTCCTTGTTTGGACGCTTGATAGTCTCTTGAGCATAACATCACAATTGTGCTGTTTTGCATGTTTATTCTTGTTTTGGCAGATTAATGTGCTTCTTGTTGGACTGTATTCCCCGAGAAGTAAAAAAATAGGTTTAGGGAACAAAATAGTGAATACAGAAGAGGACACGGATGTTTGTTCTGCTGGGTTATCTATTTTGTCTGCATCTCCTGTATACCCTGCCCCCATCATTACATAGTTTATGCTTCACTGCGTAATTACTTAAAATCATTGCAACCGTACAAGCGGAGATGTTTAAGAAACATCATAAAACAATTAATACATTCCTGCTTTCTTTGTGATTTTTAGTCCAGTTAAGCCCTGGGGCTGCCAGTGTGCATTTTCTATGCCAGTTGAGGGCTTGTTATCTCATCTTGTTTTTTTATGGCATGTTTTAAGGAATGTTCTGTTTTTAAAATAAATTTTGCAAAACTGGCCATGTGTTGTGGCGTCAATCCTTTCAGACTAAACAGGATAGCCTGCCAGCATGTTCTGAAACCATTGGTATTAAAAATGTTTTTCAGATACAGCTTTCTCCAGGGTAATAGGGCGGGGCAAATACAAAGGATGTGTAAGAAGTCTTCCCGGTGATGTGCGCAAAGTCTGCATCGTCCATAGTCTGTGGATCTGAGCCATTTTTGGATCAGTCTCCAATGCAGGTAGCAGTCCGAGTCTGGCGTGTAGCACCTTTATTTTTAGTGATGTTTTTAATATTTTTGCCATATGAGGTTGAGCTGTTGGAGCCTTATATGTGTTAATTGTCATCCAAGCATGAGATTGAATTCTGAACTTATCTTTGTCCTTGCTCCAGGAGAGCATCTTGAATTGTTTGTTTAGAAGTTGCTTGACATTTTTATGGGGTAAAAACTTTTGCCATAACTCCTTTGCCTGCAGGTGCTTTATGGCGAGAGCTGGGGATTCTGCCTGATTTATGTTGATTTCCTCCCAAATCAGTGCCTTTAGAGTGTTTGGTTGGGCCAGTCTTAGCATCGATGCATATTTGAGTAATGCCCCGTCTTGAACTAATGTTTGATCTTGTAATCCAAATTCCAACCTAATCTGCGCTGGTGAGGAGCTGTGTGGGAGGCGGAAGAGAAGGTGAAACACCTTGCTTTGTGCAATGCTCATGAAGTAGTTCCGTTTGCTTGGATATATTTCCGAACCCTATGTTAAGGCTGGCAGGAATTTTGCTTTTATCACTGTGAGTAGTGGACACCAGATTGGGGTTTGTAGTTTTGAGGCCAGGGCAAGGACTGATGCAAGCAGTGATGCCAACCTCGCTTTCAAGGTGTTCAGGTGCAGGTGATGCAATCAGCGCTCCTGTAGCCGGACACCGAGGGATTTATAGCTTCAGTTTCTTTCCACGGATTGAATACCACAGAACCATTTAGTTTTCTTGATTATCCGTTTGCCAAAAATGATTACCTTGGTTTTCTCCATGTTTACCACCAACTCATTAGTCGTGCAATATTGATTGAAGGTGTTTAGCACTTTCTGGAGTCCTGTACCTGAGAGATTCAGCAAGACGATGTTGTCAGCATATAGTAATGCAGTTAGGGGATAGTTGCTCTGTTTGGGAGGATGGGAGCCAATTATGTTTAGCTGTGTGCACAGATCTGCCAGATAGAGGTTGAAAAGCTTGGAGCCAGGACACACCTCTGCTTAACACCTCTGTCTATCTGGATTCCAGCTGATGCTCTTCCGTTGTTTCCAACTTTCACCCTTCCCCAATTTACTGAGTACAGAAGCTGTATTCCTTTTAGCAGCTCTGGCGGAATTTTTAAGTTAGCTAGTTTCCCCAACAGCTTGTTCCGGTCCACTGAATCGAAGGCTTTGGACAAGTACACGAAACAGGTTTAAAGGGAAATTTTTTGTTTGTATATTTTTCAGCGAGCATGGCTAGCATTATCAGGTTGTCAGAAGTGCTTGCCGATGGCCGGAAGCCGGTTTGATTCAGAGGTATTAAATTGAATTTGCTTGCCCATTCTTTTAGATCCTCAAGCAGGAGGCCCGCAAATATTTTTGCATCAACGTCAAGCAGTAATATTAGTAGATAGCTGTCTGGGTTGCCGTAGGGGCCCTTCTTATAGATTGGATGGAAAATTGCCCCGTTCCAGGAATCCGGAATTTTGTTTTCCGTGCTGCTGGCATTATAAAGATTGCAGAGCAGGCCGGTCCAAAGGGCAGGGTCATGTTTTAGTATTCCTGCTGGGGACTGTTCAGCCCAGGAGCCCCACTCTGTCTGCAGCGCCGTAATTGTTCCTCGACATTTTGTATTTCAAAAGATAATGGCTTTGCCTTGCTGCTTACGGTGGAAGATGGCTCCACTGTGTTAGGGCTGCCGTAGAGGTTGGAGAAGTGTTCTATTCACTTTCTCTCCGGGACCGCGTTACTTTGGTTCCCAGATGTCCTGCGCTCCAGCTGATTGTCTATAGACCACAATGATCGGCTGTTATTTTCTTAGGTGGCTTGTACGATTTTGATCCATTCCTGATCAATGTGAGCTTGCTTTGCTTCCCATATTGCCTTCTTGTATTCCTTTCTTAGTTCCTGAAAGGTACGCTGGTAGCTGTTGCCTGGTGGTTGGTTCTTTAGGGGTCTGGCAGTTTTGTTAAGCTGTTGTCTTTGTTGCCTTAATGTCTGCGTGAACCAGCCATTTCTGCTCAGTAGTGGACCGGCCTTGAATGGTTGTTTAGGCTCCAGCTGGTTCCTTAATGATGTTAATGTGGCCTCCCCTTTCAAATTATTTCCACCTGTTCCGTTTGATACAACGTTAAGTTGGCTTTCCATAATTCATATTTCTCCATGCACTTGTTAGACCATCTTATGCGATGGATGTGGTTTCCTGGATCTTGTTCGCCAATCCTCGGTAGTGGAGCAGCGAGAGCATTATTGTTTGCTATTTTTATTGTTTGTGGGTGGTGGTCACTTTCGCATCTCACCTCTATGCTGAAATCCTGGAAGTACTTGAAAATGTCTGTTGAGACAAAGGTGTAGTCTAGGGTGGAAGCGGGCTTCTTGGCGATGTGGCTTGGATTCATTGGGATTTCTTTAGGGAATCTGCCATTTAGGGCCCTTAGTCCTAACGCCGCTAGCAGTCTGACCAGGGGGTGGTCACATTTGTCCTTGTCCTTGAAGGGCGATTCTTGTGGTGGGATGCCCAGACGTTGGTCCAGGGCACTTTCCCGGGAGCTTCTTTTGCCATGATTGGTCATGTTAAGGATAAAATCACCTGTGATGATCCAGGGGGTGTTTCCAAATGCAGTTTTTATGGCTGGCAACTCTTTCTATGTTGTGTCTAGCAAGTGCTGGTTACGCATCATGTTAGGGTTGATGTAAATATTTATTATTATTATGGGCATCAGTGTTTGTTCCAACATCCAGTTTTTGATAATAATGGCTAGCATATGAGCTGACTTCAGGTCTATGATCTTGGCATTGAAAGATTTGGGTGCAGTTATGTGGATTGAGAGGCTGCCTTTTGGGTGCCCTTTGGGTTTAGGTCTAGCTGCCGGGCTTAGGAATTCTTCAAATTCAGCTAACGGATTTTCTGATACTTTCCAGGATTCCTGCAGGCAGATGATGTTGAAGTCGTTCAAATAGGCTTCTAAATTTGTGTCTTGCCTGATTTTGCTGGCCCCTGCAATGTTTCATGATATTATATTTGTGACCCACAACTTGCTTTTGGACAGCGTTGGTCCAGTTGGGAGAGTTTTAGCAGTGCAACTTCCAGGTCTATCATTATGCTGCAGGGTTCCGTCAGGATTGCTAAGTGGATTTGTACCAGCTGCGTTCCTCATCTTGCTGTCCACCTTCCTCACAATGCCTTATCTGCGGGATGCCCTGAGTGATGGATACAGAGATCTTTTCTGGGCTCTCAGTGAATGTAGTGGATGCCCCTTTAGCGTGTTGTAGAACAGATTGCTGATTCGCTGCTCGGGAGATAGTTGTCCTGAAGTTGTCCCTTTTATTGGTCTCTTCTTGCGGGATTAGAAAGGAGGGGTATTTTGCTTTGCGAGTTTCCTTTAGCTTAATGCCCCAGTCTTTGAATGTCTCTGATTTGGACAGTACTAACTGTGCTGTTAAAGTAGACTTTGGTACTTTCACTAGTGTCGCCTTTTTTTGGTGTGTAATGAAGGCCACATATTGCAAATCTTTGCTACTTATTGTTCCCAGTCCTTGCAGATTCTCAGAAGATTGCTACGATTAAGGATGTCCCAAGGGCCCTGTGATTTGTATGAAGGGCAAAAAGTAAGGGTGTTAACGCCCCCAAGTTTTGGGGGTGTCAGCTTAGTTGTTGATTTCACGCCGATTGTGGTGTGCAGGGCTGTTGTAACTGCAGCATCTATGGTTGCCTTTTCTTCTGCTTCGACTATCACTTGATTCGTTATATTTGTGTGTCGCTGGTGGTGTGGAGGGTTTGGGAAGGACACTGTTGATTTTGCAGTCCAGTGTGTAGACTTCTCGTGATTGGGATCACCGATCCCCTTGCTTGTGCCCTCTGGGTCACTTCCAGGGAAGAATACCAGTGTATGCACCTTGCGTTGGTCTGAGTAGAGCTGGCTATTGCTGTGTCCTTGTTCACATGTTCTTTTCCGGTGTGTTGTTGTGCTGGGGGTGGATCTATGACTTGTTCCAGAACAGTCCGTCTTCTTAATCGATGGAAGCTGTGTGGTTGCTTTTGGGGTTAGATATTGTGTCACGGTTAGGGGTCCTGTGTAGTTGGGTTCTAGTCCATTTGAGTCTCCTATTGTGATTTTCGGGCCCAGTATCCCCATGATCTTGTGTCTGGTTTGTCTTGTTTTACCTTCTTCTTGCAGCCTGGTAGGATTGTTCCTGGGCCATAGGGGCAGCCCATGGACTGTTGTGGTTGGTGACTTCGAGTCGCCTAGTTGGGCGGCTGTGTGTTGCTTTTGGTTTGCCCTGGGGTTTCCTCCTGGTGAGCTGCGATTGCTGTGGCTGGAGGGGTGTGAGTATTTACGTTCCGACTCCATCACCGTTTTATTGTGCATTTTCAAGAGGCGTTTTTTGTTTTTTCTGGAAAAAACAGGGATAAAGGGGCCATTTGTGGCTGTGTGTTCCTGGTTTGAGTCTTCGACTGAAGGTCCTAAAGACTGTTCTAAACGTGCTGGGCTTGCTGCGTCATGGGTGGGATGAATGGATGTTCTTTTTTGTGGGTTGTTTGTGCATTGCAGGCTCTGTAGGAGCTGCTTGACGTTTCCCGGCTGGAGCAATTCCTGCTTTAGATCTGTCACTAATGTAGAAATGACTGATGGCAGTTCTTGGAGTTTATCTAAAATTGGGCTATAGTGACACTGGTATGTCTGATATACCCTGCCCTTCTCAGCCTCCAAGTCGGACTGTGCTCTTTGAATGAGCACGTTTAATAGTACCAGCTTATTGTCTATTGCCATTGAGGTGGTTGCCAAATTTTGCAGGATTTCGATTTGAATATCTAGTTTGTCTGTATTAAAGATCGTTTCATTGGTTATGGACATCAGTGTGTTGTTTAGGGCTTCCCAACCGGTCGGCAGGACGTCCTTCGTGTCCATGTGGCTCTGGTTGTGGATTTGTGCTATTTCAAGTGCCTGTTCCCCTATAGTGCTGGAATGTTTAAAGCTTTTTTCTGTGTTTACGAGGAGGGCGTCCTCTCCCCCTTCCTCTGTACACTGCTCCTCTTCTTTGTTGAAGACCTCAACTAATTCGTCCTGTGTAAGTGTGGCCTCCCAGCAAGGGGAGGTTGAATGTTTTGCTAAGGCTGGTGCTGGTGATGCTGGTCCCGGTTTGTCCTGGTTACCTTCTGTGCTGTTTTTATTGGGATTGTGGTTTCTGTGGCTTCTGGGTGTCCCGCCCCCTCCCCTGCCTTTTATCACTATGATAGGAGATACAGGGGGTTCCCACTTTTACGGTTTGATGGTATGCTCGACTAAATTGTCCTGGGTAACATGGAAGGGTTGAGTGTTTAACATGCTTGGGATGGACAAGTCTGGCATGGATTCTTGTGCCGTTTTACTCGGGGGAGTGGTTTCCCAGGAGGTGAACAGTGTAATGGCACTGTCGCTGAAGGATCTTCCGTTTGGCTGTGGTCTTGGGAATGTTTCTCCTGAGAGGAGTTTGTCGCAGACGTTTCTACCCAGTGGTGTAAACTACTTGTCAATTCCTTGGCTCCTGGTGCTTCAGCACCCCCCTTGTCCCTGCTTATGTTCTCCGGGGTACACACCTTAGGCTCCTCGAACTCATTGGCACACTGGGGGTCGGCCTCTATTGCTGTTCGATGTCTCCTAGCGCGCTTCATCTTTCCCCCACCCTGCTTGTTGGGCGCTGCTTTCTCTTTTCTCATTAGGTTTTGGATCCTGTCGTGGGCACTCAGGAGGAGGGAACTGTGTGTTCTCATAGTCCTTTGCAGTTCTCACCCACTTTAGGTGTCTGTTGGTTGTGGCAGATAATTTCGCTGCTGATTGGGGAAATGGTATCTGATGATGTGGCGGGGCACGTACCTTGATTCCTGGAGTGCACCCCACTCTGGGCTGCTGGGCAGCTAATGGACTGCTGGTGGGCTCATCTTAGCCTCAGAGGAGCCTGCTGAGCCCTGCTGGTTGCCCTACTGTGCTCCTGCCGTAGCCCTGGTTGGGGCCTGGGGGCCTGGTGGAGGGGGCCAGCTGGCTTTGCAGCTGCTGCTGGTGTGGCTGTCTGAGCCCTTCTGGATCCTGCTGAGCCCTGCTGATGTCCTGCTGTGATCCTTTCGTAGCCCTCGTTGGCCTTGGTCTGTCCTGGCGGGGGTTTGGAGGGGGCCGGTTGGGTCCGCTGGTTCCTGTGACCAGGTCCTGGCTTTACTGTGTGGCCTGTATAGCTTGGGGCTGGTGTGCCTGCGTGGCCCCCTCCGGAGAGTGCAGCTGGCAAGTGGGTCTCCGGCCTCCCTGCAAGCCACACCACTACCTAGCTGGGCTGCTTCCATGGAGGGCCGGGGCTCTCTCTTGGCGGCAGCCACCTATGGCTGCCGCACTCGCACTGTGCCTCACCTGCTCAACCTTTGATTGCCTCACCCTCCCACTCCCTCCTCTTGTCCCTGCCATGCTCTGCTCCGAAGGATGGAAGGCTAGGGGCTGTGGGGGTTGTGGAGGGGGTTTTGGAGGCTGTGTGGCCCTGTTCGGGGCTGTTTGGTTGTTTGGATCGGATCTGCTTCCTTGCTGCACTCACAACGTGTGATGCGCTTCCGGTTTCCGCTCCGTGTGCTTCCGGTTCGCCCGCAATCTCTGCCCGAGAGACCGTTCTGCTCACAAAAGAGATGAGAATGTTCTTGTAGCAACTTTTACAATTTCCTTCCGTAAACAATATGTATGTTTTCTGGGCTTTTATGATGCTGTTGCAGAAATTGTTTTTACTACCCCAGCAGGCTCAGCAACCTGAAGAATGCGGTTAGAAGTGATAAAGGATTGCCAACTGAAGCACAGAACTTCTTACAAGCAGGATCCAGTCCCAGTGGGGTATGAGCACCACTGGCCATAAGCTGATATTTTTGTTGCCTGAAAGCTCAGCTACATCATATTATGGCTGGTTTTCTTTTGGTCACCATGGCAGAATGTACCAATGTGAGATTCAAAGAAGATTCTGCAACTCTCATGCCACAGGATATTTGCTGTTTGAAACAAAGGAAGTAAGAAATAGATCATGTAAATTCTGAGGCCAACATGAGAGCCAGAACTTTTTACATTATTTGAGTGGAGTGGAGTCACACAGCAGCACAGTCCAATGATCAGTCCTCCACATGCAGTATAACTCCATGGCTTTACCCAATTATAGAGAGATGTTTTTATTGTTACCCAATCAATGCAATGCACAGGTATTTTGAAACTCTTTTTCTGAACTTGGAAACTGTTTTAGGAAAGAGCAATTCACATTTTAGTTTCTACAAAAGCTGGTTATTTGATCCCTTAGAGCTAATTTTGTTTCTTATACTAAATGTGTGAATAATGAGGTAACAAACGCATTTTGCCTGTTTTGATTAGGTGGTAATAGTACAGGAACTGCATAGAAAACACAATGTACATGGATGAACTTGGCAGGCTTTTGAATGTGTTCCAGGTTTTATTCTAATTTCAACTGAAAATATTTGCCAGGAAATGTCCAACGGTGAGACACATAGCAAGAGGCATACCTTGCTCCTGTTCAAAAGAGGTATTTCAAGATAGGTCTGGGTGTTTCCATCCTATGGCCATGGCCTTTCCTGTTTCCAACTCTTGCTGGAATTTAAACAAAATATTGTGCAGCTAACTTCAGTCTGTATTGACTATTTTCACAGAAGAGCAGGATGTCCCACGAAAATAGTATCATGATGAGCGAAAATGATTGAAAAAACATTAAATATTGCCTATAGGATGTAACTAGATTTGCTTTAGAACACGCCTGTTTAGCAAAGGAGTAAAGCTGGTTTACAAGTACAAAGTTACATTTACTCTAACCATGACTTACAGCATATTTGATGGTTGTCTTTGAAGAGGTATTAAGTGAATGTCAATGTCATATTTTATGTGTAATACATTAAACAATGCACTGCAACACGGGGGATAACGGGAAGGAGCAGCATTTGGGGCTCTGGCATGGAAGAGGCTGATATAGTTGTTGTCTCTTGACCAGCGCCATGTGTGCACTGGAATCAAAATTCAAGGGAACCCGCTGAGATAGGTAATGGCAGTACGCCCACTAGAGGGTGACACTCTGAACAAGCTTGCTGAAGTGGAGCAGTGCTTTCTACTTCCCTCGCTGTTTTTTAAGGTGGCCCCACGGGGGTGTTGGCAGCACAGCACCTTCAATAGAATAGCCCCAAGTCTCAACTCCATTCCCGGTCCTGGCTGACTTCCTGATGTGTGCTGCCTCCATCCAATGCCCCCAGTATTCATGTGCATGCCGCCTGTTCTATCTAACAGTAATCTAAGGCAGAGGAAGATATTGTACAGCATAGCATGTGTGTGTGTGCGTGTGTGTGTGTGTACGCGGAGTCAGGGGTAAGTGGGAGGTTTCATGTGGAAGAGATATAGTATAGAATGGAGAAAGCCAAAGGGGTGGGAAATTTCAGTGAGGTTTGCACCTCTGCTTCCCATGCATGTACCTGTTCTCTATGTGACAGGGGGATTCCATTGCTTGCTATGCTGAACTTGACATTAGGACGCTGAGATTTTTCAAGTGTGCTGCAAGGTAGAGTGCTGATTGCAGGGTTGAATGGGCTGACATCATCAAGGTCTGAAGTGCTAAGCTAGGATATCTAAAAAAGTGTTGTAATATGCACTGTTGGGATCAAGTTTTTAACTCTTTTGGTTTTCAAAAATAGTATGTATAATATAGGTTCTTATAGGAACTTTCAGTCAGTCTTCTTCACCCATTGGTCTTTTACTGTGATGTTCATTTTTGGGGAAATGGTTCAGCCCACTTCAGCCATTGGCCAACTTCCCTGTGAGTGACAGTATTCTGCCCTCTCTCAACCCACACACTAAATAATTCCCCTTCAGTGGAGGGACTTCTGTGTTTATATAGACTAAGAATAATATTTTTGTTTTTTATATTTTTATTTGGACTCAAGAGGGTCCAGCAGCTTCCCTGGCAAAGTTTTACAAACCTAAAACAAGAAATGCATTTGCTAAACCAAAAGGCTAGCAGCTAACCCTATTGACTTTGCCAATGCTTATACTAAAAATGTTGCTGGGGGGGACACTTCCTTCTCACACACAGCCTCCAGAGACAGACTTGCTCACTTTTGTCATTTGTACAAAGAAATAGGGGCTGGTTTAAGATAAACACAGTATGTCCTTTGCAGTATTTAATAAATAGCTAGGAAAAGAAACAACTGCATGGTATGACTAACATATACATTTGTGGACATCTGTATGATATTTATGATGATTACAGTCGTGTGCCTCCTAAAATATTTAGTACATTTGCAGGTGTGCAGACTGTAATATGCAGTAGGGAGTTGCCCTGATTCACCAGAGAAGCTTTGAGTGTGTCTTGAGCACTTCCCTCCCTCAACAACGGTAATAAATAGCATATTATACTCAGCTGTTCTGCCTGTATGGATTATGACACGTGTTTCTTTCATGTGCAGTAGTTATAAATAAAGCTATCTAATCAAGTCCGGAACAGAAGGAATTAAGGGCCAGATGTAGCAAGCAGTGTTGCCCATTCTGTGTCTATGGGAAAATGTGTTCGTACATATGGCCCTAAATCCGTGAGGTTAGATGAAGCTACATTAACAAAGTTTTGGTGCATTGCCCCAATTGTGTTCTTTGATATTAGAATGGAGACTGTGAGGCAATGTGAACTGTTTTCCCACACCCTTTACAATGTATTGTGTAAATAACGCAAGATTTTACCTTTGTAGCCTAGTAATAATGGAGAGCAAATCTGTTTATTAGTACACGTCTTCCAAATAACAATTATTTGTTCATATTTATATTAATTTGAATGTCACAAATTCTAATCTTATGGTTTCGTACACTTGTAAAGGAATCTGGAACATGTTGTGCAGGTCTGGCAAACAATTATGCTACACAGTAGTGCCCACGTGTCATTCAAGGGTGTCCCTAATACCAACAAGTACTGTCTTTAGCAATCATCATTACAAGAAAATGAGGCAGGATGTCATTAAAATATTATAGCTACTCCCTCCTAATCCCCTTCATAATGTTACTGGTTTCTTCTACGGGCGGGTTTAATACTAAGAAGCTGGCTTCAGACCAAACGTTGCACTTATGGTGCCTGAATCGAACAATTCGGACAAATACAATTGTTCTAACTGAATGACATCCACTGCAGTGTAAGAAATTGAAATAACTGCCTCTTGCAAAGGATATCCATTTATATACCTTACACCACGATGTGTATCATCACTCAACACAATAGTTATCTCTTCAAAGACCACTGAAGAATGAAAGGATTGGTCCTCCCTGCCTGGCCTTGAACCTGTGACCTGCAGATCTTTGGGCCGGTGGTAAGGAAACTGAGCTCCCTTGCTGGCCAACAAGAATTTTAACAGGAAGAAATATGGTTACTGAAGACCAAATTGAGGCACAATGGTCACACAGCAAAAGGAGTACCCAAGCAAGTCAATAAAGCCCAAAATGAAGATCTACTTACTTCTTTTATGTGGGGGTGAGGGTAATATAAAGTGCCACATCTCCAATATGGTAACTACAGAAGGATGTCAGTTGCCACAATAGTCTACTTCAAGAGCGTGGGAAGTGGAGTTTTATCAATAGGTGGGAACCTTGCCAGATGATCGTAGTTCACAACTCTCTTCTGCATATAACAGGGCTAAAGCTCTAACAACATAGGGACCCATCTGTGTAACTCAGGTAAAATGTTCATCGTACAGAGGAAAACAAACAGATGGAGGCATGATGATAATGCACATAGGAAATTATAACAATGGTCACACGGGGCACTGTAGTGGGCAGAGAAGGACAATTAAGTGTTTGGGTATTTTACAGACTATGGCATCTATTAGTGATGTCATTGGAATCCTGAGTAACCATAGAAACATCCTATGCAGACTTGTCAAAAGATTTTAAGAAACTCATAGCAATAGTTGAGTAAAAAAATATACAACTGGACTGTTACTATTCGCATATCCATAACAAAACTAAGGGGTTCACGCAAATCACCAGTGCCTTTAGGTAAAGTCTCTTGTCTTGCTCGCACATTCTCTGACACAGTTTAAAATAGCCTGTCCAATATATGAAATTGTTTGTCAAAACATTACTTTCTTTACTGTTGCTTAGGAACCAGGGACGTTTAAAAATGCATCTTTGCAATGTACTTTCTTTACTTGCTTTCCTGTAAACATAAGACGAGCCGCAACGGCCCTTAAGAGAGAGAGCAGCTAAATAATAGAATTCCCTCCACAACATCCCCGATGACACTAGGATCTGCCTCCCTTCTGCTGGCTCTCTCTCAGGGCAGGCTGGGATAAGTCCATCTTGCTTATAGGATCACTCAGATGGGGGTCATAAGGAATGAACCAAAGTGTAAAGTAGGTGGAAATACCAATAGTGCTCGCTTAGGACCAGATCTCGTTAGTGGTTGGTGCCCAAACTGAGGTTGTCCATGTTTTGGTACTATCCATCAGCATGTAGCTGTTGGCAATTGCCCACGCATGACAACTTTTAAAGTACGATAAAATGGGAGAAACTTCTTTTACTCACTTTATTCCCTACACTGGCACAAAAGTGATAATCTGGTCCAACAACACTCAATACTCAGTGAGCGTGATACCTGCACCTGGGTTGTTTGCACCTGATTCGTCTCCATGGCTGTAAATAACCCCAAAGGGACCTGGAGCAATTACAGGCATGTCGCGACTACCGGGTGCAAACTGTGTTGCCTGTCTGTTGTCGTAACAGTACGGTCTATGGATCGACAAGCCTCCATGCAAAGTGTCCATTCGCAGGGTGTCACAAAACGACTTGCATGATGATTATTAAATGGG
This sequence comes from Pleurodeles waltl, assembly GCF_031143425.1. Lineage (NCBI taxonomy): Eukaryota > Metazoa > Chordata > Amphibia > Caudata > Salamandridae > Pleurodeles > Pleurodeles waltl. The sequence continues at coordinate 138,507,386 of NC_090448.1, forward strand.
AGGGTTCCAATTTGTGTCCCCTCTATGACCACCATCACTGTATTTGCTTTCCTAAGCTAAAAACATTTTTAAAAACAGCTTGTATCCATTAAAGAGACAGAGGCTCTTAAAAACGTTTTCTCATATGGGCGCTTCCACGATGGCCACTCAAAATATTCTCAAAGAGGAAGCTGTCACAATTTACAATGTTTTTAGAGAAGGAATCACCATCTATCAACACTAAACACCCAGGCCAGTTTCCAGCACCGAGGGAAAACTAACCTTATTAATGATGGCTAATTGCACTTTTGTAAATCGTTCCATGCCCATCTGATGAACACCTGATGAAATTAAATGTATATTAAACAGGCCTTCTTATGTACACAGCTAGTACCTTAAGTGTTTACATGTCTCAGGGAAGGGTGTGTCAAACAGATTGAGACGGACAAAGACTTTATTTCCGAAAATAACACGAACCAAGCACAGCATGCAGAACATTAAAATGCACTTAAAGTAATATTGTGCTTCCAGTCTTTGAGGCACATCTATATTTAGCAACACCCACGCTCCTCATTATCAGTGAAAATCATCCCCCATAGAATTATTCAAGCAAGGTGCATCTCTTCTTCCCAGACTGTTCAACTGAGAAAAAATGCACCTTCCTCAGGGACTACTGGAATCAGATGGTTTAGCAGACACAACGTTTTCCACACATTATTGATCGGCAGCACCGGCCCCATAATCTTCTGGATATCTGTCAGATTTCCATAAAACATGTTTCTAGCGTAAATGCCAGGCGGTGTGATTATGCCAAATTGAGGGACTGGGGGAAGGTCTTTTATGAGCATCGGGAAACAAAAAACGTGCATGTTTAAATACCATTTAGAAAAGGTGGGAAAAGGGTTCCTTATTGTCATTAAAATGTTTTAATTTACTAGTCACTGAAATTCATATTTACATCACAAAACAGCAATTATTTTAAGAGACTATGACCATTCAGAAGGCTCACAAATATATTCTGCTTCTCTTTTTAGTCTGCGTTTTTTTCCATCTAAAATAGTCTCTTAATAAGACATATACACATTAAACATAAAATATACAGTACTGTTTCAGGACTGTGTTGTAATGGAAAGAGGTGCTTTGAGAGATAGAACAATGAGAACAAATAGTGCAACCAATAATGAATGCAAGTGCTACATCCCTCAAATCCACAAGAAGGACTACCATTAAACATGCTTACGTGTGTACTCTGATCACAACAGAAACCTCTAACCCAATAAGACCCAACAATTCCAGGCAATGATGCACACTAAATGCTTGGTCGTGGAATTTAAAAAAATGTACCCCAAAGGTAGGTGGACCAAAGAAGAAACTACCAAGACACTAGGAAAACCACCGAAGATCAATACGAGAATGAGTTATCTAAATCACTCAGGGCACACCCTTCACTCAAATAATGTCTTTACACAAACTGTGTGCCTTAACTACAAGAAATATAAACAATAATGTGTGACTATTAAATCTATGTTTGTTATTGTAAAATATGCAATTCTGTTCTCTCCTGATGTGCTCATGCTGTGTCATGCGTCGTAGAAGCTCACCCTTACTACAATGTTCCTTGTTGCCACCTTGCTTTTCTTCAACAATATGTGCTCTGCTTGTCTTCATTATTACAACTCCGAGGCAAAGTGCAGTTGTGCGGGACCTGGAATGGAGGGCTGTCAATTTATGTGTAGGATTCAAAAATCTTTATTGCATTACAAGAATTCATGTAGAAAGGGGGTGGTAATGCGTTAGTGGTACTGTTGTAGGATGGAGCCACCTTCAAAACGTTTGGGATTTCTCACACTCCTAGGGAGTTGGAGATACTGACCAAGATGACTCAGAGAGGAGAGTGGGGTAAGACGATCTTTTTTGTGTATGAAGAGATCCTCAAATATAAGATAACTCCTCACCACGCAGATTGGACAGCATGGGAGGTAGAGCCAGGCGAGCCCCTACCCAAGAAAATCTGGAAATATTGTTGCACATAAGATAAGAAGATGTCATTTAGACACAAACGGGTCCATTTTAAAATGCTACACCCCTTGTTTTATACTCCCAGGAGCAGAGCTAGATATAAGTCAGATAGTCTAGTTAAATTTTAACAATGTAAAGCGATTAAGGTAGCATTGTTTGTATATCACATGGCCTTGCCCAGATGTGGGACAATATGGACATGAGGTGTTTGAAATATTGGTGATAATGGTGGACTTGGAACTCATGTCAAGCCTAGAAATTGCACTGGTGGCACTAAGCGAGGACACTAAAAGGGACATGCAGACTGGTGTCCATGAGACTCTAGCTGGCCAAGAGCCCAGTGTCCATCCTTTGGATGGTCTCTAGGGCCCCAACAACTGAAGCATGGCTCAAAGGCATCACATTCTGCAGTAAAAGGACGGTCAAACATGGTAAAATAGTGCATCCGAAGACACGCCCAAGAAACATTTGGGAACCTTACAGAACAAATATGAGAAATAAGGAAGTCGAGCTTAACGAGAGTTAAAGCATGTAGCAGAAGATGGAATGGGGGGTTTAGATACACCAACATCTACTAATGTGATATGTGACTATATCAAGAGTACTGTATTGGGTGCCTTATTTGTAATTTTGTGATGTATGTTTAAAAGCAGAAATAAAAATACAAAAAAGACTCAAAGGTTTGTCATTGGGTTGAACACAAGACACAGCGATAAACAAGAGGAGTGATGCAAAAAAGAGCTGAAATGCTGGCCCAAGAGGTTGAGGTCTAAGTTCAATACTTAGAAGTGAAATGTTAGGCACCTCTGGCACAGACATCCTAAGAATGAGAACAGGACAGGAAGCAATACATCTTAAGGTCACTAAGTAGGAGGGGCACTTTCCGTTTATTACATCAGATGATGGAAAATTGTCCTAATTATGTGTCTGGTCTGTAGTGGAAAGCACACGACTTTAGGATGCAAAGGGAAAGAAATAACCGGCAAGCACTGGCAAACCCAAAGGTCAGCACATATTTGAAGGTTCCTCTTTTGGAAAGTTTGTGTGTGAATGGAATAGTGGATGTTGGGTGAATGCAAAAATGAGTCTATGGGTCGATGAACGGATGCCTCCAAACACGCACCAACTCATCCATCCATGCACTATGTTACTAATGATCCTTTCACTCATGCATTCATTCCTCTACCCACTGACTCATGTTTGTATTTACCCACTCACTAATCCAGAACAGATGGAGGCCAGAGGTGGGTTTCAGAAAATGGTGCATGGTTATCTTTGGACAACAGTTGTGTTCGAATTTCAGGATAGTCACAATATAAATGATTTCCGTTTTGATTCATTATTTATAAATGTATCTCATGTGGAAGTCATAAAAATCTGTCATGGAGCCAGGCAACGGAGGGGTAGGGGAGGGGTGAGGGCAATGTTGGACCCTCCTTGAACCCTTGATTTACATTTGCCACGTACCCTCCCAGCTATGTTCTCAAAACAAAAACACCAGGCCAAGGGCCCTATATCCCTTCATATTGAATGGTTAGAGATTAATAGAAACAGAAAAATGTCAGCCAATTAGGAATTGTAAATCACTATATCACAGAAGAGATTTTAAAGATGGATGGCATTTGCTGTGGAATTTATTAGGTTGTAAAAATACACTTCCACGATAAAAAGAGGAAGTCATTGCAATCAGGAAAGAATTATCTGTTTTCTCTTTCTGTCACCGTGTGAATGTCATAAAGGTTAATAATTAGTCAGAAAAAATCGATGCAACTGAGGCAAACATTTTTCTTTACCTGTGTATTTACAACGCACACCACAAATTAACTCTGTGCCTGTGCACCAAAGACGTTGTTTGTGTAGACTATGCATTAAAGGTAACATTATTTTCCTTTTGTTATAGGTGCACTAATGGTACGTTAGTTGTCATGTGACACTATCCACTCCTTCTAACCTTAATCCAACATTCAACTGGCACCAAATGGCTCCAGACTGCTTATTTGTGGGTCTCTTAATAGTCGAATTCCTTTTACCGCCTCCAGAAGGACTTCCACAACAGCATCACTCCGGGACCTGCCTGCTCACAAGTAAGTAGGAGGGACAGAGGCACGGTCACTGATGCACCTCATCTGGCACCATGTATAGGGGAGGCTGAAAGATGGAGCTGCAGTGTTTTGGGGGTTATTCCTCTGCAGCTAATGGTAAGGAGTGAGCTGCCTGGGAACCGTGGGGGCTGCAATGTGAAGCAGATCTTTGTCATATTATAAGCAGAATTTTTCTTCCCAGGAACACACTTTAATATATATTCTGCAAAGTTCCTGTGAAAGTCGGGCAGGGATGAACAGACTCAGGGCCTGATTACAACTCTGGCGGAGGGGGTTAATCCGTCCCAAATGTGACAGTTATCCCGCCCACAGTATTTCGAGTTCTATAGGATATAATGGACTCGTAATACGGCGGGCGCGATATCTGTCACATTTGGACGGATTAAACCCCTCCGCCAAAGTTGTAATCAAGCCCTTAATGTTAAAAAAAATAAAAATGTCCCTTTGTGAAGCTCTGTAAAGACTTACAGCTTTACAGGAGATAGCTGAAGAATAGACTGGAGCACTCAGTGTGGTTCTGTTAAAATCTAGTTCTCTCTGTGTGGGGCCAATGGTTTGGTCTTATGGTATCGGGTATTATGCTTAGCGAACAGAATCATTCTGGTTCTTATTTGTTCTTCTGAAGCCAAAATACAAATTTATTATCACATCAGATCTCCAAATTCACAAGTAGGAAACCTTTTTTGTTTTTACTATGGAGCAACAGTTATTACAATTTGACTCAGAGGTACCAAGAAGAAGAACAACCATTGTTCTTTGTTTTTGATTGTTAAATACAAAGGTATCCAGGGTAGCATCTGCAACCTCATTTTTGATACCTAACTCTAAAGCTAGTCACTCGGGGAAATTCACTACAAATTACATTCCACCAACCTGTTGCCCTCTTCAAAATTACCTGATCGACCCCTAAATACAGGGTGATGAATCCGTGATGGGGTCACCACCCAATCAGCAGCTTTGCCCGTCATTGCTGCGCTCTTCGATCAATTGTAAATTAAACTCATAAAACATGATGAAGAGGAGAATTAGATGTTTCTATTAAGTGCGCTATTAATCGACCTTGTTTTCTATTTTCTGTTTTTGTTCTGCGTAAATCAAGCGTGGGTCAAGATTGTGCATTGATGTTTTCAAACAGTTACTCTTATTGTGAATGAACCATTAAACCTCAATATTAATGTCTCACATAAGCTCAGAAAATGGAAGAAAAAGTAAGCAGTTCTTTTTGTATTCTCTTTCATTTGTTTTTTTCCCTAAGTCCTGAGAATTTCAGTGATGCAAATGTACTGTAAATACATTGAATGCAAAACTGACAATTGGCGCTATATTTTAGTGTTAATTTGAAATTGATACTTGCAGTCATTTTGGGCTCTAGGATGCATTTTGTGCTAAGAAAAAATATCTTACCAAAAAAAAACAAAAATCTAAGTACCACAAGCAGCAGCTGTAAAAGTTTTGGTTATTCCAGTGTGCTTGTATTCATTTTTTTGCCACAAACGGTGCATAATTATGAAACTTTGTGTGTTAATGTAATTTCCAGAATTTCATGTAACAAGCATAATGTGATATTACCAAAATTACACAAAATGATGCTGACGTAACAGACATTTCTTCTAGGCCTTATGAGAACTGAATTTGGCCCATGCCATAATTTAAATGTGAAGAGACCTTGGGCATTGTCAAAATGAAGATGGTAAGGGGAACGTACCGAGGCACTGACCATGCCACAAGAGATGTGGAAGCAGGTGGTGATGCTGCGGGGGAGGGTTGGTAATTCCAAGTGTTCAATAAAGGGGCTTCTTTCCTAGCACACAAACGAACATAGAACAACTCGTGCAACATAATTAAGAAAACAAGATTTTTTTTCTGACCTTTATTTACCTTAGACCATGACTGCAACTCAGAAAAGGTGTTGCTGCTAGCCCATGAAGAAATGACAGTCAGTCTTTCTCAATTACAAAGAATATTCCTTATTGGATGCCAGATGGTCGCTGCTCCTCAGCGAAATGTGAGCCCATTATTTTTAATGTGAATGTCCTCGTAGCAAAAACATTACTGACCCAAGTAGTACCTCCGGGCAGAGCGCGAATTGAACCTAAAGCACTCGGAGGTCACACTGGAGCTGCTGCATTTCCAGTTGATGCTGCCTAATGAGCCATCAATGATGACTGCGGAATGTTTTCCCAAATGTTAGCTGTCTGCCCTATTAGGACTTATACCCAGAATCCTTAGCGATAGCTCTATTTGGTTATTTTGTGTTATCTGTTTTCCCAGCATGTTTATCTTTTGGAGGACGGCAAACATCTTTAAAGGTACATTTTTGCATTTTCACGTTCAGTTTTCGGAAACCTTGTCAGCATTCGCTCCCCGAGCATCTAATTAATTTAAGACTGAGGCGTAAACATTTGTTATCTAGAAGGCATGTGCAGTGCCAGGCCAGGAGGCTTGAACCCGCAGCGTCAGCACTGGCCTTCGACACAGTCGGCTCAAAAGAGCCGATGAGGGAATCTTCCCCGTCACGTCCCAGTGACCGAAGACTGTCAGCACATCTGTCCAAATCACGCTGCTCCCGAGCCGAGAAGAGAATGGTGCTGGGCCTGCAGCAGTTTAGAAGGCGCTTCTTCGTCCAGGAGGCTGAAACTTCCTCTGTCAGCAACCAGCAATAGCTGTTAGCCGCAGCATTTCAAGGAATATATTCACTAGGTGGAGGCGGGCGGGCCCTCATTCGCATCACAAGTCAGTGCAACAGCTCTTTTGTGTTGCTGAAGTTGTCCTAGGTGGGAAGGGTATGCCCAGAAGGGGATTCCTTGTTCACTGTGCCAATTTAATTTAGTCAAGCTAGCCTGTCTGATGAAGGGTGATACTCTGAAACTGGTCCCAGGATGCTTGTTTCCAATCGAGGGAAGACCTGGCCTGGCAGATCGGGATGGACTGTTCCATGGGGAACAAGGTCAAGGCTGATTTGCATATGGCTGGGTCCAAATTGGGGTGGTATGGTGAGCAAAATAACGATGGATTCAGCACTCCGTCCATCATTCTTTTGTGTTGCTCTTTTTCAAGACATGGCGAGATCCACCCAAACGCGAGGCATTGTGTGTATGGTTTGACGCGTGGTGAAACGTGACAGGTAATGAGAAGGTTTCAAGCAGAATCCTTGGTTCATGTCAAGAGAGGATCTTAATAACTAAAGAAATTATATGGAAAATAAATTGTGTTTTGTTTCAAAGTCCCGCTTAGGCCCAGGATCAACCAAGGTCTATTTAGGGGTGCCCAAAACAAGCACATTTCTGCTGTGAATTTTTCTCATCCATAGAGTGAGATTTGCTTTCACTGTATAGATGCAACAGCTAACACGCAGGGTATCCTAATAACTTACCAAGCAGCAGTCAAAATTAGAAGATAAGCTTATGGTACAATATGTATGCGATTTATGTAGCGCCGACCTAACCAGACCTAGAGGTTTAAGCAATGGTAACCCTCAAACACAATACAGTACTATGAGTTTGCAAATTCGAGCTATCAAATACATTGTTGCTCATTTATCATTGATCCTTAACATCTGTGTGACAATTTGAACCCACAAGGTATTTCTTGCAAATTGATAGCCCCTGTATTACAGCGACTGTACGTTTACTCTAGCTTGTCAATAATAACAAAGGACATACTGTGCAAGGATTTGGTTCTTCACTCAGCTATCTCACAATTTCTACCACATTTATAAAGTATTCGACACGCTATCTGCATGCATGAAGGAGAGATCACTCGCCTGGTAGCAAACATGGCTCTCAGCGAGGAGAATGTAGCAGCATCTTCTTTGAGGGCCTTCAGCTCATTGCGCAGCTTCATCATAGTCTCCCGAACCATTGCCTTTTCGTTCTCGTACTTGCCCTTCAAGTTGGCCAAGGCTACCTCTGCAGTCTGTCATATAAAGAGAAAGTGGAGGGACACAATCACAACATGCACTCCTGCAGACAACTAGTGCACAAACAAGGGACAGCATCCATTAGTAATACAAATCACATTTCTTATATGGATCCACATGACCATTTTAGCAAAATCATTGTATAGTGAAATAAGTTTATTTTTGCAATATCATAAGTTCTCATGCCATATATATTTATCAAACTTCTCTAAGGTACATAACAAAGAGCATTCCTGAGCTATAAGTGAAATATAATTCGACGGCACTACCATTTAAGGTCAATTCTCTGAAAAAAAACTGTAGCTAAAAGAGTCCCATCCAAATTCTGACCTGGTAACTCAAAACAACCATTAGCATACAGCAAGATAGTAAGAAAACTGGCATTTTTCCAAATACTGTCTTACTGAATCTATCTTCACTACTGATTTCTGATACCTTCCCTTAGGGAAGATTCCAAAGAAAAATCACACAGATTTATTTGTGGACTCCAGATGAAAAACTTTCTGATGCTCAACACATACGCCCAGTGTTGCCAGTGGTTATGCAATCATTACTGATTTGATCTATATTGGTAATTTATGACTTGATTTATCCTGCCAATGTCTGCATCATGTATGAGAGTTGAGTCACATTTGTCAAATGAGTGTATTCAAATGAGGAACAAACGAGGAAAGGAAAGAGGTTGAGAAAAAGATATGACTGGAGAGGCCCTGGAAAAATGCACCTTGAAGCGTGAAACAGAAAACGTTAATGCCAACACAATGAGCGAAGTCAACATGTAAGCGTTTGAGGAATTTGTGAGATGGACCTTTAAGAAACAGAAGAAAGATAAACCAAAGAGGAGAAAGTGATAGACATGTTTTTAATTTTAGTTAAAGACCCTACTGCCAAAGCCCTACGGCACAAGTTGTGGTATACAGGCCCATCAATTTTTGGGTGATAATGTCTTCCATTATCTAATGGCATGAATTTAAACTGAAATGTTACCAAAACGCTCTTTTGCTTTGAACGATTTTGCATCTTTTGGCATCAGATTTGAAGACAGTGGTGATTTCCCTTGTTCAATCTTATCCACACTGTGTTAGCATTACAGTTTTTGGTCTACCTAAGTTCTTGACTTCACAGATGTAGGCAGTTCAGAATTTAGCTGACAGGCTTATAGGGGGGTTGAGAAAGTTAATTATGTGACATCAACCCACTAAACACTGTTCTGAGTTTTTTGGTTTCAAGCAATCTCATTTAATTTATTCGCTCCGATCCATAGAGCAGAGTGTGAAACAAGCATAATCTCTCTTCACGAATATGCCAGCCTTTATAAGCTTCTTTGCCCACGTCGATGAGAAGCTAAGCAAGCAAACAACTAAAACAAAGACATGTGGAGAGAAATGTACCAAAACCACTAAGGCCTCTATGCCTTAGGCTCTAGACTATGACATTTTTTTTAATGGGAATTACGATCTAGCAGATCATTTACAGGTCACCCAAAACATGGTTGGTTAGGCACACTTCATGAGCAATTATTATACCATTTATGTTAATTCAGACAGCCTGCTGCTGAAAAGGTGCACAGGAGTAGGTACACTGCATTGTGCACTGAAGAAATACTAATATGAACAAAAAGTGGGTAGAAATTAGGAAAATTAAAAAAAGTATTCTACTGTAAGGGAAAATATAATTGAAGGGCCCAGCAACCAAACGGAATCAAACGTAACAAGTAAAATGTATGCACATATATGATACATTGACAGGAAAGAACAATTCCCACACAATGAACAGTTATGGTTACTGTGGTTCAGGCAACAATACACATTGTAACATTGACAAGAAAGTGCATTTGATTGTGACAGGGCAGTTGGGTCTGTTTCCTCTGGCCTAATAGGTTTAATGTCCTAGGAAACTAAAGCTAAATCAATGCATCAGACATTTGCTGCTATTTCAGGCCTATTGCAATTATCAAAATGCTTGGAGGCTATCGAGATGAAAAACAAATTAAAAATAAACATTTTGATAGCAGATAACCCCCAAAGATCAATGTACATTCCTGTGCGTCCTTGATATCTGGGACTGAAATGATCTCCAAATACATATTTAGCTAACAATGTACTATTTCATGTGTCCACGACTATGGTCATAATGACTTGCTCACCTGTTTGTTGGCTTTGAGGACAGTCCTTAAAGTTGCGATCTGCTCCCTCTTGGTGCTTAGCAGAGACTTCAACTTCAGAATCTCCTCCATGAGAACATCCTTGTCCTTGTCTCCTGCAGCCCCAAACTCCTGGCTGGCAACCTGTTGCCGTGAAAGCTCAGTTGTTCTATCAACAGCAGCCTGCAGGTGTTTGATTTGATCGCGAATTATAGCAATGAGGTTATAAATGTTCATCGGCTCTCTTCGAGGATCGGACACTGGAGACGGGAGCGGTGAAGCAGGAGACACAATCCCTTCTCCATTCCCATTCTCTGTTAACAGAAGACCTTTAGAAAGAAGGATCGGAGACCTTCGACTGCGACTCTCGGGGCTGCTGCGTCCTCCTTTACCTTCTTTGTAGTAATCCAGCATCACCCTGTTAGGTGTTTCGTTGTTGCACATGCACACGTGGTTGTACAGATTGGCCAATTCTTCACTGAAGGTAACCAGCTCATCTTGAGCCACAGTGAGGCTGCCCTGGGTTTCTCCAGCCACGTCACTTACTTTTCTCAGTTCTTTCTCGAGTCTCACCAACGTGTCTCTGTCTTGCCTGGTAGTTCTTTCAAGGTAGGCAATTTTTTCGGTCAATGCAAGCGATTCACTGTCAAATCTGCCCTTCTCCTCCTCATACTTGGACCCACATTCCTCGTATTTGGTCTTAATAATTTTAAGCTCATCCTTGAGATCGCTAATCTCCGAGACAGCCACCTTGTATTTGCACTCCAAGATTTCAGGACCATTGATGTCCACTTCGTAATAGTCTCCATCCTCGTGACTATCCCGCTCTTTCTCATTGTCAAGGGCAGACTGCCGCTCTTTGCTGGCCTGCAGCTTTTTCATAGCGTTCAGGTTCTCAGTGAGCCTGCTGACTTTGTCATGCTGTTCTGAGAGAGCACCCCTGGTGTTCTCCAGCTGTTTCTGTGATTCTTGGAGTGTAGAGAATAAATTGATCTTTTCTCTTTCCATCTGCAACGAGAACAATTTATAGTGAACTCCTTAAAAGTGGAGAATAACCATAAGAGCCAATGCGTAACAAACACACACAATATACACTCTGGGAGGCAATGTACAGGATTAAATAGTACGTTATTAATAGGAAGATCAATAAACTAACTGAAAAGACAATCTCAGAGGCTAGAAGGATATAATTTCCCTCAATGGTCTCTGCAACTACTTCCTACAGGGAAGGTTTATTGAACTAATTTTTGACATGAGTTTCTTATGTACGTAGGTTTATAAATTTGTTTGTGTGATTCATCTGATTGACTTTGAAATGGTATTTGTTTTTAAGATTTAGTGGCAGTATACCTATCCACATAGCTACCTCTACTGATGGTAGCAGCCACACCTAGAGTCAAGCTTTTTCACACAGAGATTTAGAGCTGACCTAGTGCTAAGTGGGGTGGATGAGAGTGAGTGAATCTCTTCCGTTCACTCCATATCACAGCAGCTAAACACAAGACACACACAAGAAGCAAAACTACAATTTAGGAGATAGATGTAGAGATGCTTAGAGGGAGGAATTTCTGCGTCAGGAAAATGTTATGTTTCCTCATTGTATGAGAGCTCAGGAGATAGTAATGTACGATGTTAAAATCCACGTTATCATCACAAACCAGTAACAAGCTGGCCCCCAAAAATATAAAATTAGTATATCACAATCTGTAACAAATTTATAGCATTCAGATTTACAGTCGCATGTATACAGCATCCTATGTTTTGTAAATATCTGACATAAGAACAACCATTTTTAAATAATGCTTAGCTCCTTGAGCTACACCTGGTGTTACCTGCATGAGCTGTTGTTTCAGTTTTTGGATTTCAGATATATTCAGCTCGCTCAGAAGGTCGGAGACCAGGCTCGGTGCTGGTGGGAAATTGTCATCTTTCTTTGGAGTGGATACTTTATTGTCATTGTTCGTTTTGCTAAGACAGTTTTGCTCAAAGCCATTCATGATGTCATCATTATTGGGCTCAGCAGTTTCATCACTGAATTTTAGTCCATCCAAGGAGATGTTCAGGTGGTTGGTGTACATGGTGTCATTGATGTTCATGTAGTGCGAGAGCTCCTTCCGCAGGTTGTTCTTTTGTTCCCGCTCGGTCTTCAGTGTTTCCAGGGCTTCTTCTAGTTGCCTTTCTGAAATCTCTTTTAACCGTATGGCATCTTCCAACTGACTGTTTAGGAACTCTGTTTCTTCTTCGAGCCTTTTAATTTCATGCTTGAGTCCTTCAAACTCCACCTTAGGGAATGAAATAACAATTAAAAAATCTTAAATTGTTTAAAAGCTAAAGTGAAATTATCTCAGGCACATCACTGTTCTCATCTCAAGCACACATATGTACTTTGGTCACAATCCACACATGAAATAGTATTGCCAGCATTCAAAACAAAAACATCAAGTGGAAACCACTGTCTGGAAAATCTCAGCTCTGAGTTTACGCACAGCATTCAGAGGATTAAAATCATTAACTACAGGTATTAGGAATGAACTTACTGATCTGGAATGGGATACAGAGATGCAGAAAGCTTCAAGAAGTACCATGCAGAGTTGGGATGCCTACATTCCAGAGACAGTTACCACAGAACTGCAAAATAACCTTTTGCACACTGTATTGGAGAGTTATCTGTGTTCAGGTCAATGTGTTAATGTTCTACTTACTAATTGTTATACTATTAGACAACATGTCCCCACAAAAATATATTTTGGAACAGCAGTGCCTATTACACTTTCAGTGGACAATGAGTGACCTCAATCGTTACACTGCAGTACACGGAGGCTGGTGCACAGTTGAAGGAGTATTTTTTATCATAACTATTTGTGCATGTGGTGGATTTTAGCCCAAGGTCACAGTGATGTACCTAGTGTAAGACAATAGTAATTATAGTTGAGATAGTGAGTGACTTGAAGTGTCTTCAATAACATAGGCCACCAAATTGCTTTTATATGCCACAAGGCAGGCAACAAATTCAGATTTTGCCAACTAATAATTTTTTGCATGGTACATGTACATGGTGCACAAGGAAGAGATCCTAAAACAGCACTTTGAATGCACTAAGCGTTACTGTGTTATGGAAAACTACTCCAGAGATTTTAAAAAGTTGTTTTTGGACTACATTATTTGCAGTACTGGCAATGCTAGGGGCCTCATTATGAGGTTGGGGAGCTGACCGTCGGCTCGCCAGCCCCGTAAAGAGGAGACCACCGCGGAGCTGGTGGTCTGCCCCCCTGGCCCTATTACAAGGTTTCCACTGAGCTGACCAATGGAAACCTCAGAAATCTGAGGTTCCCACCGGTCAGCCCAGTGGAACCCAGGCAGTGGCACTGGCCTTGGCTCAAGGAGCCAAGGCCAATGCCATCGCACAAAGGGTGGCCTCCAGCACCCTCAGAACACAAGCTGTCTGCCATATCAGACAGTGTGCAATCCAAGGGTGCTGACCACCACTGCAAATCTGGCGGCCAGAAAACAGCCACACTCTTGATGAGGCCCGAAGTGTTGTGTGAGGAAGACCCTTTGAGATAACTTGGTGAAACTTGATGTTACTATGATGCAGACTTGCCCACTGATTATGGCTTCATTTATATCATGGGCATGACACTTCAGAATCCCCATTGTATGCAAATTGAATATTAATTTAATCTGGATGTATTAGCAAAGGATTTCCCTTAAAGGAAGTAAAGAACAGCATGCGAAAATTATTCAGAAGTAAGTTTATAGTAATATGTAAGCACCTTTAGAAATATGCTACTTGGTACCACATGTATACAAAATAACTTGGACCAAGTGTTCCACGACAAACTTTACCAAAGTAAGGTGGAGAGGGATAAAGCTGCACTTCAGTGACTGGTGCTTGAAAAATTATAATCATGGCATCTTCTTGCTGCCATAAGCACAAATAAATGCAAAGTTGAAGATTAATCATAGTTCTGGTATTGGATCACAATCTTCTATGTCCTATTCCGTCAGTGGCGTTTTGCCAAATCGCAGAAGTGGCTCTTTATATGTGCCATTTTTTGAAATAGGTATATATACACATTAGCATTAGCAATTCTTCTGTGTTTACATCACTCATCAGTTACAGTGTTTGAAATGACAATGCTTGCCTGGTTCTGCTTGAGGATGGACACTTGTTTCTGGAGGCAGATGTTTTCCTCCTCGAGTTCAGTGTAATCCTGTAGCAATCGGGCTTCTCTGAACTTGTACTCCTTGATGTCATCTCGCAATCGGGCTCTTTGAACCTCCACATTCTGGTTGAGCTGCAATTAAAATAATTAAACATTACACAGAGAATGGGATGCCTGCAAGGTACATATGCAAGGAAACAGAGTGATAGCATGGGCATTACTTAAAAGCTTAACTGAACCTTCATTGCTTGATCTTGCACTGGTAGGAGGAGAGAACATTTGAGGTCCTGCATTTCACTAAACAAAATAAGTCCAAGAATTCTAGTCATGGGGTGTTCAACGAAGGCTTATATAAAGCAAAACGTGTTTCACAAAATGTTTACAGAGTATGTTTTGGACATTCATCTTGTAGGCAGATAATTACAATTTGGTAATAGGAAGCATTTACCCTGCAAACCCATTATCCTTTAGGGCCTGTCACCATCATAAAATATTTGCAGAGGCTGCAAATCACAGGTCGGGCGGGTACTTTAAATTTTTCACAGTTTTAAAGTTAATAAAATAAGTACCATTAACTTGCACAACTGTTACACTAATGTATGAAAAAACAACTGTATTTCTAATATTTCTGACAAAAATGTAACTTTAAAGAATACATAAATCATGGACACTGGTACTCTGAAAGGCTAGGTTTAGTTAAAATGACACAAAACAACAAATACATCACAGATCTAACGTTTTGTCCTCCTCTCGGACTTTCAACAACCTGATAATTGCAGGAAGGAAAAGAACAAAGAGTGGAAATGTCAGAAAATAAAGTGGACACTTTGAGCTCAGTTTACTTTCTGTTTCTCGGCCTATCATGACCCAAGAGACCAGAAGCAGCCAGGACAAAGCCAGGTGTACCAGAGAACAGATAAGCCTGGGTTAACATCTCCTACCTCCCAAATGATAGCCATTTGAAAATGATAAATTTGTGAAGATCCTTCTACATGGAGGTTGGTGCATTAGTACCATGTCCACCCTTTACAAAGGGCTCCAAGTGCTGAAAGGGAAGTTATTTAGAAACTGGTGTCCCCGCTGGTGTCTCCTGCAGCATGTGTGTGACAATCACATTTTTTTCAGCCGATCAATTTCAACACTGCACTCTGAGCCACCAGCTTCAGTGAGCAGACCAGCACAGTTGGATCATTTCAAATCTACTGGAATAATTGGCAAAAGGCAGGGTGCTATTTATGCTAGGCCCTCAATTTGAGAATTCTCTTATGAGGTTGCAGGCTACCAGACAGCAGAGCTATTTGGTTTGCTAAAGACATCTTGGGGACATTCAGAAAGTTGACCTAGGAATGCATTCTGCCTGTTGCTTGCCATTAGCTTTGTGGTTTGTAACTCATATTTTCTTGCTTCACATTTGCTGGCTTTATTTTTTTTAGGCTGACCATCTTGAGTTTTGTCCTTTCCTGGCCAAAACCTGATTTACAGAATCCTTCAGAGTGCACACTTTCTGTAAACAGGTCTGTAAATCTTGTTCTTATCTCATCACATTTGCTGTGCTTTCTAAGACCAAGGTCAAATGACAGGCTCTGTCTTCTGGGAGCTTTATTTGCATTTCTTTCTCTGACTTTAAAGTGAAAGAAATTAT
Organism: Pleurodeles waltl; assembly: GCF_031143425.1. NCBI lineage: Eukaryota > Metazoa > Chordata > Amphibia > Caudata > Salamandridae > Pleurodeles > Pleurodeles waltl. The sequence continues at coordinate 138,523,356 of NC_090448.1, forward strand.
GTGACAATCTTGCTGGATAGTGGGGGTACAAAATAGTTTTTTTTCTAGTACACAACATTTAAATGAACTGTGCAAGTATTTCAGAATATATAAAAATTATGAGTGCCCAAATGAAGCACATTTTTTGTATTTCTAAAGCATGTTGGAAACAAATACTTTAATATGATCAAAACAAATCATTTAACTAAGTGATGCAATTTTCGCACATTTTGCGCTGTATAGTTTAATAAGTAAAACTTTATGTCTGTGCTAATGTAATGGTCCTTTCAATTGAAAATGTGTTGTCTGTAATGCCAGTGTGCTACCACATTATGAATACTCCACTATCTGCCACTCTACTCTACACCACTCCACACTACTCTGCACCAGTACACTATACTGCACTCTGCACCACTCGACTCAATGCCACTTCATGCTACGCCACGCTTCTCTACTCTACCCTGTACCACTCTACTCTACGCCAATGCACTCTTTGCCACTCTACTCCACACCACTGCACTTTTCACCACTGCACTCTAAAGCACTCCAGTATAGGTCACACCAATCTTCTCTGCACAACTCCACTCAATGCCTCTGTAGTCTACGACATTCTGAAACACTACACTGTATGCAACTACACTGTATGCTAAAAAAAACTTTCTGCCAATGCTCTGTAACACTCAACTCTATGCCCCTGCATTGTATGCCAATCCACTGTGTGCTGCTATAATCTACTCTGCACTCTATGCCACTGCGCTCTACACCACTTTACTCTATGCCAACTCTATCCCACTCTATACAACTACACTCTACCCTGTACCACTCCACTTTATGCCACTTTACTCTGAAACAATGTACTCTACGTCACTCTACTCCACTCTGTACCACTCCACTATATGCCACTGCACTCTACGCCATTCTACTGTTAACCACTGCACTCTAGGCCAATGCACACTCCACAACTGCACTCTACTCCACATCATTGTACTCTATGCCACTGCTCTCTATCCCACTGTACTCCACTGCACTCTGACTCAACTCAGCAACACTGCACTTTCCATCACTGAACTGTACACCACTCTACTCAGCACTGCTCCACTCTGCGTCACTGCAGTCTATGCTACTGCACTCTGCTCTGCCTGCTCTATGCTACTCTACTCTGCACCACTCTATCTACTGCACTTTATGCCACTCAACTCTACTTTGCCCTCTGTGCCCCTCAACTATATTCTGCTCCACTGTCCTCTGCATCACTCAGCTCTACCTCACTCTACTCTACTGCACTCTATGCCACTCTATTCTTCATCACTCCACTCTGCAACGCTCCACTCTACGACTCTGCATTGTACGCCGCTGAATTCAATTCCACTGCAGTCTACCCTACAATACTCTGCAACACTCTATGCCAATGCACTCTATGCCATTCCACTCTACTCTATGTCACTCCAGTGTATGCTGGTCTGTGCATCTCTGGACTATGCCACTTCAATACAGGACACTATCTGCCACTCTGCTTTATAACACTCCACTGACCGCCATTCCCCTCTACAACACTCCGAGCCACTTTTCTCCACGCCACTAACTTTTAGACATGCTGAACAGGAGCCACACTGGTGCACAACATTGCTAAAACACATTGCATGGACCTACTGGCTTTTCCACTGCTTATTCATTTATATCACTGTTCATGTGTCCCTCAAACACTTAAGGTACATCAAGAGCTGGATACTTCTTTAAGCGACATACGCACATCAATGTCTGAGAACTGGGAGGAAGTGAAGGTAGTGACACTAGGCCAATTGCAAGCATTGGACTCGAGCACATCACTGCACCCAGGAAGATTCCACCATTTTGAATTCCACGTTTGACAGTTTGCTGCTGTACCTACTCGGAGAAACTAGGAGCTGACCTTAAAAGCTGGAAAAAGCCATGCCCTCCGAAACATGAGGACAATGTGATTTCCAAAGTTGTCTTTATTGTTTACAACTTCTATTCTTATCAGTTTAAAAGTATGAGGTTATATCACATAAATAGTTATGTTTTGCGGCACCTGGGTTTGTGGGAGCTAGGAGGACCGTCAGAAAAAGGTTAATGAAGCAGCACTTGAACCCGTCAGCGGTATTTGAATTTGTCAGTGGTAATTCGTGCAGCGCTTGACGTTACCAGCAGATTCCATTCTAACAACTGGGTTTCATGGCTAGCAGTGGTATGTCAATTAATTAAACGGTTCTGCAATAAATGCAAATACCTCAGAAAATGCAGTACTAAAAAAAATGTGTAAATAAATGTACACACTGCTGAAAACCTGCATACATTTATGTAGTTTCATGGATTTCCAGGACCCTCAGATTGCTCCCGGAAATGTATTTTCAAGAGCGCTTGTGTGCCACCATATACAGACCAGTGAAATGCCACTGTATGTGGGAGAACACAGGGTGGAAATATACAAACTCCACTATCCTCATGACACATAGGGATGTAAATACTAAGTTGCCACTCTGGAAATGGCTTTACTTACGCTGCTCTCATGAGTAACTATCCATGGTAGCAAGATATATTTACAGTGCCTGTGACCATACACCAAAATATATTTGTGCATATCCTCCAACGTTTTTAATTGTCAACCTACAAAGTGCCAGGTTTCCTGCTCATTAAACTGGTGGCTTGTTCGCAAGGGTAAATCGAATTAAAAAATGAGGTGAAAATGTGTCGTGATTGAGATTACGGGGGTGCACTTATTAATAATGAAGCATAAGCGGTGGCACAGGATTTGAGGAGTCCATTGCACTCAAATTAGGGCTATTATTTAGCACTGAAACGGTCGCAAAGGGGTCATTTGCATTGTTTGCATTACCGCTGGCCCTGATTCTGTCAGTCTGGATCATGGAATTTGCACACCCACATAAGGTTCCGATAATGCACTCGAAAATGCAATCCATTCCATGTATTATCAGTTTGCAGGTGAGATCCACAAACATCAAACTTCAAGAAGTAGCTGCAAATCACCGAGTCCAAGACGTCTGAATGCTGCAACATTTGTGGTGGACCAGCATCCTACTGCCAATTTATATCACATATTTAACAACCTCTTTCCCACCAAGGCCTCTGTCCCTGAACCCAGAGTGCAATCGACCATGACTCACGCCTGTGATACTCATATAAAAAGGGTATGCAACACAGAGGTATTATCCCGTCTTACTGAGCTGAATTAGGAAAAAATTATAAGGATTAGACATCTAATCCTAGTATTGACTTCCTTGCAATGGTTTTACGTTTATCACTTTATTTTGCAGATATATGAAAAAAGGTATTAAAAGTGAAAAGTAATAAACAGTAACAACATTTTAACTGTGTGGGGCATGCAGATGTGTAAAAAAAAAACCACAATAAGTAGAAATGACTCATCACAAATAAAATAAAATAAAAGCAACATCAGCCTACTAAAACCTGGTACTAAAGTGGACTACTTTTCAGGTGGATGTGCACATGTGCATAAAGATGATTCAGTCACTCATAGCAAAGAAAGCAAATGGGTGAAGTGGACGGAAGCAAAATGTAAATGATGAGTTAATAGACCAATGGATTAAGAAGGCTGTCTGTAAACGCTCAAAATACATGGACTAAAATGAATGCCCCAAATATTCCTTCCCAGTTAAAAGAAAGGGAAAATTCAAAGTATATGTTACCGACCCACTCCACGCACCTTAAGTATGCAAAGAAGGGACATTGTTTGACTGCTACGAAATGAGTAACAAAGGCGACGTAAAGCTGCCAAGAGCTTGTTACTGTGCTCTGAAGGCCCCCTTAGCTTCATCAATTTGCCCCAAGGTGCACCGAAAACGTGAATGCACACCACAGGACAAATGGTCACGAATTTGTGATAAGATTTGCAGCTGTGAAGGCCATGGCTGATGCGATACAACACAATGGCATATTCGAGTATCCATCGGCCATCTCTGAGCGAGGTTTCCAATACACTTCCTAACAGGATCTAAACATGCTGAAGTAACTGCATGGCTAATGCCTAGGAAATATACGTTTATGTACACACCCAGCATATACTGGCATATTTTGGATATTATTTGCTCATGTCTTTAGGGTCAACCAGGCAAAGCCCCAAACCAGTGGATGGATCACTGCCATCCCTAGCACGGATCCTAAGATCTGAAAAGCCTATCTCTTTTCCTGTTTCTTAATCCTTAAATCTGTGATACGAGGCTTAACTGTTTGCTATTATATTGCACACAGATGCCCCATTCAAGAGGAAGACAATTACAAGTTAAGAAAACAATTCAGGAGAAAATAAATATCAAATTACACATACAAAATAAAACCATGAATATTAAAAAATAATCAATATTAATTATAAAAAATGCACATCCATAAGACGAATACTTCTCACATTCATTGCAGGAGGGAGATTTTTGTTCTTAATGCACCGTTTCATATTGGACTTTTTTCAACCTTTCATTAGAGTAGATTTTCAATTTGATTTCGGATATTAAAGTTATCCATCTTGCATAAAATAAAACCGCAGGGACATACAAGTAAAGTTTCATACATCGGCTGACACCATTTAAAATGGAATTTCCCCAGCCTTCTCACCTTCGAACACTCCAATCAACAACCCGCCTGAATAATGTTTCAGACGAGCCTCTTGCTTCTAAACAGATACACCTCAGCATCCATCAAGGGTGTTGAGACATGGACCATATGCTGCTGTCATTATTCATCAAGTATGCCTCGTTGCTTCATGCAAAGAAGTAAGCGAAGATACACTGTGCCGAAATACACAAAATGCACTTGCATGACCAAAACCCATTTGCAATTGGAAATTCTACACCCCGACTCACCCAACCACAATAAATGGAATAGTCTGTGCGGAAGACATACCTATGACATCAAAATGTTGTGATCACGCTTTTGGGTTTTCACCAACAGTTTACTCACCCGGGAAACACACGTTAAACAACTTGTGTGAACAGCTTGGGCAAAAAAAGCATTGGCAAAATCAATAGGTATGCATCGGCAGAGCCAAAAGATGAGACCTATTGGTTTTGCCACTGCTTGTTTTAAAAATTATGTCTTAGTTACCGAGAAAAAAAATTCCTTGAGCAATACAACTGCCACATAATTAAGGCTACTGCTTTCGTAGTATTGTTTTCCACATTGCAACTTGTATTCATCCATATTTCCTGTTTTCAGATTATATTTGTATTTATCCATTATCACTGTTTGTTTTGCAACAACAGCACGTTTTAATCAGTCTTTTATTTAAATGAAAACCATATTCAGGTCTGTAGGAGCACACCACCCTCTCTTGGTCCATGCTGGCTGTTGAAAATAGTTTTTTCCAATCCTAAAAGCTTTTAGAATGCACCAGCATTCAGAAGGCAAATACCAGCAAACAGCTGTGCTAAAAACCATGACAGAAAACATTGTCATGCAGTAGCAGACACCTCCCTGGCCCAGCCCTGCCCCTCCCTGTTCTGCTGGCTGTGCCTGAAAATTAAAAATGAAACGATAGTGGAACTATTGTTTCATTTTTCATCTCCTGGCTCTTGGCCAGGGGGGCGACACTCCTCCGCGGAGCCGCCCTCTACTTCTCCATTCATGCCTGCCCACCCTCCGCAGGCAGTGTGCTTCCACATCCCATGCCCTCTGTTGTCCATGTGGTTCCCTATCCCCATCCGTCTGCTGTTGTCCATGTGCATTCCCACAGTCCACGGCGCACCCTCCATTGACTCTGTGCTTCCCCGGCCCGCCAATCTGCTTTGTGTGTGCTTCTCCGTCCAAAGCTGTGTTGCCTGACTGCTTCTCTGTTCTTGCTCAACCTTCTCTCCCAGTGGCGGACGGTAATTTTAGGAGGGCGGGGGGTGGGCGGGAAGCACACTCACACTCATTTATTCAAGAATGCACGCACATCTATTCACAACATTCATCAACATTCAAACATACATGCACGCCTTAAACATTCATTTAAAAAACACACACACACTTACCTTCAGATTGGAGATCCCAGGAGGGTTGGGACTGCTGCCTTCCCTCTCTGGCTGACCCTAGGTCAGCCAGAGAGGGAAGGCAGCAGTCCCAACTTCGTCACAGGGTGGGATGGGGTCAGTGAGATTTCTGGCCCCACCCCACTCTTGTGACGAGGTGTCACTGACTGACACTCGGCCTGGGCGCTTCCGGGCTTGAACCTGAAGCGCCCAGGTGGGAGTCAATAGGTGAAGTTTCCCCTCATCACTGAGGAGGAGGGCCTCGAAGCACCTTTGCTGAGCCAAGGAGGTCATGCCCATAGGAGCTGTGAGCTCTTCAGCCCAGCAAGGTTCAGCTCAGGCAGCCAGGAGTCTGCGCAGATCGCGCAAGTCTCGCTCCTGGCTGCCTGATGTGAACATGAATAGTGTCTGTCGGGCTGACCTTTGCTCAGCCTGATAGACCCTCTTCATGGGGGGCAAAAGGAGGGGGGGCACAGCCCCTCCGCCCTATATGACCGGCCATGGTTGTTCTCTCCCCACCCACATCTATTTCTCCTGCCTTCCCTCCCTCCATGCTGCTTTGTTGCTGCCCACTCCTGTAACCCAACAAGTTTTTTTTTTTTTTTAATATTTTAAGGCCCGATTCACTAACAGTCTCCGCAGTCGTAGCAGGATCTCAACATTCGTGGCGGGACCTCTGCAGTGCGGAGATCCCGCCATGAGCGCGGAGATCCAGCCACATCTGCAAGGGTGCTTTGTGAATTGGGCCTTTAGTGTTATATCAAAAAGGCGCATTAATTAGTGCTTTATGAAAGAAGAGCATTTCACACAATGTATTTCCAAGTCCATTTCAGACTAGTAAACAAAATGAAAAAAAAAATTGCCTCGTTTTGTAGCTGCGCGCATCCGTGTTATGGCACACCTACAAAATGATCTGACGGCCACGTCACAATGCTTATTTTATTTTTTTTTTAATTATTTTCAGCCATGCGTCTGTGCAGCACGGCTATAAATCATTGCAAACCCAATAGGTGTAAAAGGCGAGACCTATAGGCTTTGACACTGCATTTTACTGCAGTACATGCTCTCCTCAGACACAGAATGATTTATTTCTGTGCCACGGACAGGGATTCTAGAGTTGAATTCTTGGTGTATTTTGTATTTATCCAAGCAGGTCTTATTTGAAATGTTGAATGTCGATTTTATGATTATCCAAGAGCACGTTAATCACGGACGCGCTGAGCCCCGCAGCATTAGGGGTCCATTTCTGAGCTCATTCAGCAGGCGGACCACGCTTCACGCAGCGGTGTGTGCACCGCACTGCACGCGTCCTTCTAGATTAAAATATAATCTGCTCTGGTCTTAATTCTTATCCTCACATTATATCCCACTCTGAACTTTTCAACCTTAAGTCGCAACATTTCCTGCTGCCATTCTGGCGTATTTCAGGAAACTGTAAACAAGTCAGAAATTACTTACAGACGGGGCAAGATGGGAGTGAATGGGCGAAACGGGATTTCAGAAGCATATGCTGCAGGAGAGATCCGCCCCCATCACATCAGTGGCTTGTGTGTGACACGGTCAAAGTGATGCTCTGAGCCTGGGATGCCTTTCTTCCTGGACACATACATTAACTCTCCACGATAAGACTAATAATAGTATCACTGTAGTATTAAAGTTCTCACTTAAATGGTACTTTACGCCCAGGCTTCAATAATAAATTACATAAAATAATTTTAGAGGCAGTTCGGGGAAAGGGAAGGGAAATGAAGGGAAGGAGAAGAGACGGGGAAAACGAAAGGGATAATTGGAAGGAACGGAGTATCCCTATAAGAAAATAGGGATCCAGAGTAAGTGGGAAATGGGAGAGTGTGTGGGGTGAAGAAAGAAAGATGTAGAGCAGAAAAGTCAGGGAGGGAAAGAATGAAAAACAGAATGAATACGAAAGAGGAAAATAGAAGCAACCAGGTAAAGATGACATGGAAACGTAGAACGCGGACTGTAAGAAAGAAGAGAAGAAAAGGGAGGAAGAAAGAAAGTAAGACAACGATGGCAAGAAACTAAAGGGGAATGTGCAAGGTAATAGAAGGAAGGAGGGAAAAATAAAGGAAAGGAATAACATAAAGACATGCAATCAAAAGAATGAAAGGCAAGACCGCAGAAAGAACATTTATCAGCAAGGAGATTGGCAAAGGAGGCATTTTATTATGGGAACAGATCAAAGTTAGAAGAACAACACAAATGTTTGTTCCCTATTTAAGAAGGTAGTATAGTTTAGGACTACATCTAATTGTATGTTATACCAGTTTGGGAGACTCCCCACACGTTCCTGCCACAAGAGTGAGTTCCAACTCTCAAGCCCAGCATGCACAGCACAACACAACACAGCACAACACAGCACAGATTCAGGCGTAAGTGTGCTTGAAACAAACACACTTACTCCTGTATCTCGAGCAAACATTTGCTTATTTTATCAAATCTGTAAAGTACGGCTGTTAAGGGTCAGGAAAGTAGATCCTTTTTTAATTCATGAGCATTAGCAACTAATTTACACCAAAGCGTGTGTTAGAACATCTGTGTAGAGCAGAGGTCCTCAAGCTGGGGGGCCTCAAGTGATCCCAGGGGGGGCGCGAGACTCTAGCCAAAAGAAGCATTATATAGATAACAGCGCTTTGTTTTAAGCAGAAGTAAGTTATTGCATTTTTAAAAAGGTAACAGTACTTAACTCCAATGTTTAAATAGGTCTAGACATATTTAAACATTGCTATCTTCATAAAATAATTGTGAAAAATTCCGAGGGGGGCCCAATGATTTTTATTTTTCAACTGGGGGGGCGTGGCATTAAAAAGTTTGGAGACCACTGGTGTAGAGACTATCCCAGCTCACTGAGATACTCCTGTCAATAGCCACTAGGGTGACGTGAATAAAAATAACAAGTATTTAAATGAGGTGTGCACGAGTAAGTTATGCCAGTGGTCTCCAGCCTTTTTTGTAAGATGAGTAACTTATGCTCAAATGAAAATCATCAAGAGCCACTAATATTATTAGCATTGCAACAGTGACCACATAAGACACGGTTACATTAGTGGCCATCCTGTGCAAATGTACCAGCAGTGGTAACCTCAGTTAATTAGGCTCTTTTGTCATCAATAGTGCAGTAACTCTTTGTCAATGTGGAATGTCTCTGCATGGGTAATGCATAAAAGCCACAGTCACAATGCCCCTGGCACCAAGATAATAATATTTGTAATAAATCTCCCCAATGCCGCATTAATTATTTCTTAAATATGAGCTATAAATGTATTTTATAAAACAGCAATTTTTCTTCAAATGTAAGCTGATAGCTTCTGAAAATGCACAGATTTTGATCCCCTCAAATGTCATTTCCTCAATTTTCGTTATACATATATTCACTAAGCAAAAGCTTCTAATTTAGAAGACTGCTTTGCACACATAGAGCTACTTGCAGGTTGCTGGAGCGCTACCAGCGGCTCACGAGCTACTCGTTGGAGAAGCCTGAGTTATGCACTCTTATTTCACTTACCTATGCCACTTCTGACACCTACGTGAATACAATGTAACTTAACTAAAATGTAAACTTATTTTTTGCGTAATACTTTTTTAAGACAGCAAAAAAACTTTGTATGTAAGCTGCAAATAGCGCTGCTAAGATGCAATACATTTAAGTGGTGTGGAATGCAGATTAGGCTCCTTAGATAAAGGCAATGCGGTAATTCTTTCTTTAACCTGCTGCATGCATGTTATTACTGATACTGCACGGTGTACTGGCACATTTGTTTGTGGTACTGCAATCACTGTGGGTAGTCCAGAGACACTGTCACAGTGGAGGGAAGAGAAAAAATATATGTGCTACTCTGGGAAACAACTGTTATTATTATGCTGACTATAAATCATGTTGAATTACTAGCGTGCAACAGTACTGATGCTTACAGTGCATGTAGTATGTACACACATACACACACACACACACACACACACCCTCCTCTTTCCGCATAGACGTGAAGAATAGGTGTCCCTATTGGAGAGCTAAGGTGTTGTGAGAAAGAACATACAACACAATATGTGCACACCCAAAAAGCTAGTAATTCCTTGGGTAGTTACAATGGTTTTGAAATATAATCCGAAGCTTCTCTGAACACATGACTTAAAGCCACACAAATCACACGTATGTGTGAGAACTTTCACCAGTCTGTCTCATTTTCATTTAATGGGTGCAGGGGGGAGCTCTATGAAAAAATGATTTCAGCACAAGGAAAAAATAAAAATGTTAAAAAAAAAAAAAAAAAGTTCACAATTTTCTTACCCCATAACACCTGCCTTTATGCGCTGTGTTAACTGCTGAGATGTAGGCAGAGGACAATTCGGTACCAGCCAGCAGTGCAACTAAGTACTATCTACAGATACAAACATATATTAATAAAATACAATGTAACCTGTACTCTAGGCTTGATCCACAAAGAAATGTTTGGAAATATCCAAACAGCTGCAACCTAAGCATATGCGTATGTTTTATTTACATGCCCTAGTTTACATGTGTCAATCTCCTGCTTTCCCCTTAAAATTAGGGTGATACCAAAACATCTGTAGCAAGACTGTGAGAGAATAGGGATGAACATCATTCAAATTAGTAACATTTTATTTTTTATATATATATATATATATTTAAATAGCACATGTAAGAGAGCATATTTCTTTTGTTGCAGGTTCTTACAGGATTCTGATAAATATTCAATTTTCTGGATCCTAACACACAGAAATGTCTGCCTCTTCTTCCAATCATTTCTTTACTTTCTAGCCCCCGGTAAATCAGTACTGCATGAAACCCAAGATAGGACTTTAAATATTAAAATTTTGCAAGGATGTCGAGCACAAAACATGTCCTTCATCCTTAAATGTATCTGTAAGAGGTAATTATAGAGGCTTGCTTCAAAGAGACAGATGTTCCACTTGTTCGCCGTAAATTAAGGAAGTCTCAGTAGATTTTACCGACTCTGAACAGATCTCCAAATTACCACTGTCAAGCGAGAGAATGCCTTCTGTCTCTGCCTGCAGAGCCTTCTTTCAGCACAGATGCTGTAAAATTATGCAATTTTAAGGTTCATTTTGACTGAAGGCAAATGCTGCTCCTCTCCCATATTTTATCTAATGGGGGTCAAAAGAGGTTGTCACAGCTGCTTGTGACATGAATGCCGGACACAGTAAATTTTCAGGATTGTCAGGCCCTGAGCTCTGGCACACATGGCGGTGCAAGTAAACCAGAGGCGAGCAGAGGCCCTCCTTGAAATTTATAGCCTGGCAAACATTGCTGACCCCAAACAAGCCCATGAAAGAGGAGGCCCTAACAGTATGGGGTGACCTTCTGCCTGTGCTGCTGAGAAGCGGCAGCATTACATGGACTGGTGTTCCTTACAACAGACGTTTCGGAAGGTAAAATTAGACAAAAAAACACTATTTTAAAATGTGTCCCAGAAAAGGGCCTTGGTAATACTTAAAACAAGATCAATGCTCATGTAGAACATCATATGGTTATTGTTTAATAGCTAGTGTTGGATATTTTAAGAATGGAAATCCCAAGCCAATAAACAAGTAGGAGAAAGTAGATGCACTAAAAATAAAGTGCCTATAATACTGTCATTCACCCATGTGACCTAATCCCAGAAAATACAAATGAATTAAGACACTGTTCCCCCAAAATCAAAATCCTGTGTGTTGTTAAATTTGTTTGCTGGCTGTCTTGGCTGCCAACAAAAGACAGCCTACAGTCTATTATGTAATGCTCAGTGGACACCCATCCGCCACGTTTGTCGAATGGGCATCATAGAGCATTTTGGTGGCTTTTGATCTGCAGGCTTTCTTAGGGGCCATGATGTCCTCCCCAGAGACGTGAGGGGGAACGGTGCAGGTGGAGCATCACGTAGACCTGGGTGGAGGGGAGCACCTCACCTTCTCTCACATTACCCTGTGAGCAGGTGGTTGGGTCCACGAGACAGGAGGAGTGGAATTTTGTCACTCCGCTCTACCCAACATTTACTGTTGGTCAATGGTGAACTTTAAACTCTACCCCAGTTTATAAATGAGGGTTTATTCTCTTCTTGGTCTAGAGGTTAGCATGAGACAAAGTGGTGACTATATTTGTCAGAATTTTCAGCCACTACTGTTCTTCAATTGATAAGTGAAGGATCTGCCATACCGCTCTAAAATCACCCTCCTTCCTACTGGCTCGACTTCAAACAACAGGTCAAGACTCAAACAGTAAACTCGTCTGGGCGCTCCATCCAGGTGCAACACAAAACAGTCCTCTCTTAAGAAAACGAAGGGAGTAGTATGCAACATATTTCGCAGAAGACAATCTAGGACCTTTACAAAGGAACATTTCCAGATGTAGTTGTAAATTCGTTGTCTGGGAGGCCTCAATTTGAAGAAGGATGTTTCTTACTTGCACCCTTAATTCCCCCCACTCCCTTCAACATACTTTGAGGGGGTTTCTTGACTTGGAACATCTCTGTGAATGAAGACGAATTAGTGTCTATTTTATGTCAATGTCTCCAATACAGAGGCCATGATGGACAAAAAGGCAGGGTCATATATTACCTCTTTCGAAGAGGGATAGCCTCCCTGATAAGAACAATTGGTCACTTCAAGAAAAGGACCACACTAACAGCAAGAAGGGCCTCTAACTCTTGACCTCTTGCACCTTCATACTGCCACATTCTCACATTTGGACAGGGATGACATTCCCTGCATCAGAAAAAAGAACAGTACTCCAAACGAGTGCCTTGGCCTCACCTAACAGTTCAAATAGGTAAAGAGATGCATGAAGTTTTAGAGTTACGCATATTTAACTGGTGAAGTGCAAACATTATGTATTTGGGATTTCCACGTTCTACCCTTTTCAAATATCCAGTCTCCCAGAGCAGGGGGAATGGTGCAGGTGCAGCATGAAGTGGACCTGGGTAAGGCACAGCAACCCAAAGGAAGATCTGTACCCATCCGGTGTACACCCCTCCGTTATTTGGTAGTAATGTTTTCGCTCTACCAGTATGAAGTCTACAGACATAGGGCACATTTCATATATCAGGACGTGTTCTTGCGTCTCAATACAGTGAGTGGTCTCTGAGTTGCTTTGCAGAAAAAAAAATTAAGTGCAAGGCTATATTTCTAGTTGCGAAATGGATCCTTTTATTCCGTGGAGGACATAAGGACCCTGGACGTTTGAGCTGCCTTTCCGCAGGGTACCTTCAGGTAAAAGGTGAATAGCTTTTTTTGGCTCAGCAAGAATGCAGTGAGACTAAGGGATTAAGGACTGTTCTTGGTAACTTCTTTCACCAACCTATCATCCCAGGGTGAAAAATCCTCTAGTGATCAGTTCAACGGGAGAGGGCATCACTCTGATTTGGATGCTATACTTTCAGCCAGTGGAAACTTTAATTGAAGACTGAGGTGTTCCATTCCTTGGTGTATTCCCAGCAAGGTGTATGCATTTGTGCCTCAATGAGCAAGCGTTCGCGGTTCTCCTATGGATTTCTTTTAACTCTCTGTTTTTAAGAGATTGTTATCCCACCCATCCATTGTGCTTTATGCCCAAATGGTTTAGAACGTCTGCACCAAGTTTCAAAATATTTGATTGGAATCATGGGCACACCCCATTTGGCAATGGGACAAAATTCTGTTCTACTTCAGCAGATGGTATCCCATCACGCTAAAACTGAAATGTGCAAACTTTTCTGCAAGTATTCTGGATGTGGTAGAAGGTATGAGATAGTCAGCCACCCACCTACCAACAGACTCATGCATTCAATTTGCCACAAAAAAGTGCTGAATTAGATAATCTAAAAAAAATCTATGGATCACAGCATAGATATCTGGCAGTCTGAACACCACACGGATATTGAATTATGTCAGGAGTTGGTGAGAACATAAAACAAACAAAAATATAGCTTGAAAACAGATCAAGCATATCATCTCTTGTGGACTTCAGAAGGAAGTGCACAAAGAAAGCCAGGAAATGTAAGGCAGGAGGCACGCTCTGTAGACATTGTGTCTCTACGCCCCGCAAATAGTCACAAAGTCATGTTTACAAAAGTAAATATGCCCAAAGAAGTGCCAGAGGAGAAATATCTTAAGCACAAGCAAAAATCACTACAATGGTCACTGTGATACAAAAACAATGCAAAAGCACCAGTCTACAATATTTGCTATAATGTCTCTCTTGTGTGCAACCTACATAATATAAATAATTATTTCTATATGGCCTCTCTGGATAACAGCCAAGAATCCACAATGGCCCAAAAAGTAATTGGAAGCAGAAAAAATACAACTTTATTAAGAATTACTGAAGCTAACGCCATAGTTGAATTTTACTGTATTGCAATTGCATCCCTGTGGTGCTCTTCTAACCCTTGCAAGGGCCAATGTGTATTCAAGGTAAACAAGTAAATCCCTTTGCTATGCAGACAGAAGATTTTGAGTGAAGTTGTGGCCTATGAATGGGATGTTTTCATGCTGTACATGAGGTTTGGCGATGTGCTGTTGTGTCAGCCATGCTGCAGTACCTTATTACATAAAGTGAGGGAAGCAAGAGAGGCCAGAGCAAAATTTTTAAAAATAACACAGAGACAGTATCAAGACCATCAACAGTCAAACAGAACAACCTAAGTCGCATCAACGTACGTCACCTGTTCACAGGTAATAAACTTTCAACTTTCCTTTTCTATTCTTTACACTTCTTCAGACTGCATCCTCTTATTTCTATATTTCAAAAGGCATGCAGGAAAACTAACCTGATTTATAGCTAGGGACTACTCTCTCCATCCTATTTGAAGGATACTATCCTTAAAGGGAGACAGTCTTTAAAAAATTGCATTTACCACGCATTACCATTACCATGTGTCCTTTATCACGCATTGCCTTTACAATGAAATGGTACATATGCTATCTATCTATCTATCTATCTATCTATCTATCTATCTATCTATCTATCTATCTACTCATATATAGTAGGGATTAAGGTAAGGGTGTTTTATGGTTTAGGAGTGGGTTAGGATATTGGGTAGTAAGAGTGCTTTTTTAGGGTTTAGGGGTAGGTACATTTACTGAGCGGTAAGGGTGTTTTTAGGGTTTAGGGGTGGGTAATGGTATTGGGTTGTAAGGGTGTTTTTAGGGTATAGAGGTGAATAATGGTATTGGGTGGTAAGTGTGTTTTTATGGTTTAGTGGTGGGTAAGGGTATTAGGTGGTAAGGGTGTTTTAGTGTTTATTGGTGGGTAAGGATGTTTTCAGGGTTTAATGGTTGGTGACTTTAGGGGTTGATAAGGGAATATATATATATATATATATATATATATATATATATATATATATATATATATATATATATATATATATATATATTTATATATGTGTATATGGGTTTCACTTACCTCAGGGGTGTGGAATTTATTAAAATATCTACTTGTCCAGGGGACAGGTTGCTTCTCAAATCTACTTGTCCTGTAAAAAGATCTACTTGTCCCTTTGGTGCCATGTAGTGTGGCGACGAATTATGGCAGCAATTAATAGCCTCTCTGATTATGCCAGGGCTACTACCATAGTAGGGCTTGAATACTTGGAGTTTCAATCCCTACTGTAGAAATTTCCTTATTTTGCCACCTTTCTGCAGATCTGCATACTGGGGCTGGAGGAAGCAGTAAGCAATAGTTCCAGGGCTGGAATGCCTTTGAGTCTGCAAACCTACTAACCTGCATGTTTTAAAGATTTTTACCAGCTTCTCTCTAATATTTTCCCATAATAAGAAAGGTTGGACATTTACTCCTGACAATGGCAGAATTAGAACTTCTTCCAGGGTTGGGAAGAAAGTGGCTGGAGGGAAAATGAACTTGCAAATGCTCAATAGATTTTCACATGAGCAAATCTACACATCGTATTTACCCACGCTAAAATACAGTTCACAAATATTTTATAGGGGTACGACATATACCATGGGTGCACTTTTGTGACTTTCTTTAAGAATTTGGGGCTACAAGTAGGTAGGTTCAGATTTGTGACCTGCAAATTTCGAGTCGCAAATCCGAATGTAGGATGGTGTCCTTGACACCATCTGTGATTCGCAAGGGCTTCGCAAATGCCCACATCATGAAAAATCATGACGTGGGTCGCAATTTGCGACCCCCTCACGAATGGTGGCCTGCTGGAGACAGCAGACCACCATGTCTGTGACTGCTTTATTGATTTTTTCAATAAAGCAGTTTTTTTTGTAATGCAGCCCGTTTTCCTTAAAGGAAAAAGAGATGCATAACAAAAACGAAAAATGAAACGTTTTCGTTTCATTTTTTCAGAGCTGGCAGTGGTCCACAGGACCACTGCCTGCTCTGAAAAAATGTTTACAGTGACATTCACAATGGGGAAGGGGTCCCATGGGGATCCCTTCCCTTTTGCGAAAGTGTTAGCACCCATTTGAAATGGGTGCAAACTGCGATTGGTTTGCGCCCGCGTTCGCGGTCACAAAACAATCCTACATTGCACTGCGAGTTGCAATTAGGAAGGGAACACCCCTTACTAATTGCGAGTCGCAAACCCGTTTTGTGATTCGGTAACCAGGTTACTGAATCGCAAAACTGGGTTTGTGCATCGCAATGTGCTTTTTGCACGTCGCAAACAGCGAAAGTCGCTGTTTGCGACATGCAAAATGCTACCTACATGTGGGTCTTGGTCCCTAATTAGGTCTGGTGTTAACAAAGACATTTTGTTTTTATTAAACTTCTATTTCTCTCTCTTTCGGCTGGCTTTACTGTGAGTGATCGCATTCTGCTCTTCCACAAGGAGCATATTGCCACACAAAGTAGTTTTGTTCAGTGTCAGGAACTACAGTGGCAATCAGTGACGTAACAAAACTGGAGGGGGCCCCTTTGCAAAGAACATGGAGGAGCCCCCTCTCCAGACTCACTCAGGGCAGGTGCTGTGCTGACGGGGCCCCCTGGAGGGCGGCTGCGGGGCCTTTGTTATGCCGCTGGTGGCAACGTGTGCTTTAAGAGTTCAAAAACTTTTTGGGGGGGCTTTGCCAATGTTTGTTACAATGTTGAGGGCCTGGTAGCTCCCACAACAATAAAGTGTTACAAAAGCCATGTCAAAACAAGACACGCATTGATGAAACTAAAAGACTTATAAAAATATGTCAGATCAGTTGGCTTTGTCAGTGTTTGTTTATTTTCATGCTTCCCATAATCGTGTTGAAAATGGTTACACTAATTTTCCATTAGAAATATTTTTGGGAAATACTAGCATGCATCAACACATTTTACTAAATGACACTTCATTTGCATATAATCAGAGAGCATTCTGGGAGCATTATACTTAGCCTCTTAACCTAAACTTTTCAAACATGTGTGTACACGTTTTTTTTTTTTTGTACTGGAACCAACGTCAGTAGTGAAGTGTGACCTTAAAACATTTATTTACAGCACGCACCCTAATAATGAAGGCTTTCAAATAATGAACCATAAATACAAGTTCGAACAGCATTATCCTTTGGAAACACATTACCTCAACTGCAGAGAGTTCAACTCTCTGTAAACAGGCAGCCAAAGGGTTTGTGCTGCAGGGGGTTGGGCCTACTTGTCCCAAGGACAAAGTAAACATAAAAACTTGTTGCCCTTGACCCCAAACAAGATGTCCCGGGCGTGGTAAAGGCAATTCATGGTAAAGGCATGTGTGGTAAAGGCATTAATTTTAATGTCATACAACATCCTTAACCTCTAAACTCTGCCTTTCCTCCTACCTCTAAGTTTACGCTACTCTATCACATGCCTGCTGCTGCACTCTCAACCATACTTCAGTAAACTAACTACTGCCCCCTTCTTACAGCTCATAAAATGTCCTTCTGAGTAACCATGACTAAATGGGCTAATATTTTACTAACCATTCTACTCATTCCACTCCCATAAACCACAATTCCCCTTCTGTGTTATTCTCTGTGCAATCTCATAATGTCTCACCTCATCTACTCTAATTACTTCTCATTTTTTTCCACTTACATGAACTCACTCTAATAATTACACCTAACTCCTATTAACGTATCCCATCACTAGAAACTAGAGGAAATGTTTCCATTTCATCAAAGCACAAGGCACCCAATAACCAACAAATGAACAACAACAAGGAATAATCACTGGATTAACTACTAACTTTGGGTTACTGAGTAGCGTGCTACCCGCTATCAAGCACTTCAACACGTCCTCAGTGGTAGTAAGTGCTATGTAAATGCAATTACTATACAATACAGAGATAAGATCACAGTTTCCACACAAACATATCAATGTTTTAGAATACCACCAGCTGAAATCTGGACTTAGGAAGTAGCTAGGCCTTAATTGCTTTTCCAAATTGTACATGATTGTTGATTATCCTACATTTTTCAGAAGGTTGTTTTAAAGCTTGTACGTTGTACAACAAGGATCTCTCTAACAATCAGATTGTTTCATCTAAGTTTGTTCCTCCTCTAACAATATAAAGTCTGAGTTTTGATTATTGGAAATGTGTTCCTGTTCCATTGATCACGTGGTGGGTCATGTAGAAATCTTTGAAAAGAGATTCTTCTTGTGGCTGATAACAGTCAGGGCTTTGAATGGTGCGGTCACATCAGTTCACATTTGGGACTTGTTTAGCTGCATCATTATGGATTGGTTCTAGTTTGCAGATTAGGTGTCGCGGCATCATGAGTCCTGATAGAACTAGAGCTCTTGAAGTCAAACCCTGTGAATGTGTCTTAGGTAAGGGGAGATCATGTGTGAATGATCATGGAAGAGATAGCCCTTTTGCAAACCTGGTTAACCAGAGTGAGAATACTGTGTCCATTATCAAACCCAGAGTCTTTACTTCTATGGCAGTATTTAGGTGGTCCAATTTCCATACGCCAAATAGTGGAGAGGTCATATTTTTGCAGTGCAACGCAAATGACAATCTCTGTTTTTGAGGAGTTGAGATTAGCATTGTTTTTTAGTAACCACCAATCAGTAACCCCTGTTTGAGTTCTGAATTTTCCAGGTGCGAGGGTTCATCCCGTTTTAGGATACCTGGATATCATCGGCAGTATAACTGTGACAAGCACACTGCAGTACACACCATCACAAAAAGTGAGAACAGCTCTAAATCCATATAACATGCATACCTGCGTTAAAAATTAGTACGTATACTACCACAGTTACATCTTGGTTCAGGCAATTGGTGGAAGGTAAAAACTGGGAACCATGGTAAGGGGAAGAAAAGTGGACCTCAAACGGAATAATCATGTCTTCCTCTCTATTCTCAGATTATGTGGCACACAACCTTGTTATATAAAAGTTGTAATTATATAAAGTTACTGAGACACTTTTGAGGCAAATCACAAATTGTGACACAGGATCTCCACCAACTACTTACTGAGAAGTGGTATTTAAAATAACAGTGCTACCAGATAAACCACATGTACTACTAACCCTATAAACATGCTACTACCACAAATGCCATTATTACGTTTTCTAGTTTCAATTGTATTAGATAAGGGTGGGTTCCATAGCGATTATGATGATTGTCGGTTGAAACGTTTTTCTAAAAGGCCTTATCCTGTCGGAACCTGAACGCAGAACACGGAGGAACAAAATGAACCTTTTGTGTCTTTGCGTTTCTCATGCAGCCTAAAGACTCCTATTTGTGAAGCTAACAGGGGCCCCGACATCTGTGCACATACAGATGGGCGCGGAGGTACGAGGCTGCTTTCTGTGCAAATTAGTTTATTTGTAAATTGTGTTCTCTTTGAATCTGCTGCTCTGCTGAGAGATGCACTCTGGGACCACTTGATGCATCTCGTTTGCATTCCCAGGCTCGCTGTTTACAGTCCAGGGATGCTCGTTCGACTATCCATAGTCTTGCACAGCACGCATCTTCCTTCGTGGGAGGGACTCGGGAAAACGAAAGAGCCTGTGAAGCAGTGAATGTAGGTCTTGCCTGGGGTAACTAGACAAGAAATACATCCGGGTCAGCAGGGCAGCCACCGGAAATGCAGGGTAGACTCGCGGAGCTCATTCTGTCAGAAGGAGCAAGCCAGCTATACAATCCTGCTCCTTTTTTTTGTTTAAAGAGACACATTCGAAAATACTTGTTTCCAGGGCATTTTGGTATTTACATTTGATATGCAACAGTTTTTATTATCCACTTTGGAATTTGATTGGCAGTTTTGAAAGTACTTAAAAAAAATGTCATAACCTCACCTCATCCGTGGAGTACACAGAACAATAGAAACATACTGGAGGAAATCGGCAAGCAAGCTTCAAACCAGCTTAGGGCAGCCACCCAGCCAGCATTTTACTGGCACTGGCCAGGGGGAGGCCTCTGTTTGGGCAGAGGAGCGTCGCCCCCCACCAGCAGCAGAAACTGCAAATCTTTCACAAGGAAGGGGGGGTGGGGCCATGGGGTGGGCGAGAGGTGAAGGGAGTGCGCTGTGCACTCCCCTCACTGCTCATGTATGTTTGGCCGGCCCTCACAGTAGGCTCTCTCAAGCCCAGCAACACAGTTGCCGGGCTGGAGAGAGCCTGCACAGGTTCCCAGTCTGCCTGTGAGTGCCCTATCTGGGCGCTCCCAGCCAATCCTGATGCTGCACTGAGCAGCGTCAGCATTGGCCGCAGGAGCCTGTACCGGCACTGCAGGACGGAGGAGAGGAGCGGTGTAGCGAGAAGCGGCACAGAGTTAAGTTTATTTATTTTAATTAAAATTCCATTAACGCCCGCCACACCCACACTCCCCCGCATGCCACTCCGCCCCACCACCTGTAATCCCAGAAAACGCTCCTGGGCACTGCCTGTATTTGCATGTAAATGCCAGCAAAAAACTGTGAAAGTCACATTCACCAGTATGTTTCCATTACAAAATGTAAATGTGAAACAGCAAAACAAAATAAAATTGCCTCAGTAGTGTTTTAGGGCTAATTAAGCTAATCCTAAATGAAAATGAAACAAAGGGGAAACAGAATAGCCATGATAAACAAAAAAGTACAGTAATATTTGCAGTATTTATTTATTCCGGTCCGGTGTCTTTGTTTCAGCTCTACAACCATAAAACAGCATAGAAAAAATGCAATACACAAGAATACCCAAGACAATAAAATAGAATACAATTCAGAAATAAAAATCATACAAGAGATGAATGGCTAGAATCCTATAATGAAATTCAATTATGTACAGAGTTTAAACGAAAGCAGAAAAATGATCAAAGCTGGTAATTAAAAAGTCAAATAAACGGGGTCGGACCAATCAGCAAAACACCCTTTTCTGCCTAGGCCTCCACGTAGAAGCAGAACAGAAACAGAAACCCTGAGACATAACAGATTGTCTTGGATCACTTCTTAGGATTCTAAATCTGAATCTAAAATTACTGAAGCCCAGGTTACGACAGACTGGAAGAATCCAATTCTTTCAGTAACAGAGGCAGATAGGACAGAAGAATACAACATTCTCAACAATTTCCTCTACCTGGCAGAAAAAGGTACATAACCTGTCAGTAAAAGGTACAAAACCGGGTGATTCATAAGGGACACACTTCCATTTTGCTGTAGAAGATCAAAGCACTAGCATCCCCAAACGAAATTTAACATAAAGTGACTTGGCAAGGGAGGCCCTAGCTCATCCAGAAAGACCTCCAAACAATAAACATCTTTGAACTCCATAAAGGAAGCCAAAAGGGTACCAATCTTGGCTGAGTTTGAGATCAAGCCATCAATATAGCACCAGCAAGACCCCTTTAGCATTGTTTTTGAGGCCTCAATAGCAGCTACAGGGGTAGACCAAAGGTTTTCACACCCAATCTGGCCCAATCAATCTTTTCTGTAACGAAACTAAGCGATCTTACGGGCCACAAGTTGCCCCAAGACATCTTATCTTCTAGTGCTTTTCAGAATTGCAAAAGCTCGGGAGCCACCAAAAGTCTCTGCCAATACAACTGGGGTTTAAGTCCAGGAATGTCGTTAAAACGTCTAAGGCAATAGTCTAGCCGTAACGGAATAAGCAGGGTGCTGACAGGGAGATTACTAAGATTACGCATAAAGTGGCTTTCTTTAATCGCCAAAGATCTACCGTCATTAAAACCCCTCAGTTCCTCACCATATAAGGTAGCCCCAAAGGCTTGACATGTATAGATTTCAGGAGCTGGATTTACTGGGCGGAAAGAGCGACGTTCAGCTCTCACTAGATCCACGGACTACCGCTTGAATTTGAGCCTGCGTTTCTGTACATGCGGTGACCAGTCAAAATGCTCGGTGAGCGTGACCCTGAGATAAATGAACACACTGACTCTCCAACTGTACACATTTGAGAGTTGGGTTAGAACGTGACGCTGGACATGGGTTAAGGACCATATACTTGGTTTTGCAGAGGTTGATCTCCAGGACCCACTGCCCACAGAAAGACCCAAAACAATCCAGAACCTTCGGGATCCCCATAGGGAATTTGGATATCAGAAGGGTGTCATCAGCAAACAGAAGGGCCGGGATTTTAACCCCAGCTAAACTCAGGGCATCATTTTTGCATTTCTCCAACCGAGACACCAAAACGTTAATATAAAGGAAAAGAGTTGGAGCCAACACGAACCCTTGACTCTAGCCCGTTTGACTAGAATAGGAGCGCACCAGTTCGTCCTCCGGCCCACATCTAACCTGTGCAAAATTGTTTAGTGTAACATAATTATAACTCTTAGAAGACTTGGAAAATATGGAGGAACCTCAAATCAGCCAACACATTCCAAAGGGACAGTACGATTTATTTATTAAAAAAATACAAATGGCTAGTGCTTGTCTATGAGAAAGTTAACTATAAATGTTGCTCACAGTATCATAGGGGTTAAGGTCAATGCTTGCATTTGCTTGAGGTTTTGCATGGCATTGGCAATGACCCTGTGACTCCCATGTCCCTCTTCCACATTAATAGTAGGAAACAGGGTACGTGGCTGCATAGGGGTGGAGCTATAACTCAATGAGCGAAACATTCGCCACAGGAACAAAGTAGAGATCAGCAGCTCACAAGTTCAAACTCCAGCAAGGCCAACTCAACCTTCCATCCCCTCAAAGATCTGTAAATTGAGAACCATAAGAGACTGGTAGTAGCATCTGTTTATTACAACACTTAGATGGGGCAGAAGTGTGGTATGCGGCACTATTTTATAGGTTATAGCTATTAGATAGCTGTATATCCACCTAGAATAGAAGGTCCATGCTTTTATGGTGGACTTCTACAATGAAATTAAGAAAATTGGTCCTGAATACTGTGACCAACTATGAAAAAACAATACATCGGTGAGCCTTATTTTGAAAAATACTCTTGTAGACAGGAATTCACTCGTTAAGTCCCCAAATTCAGCAGCAGGGGGCCACATTTGCTAATTTTGCATACTAGTTACAACACTGTTATTTTAATCCTGATTGTATGTGCATAAAACGTCCTGCCCCTAACAAGGTGCATTGGTGCTGGTGCCTCCGGTCTGGTGTCACAATTTTTTACAGGGCTGCTATTGGTTTGCTGATCCTAGAACTTTTTGGCTACATGTATGATAGTCTTGTTATTGTTGTATACAGCAAGGACAGAGTGGACTCCACAGCACTAGAGTCACTGCTTTGAAAACAGACCTTGAATCTCAGTAGCTTAGAAATATATCGAAAGACTCAAGGAGGCATCCGCATCATGCCACATGCACTAATGTGAAATGGGTTTAAAGGGCTTAGAGACAGCTTCCCCATTCTTCTTCAAAAGAGTGCAATGTTTTCAAGAAATAGTTTCAACATCTTCAGAATTATTAGATTTCTCACTAACCACGGGAAGTCGGTGCTGCGGATGAAATGCAAACAAGAAGTCCACTAAGAACACCCATGTGTGCTGGCATGCTGAAGAGGCTAACTCAGGACTTGCTGACACAGGGTAAATGGGTCTGTTTACATGTTTAATCTTGGCCTTCGAAGATGGAGGTGTACAGATGTTGAGTCTGCTCTTCAATTAAACATTTTATATACACCACAATTTGCACCTTCATCTAGGATCACCAGCAGAACCCTCCTCCCTCACACGACAGCCATTATTATTACTCAGACCAAAGAGTGAACTGCCTGGTTGCAAGTTCCAGTGCTAAGCACAGCAATACCACTCAGGGGGCATTCAGCGCTGAACAACACACAAATAATTCATAAAAGTAAATAAATAATGTCTCCAACCGAAAGGCATTATAAAGCCCTCACCGATGCAGAAAAGACAGCTGTGTCCCTTTCCAATCCATTAGCTTGTCTGTTGTAGGAAAGATGCTATCAATGAAATGACACACACGAAGATAACTTATTTGTGGGGGATTACCTCTTCCCTTTTGGGGAGACTTGAAACCAGCTTGCATACTGACTTCAAGGTAAGCTTCGGAAATCTACTTGCAACATAAAACGAAAAATAAATCGCAACCGTATTAGTTTGTAGCAGACGTGGCTCTTTACGGGGTGTGCCGCATTTGGGTTTTATTTCTCAGAGATGCACCTTTTCCAGAGTGTTTTGGGAAGAGATTCCGAGGCTTAAGACAAGTCCCTGCATGTGTGCTGCTCCATGCGCACTTACACACCAACACAAAGTGCACAAGTTCGGTTTTAAAGTGAAACAGCAACACAGAACCAAGCACAAGTCAAGTATCCGGTGCTGGGTGATACCCAGACAGACCTGCTCTTTGGCAGTGCAATAACCATTGAGGTTCTGTGGAAGCTACAATTAAATTGTAGACTCAGCACTTGGCTTGCTTCGCGGATTGTTCTCAGCACCTGTGTAGAAAGAGCAACATTTTCATTTCTGTCAATTTCACAAGTTTACTGGTGATGGGTTGAAACTGCTCATCCTTACTAAAACTATCACGGGCAGGAAATTTATGGAAATGCAGATCAAAAATGTCCATGCACCCAGGCTCCTTGACCAAAGCAGCGACTATTTCTCAGTACACTTTTTTTGTAGACATTACTATCCGGTCTGCAGAGGACATCAGTGTTATTTAGCTTTGTGCCTTAGGCGGACTCCTCTTATCCACGGTCCCTGCTCTCTGTATATTTTTGTCGCGCTTGTTCTTTAGTCTCCTTCGCTTTTGACAACTTAATGTCCTCCGATGCACGATGCATTTCCTGCGCTGCTATCGGATACACATTAATGAGCTGACTGCTGATCTCATCACTTGAGTTTAAGTCGATCTGACAGAGGCAACCTTTAAGTGCTGGCAGGGAGCGCCCGCCCCCCTGCCCTAGGTCTGCCACATCCCCATTACTGCTGGGGCACAATGACAGGGTCTATGGTAATGGAGAAGAAAAGCTCATAGTCATTTTCAGGGGTGATCCTACTCAGCAAGGGCAAGGATGCCCAATTACTGTGTTCCCCTATTACCTTGTCTCCACCTCGTTAAAAAGCAATAGATGGCGCACACACACAGTCTAATAAAGGGTCCCAATCACGGGCAGCTCCTTTGCTATGGCCAAGGAGCATCGCCTCACTGTCTGTGCTACAAGCAGACAGATAAAACATAAAACGAAAAATCGTTTTATTTGTCTGCTTCTGGCTCAGCCAGCAGGGAGGGGCAGGGCTGGGCCACAGGAGGTGGATGGGAAGGATCAGGGGGGAGTGCAGCTAAGTGCGCATGTGTGTTTGGCCGGCTCTCTGAGGCCGGCAAAACACATATGCGCACTTAGGGTTTCTCCAGCATGGCTGTGCACAAAGCCGGGCTGGAGAAACTGCATAGACCCCCAGGACTGTGTCAGAGCAGAAGTCACTGACGCTCAGACCAATCCAGGCACTGCTTTCATGCAAAGTTTTCCATGAAAGCAGCGCCAGAAGTGCTGGGGAGCCTCTGCTAGGGTCCCAGCAGAAGAGGAGCGTGAGGCAGCAGGAGGCGGTAGGGACGGAGGTGAGGTACTTTTTTTTTTTATTTATTTATTTTTATTATTCATAATCTGGCCAGGTGTCTATAACATTAAAACAAAAACAAACAAAAAAAAGATCATTGCAGAAACTTTGTTAAAGGGAAGTTATGGGTTTTCTCCCAGAAAGACAATAATAAATTCCTCTGAAAAAACTTCTGTTAAAACGTCACAATAATATCGACGAAAAACATAACAACTACTGCAATTCACCATTTATGGCGAGTATCACAACCCTAACTCAGCCAACACAGTCGTTACGCACAACAACACAAAAGGCCAAGCATGCTACATTGTGAAGAGGTAATGCTGGAAGAGTGGGTTCTGAGCTCGGAAAATGCTAAAACAAGCACTCTGGTCTAAAAGCAAACAGGCCATTTTTAGCTCAGGCCTGCAACGGTGAGCTGGCGCACCAACCGGAGCGGCAAGCATGGGAGAGAAGGAGGCGCTCGAATTCAAAAGCGATGGCGTCGCAATAAACAAAGAGCATATTTCAGCATAGAAAGAAATGCCAAGAATACTAAATGAGCACCAGATGTACAAAGAAGCAAACAACATGCACAAAAGCAGCAAATCTAACCGGAAAACTAGCTGGGAGGAAAAGCTCCGTATGATGATCGCAGTCTATTTACACCTCAAGGACTTTAGAACAAAGAAAAGTTTGTGGGCCCCCCACGGTCCAATTTTTTTTTTTAAAAGCGCGAAGAAACGTGTTTGCCAAGGTCTTCATTAACAGCGCCTGGGAAAGGCGTGAACGAAGCAACACGGGGGAAACTAGCAACTGCAGAAATGAAGCAGAACAAGGATGAGGAACTTAACACAAGGCATGCAACACAATGCAAAACACTCCGGCCCTCCACACCCCGTCAGACAGCCCTCCCTAAGCACAGCAGCCCAGATGTGGCACGCGACAGAGCGATTTCGCTGGTCATTGTGATTTCCCCGGGCAATTTCACGCCCTGTCTACGCTGTTTAGAGCCCGACTGCTGTTCTGACGACAATGTCACGCTATTGCAACATAGAGTTACTATTGTGACCCTCAGGACCTATCCATTCGTGCAACTGCTGCATCCACTTTAAACTCAAGGGGACATTGTACGTGGTTGTACAACACTGACTTGAAACATCAATACAATTCCACCCGTCTTTGTTTGTTTGGTTTCCTTGGACTGCAGTGGCGCCGAATTGCCACTGCCTGCGGCATGCCTGCGCAAGAATGACACATCTGTTGGGTACAGGCACACAAACTATGTGCAGCTAACACGGTGCAACCGGATCCTATTAGTACCTCCTTTAAATTAACCCAGCCTTACATTCCCAGGGCTTAACCACCGCCGACAGCAAGTCTTCCCTGACCCTCGCCCTCTCACTAACCCACAACCTCCACTGCTCAATCCCCTTGTCGTTCACACTCCCCAAAGCAGGGCCCTGTCATTCAGCTCCCTCAGTCATCCAAATTCATCAATACTTGGGCCTCTCACTCACCCATGCTCTTTCTCACCACCCTTTCTCATCAGTGGTCGTCCCTCTCACTCCTCCATCCTTACCCTCACTCTTCCAGTCAGCCATCCACAGTGAGCAATTCTCAGCCCGCTCACCCATCCAAATTCATAATCACAAGGTTTATTCACCCATCCACAAGCACCAACTTACTGCCCCTCGTTCAACAACATTCTTCAACATTCATCGTCCTCACCCATTCACAGGCATTATTGCTTACCTCCTCACTAATCCTCTCATCTATTCTCATTCCTCGTTGGCCAGACTCAACCACAACCATTTACCGCAATGCTCGTCACTCCTCCTCACTAATCCTCTCATCTATTCTCATTCCTCATTGGCCAGACTCAACCACAACCATTCGCCGCAATGCTCGTCACTCCCCATCCATCATTCCCTTACCTAGCCACTCTCCAAAAAGCTCAATTTCTTCACCCATAGATTTGCATTGCTTAGCTCCTCATCCATGCATGATCTCCATTCCTGGGCACATTCAGCCATCTGCATTTTTCACTGCTCAGTCCCCTTTTACATCCACATTCCCTATCATTCAGCTTGTCACCCACCTACCTTTTCATCGTACAGTAACTTACAAATCCACCATCACCATTCCTCAGCCCCTAATATCTACATTTTTATCACTTGGCCCTCACACTCTCTTTCTCCCTCACTCAGCCCCTCGCATATCCATATTTTCACTATTCAGTACCTCACACATCCACATTTCTCACCACGTCACACATCCACATTTTAATCACTCAGGACCTCACACAGCCACACACCCCATCAGTCAGTTCTTCCCATATCCATATATTTTCAATAACTATGAAACCGCACCTCCTCACACCCCAGAAAAATAGAAAGGTATATAGGGGACATTCTAACTAGAAGTCTATTTGTTACAAATGAGAAATCAACATGGGTAACTAAAAGAGGTCTGGGTTTCTGGAGTTGTGGACATTGCAAGGCATGCAAATATGATGTGAACAGACAGTCTTATGAGACATTTGAGGGTAGAGTGTGTAGTATCACAGAAATAATTACTTGTGAAACTGATTTTGTGGTGTACATTCTCCAAAGTGGTTGTCACGAGAAATATATAGGGAGTACTATTCACAAACTTAAGGTTCATTTTCTACAGCATCTGAGAGCCATTAAAAATCATGATAGATCGTACCCAATGGCAAAACACTTCTGGAATGTCCATAATGGTGACTGTAGTACTTTACAATTTTATGGCATTAAAATATCAAGATTAACCCTAGGAAAGGGGACCGAGAATTGGAATTAAGGAGAACAGAGTCCAAGATGATACTCTCATTGGGAATTGAAAGACCATGGGGGCACAATCTCGATGCTGAGATACACGTCCATATATAAATGAATTGGCATAGGCCCAATGTTGGGGATATGAGGAAAGAGAGAAGCAATTCCCCTTACGTATATACCCCAGAAAATAAAATGAAGGATGGGGCCTCAAAATATCAGCAATGGGGCAAGCTCTATATAATATATTTTAGCCCCATGTATGCAGACTACATGGATGTCTATGTGTAAAATGTGGAGCCCAGTTTTTGGAAGGGTCTTGCACTTTAGTTTAGAATATGCTGCTGGAAGACTTGGATGTAGGACATATGATTGAAAGCTTGAGCACTGTGATCCAGTCCTGGTCTATGGTTAGATATTAAAAAAAACTTTTAGGAGTGAGTAATATGCTTTACACTTTAGAACTTTAGATAAAAGAAATGGTAACGTACAAAAATAAATGGAAAATATGCTGTTAGATATTTTAGGCTGTCCCCTCCCCCGTCCCAATGAAGTCTGTGACTGTTGGACATGAGTATGAGGACCATACAGTTTGGGAGCAATAGATCCATAAGGGGTTGAACATAGGACCTTCGCAGTATGTAGTTGATTTAAATATCTAGAAAACCTTGTGGGAAATGTAGGAAGAATGATTATTGGTTAGCTATGATAAAGAAGATACGACTATAGCTGGGAGAGGAAATGTTAGCTATTATGCATAATGAAATAAGGCCACCTCATTTACCTTTATCTGTTCTATTTCTCAGGGTATTCAAAAATGTTATATCTTGATAATATGGAGGGAGTCACATTCCAGTCACTTAAGATGGGGAGTAATAGAGATAATATCATTAGAAGAATTACGAGATGAGGATATAATAGTTTGCACAGCACTTGTCACTTTATGCGCTTTACTACAATTGTTCCAATATATTATGTAACTCTATCAAACTTGGGGGTAGCAATTGGTCAATGATTATGATGAATCATGACTTTTCACTGGATCAGGGTTTTTAGTCCATCTTATTTGACTTGAGATAGAATGTCATCAAAGGATTTTTGAAGGGCAAATCCAAGAACGAGTGGTAGTGATGGGCGTGAGGTGAGCATGGTTAGAAGCCCAGATACATACCAAGCTTGCGCGATGCACTGCTGGACCTAAAAGGTGGGAACATGTAAGAGTGAGTTAAAGGGGCAGAGAGTGTCTGGTGGTGGTTTGAGGTGGATTTAAGACGGCAGACTTGGTATTCAGCAAACCGACACCCAACAGAGTGAGCTGCAAGCTTCAGAGCAAAATTCTGGACTCCGCACTAATTCTTTTACAAATGAAGCACTGGCAAACGAGACTGCCGCGCAACACGTAATGAGAGCCCCAGAGCCTTGCCATGAAGAAGGGAAGTGTGCGACACATTACCACACGGAGTATCATCCACGGATGTGGCCAGGAACACATCCGGTTCTTTAATTGTATATGCTCCCGTTTTGTAAACAAGCATAGTTCTACCAGAACTATCAAAGCATTTGTTCCATTAGGAAATATTCGAAAGCATTTTTAACTCCAATTCACAGAACAAAAAACCAATGCGTGTTTTTATTCTAGCGCTCTCCGGTTGCTGAGAAGACTGCAGGGTGCCGTGACTCACTGACATTATTCGAATCCATTAAGATGTGGCGGCAGCAGATGAAGCCATCATTCCAGTTGCTTCAGACGGTGCCTCCCAGCCTATGTGTTATTCAGCAGCACAGACGTGGGAGGGGAGCCCCGCCTTGCCGGCACACATCCGGACGTGACCTCATTGTGTTTCTCTGGGCGCTGCATTAGCGTCCCTTCCGCCAGCCACTGGTGTAGCTCCCCGCAGCGGAGACCGACCCCCGCATGAAAAGCTTGAAGCAAGCACTCTGGCTTGGCTCGACTCAGCCGGTCGGAATAAATAAGCCTTGCTGTTTCCCCTCGGTCAGGAAGTCATGTAATGCCAGAATCATGCTCCATATCAACTGTTATTACAGATAAAACAGGAACTTACAGAATTCAGAATGCAGCTCCCAGGGTCCGATTCAACAGCCATTAGGGCATTTAAAATGAAATTGCACGAGCAGATGGGCACATTTACTCGTGTAATGCTCAACTGCAGTTTGTAAAAAATGACGTTACACTCAGAGAAATATTTACTCACATTCATTCGTATAAGTAAATCCTCTTCCGGGGGAGTGTAATAGTGTCAAAGCAGGTATGCCATTGAGAGTTTGTTAACAAGTACATACACACTGGTCTGAGGGTGTTCACAAACTACCCTGCCAAGGGTTAGAAATTCACTCAAGACAAGGCAGGGGAGTAGATGTGCTTCCGGAGTGGGACTGGGAGGGAAAAACAGCAGAAATCGGAGGGGATGTAAGTGAAAGGATTCATTCACAAGAAGCACACATTTGCCCGCTCGAAACATGTGTTCCTGGCTCCCAACATGTGGGCAGAGCCAACGTCCCTCTCTCGTGATGCTCACATAATTGTCTGGCAACCGCTGCCAGACCATAACAAATAGTATGTGACTGCTGCATTGTCATGCTAAGAGAGTCATGCAACCAAGGAACTAGTGGGAAGTCAGCAGCATGTACAGGCCTTTAAAGGACCAACGCATGCAGCAAATGCGGCAAAGCACACTGCCACCCATAAGTTACAGGTGAGCGCGTAATTCTGAACTCCACCGCTCATGCACTTCCGGAAGAATCCTGTATGGGGTCTGGGATGCAGACAGGTCTGGTTCATGCCTGTATTTCACTTCCACTGCAGCACAACTGTGCTAAACCAGCTATAGGTGGAAGGGAGGTGAGAAAGTGCAAATTACATCAAATCCCTCCGGGATTTGCTTGAACTTTTTCTCGGTACACCTCCTGGCATGGCCATTAGTGTAAGCTGAAACGGGGGTTTGGGGAGGACATATGTCCAAGTCTATGTGCACACATGCAGCACATTTGAGAAATAAGTGAATTCTCTATCTGTACATGTGCAAAATCAGTTTTTGCGTTATAGGCAAAGTGCTGTTTGGAAAAATCCTTAAGCAAAGCGTGTCCTTTGAGGTTAGAGTGAAATATCGTGGCACAATTTTCACAGGTGATTTGGACTGCAATGTAGAGATGTGGGTCAATTTGAATCCGATTATATGCATACACATAAACGTTAATTAAACTTTGCACAACAAACATATCCTGATAAAACACGGATCTCAATATTCACTGGCACACAGTCACTGTAATCCTTATTTATTCCATTCTGATGAGTACTGTTTGACTTGCTCACACTCTCAAGGTTAGAATGCTGCTCTGGTAACACCAGATGCTTCCCTTCCACTTAATATAAGCATGCCAGCTCTCATGTTCTGTCCCCTGCACTGCATGACAGACTGATCCAAATTCATGGCCAAGGGGGCAAGGGGATTAATAACAGCTAATGAAATCAGATGAGCTTTAACAACAAAAAAGGGGTAATATAGTACATCTGTAAATCGAATGATTACATTCTGTGGTATCAATGCTGCAGAACAGGTACCCCAAATTCTATGTCTTCGGCTTCGGATTATGCTTCTATTTCCTTACTACGGGAAAACACAACAATATGGACGATGGTCAGATACTCATGGGAAATGTAGTTATTATTTTTGTTAATGTTTGATTGGCTGCTGTGTTTTCCAGTAGTAAAAGAAAAGAAGCAGACTCCTTGCGTCCCTGTCTTTAATAGAATTGAACATTTTTGACGGGCTAGCTAGAAAATCTTTTATTGCTGAAATCTTCAAGGCCGCTTTAAGTCTACAATTGAGACCAAAGTACTCTAAGCATCAATGGCAGAGCCACTTGAATTAGGTGACTTTGCACTGTGACGTTTTCCACATAGGATTTATTGCAACTGCCACATAATCCATCAAGTGCTGCATATTGTGCAGATGTTAACATAAAAAAATGTTCTATCTCAAATGCATAAAAAGTTACTAAAATGTAGCGACACATGTTGCCGCGCAGGGCAAGGCCCTTCACAAAGGATCACAGGTCACCTCCCTGTTGCTTAATGTTATTTTTGAGTTTTAAATTAATATTAATGAAGTGAAACCTTTGCCCAGCGATAAAGAAATAATACTAGCACAAAATGTGCTGCACTACGCATATTTAATTTGCCGTACAATTTAGTCAACCCTTCCCATATTTTGGCTCTCCCCTGACACATAATTATTGTGGCCCTGATCATAGGCCTGTGCTTACCCAAGAACACCTTGAAAAAAGGATAGACGGATAGACAAATATACATATAAGACTTAGGAAAGAGTCAGCAGAAGAAGATAGAAAGGGTATAGTTGTAAAGTAGTCTCTTATGTAGTTCAATGCAAATATTGACGCGGAGGTGGAAGAATACATCTTTACAGACAATAGCATTATGTGAGAGCTGAATACACCAATGGGCTAAGCCAACAAGTGATTTAAAAAATCTAAAGCCAATGGATGAAAGAGTCTGGTCAAAGAATGCCAAGGCGTTAAAGGGGCAGACCCAAAGCCCACTCTATGCAGATTGTTAGCAACAGGCCAAGACCTAAAAAGAAACACTTTAATAATACAGACCAAACCTATGTTTAGGAATTACATTTAAAATTAATTTCAAATAAATACATTTAAAAATACAATACTTCAAAACAATAATTAAAAAAGCAGATTAAATTAAGGGTTGTTGTTGTGCTTTATGGTGCAGCAGTAAATTAGAGAGGGGTGCTCCTTGTTTAATAAACACATGAATAGATTAGTGCTTCTGAAACTGCACCCCCACTATCCTTATTGTAATTTTGTCAAACAGTGCCCTCAATTATCCATTATATGAAAATGTAGAAGACTCTTTAAACACAGGTATAAATCCATCGTTCAGACAGTAGATGATAATGCTTTTTTCCAAATCAAGAATTGTAAACACCTCCCTAGGAGAAAAATTAAGGCTTAATTTTCCTCTTCCTCGTAGCAACTATCAGTCCAGTTCTGGAAATAGATTAGGGAAGACTGATTTTTAGAGGGCACAATCAAAACGACACATCCACATAGAGAGAACATATGCTACCAGGCACACAAACTGATTATTCCACCCTCATGGTTAGTTCCAACAAACGTATTTTGAGCAGCCTTTTAACAATGTCACCCCTTTCCAGTCTGGTGCAAGGAAGCCAAGAATATCTCTATGTTGAGCGTTCAGACAATCAATTCCACTATTAACATTCCCATAGAGGTCGAGAGTTTCCATAGTTGTTTCTATGATCTTCTCTCATTCCCCCAACTGATCTCAAATTATATAAATATTCCAAGACAATACTCTGTCCATAACAAACTATACAACTGACAATTAACAATAACAACGGATAACATTGGATAAACATTTGCACAGCAACATCGATCTGCCCATAAAAGATGCAATAATCAGTTCCGTTCAGGGACGCCTTTACACCTGCACCCGAAAGTAACCTCACCAACCATTGAATTTGAATGTTATTGCTGTAGTATTAACAAAAGACTTTTCTAGCCGTCAAGAAATTGAAAAAAAGACGTTTCATTGAAGGTCACTGGAAGGAAATGAGCCTTCGTGCTACTGATGCACCTAGAGCACCCACTGGTTCCCCTTTGCTTTCCATTAGATTCCCTCTGGGAAGACCCCCAGGATTGTCTTGTTCATCTACAATGATCTCTTACATATTCTGGATGGGAATCACTGGCACTGGCATTTAAACCTATCAATCATAGCATATTCATGGAGTGAGTACCAGCTTTGGCTGTCTTTACTAACGCGGCTCGAGGGTGTCATTCTTGAAACGTAGGTATCAGGAGTTTTTTTTCTCCAGTTTTCGGTACTCTCACCCCTCACCGGTGAGATGCCAAAAGGCTTTCTCTAGTTATTGAAAATACTGGGGCTCACTGATGGCCTTGCCGCTATCACATTCCTCAACCCCCAAGACCAATTCCACCCAGACTCTCACTATCAAAAAGGCTTAAGTCAAAGACAGGAGTAGATGTGTTTCCAAGGTCCAAGGTGTGACTGGTATAGAAATATAGCACAAATTGGTGGGGATGTAATCGAAAGGACTTCACACAAAAAAAATATTTTTCCATTGGAGAAAAAAAAGTGGAAAAAAAAAATCAAAGCACAATTTCAACCATGCAAGACAGACATTTCCCTTTAAGTTAAAGTAAGCAAGGATTAAGTCTGTTTTTTTCAAATAAGTTTCCTCTACACAGTTCCTCTTCAAACAAGCCTTGAAGGTGCGCAAGGATGCTCATGTGCCACTTTAATCAGGCTTAAATTTCAGCCCATTGGCTACAGAATGCTGATACTACTGCCCTGATATAAAGTCGGGTGGCAGGAGTAAATCCTCCAATGTATGGACAATCAATGGGTGGAATTTTCTCCATCATACTATTTCGAGGGTTGCGGAAACTAAACCAGTGGATTATCTCCTGATTTAGAACCTTCCCTAGAAATATGAGGATTCTCCATTACAACCCAACCGTAAATCTGGAACAATGGCATTTGGCCATGCTGCAATGACTGGTTCTCCACTGAGCACATTTAAAAGCAGAAGTATTGTTTAGGAGGAAAATAATACCACTTTCCAATCAAGCACAGTATAGAAACCGCTGTCTCTACAAAGTCATACTGCATCATGTCCCATTTTAATCAGAGCTGTTAATTAGAAA
Source organism: Pleurodeles waltl (assembly GCF_031143425.1). Classification (NCBI taxonomy): domain Eukaryota; kingdom Metazoa; phylum Chordata; class Amphibia; order Caudata; family Salamandridae; genus Pleurodeles; species Pleurodeles waltl. Next base: position 138,558,785 of record NC_090448.1, read on the forward strand.
TCTGAGAACGATGAAGCAAGACTGAGCGAGACACAAGTAGCCCAATTCTAAAGGGTCTCTGCCTCCCTAAGGATGAATTAGATGAACATAAACGTTATTTACGGGGGCAAAATCCATGCCTCCCATGAGTCGCTCACAGAATGAGAAATTAAGGAAGTTTGATTTCACACACGTGATTTGTGCACACACCAGTATGACAATTTTTCCAAGTGAGCACATCCTGAACAAACTCCCATGTGAGCAAATATGGTTGCAGGGGTGGGTTCACTTGTAAATGTTGGTTAACAACCACAGTCCTGCAGTGTTGCGGTTAATGACCAATAACTTTCAGGTATGTCAACGGCAGTGGCAGGGACGGAGAAGCCTCACACATCTCCAGCAGAATTTCCTTTAAGGGCCTGGATTGGATGTGTCTGTCACACAGCTCTGCACACTGTGAACTAGAGCGTGGAAAGGTGCCTGTAGTGGAAGGCCAATGTCTGATTACAATGTCAACGCTCTTGAGGCTCGACCCCCTTGAGGCAAACAGGGCATCAGTCCTCCTCCTTCAAGCCCCCCACCACTCGTGTTTTAGCCTACACTGTTGCAGCTTCCAAGACAATACTTCAAAAGTTTTGGGCCGGTAGCGCTGGAAACTGGTTACTTAATGACAGCCATTTACAACGTTTTTTACAGATCATCCAGAGGTTTAAGAGAATAAAAATATATGGGAACTGTGATCGTGGGAGCAATGGGGGCAGGAGATTAGCAGAGTGATCACAGAAGTAGCTAAAAAGAAGAAAATATTCTACAATTCGTTATTTGGCCTGTCACCTTCTAAGTAAACACATATAAAACGGAACAAGCACACCATAAATTAAAAATAAATGCAAGGAAAGGTAATTTCTGGGAAATGTATTCTTTCATCATATGAAAGCTCAATAGGTCAATGTGATCACTTCAGATGCCTGTGTAACCAGTCACAGAACTGAATACAGTTGGTGCACTTGGGAATAATGAGTATTTGTAGTGCCACGAGGGCCCAAGCCTGAAAATCAAAGCACTGTGAATATTCAAGTCATTATTTTAAAATTGTATTACACTGTATGATAGGCTACCGCAAAATGCATTTTAGTGTATGTGTTGAAAATATATATTTTCAGTAATGCACAATCAGACTGTACCTAGTGCAAACCTTTGTTTCTTATAGATTTCCATTAGAAGGATGCAATCCATAACTCAGCAGGTAGCACCCTTCCATTGCCTCTCAAAAACGAATACATCTTTGTTACAATGAAGCCTCAATGGCTGCATCAATTAGAGCAAGGTAGGGGGTTTCCAAGCAGCCTTCAGAGTTACAGATTAACCAATTGCATACATTTACATTTCTTTCAGGAAGCAAATATCCTGGTGAGAAGGCTTGTTTCTTTTTTTTTGTTGCCTGTCTCTCCCTTGGCTTCAAAAGCAGGTAGAGCTGGTTCAGCTAACTAATTAACGGGGATAGCTGAGCCAAGGCTCTGGATTTGCTCCTAGAGCCCTTAAAAATGTTTGGCATATAATTCAAGTGACAGGCATCATGTAAAAATCAAAAGGTGTATTCTTCAACATTCATGCCCCCACAACCCTGCCATGATGACAATGCCACTAGTGAACTAAAAAGCAAGTCAGTTTTCATGTCTACTCCTATATGTGGTCTAAATTCTTTTTACGCATGGCACAAAATTATAACCTAATAAATCAAACATAGTAGGCTCTTGTAAAGTGCACACCCTGAAGTCAGATATTTAAATGTACTCATGAAAGTGCTCATGAAGATGGAAGCTCTGTGAAATAAAATATTTGCTTAGGATCACACTGTTTAGTCAAGCAGGAAACCCAGGACTCATCCCAGGTGTTCTGGTTTCAAACTGTGCAATTCAGTCACTCGATGGAATTCTTTTCCCTCTCCTTTTTACTTCAAAGGTCTATCCTTCGTTTTTATTATTTCTTTGTGCGTGACATTAAAGTGTGGATGGTAGGTAAAAATCACATGAAAGCTCGGCTCACTTTGGGCACTGGATGGTCCAAGAGGACCTTGTAATGAGCCACAGTCAAACATCAGTCTCACGACTGCCTCAACCTTTTGGGGGTTTGCTCACCTCTAAGAACAGGAGACCTCCTGCACTCCCCTTTCACTAAAAAAGCATGTGAAGGTCGCTTTATCTGTTCTGGAACTGTCCTTTTTTAGCAAAAAGTATGGAAATTGTTCTTGTGAAATTAAAAAAGATTGGGAACATCTTTCCCAATACAACAACCCACTTCAACTGAGTCTAATAAAAAGCCAACCAATACAGAGAAAATGGTAATTCTTCTAAAAGGAATTGAGAAATGTGGTGGAAATTAGCAACAAATGTACCATTTTATTATGTGTATTGCCCCTGCAGGTTTAAAAAACAACTTTGATATTTTATTGGATTTGACATACAAGTTACTTACCTTCGGTAACAAAATATCTGGTAGAGACATATTCTAGTTGCAGATTCCTTACCATAGAATTTTCCCACAGGCGTCAGACTGGATCCGGAGATTTTTCTTCGAGCAATACCCTTGCGCTTCGTAGGTGGCGTCGGTCGACTCCGCAGGCATCGTAGGCGTCGGGCCATGATGACGTCGGGAGTAGTGCATAGACGCGCCCTCGCGCAGTGACGGCAGTTTCTTTTAACGACTTTCCAAGCCAGAGCGTAGAGCCACTAAGAACACTGAGACTTCTGCGCCAGAGCTACAGACCTGAAAGGGGGAATACCTCTCCATAGAACTCAGTTTGCAAGTGGGGAGGATGGGTGGGCAGTAAGGAATCTGCAACTAGAATGTCTCTACAAGATATTTCGTTACCGAAGGTAACTTGTACATCTTATAGAGACTTCTAGTTGCAGATTCCTTACCTTAGAATAGATACCCAAGCAATGCCATCCTCAGTGGTGGTCTGCGAACCAAGATCATACTAGAAAGTCCTGCAGGACCAAACGACCAAAGTAGCCGTCTCAACGGACCCGACTATCCAGGCAGTAATGCTTAGCAAATGTATGCAGGGATGCCCACGTAGCTGCCTGACAGATATCCAGGGCAGGAACTCCGCGTGCCAATGCAGTGGAAGCAGCAGTTGCTCTGGTTGAATGAGCACGCAAGCCTTCAGGAGGTTGCTTCTTAGCCAAAACGTAGCACAGTTTGATGCACAAAAGCACCCATCGAGAGATGGTACGCTTTTGTACCGCCTTCCTTTTTTTCGCACCCACATAGCCAACGAAGAGTAGATTGTCCACCTGGAAATCTTTCGTACGATTGAGGTAGAACACCAACGTTCTTTTTGAGTCTAGACGGTGGAGTCTCTCCTCATGGGAAGGATGTGGGGGTGCGTAGAAGATAGGCAAGTGATGGACTGGCCTACATGAAATGGTGTAACCACTTTAGGAAGGACGGAAGCTCTAGTGCGTAACACTACTTTGTCGGGGTGTACAGGCAAGTATGGAGGTTTTGAAGAAAGGGCCTGAAGCTCACTCACCCTGCGAGCAGAGGTGATAACGACCAGAAAGACAGTTTTGAAGGTGAGGAGTCGCAAGGGACAATTATGCATTGGCTCAAAGGGGGTACACATCAAATAAGTAAGAACAAGATTAAGATCCCACTGAGGCATGATAAATGGAGTGGTAGGAAAAAAGTGGGTGAGCCCTTTTAGGAACCTACTCACAATAGGAGATTGGAAGAGTGTGGGCTGATCAGGTAGCCTAAGAAAGGCAGAACTGGCAGATAAATACCCTTTAAGGGTGCCCAAAGCAGAGCCCTCCTGGGCTAAAGAAAGAATGAACAGAAGAACCTCTGACAGAGGAGCAGAAAGGGGATGAACAGTTTGTTTTGTACACCATGCCACAAATTTATTCCAATGTCAGGCGTATACAGTTTTAGTCGATAGACGCCTGGCTGCCAAGATAACATTGCAGACTTCGGGTGGAAGGGCAAAAGCCGTCAACTGTTGCCGGACAATCTCCGCGCATGAAGGCGGAAGTTGGACAGGTTCGGGTGCAGAACCGTTCCCTGTTGCTGCGACAGAAGATCCGCCCGAAGAGGCAGTCTGAGTGGAGGATCGATGGGCATGCTCAATAGCTCTGGATACCACACTCTTCGAGCCCAGTCCAGAGCCACCAAGATGACTTGGGCCCGGTCATTCCTGATTTTCTTGAGAACTCTGGGCAGAAGAGGGATAGGTGGGAAGGCGTAAAGGAGGCCGGAGCGCCACTCGAGATGAAAAGCGTCTCGAGCGAGTGCCGCCTTGGAAATTCCAACGAGCAAAACAGCTGACATTGCGCGTTCTCTGCGGAGGCGAACAGATCTAACCAAGGCTCTCCCCACTTGTGAACGAGACTTTGCACCACTTCCGGATAGAGAAGCCATTTGTGATCGACTGTGCGTTGGCAGCTGAGTTCGTCTGCTCTGGCGTTGAGAGAGCCCGCCAGATGTTGAACCATCAGGGTAATGCCCTGATGTTCCAGCTATGTCCAGAGGCGTAGTGCCTACTGACAAAGGGTCCAGGACCCTACCCCGCCCTGATTGTTGGAGTACCACATGGCGGTAGTATTGTCCATGAACACTTTCCTTTGAGAGAAGGAAGGAATGCTTTCAACGCAAGCCTGATCGCCCAAGAGCTCCAGCAGATTTATGTGGAGCCCCAACTCCGTTATAGATCAGAGGCCTCTGATCTTTGCCTCTCTCATGTGGCCGCCCCAACCCAGAAGTGACGAATCTGTCACTATAGAGAGATCTGGTAGGGGATGGGAGAGGGATCTGCCGTTGACCCAATCTGGATTCAAAAGCCACCACTGCAGGTCTTTCGCAGTCCCCTCCGAGATCTGGACCATGTCGGAAAGATTCCCCTGATGCTGCGCCCACTAGAACCTCAGGTCCCACTGCAAAGCCCGCATATGCCATCTGGCATGTGTTACTAGCAGGATGCAGGAGGCCATGAGGCCCAGCAGCCTCAGAGTCAGTCACACAGAAACCCAAGACCGAGGATGAAAGATTGGAATCATAGCCTGAATGTCTTGGACTCGCTTGTCGGGAAGATAAGCCCGAAATTGCACTGTATCCAGAACAGCTCCAATGAAAGGGAGAGTCTGAGAGGGAGTCAGGTGTGACTTCGGCACGTTTATAGTGAACCCCAGCGTGTGCAGGAGGTTCGCCGTAGTCTGAAGGTGGGAGACGACTGTCTGGGGTGAGGGTGCCTTCAACAGCCAGTCGTCGAGGCAGAGGAAGACTGAGACCCCTAACCTGCGCAGATGAGTTGCAACTACTGCCATCACTTTCGTGAACACTCGAGGGGTGCTGGTAAGGCCGAAGGGGAGCACGGTAAACTGGAAGTGCTCATGACCTACCACGAATCGTAGGTAACATCTGTGGGCAGGCTGGATGGGGATGGGGAAATAAGCGTCTAGGATAGGACGTAAGCCCTTGTCCTTCTTTGGTATCAGAAAGTAGCGGGAATAGCAACCAAGACCTAATTCTGGCACAGGGGCCCTTTCTATAGCTCCCTTGGCCAAGAGAGCCGCGACTGGTGGAGAGGCACCGAATGATCCTCCGGAAGATGATGGAAGGATGGTGGCATGTGTGGTGGTGCAGATTCAAAAGGGAGGGAGTAGCCCTTCCAAATGATCTGCAAAACCCATCCGTCCGTGGTGATATGTTCCCAGTGGGGCAGGTGATGGCGGATCCTGCCACCAACTGGGTGGGAGTGAGGGGACAGACTAGGAGGGTTTGGAGGCTGTAGCAGGGACAGAGGTGGACTGAACAGACCTCTGGTTCCCTGTCCCACAGCGACGTGGGATTCCACGTCCTCGGCCAAGCATTGGCTGGCCAGCGTGTATGGCACAGTGGCTGGGTATAGGACGTGACAGGGCGCCCCTTCCGTGTCCACGAAAGGGACGAAAAGCGGATAGTGGTGGGCGAGTGGTGGAGGAAAGACTGAGGGATCGAGCCGTAGCCTGGGAATCCTTGGATCTCTCCAAGGCCGAGTCCACTTTGTCTCCGAAGAGAAGGGTGCCATCAAAGGGCATGTCCATAAATGACTGTTGGACATCCCCCGAGAAACCAGAAGTGCGTAACCAGGCGTGGTGCCGTAAGACCACTGCCGTTGCAACCGATCTTCCCAGAGAGTCGGTCGTATCCAGGCCACAACGGATTGTGAACTATCTGCTGCAGGACTTGCGCAATCATATCCCACAGGGAGTGGGTATAATAGCCCAAAAGGCATGCAGTGTTCACAGACCGCAGCGCTAGACTGGAGGAAGAAAACAACTTCTTGCCAAACTGTTCCAGCCTTTTGTATTCCCTATCCGGGGGTGCGGAATGGAACGCGCCGGAAGAAGATGAAGGCGTGGGGTGTTGGGACAGGAATTTTGAGTCGTTCGGTGCAGGCCAATGACGGAGAGCGATAGTCCTGTTCACAGGAGCCCCTGTGTTGGGTTTGGACCATGTACCCAAAAGGACATCAGTGAGGGCCTCATTGAATGGTAAAAGGGGTTCTGAAGTAGAAGCCCCAGGCTGAAGCACCTCCGTCAGGAGATCAGACCTGACTTCTACAGTAGGTAGCTCAAGGTTGAGGACCTCAGTCCCCCTACTGACCACCATACTATAAGTCGCTCCCTCCGCCGTAGCCACGGTAGGAGGAGACAGCATGCCAGCATCAGGAGAGGTATCCAGACCACTGGCTTTGCCCAAATCCTGTGCCCAGTCCATAACAGGGTCATCCTGGTATTCATAAGGGTCCAGGGACCCCTCTAATTCCTCCCCATATTCGTACCCATAGGAAAAAGGGTCTGAATCCGACCTTGGGTGAATAGGCCCCACCGAAGCCAAAGGCTCCAACTCCGAGTCGTTGGGGATATTAATTGGGATGACGTCGATACTGGGCACTACCGACGTCAGAGCACTGATAATTGACCCGGTGCCAGTGCGGATCTGTGCACGGATCCGGAGGTGACCTCTGTGGCCGGAGCGGAAGCCGCCGGCGTGGAACCCGAAGACCCTCAGCCCAAACCCTTGGGCCAAAGGCGCCGTATTGGGGTCAGCCCACCCAAAGATGAGGCGCATGGCCTCGTAAAACTCTTTCAGTTGGGCGGGGGTCACTCGGGGAAGCGCGGAGTCGACCAAGACACAGGCCCTGAGGAAGAAGACCTAGTGCGTGGATGCTCGTTCCACATCGCGTCGGCCGAGCAACGGGGTGAAGTCGGACAGCGATGGGATTTCTTCGACTTCTTCTTACCTTGACCCGAGGATTTCGAAGAAGACGAGTGGTGATGACTCCGCGACTGATATTGAGACCTTCCTCTCGAGCGGGACCTACGCGGAGTCAAGTGCCGGGTCACCATTAGCTTTAGGGAACGCTCCCTCAAAGCCTTCAGGTGCATGGCCTGACACTCGGAGCACGACTTCGGCTCGTGGTCGCACTCAAGGCACTACAGACAAACGCGATGAGGATCCGTTACCGACATCGTCCGATGGCAGTCCTCACAAGGTTTGAACCCGGTCTTCGGGGACATCTCGACACACCAAAGTCGTACACAAAAACTTCGACAAAATGGTTGAATTCGGCCAAAAAATAACCGGAGTAGCTCTCTCCGGATCAAAGCGTGGCGTGGGAGAAAAGAACTGATGTCACTGAACGAGGGCGGCATCTATGTAGTACTCCCAACGTCATCACGGCGACCACAACGCCTACAACGCCTGTGGAGTCGACCGACGCGCAAGGGTATTGCTCGAAGAAATATCTCCAGATCCAGTCTGACGCCTGGGGAAAATTCTAAGGTAAGGAATCTGCAACTAGAAGTCTCTATCAGATATATTATGTACTAAGGGTTTGAGAACACAACTGAAAGCATGTCTGTTGTTATTATAACATATGTCATTAAAAAGGCACAATTTGTTTCTGTAGAAGTGACCTTTTTGTAGGATGTTGCTCATCAGCCACACATTCTACATGTTTTCAAGCTTGAAGGAATACTTGTAATCTTTGCATGTTAGAACACCTTTCCTTCCAAAGTTATTTTAATGCATTCCTTTAGGCCCGTTTGCTTCCTGCATGGATGACGCTCAGTTATCTCAGATGAGAACTATTTAATGTGGGGTACCAACAACTACTATTTTATTTTTGATGTAGGATACCACACACACAAAATAATTAACAGGCAATAACATTGATAACTGATTGGCACTTACTCACTCAATCTAAGGATGAATGAAATATGCTTTAGGAATCAACCCATGACTGGGCAGACATACATGCCGAAATTAGGTTCATTAACCTACTAAGCTCAATATTCTGAGACCTGTAGATGTGCACCGCCTCAAACAAAAATATGTTGCAACATCTCCAGCAGACTGAAAATGTACCTTTGGTCAACGGTCAGGGAATAGCTTCTGTCTGAAGATAGAATATAAATTATTTAATGAGCTCTCTGTCATTTCACTGAAGAAATTGTTAAATAGAGTTTGTTGTTGTCTTGAAATAGCGTTGCTAAAATGGGTTCTAAAGTGCTCTGTACTCAAATCTGTAGAAGCTGTTTTTTTAGTTGTCAAATCACTTATTACTCTTTTTAAAGATCTCAGACAATAGCATATAAACGTTTTTAAATGCACTAAACAGAGTTTGTTGTAATAGTGTTGGGTTTGACCAGCGTGCTTAAAATTCACAATTTATCATTCTATTTTATTTCATTGCATTTAAGAATAACTCCATCCCATTGTTTGAAGTATTAGCCAGGCCTCCATTGGATGATCTGTTAGCCCCCACTCCCACCCTCCCCGAAGTTCGAGGCTAGTTGCCTCCCCCACCCCCCACCCACAAGGTACATGAGAGGGAGGGGCTGCAATACTGAAGGTGCCAAACAAACGGCGGCTCTAAAAACATATCATTAACTTTCAAGAGGTTAATCATAATTATGAGCATTAACAGTATTGCGACAATACAACAGCAAGGAACTGGCCCTGGGGCAGTAAAAGGATTGGCCCCACAGCGTTGAATACAGCCTAGCGCTTTATGCAATCGCCAAACTAGGTTAGTGATCGATCAGCCCCTGGAAAAGAAGTACTAGCATTTTCTTGGAGGAATGGGGGTAAAACACCCATAATAAATATTTTCCTATGCAGAAGGAATAGAAAGCCAAACCTTATCACGTGAAGTTTAGGAAAGTCCTGAAAATTGTACTTCTCTGGCTCGCACTCCAATGAGATTGTGTAGGAGCAAGGGTCACAAGGAAAAAAATGTGAACACTTACTCGCATCATCCTATGGGAGGCTGACTTCCCCTACACGGATCAATCTGTAACTTCTTCCTGTTAGTTCTCTGAAGTTAACGAAAGGCACCACATATCACTATACAAAACATTACAGTAAATGAAGAAAGCGCAAACTCATCACATGTCCACGTTCACAAATGAAAATAGTTATAATGCTGCCTAAAATTATCACACCTGAGTACTGCTAGAGATACTGTGGAAGTTAAAAAAATTCAGACATTTACTACTAAGGTTTAATCTACTCTATTGGAGGTGGGGTGCTTTGTGAAAGTGGTGGACTAACCTGGGCGGGTCCACCGTAATTCTGGGGATGCATGCACATAATTATGCCATGCCTCTTAGCCATCCCTACTAAGGAGGAAATGGTAAAGCCACCAAGGTAAGGGGAAGAGAAGTTTCAATGCTGTTTGTGGGAACTGATGCAAATAGGGGAAGCAGAAGAGCAGGTGAGTAATGGAAAGGCTCACTGAGAGTCGAAAGGGGGAACAGGTAGTTACAGTGGAGGTAGTGGAGTATGACTTGGATCATGAAGGGAGGTTTGTGATTACAGAGAGTAGTGGATAACAAAGAGCTGCAGATATGTCTGAAAGCTGAGACCGCTCAGGCAACAGCAAACACCCCTGCCCCTGAAATGCAGACATGCATATCGCATCACCACTAACTGAACAATCCCTAGTTATTTCTTGGTTTAATAGAAAGGTCTGTTTTCTGATTTTAATCTAACACTGATGTGCTCCCATAGTTTATGTGTTCGCAATTTTTGCAGATAACCTCACTGAAGCATGAATAGATACAGTGATTTGCCCATTGGCATACAATTACGGTTAAGTGAAATAACAACAAAAAAGAGCTAAGCTATGCTTGTTGTAAAATCAGGATCTGTGCAACAAGGCATCTTCTGCTTTCAGAGACAGAGGGCATCTTCAGAATGCTTTTGACAACAAATGAAGAAAGAAGTGTATAGTCAATGGGGGAGGCCTGTGTGTGTGTGTGTGGGGGCGTGTGTATTGTCCACGTTGTGAGGACCGGTTCAAACCTCATAGCGTGGGTAAACAGTGTCAATTTCAAACAAACTTGTGAGGACTGGTGCATTTGGAGGACTGGTGAATTTTGATGATCTTTCCCCATAGTGTGTTTAGGTAGTTTCAAGCGAGTGCATCAAAAAACTAAAAGTGCAGTTATATTTGCCTCGGTCCGCTGTATAACCTTCCCTTCTATCAAACCATGTGGGGTTAGAATAGTAAATACAAACTTCATTACGGTCAATGGCCAGTCCTCATAATTATTGGTTTGTCAAGGGGAGAAAGGGTGGGGTGTGGTGCGGTGGGGAGAGAGAGAGAGAGTGTGTGTGTGTGTGTGTGTGTACACACACACCAGAGGACTTCTCTAAGTATCTGTATATTTCACCACTGTCTGATCCCTTCTTATGATAATTCATGCCCCATCTTCTCATATGTCTAGTGCAGCGGATCTTAGCCTGTAGTCCGTGGACACTGAGGGTTCTTAAAGCCTACTCGGTGTCTGCTTAGATAATTAAATACTATTAACATATTATTAAAGTGTTAACAAATAAAGAACCAGATTGATTTGTTGAGCTGATCAAGTGCATCATAGAGAATATAGTATGACTGATAAGTGCTCTCAATTGCAATATGAAAAGCTCCAACCTTGCCATTAAAAATAAAATGTTGTTGTTGCTGTAGTACTTTTGTGTATTGTTTTGTGGTTCGAATCATCAGAAATGCTTAAGCCAAGGTCCCTGGCTTCCAGAAATGACACAGTGGGGATCCTTGGATTCCAATAATGATTCTGTGGGGGTCCCCGGGGTCCAGCACCTTTTAAGTGGGGATGCACAGAAGTAAAAATTTTAAACCCGCTGGTCTAGTGACTGTGTGCCTCTTCAGCGTTTGTCCTGCTATTTATGTATGTGACCCTGCTGTCTCCTTGTTTCTTTCATCCTATATGCTCATCCCTGCTTTGTATGTGCCTCTCCACAGTGTGTGTCCTGTGTGCAGGTATGACCTTAGGAGCTCTCTTCTGTATGTGCTTAATCTGTGTCTCCTACTTTCAGTGCATAGGCGCCATGTTTAATGGCACTGGAAACATCAATTACTCAAGGTGTGAGCTTGTTAATCCTTGTCTAACATGGCGGAAGCTTGTAAAGGAGATGACAGCGCCCCTGCATACTGATCCAAAGATGAGGGGACTATGGGTGGAAGGGCGGGTGAAGACACCATACCCCACTCCTACCACGCACCCTTTTTATCTGTGTTCACCATGCAATACTACCACGTGCTCCCTGTGTTCTGAAATTACAAATAAATGTGTTGAACTGGTCGACTAGAATAGCTAAAGGTAGCCGAAGAGATGAGCTTATATTTGCAATTGAAGAGCATCAAAGTACTATCATTGTAAACAAATACACTCCTATTGCTGGTTGCAAGCTCACTGTAAACTGTCCCCTTAACAAGAGTCAACCAAGCTTCCCTCAAACAAACAAACTGGACTCTCTTCAAGATACTTATTGCGTGAGACACTAGCTTTGAGCTACTAATGCCCTTCTACAGGCACACAGCACTTCACATATGCAATAAAATCAATCCTTTACAAAAGGCCTTGGGGTTTCTGTGACTTGCAGCATGTCCACTGGATGCCCATAGCCAGATAGGTACACCAATAAAACAACACATCTGTCATATTCAGCGCATTCACTTACAATATCAAAATGCATTGCACAAACACACTTAGCCATCACTGATATCACTGAAAAGTGGCTTCATCAACTCAATAGGCAATTGGGAAGACACGAGTGTACTCTTTCCAGTAACAGTTCAAACTACAAAAAAAAGAGATATGTAGTTATGTCACTAGCTCTTTTCTGATGAGCTCAGTCATGAGAAAGTTGCAGTGCCTTGGCACTGATTTTTTTTTTCCTGCTTAAAATTTTCCATGTGCTTTTATTTCATATGGGAAGCCCCCTTTCCTCGTCGCCACCCCCTACCCAGCGTCAAAGTTTGTTTTCCTAGACAAAGCATCACTGTGAGAAGGTAGCCTCTTTCTAGCCTTGTTACCCCCACTTTTGGCCTGTTTGTGAGTGTATGTCAGGGTGTTTGTCACTGTTTTCACTGTCTCACTGGGATCCTGATAGCCAGGCCTCAGTGCTCATAGTGAAAACACTATGTTTTCAGTATGTTTGTTATGTGTCACTGGGATCCTGCTAGTCAGGACCCCAGTGCTCATAAGGTTGTGGCCTATATGTATGTGTCACTGGGACCCTGTCACACAGGACCCCAGTGCTCATAGGTGTGCATGTATGTGTTCCCTGTGTGGTGCCTAACTGTCTCACTGAGGCTCTGCTAACCAGAACCTCAGTGGTTATGCTCTCTCATTACTTTCAAATTGTCACTAACAGGCTAGTGACCATTTTTACCAATTTACATTGGCTTACTGGAACACCCTTATAATTCCCTAGTATATGGTACTGAGGTACCCAGGGTATTGGGGTTCCAGGAGATCCCTATGGGCTGCAGCATTTCTTTTGCCACCCATAGGGAGCTCTGACAATTCTTACACAGGCCTGCCACTGCAGCCTGAGTGAAATAACGTCCACGTTATTTCACAGCCATTTTACACTGCACTTAAGTAACTTATAAGTCACCTATATGTCTAACCTTTACCTGGTAAAGGTTAGGTGCAAAGTTACTTAGTGTGAGGGCACCCTGGCACTAGCCAAGGTGCCCCCACATTGTTCAGAGCCAATTCACTGAACTTTGTGAGTGCGGGGACACCATTACACGCGTGCACTACATATAGGTCACTACCTATATGTAGCTTCACCATGGTAACTCCGAATATGGCCATGTAACATGTCTATGATCATGGAATTGCCCCCTCTATGCCATCCTGGCATTGTTGGTACAATTCCATGATCCCAGTGGTCTGTAGCACAGACCCTGGTACTGCCAGACTGCCCTTCCTGGGGTTTCACTGCAGCTGCTGCTGCTGCCAACCCCTCAGACAGGCAGCTGCCCTCCTGGGGTCCAGCCAGGCCTGGCCCAGGATGGCAGAACAAAGAACTTCCTCTGAGAGAGGGTGTGACACCCTCTCCCTTTGGAAAATGGTGTGAAGGCAGGGGAGGAGTAGCCTCCCCCAGCCTCTGGAAATGCTTTGTTGGGCACAGATGTGCCCAATTCTGCATAAGCCAGTCTACACCGGTTCAGGGACCCCTTAGCCCCTGCTCTGGCGCGAAACTGGACAAAGGAAAGGGGAGTGACCACTCCCCTGACCTGCACCTCCCCTGGGAGGTGTCCAGAGCTCCTCCAGTGTGCTCCAGACCTCTGCCATCTTGGAAACAGAGGTGCTGCTGGCACACTGGACTGCTCTGAGTGGCCAGTGCCACCAGGTGACGTCAGAGACTCCTGCTGATAGGCTCCTTCAGGTGTTAGTAGCCTTTCCTCTCTCCTAGGTAGCCAAACCCTCTTTTCTGGCTATTTAGGGTCTCTGTCTCTGGGGAAACTTTAGATAACGAATGCATGAGCTCAGCCGAGTTCCTCTGCATCTCCCTCTTCACCTTCTGATAAGGAATCGACCGCTGACCGCGCTGGAAGCCTGCAAACCTGCAACATAGTAGCAAAGACGACTACTGCAACTCTGTAACGCTGATCCTGCCGCCTTCTCGACTGTTTTCCTGCTTGTGCATGCTGTGGGGGTAGTCTGCCTCCTCTCTGCACCAGAAGCTCCGAAGAAATCTCCCGTGGGTCGACGGAATCTTCCCCCTGCAACCGCAGGCACCAAAAAGCTGCATCTCCGGTCCCTTGGGTCTCCTCTCAGCACGACGAGCGAGGTCCCTCGAATCCAGCGACACCGTCCAAGTGACCCCCACAGTCCAGTGACTCTTCAGCCCAAGTTTGGTGGAGGTAAGTCCTTGCCTCACCTCGCTGGGCTGCATTGCTGGGAACCGCGACTTTGCAAGCTTCTCCGGCCCCTGTGCACTTCCGGCGGAAATCCTGTGTGCACAGCCAAGCCTGGGTCCACGGCACTCTAACCTGCATTGCACGACTTTCTAAGTTGGTCTCCGGCGACGTGGGACTCCTTTGTGCAACTTCGGCGAGCACCGTTTCACGCATCCTCGTAGTGCCTGTTTCTGGCACTTCTCTGGGTGCTACCTGCTTCAGTGAGGGCTCCTTGTCTTGCTCGACGTCCCCTCTCTCTGCAGGTCCAATTTGCGACCTCCTGGTCCCTCCTGGGCCCCAGCAGCGTCCAAAAACGCCAAACGCACGATTTGCGTGTAGCAAGGCTTGTTGGCGTCCATCCGGCGGGAAAACACTTCTGCACGACTCTCCAAGGCGTGGGGGATCCATCCTCCAAAGGGGAAGTCTCTAGCCCTTGTCGTTCCTGCAGTATTCACAGTTCTTCAGCCTAGTAAGAGCTTCTTTGCACCAACCGCTGGCATTTCTTGGGCATCTGCCCATCTCCGAGCTGCTTGTGACTTTTGGACTTGGTCCCCTTGTTCCACAGGTACCTTCAGACAGGAATCCATCGTTGTTGTATTGCTGATTTGTGTTTTCCTTGCATTCTCCCTCTAACACGACTATTTTGTCCTTAGGGGAACTTTGGTGCACTTTGCACTCACTTTTCAGGGTCTTGGGGTGGGTTATTTTGCTAACTCTCACTATTTTCTAATAGTCCCAGCGACCCTCTACAAGGTCACATAGGTTTGGGGTCCATTCGTGGTTCGCATTCCACTTCTGGAGTATATGGTTTGTGTTGCCCCTATCCCTATGTTTCCCCATTGCATCCTATTGTAACTATACATTGTTTGCACTGTTTTCTAAGACTATACTGCATATTTTTGCTATTGTGTATATATATCTTGTGTATATTTCCTATCCTCTCACTGAGGGTACACTCTAAGATACTTTGGCATATTGTCATAAAAATAAAGTACCTTTATTTTTAGTATAACTGTGTATTGTGTTTTCTTATGATATTGTGCATATGACACTAAGTGGTACTGTAGTAGCTTCACACGTCTCCTAGTTCAGCCTAAGCTGCTCTGCTAAGCTACCATTATCTATCAGCCTAAGCTGCTAGACACCCTATACACTAATAAGGGATAACTGGGCCTGGTGCAAGGTGCAAGTACCCCTTGGTACTCACTACAAGCCAGTCCAGCCTCCTACATTGGTGGCAGCGGTGGGATAAGTGCTTTGAGACTACTTACCACTCTTGTCATTGTACTTTTCATAAGAGAAAAATATACAAAACAAGGTCAGTGTATATACACATAGCCAAAAAGTTTTGCATTTCCTCTTTTCACTCTTTTCTAAGTGCTGAAAAGTACTTCTAAACTTTCAAAAAGTTCTTAAAAGTTTAAAAAGTTTTTTCTGTCTTTCCAAAAAGTTCTGAAAACTTTTTTTCTCTTTTGTCTATCACTTTAACTCTCTCTAAAAATGTCTGGCACAGGCCAAAAAGTTGAACTGTCCAAACTTGCATATGATCACCTTAGCTGGAAAGGAGCAAGGAGTCTCTGCATAGAGAGAGGTTTGAGTGTAGGGAAGAATCCTTCTTTAGAACTGTTAATTAATATGCTTAGAGTACAGGATAAGGCCATAAGTGCCCAATCTGTAGAAAAAGTAGCTAATGGTTCTCAATCTGATCCAGGGACTCCCCCAGGAAAAGGTTCAGGAAAGAAACTTCTCAGCCTGCCCATTACTAGACAGTCTAGCATAGTTGGTACAGAGGTTGAATCACATCATACTGATGATGTGCTCTCACATTATGCTGGTAGCCAAGCTGTTAGGGTGCCCCTTGTAAGGGACAGGTCTCCTTCTGTTCATTCCCATCATACCTCTGTATCTAGAAATGTCCCTCCCACCCACCCTGATGACAGATTGTTAGAAAGGGAGCTCAATAGATTGAGAGTGGAACAAACCAGACTGAAGCTCAAGAAGCAACAGCTGGATTTGGATAGACAGTCTTTAGAAATAGAGAGGGAAAGACAGAAGTTGGGTTTAGATACCCATGGTGGCAGCAGCAGTATTCCCCATAGTCATCCTGCAAAAGAGCATGATTCCAGGAATCTGCACAAGATAGTTCCCCCTTATAAAGAGGGGGATGACATTAACAAGTGGTTTGCTGCACTTGAGAGGGCCTGTGCTGTACAGGATGTCCCTCAAAGGCAGTGGGCTGCTATCCTATGGCTATCATTTAGTGGAAAGGGTAGGGATAGACTCCTTACTGTGAAAGAAAGTGATGCCAATAATTTTACAGTTCTTAAGAATGCACTCCTGGATGGTTATGGCTTAACCACTGAACAGTACAGGATAAAGTTCAGAGAGACCAAAAAGGAGTCTTCACAAGACTGGGTTGATTTCATTGACCATTCAGTGAAGGCCTTGGAGGGGTGGTTACATGGCAGTAAAGTTACTGATTATGAAAGCCTGTATAACACAATCCTGAGAGAGCATATACTTAATAATTGTGTGTCTGATTTGTTGCACCAGTACCTGGTAGACTCTGATCTGACCTCTCCCCAAGAATTGGGAAAGAAGGCAGACAAATGGGTCAGAACAAGGGTGAACAGAAAAGTTCATACAGGGGGTGACAAAGATGGCAATAAGAAGAAAGATGGTGAAAAATCTCAAGATAAGCATGGGGATAAGGGTAAAACCAAAGATCCCACTTCAAATCTTAAACACTCTTCAGAGGGTGGGGATAAAACAAATTCTTCCTCTTCTTCCCAACCTGCACACATTAAAAAGCCTTGGTGCTTTGTGTGTAAAAATAGAGGCCATAGGCCAGGGGATAAGTCCTGTCCAGGTAAACCCCCTGAGCCTACCACCACTAATACATCAAGCTCTAGTGCCCCTAGCAGTAGTGGTACTAGTGGTGGGACTGCTGGCAACAGTCAAGCAAAGGGTGTAGTTGGGTTCACTTATGGGTCCATAGTGGAAACTGATGTAATCAGTCCCAAGACAGTTTCTGTCACACCTAGTGGCATTGGCCTTGCCACACTGGCTGCTTGTCCCCTTACAATGGATAAGTACAGGCAGACAGTTTCAATAAATGGTGTTGA
The DNA here is from genome assembly GCF_031143425.1 of Pleurodeles waltl. Classification (NCBI taxonomy): domain Eukaryota; kingdom Metazoa; phylum Chordata; class Amphibia; order Caudata; family Salamandridae; genus Pleurodeles; species Pleurodeles waltl. The sequence goes on from NC_090448.1 coordinate 138,576,161, forward strand.
GGCCTTGGCCTACAGGGACACAGGTGCCAGTTTCACTTTGGTGACTGAAAACCTAGTGCCTCCTGAACAACACATCATTGGACAACAATATAAGATTATTGATGTCCATAACTCCACTAAGTTTCTTCCCTTAGCTATAATTCAGTTTAGTTGGGGTGGAGTTACTGGCCCTAAGCAGGTGGTGGTATCACCTAGCTTACCTGTAGACTGTCTCTTAGGTAATGACCTAGAGGCCTCAGGTTGGGCTGATGTAGAGTTTTATGCCCATGCAGCCATGCTGGGCATCCCTGAGGAATTGTTCCCTCTCATTTCAAGTGAAATGAAAAAGCAAAGGAGAGAAGGCCTGAAAACTCAGGATCCCTCTCCATCAACAGGTAAAAAGGGTATCACAGTATCCCCTAACCACCCTACCATTCAGGATACTATTCCTGTGGTGGGAGAAACCTCTCCTGGGGTGGCACCTGTTCCAAGGGAATCATCAGCTGGCAAAGCTAGACTCCCTGAGGTGGAAGTACCTCTCTGTGGGATAACTAACATTGGTGAGAAAAACAGCACCATTTTAGTTAACATGGAGCATCCCTCCAACCCTCCCAGAGAAACTTTAGTGCAGAAACCCTGCACTACCTCACAACACTTAGGACAGCATCCCTGCCCTAGTGTGGAGCTCATAGGACAGCATCCCTGCCCTGCTCCAACTCAAGAGAAACAGCATCCCTGTTCTCTCTTCCAGCCAGATGGACAAAGTTTTTGCCCAGCTATGGCTTTTCTGAGACAGCATCCCTGTCTGGCATTTCCATCACTACAAATAGGTTCAGTGGACAATTCCCACTGCTCTAAACTAAAACTTACTGATAGAAACTCTGAAAATACATCTTCACATTGTTGCTTAGCTAAAAAACTTCAAACAGGGTGGTTTACATCCCCACAGGGAAGTAACCATATAGTGGATGATAAAGGGAGTAACCAGTCTATTGCAGAGCTACTCTCTACTTATCACCACTTAGACAATAAAGTCTCAACTGGCCAAGGTTAGCCTTATTGTCCTTCGTTTGGGGGGGGGTTGTGTGAGAAGGTAGCCTCTTTCTAGCCTTGTTACCCCCACTTTTGGCCTGTTTGTGAGTGTATGTCAGGGTGTTTGTCACTGTTTTCACTGTCTCACTGGGATCCTGATAGCCAGGCCTCAGTGCTCATAGTGAAAACACTATGTTTTCAGTATGTTTGTTATGTGTCACTGGGATCCTGCTAGTCAGGACCCCAGTGCTCATAAGGTTGTGGCCTATATGTATGTGTCACTGGGACCCTGTCACACAGGACCCCAGTGCTCATAGGTGTGCATGTATGTGTTCCCTGTGTGGTGCCTAACTGTCTCACTGAGGCTCTGCTAACCAGAACCTCAGTGGTTATGCTCTCTCATTACTTTCAAATTGTCACTAACAGGCTAGTGACCATTTTTACCAATTTACATTGGCTTACTGGAACACCCTTATAATTCCCTAGTATATGGTACTGAGGTACCCAGGGTATTGGGGTTCCAGGAGATCCCTATGGGCTGCAGCATTTCTTTTGCCACCCATAGGGAGCTCTGACAATTCTTACACAGGCCTGCCACTGCAGCCTGAGTGAAATAACGTCCACGTTATTTCACAGCCATTTTACACTGCACTTAAGTAACTTATAAGTCACCTATATGTCTAACCTTTACCTGGTAAAGGTTAGGTGCAAAGTTACTTAGTGTGAGGGCACCCTGGCACTAGCCAAGGTGCCCCCACATTGTTCAGAGCCAATTCACTGAACTTTGTGAGTGCGGGGACACCATTACACGCGTGCACTACATATAGGTCACTACCTATATGTAGCTTCACCATGGTAACTCCGAATATGGCCATGTAACATGTCTATGATCATGGAATTGCCCCCTCTATGCCATCCTGGCATTGTTGGTACAATTCCATGATCCCAGTGGTCTGTAGCACAGACCCTGGTACTGCCAGACTGCCCTTCCTGGGGTTTCACTGCAGCTGCTGCTGCTGCCAACCCCTCAGACAGGCAGCTGCCCTCCTGGGGTCCAGCCAGGCCTGGCCCAGGATGGCAGAACAAAGAACTTCCTCTGAGAGAGGGTGTGACACCCTCTCCCTTTGGAAAATGGTGTGAAGGCAGGGGAGGAGTAGCCTCCCCCAGCCTCTGGAAATGCTTTGTTGGGCACAGATGTGCCCAATTCTGCATAAGCCAGTCTACACCGGTTCAGGGACCCCTTAGCCCCTGCTCTGGCGCGAAACTGGACAAAGGAAAGGGGAGTGACCACTCCCCTGACCTGCACCTCCCCTGGGAGGTGTCCAGAGCTCCTCCAGTGTGCTCCAGACCTCTGCCATCTTGGAAACAGAGGTGCTGCTGGCACACTGGACTGCTCTGAGTGGCCAGTGCCACCAGGTGACGTCAGAGACTCCTGCTGATAGGCTCCTTCAGGTGTTAGTAGCCTTTCCTCTCTCCTAGGTAGCCAAACCCTCTTTTCTGGCTATTTAGGGTCTCTGTCTCTGGGGAAACTTTAGATAACGAATGCATGAGCTCAGCCGAGTTCCTCTGCATCTCCCTCTTCACCTTCTGATAAGGAATCGACCGCTGACCGCGCTGGAAGCCTGCAAACCTGCAACATAGTAGCAAAGACGACTACTGCAACTCTGTAACGCTAATCCTGCCGCCTTCTCGACTGTTTTCCTGCTTGTGCATGCTGTGGGGGTAGCCTGCCTCCTCTCTGCACCAGAAGCTCCGAAGAAATCTCCCGTGGGTCGACGGAATCTTCCCCCTGCAACCGCAGGCACCAAAAAGCTGCATCTCCGGTCCCTTGGGTCTCCTCTCAGCACGACGAGCGAGGTCCCTCGAATCCAGCGACACCGTCCAAGTGACCCCCACAGTCCAGTGACTCTTCAGCCCAAGTTTGGTGGAGGTAAGTCCTTGCCTCACCTCGCTGGGCTGCATTGCTGGGAACCGCGACTTTGCAAGCTTCTCCGGCCCCTGTGCACTTCCGGCGGAAATCCTGTGTGCACAGCCAAGCCTGGGTCCACGGCACTCTAACCTGCATTGCACGACTTTCTAAGTTGGTCTCCGGCGACGTGGGACTCCTTTGTGCAACTTCGGCGAGCACCGTTTCACGCATCCTCGTAGTGCCTGTTTCTGGCACTTCTCCGGGTGCTACCTGCTTCAGTGAGGGCTCCTTGTCTTGCTCGACGTCCCCTCTCTCTGCAGGTCCAATTTGCGACCTCCTGGTCCCTCCTGGGCCCCAGCAGCGTCCAAAAACGCCAAACGCACGATTTGCGTGTAGCAAGGCTTGTTGGCGTCCATCCGGCGGGAAAACACTTCTGCACGACTCTCCAAGGCGTGGGGGATCCATCCTCCAAAGGGGAAGTCTCTAGCCCTTGTCGTTCCTGCAGTATTCACAGTTCTTCAGCCTAGTAAGAGCTTCTTTGCACCAACCGCTGGCATTTCTTGGGCATCTGCCCATCTCCGAGCTGCTTGTGACTTTTGGACTTGGTCCCCTTGTTCCACAGGTACCTTCAGACAGGAATCCATCGTTGTTGTATTGCTGATTTGTGTTTTCCTTGCATTCTCCCTCTAACACGACTATTTTGTCCTTAGGGGAACTTTGGTGCACTTTGCACTCACTTTTCAGGGTCTTGGGGTGGGTTATTTTGCTAACTCTCACTATTTTCTAATAGTCCCAGCGACCCTCTACAAGGTCACATAGGTTTGGGGTCCATTCGTGGTTCGCATTCCACTTCTGGAGTATATGGTTTGTGTTGCCCCTATCCCTATGTTTCCCCATTGCATCCTATTGTAACTATACATTGTTTGCACTGTTTTCTAAGACTATACTGCATATTTTTGCTATTGTGTATATATATCTTGTGTATATTTCCTATCCTCTCACTGAGGGTACACTCTAAGATACTTTGGCATATTGTCATAAAAATAAAGTACCTTTATTTTTAGTATAACTGTGTATTGTGTTTTCTTATGATATTGTGCATATGACACTAAGTGGTACTGTAGTAGCTTCACACGTCTCCTAGTTCAGCCTAAGCTGCTCTGCTAAGCTACCATTATCTATCAGCCTAAGCTGCTAGACACCCTATACACTAATAAGGGATAACTGGGCCTGGTGCAAGGTGCAAGTACCCCTTGGTACTCACTACAAGCCAGTCCAGCCTCCTACAATCACCGCATGCAGCAAAAAGGCCTCGCAATCGCATTGCAATGATGGATGCAAATTGTGTACGGGTAATGACTAACATTAGATGCTGTAGTTAGAAAGTGTGCAATTTTGTTTCACACCTGTGGCTTTGGGGTAGATTCTGGTGGCAGCCCTATGTCGAGACCTTTCCCGACTACTTTCTACGTGGTAAATACTGGGACAGATTAGATATTAAGACTATCTAATAATTATACCTCTGCCGTTTCTAAGCGTTGTGAACACCCAGTGTTTGTTACCAGGGCCGGCTTTTGGGCGGTGCGAGCGGTGCAACCGCACCGGGCGCTGACCTCAGGGGGGCGCTGTGTTTAGCAATAACTTCCGAAATTTGCAATTTAAAAGCACCAGCTGAAAGGTTCCTTGTGCGTTTACCCTTCAAGAAACAATTAAAATGTCAAGACACCTCTTGATGATTAATGTTCCTGCTAGAGAGAGAGAGATGGGAGTTTTGCCTAGTGGCAGCTTTGACTCCACAAAAAGTAGCATAGGGGGTTAATATGCCTGCTGCAAAAAACAGAACTATGGTGCATATTTACGAAAAGTGGCGCTGCACACAGTGCAGCGCTACTTTTCTTGCACCCATTAGCGCCCCCCCGAACGCCACCATGTGTGCGTCATTTGTTAAATTCGGTGCACCATGGCGGTAGTTAGGGGACTAGATTCAGAACTTTTTGCACTGGTCCGGCAAATTGCATGATTAGCGTAAAATTTTTTGACGCTAATCTTGCAAAGCACCCGGAGGCCCAGTGTAACCAATGGAAGCCTCCTTTTAATGCCTGCTCTGAGCAGAGGTTAAAAGAGCCGGCAAAAATGACGCAAAGAAATTTAACAGATTTCTTCGCATCATTTTTTTGCACCCCCCGCCAACCCCCCCCCCAAAACGGGAGGATGCCCCCTTTACTTACATTATGCCTGGTGCAGGCATAATGTAGCGCAAAGGGTTACAAAGTGGTGCAATGCATGAATTGTGCCTCTTTGTAAATATGGTGCAGCGTTTTTGGCCTTCTAACGCCACATTAGTGTAAATAAATGACAGTAATGTGGCGTTAGAATGGCACAAGGGGCTCCTAAATATGCCCCAATGGCAGTGCTTAATTTGTGCTTGTTGTTTCCAGTGCGGAGTACCAGCACTTACTTTTGAGGGCTGGCGCTTATTTGTCTGCCACAAGCATTTACTGTGAGAAAAAGACACACATGGGAAAGACGGAGGAAGAGAAAAACGAAAAAGCGTCACAATAGGAAAAAGCTGAAATCCGGAAGAGTGAGCAGAAGGGGCAGGGAGTGGATTGAAGAGGCCTGACATGTCTTCAGGATTACACTACCTCTGTAACCCGTGTTCACACGTTTAATTGCAGCAGCTGCATGTTTAAGAGGAGGGCTTTGGGCACAAGCACCTTTTTATTTACGAATTAAGCACTGCCCTATGGAGCATATTTGAAAAAAGTGGAGCTGCACACAGTGCTGCGCCACTTTTCTTGCGCCCTTTAGCACCCCCTCTAACGCTACCATGTGTGCGTCATATTTAAAATACAGTGCACCATGGCAGTAGTTGGGGGACTAGGGTCAGAATTGTTTATGCTAGTCCGGCGCTTTGCAGGATTAGCATAAAAAATGTTGACGCTAATCCTGCAAAGCACCCATAGGCCTACTGTAACCAATGGAAGCCTCCTTTTAATGCCTGCTCTGAGCAGGCGGTAAAAGTGCCGGAAAAAAAAGGACACAAAGAATCTGTCAGATTTCTTTGCGCCTTTTTTGGGCCCCCCTAACGGGGGGATGCCCCCTTTGCATACATTATGCCTGGCACAGGCATAATCTAGCACTAAGGGTTACAAAGTGGTGCAATGCATGCATTGCGCCACCTTGTAAATATGGCGCAGCGTATTTGGCCTTCTAACGCCACGTTAGCTTAAATTCTTTTTACATGTGGCGTTAGAATGGCACTAGGGGCTCTTAAATATGCCCCTATTGGGCACATTTGAAAAAAGTGGCGCTGCACGCAGTGCTGCACCACTTTTCTTGCGTCTCTTAGTGCTCCCCAAACGCCACCATGTGTGCGCTGTATTTAAAATACGGTGCAACATGGCGATATTTAGGGGACTAGTGTCAGAATCTTTTACGCTAGTCCAGCGCTTTGCAGGATTTGCATAAAAAATGTTGATGCTAATCCCGCAAAGCACCCAGAGGGCCCTTGTAAGCAACAGACTCCTCCTTTTAATGCCTACTATGAGCAGGCATTAAAATGCCGGAAAAAATTATGCAAAGAAATCTGTCAGATTTCTTTGCATCATTTTTTGGGTTGGCCCTCCCTAACGGGGAATACCACCTTTGCGTACATTATGCCTGGCACAGGCATAATGTAGCGCAAAGAGATACAAAGTGGCGCAATGCATGCATTGTGCCACTTTGTATGTATGGCACGGTGTTTTGGGCCTTCTAGCGTACAAAAAATGACCCTATTGTGGCGTTGGAATGGCACTAGGGGCTCTTAAATATGCCCCTATATTTTATGTGGCTAGCTGAGTGGATTAGTAAAGCCAGCCTTTGCAAGTGCTTTAAAAAACATGTATGTATGTGAAAGGGGAGCGATGGAGAGATGAGGGGCACATTTGCCCTGTGGTAGTGAGTGAAACCTAGGAGGAGGTCATGGGGTGGGGGGTGCCACCATAAACTGTAGCACAGGGCACCACCAGTCCTAAAGCCGGCCCTGTTTGTAACACCCAATGTAATGGTACACAAATCACCAACCTCAAGGAGAAGGAGGAGTCTGCCTTGCTAGGATACACAATTCTGATTTTCAGATCACTCCACTGGTGAACGTTTATGGCACTGGCCCTTATTACAAGGTAGGCGGAATAGGTAAAGTATATACCACATGTGGTAAATACCTTTACTTCAGAGGGAGGTATTTCCCAGGAGAAAACTGCGAGGATCTGATAATTATCACACAACTGGTAATTCCAATAACTGTGCAAACATGTGTTTACAGAGTAATAGAAATGTAGCCCTGCATTTGAAATCAGCGTAAGTTACTGGCTCAATCTTGCAGCAAAATATGGTAATTTATATATGGAATAGTTAACACAGTGAAGCTTGCAGTTTATTTTGCAGTAGTTTATGGTGCAGGACACCAGCTTTTTTGAGGTTGCAATCTCACCGAAAAAATTTTTTATAACTTCTCACAAGTAAAACATACAATGGCACAAAAGTTTGACATTGGCATGAAGTGGTTAGTGCAAACCGAAGAGCACTTTTACATCCTGACTAGGGCTGTATTAACCTTCTGGCAGAGTTCTCACGCGCTGGCCCCGCCCCTTTGATCCTGAAAAACGGAAGTTCATGCAGACAGGGGTGGGTCATATCTCTCCGGGGCCAAGGAGCGCACTGCCTGCTGGGTGACAATAAAAGGTGAAGTGGATCCACTGCTTACTCGCGGATTATGCTTAAAAGGCCTGGCAGGACAAGACACTCTGTTCTCAAAGAAAGGAGACTATTGAGTGTCAGGGCCCGCCCTGTCAGTATCAAGAACGTGCATTGCAAACATAGGACATGTTGGGATTTCTGTGCATCACGCGTTTTAATTTTAGCACAACAACTGAACACCTTCTCTTTGAAATTACCTGGCTTATTGAGAAAGGGAAACAAAAGAAAGTCAAACAAAAATGCAATATTTTGGCAACTTGGGGTTTTGTTGGTCCCTACTCTGAATTACAGGGGCAAGCCGTAATGGCGGGCAATACCTGGGCCGGGGGGGAGGTTGGCACCAACAGCCTTTTTACCATTGGTGCTTTTTTTCAAAATTTGCACACTTGAGCGCCAATCACGCTCAGCATCCATTGGCCAGCAGCGGTCAGCGGGGTCGCCTGGGCGGCCGGCAGGGGCACAGGTAAAGGCACTTAAGCCTGGGCAAGGACCTTATGCACCCACTTAGCCGGGGGGAGTGCTGCGCCCCTGCCAACCGCTTAGGCAACCTTTCGAATTGGGCGAGCCCCTCTGCTTTTACGTGACCTTCTTGGTAATCTTATGTCAATCTAGTAAGAATCCCCACTGACTGCCATCTTGTGGGGATAAAGCCCGAACACGGACTGGGCGTTCTCTCCAGTAGGTGACTATGAGTGGGCTAAAATTAATTCAACGTAAACATTAAACTAGATTAAATTAAGCTAAATTATTTACATTGCAGGAATTTATACTCATTGATTAAATACATTCGTTTGACAATTAAATACATTAAATACATTATATATTAAACACATTAAATAAATAAAATATATAAGTAAATGAAATAAATACATCCAAAATACATGAGTTAATTTAAATTAAACCAGTTAAATTAAAGTAATTTAAACTATACACTAAACTTAACATTAAACGTAGAGGTTATTTTCTTCACTTTTGTCACTGGCATCAGACAAGTAATTCAGCAGCGCAGTGAGAAGGAGGGGCAATGTTTTTGTGCCTTGATATGTTCCCAGGGGCGTAGCTTTGGAGGGTGGGGTGCATTTAGGGTGTTACACTCTCCCTAATAAATGTATTTTCTGCTAAATAGTTAGGTGCAGGTGCTTTCAGTCGGGTATAGTGAGGTGTCTGTCGGAATTCAATAGTAATTTTTACGTACACGCAGACAAAAACGCATACACAATTTCTTTACCTCTCTGTTTTGAAAGTCTTCAAAAAGTTTGGCTATTTTACAAAAAAATGTTTTTTCTCTCTTTTATCCCTACCAATCCGCATTCGTCTCCCACTGCCCCTTTAGCCCCTCTCATGCCCCCTACTGGTCAGATAACGTATTGTAACATTCTATGGCAGTGCAATTGTTGAGAAATCAGAAGCCCACACCCTCAATCTTACTGACCAAGCTATGCCCCTGTATATTCCAGGGCCCTCACAGTGGGAGCTTGAGGCCAATGCGCCCCTTAGAGCACTCACTTTAAATCAAAACTGAGTGACTGCTCGAGCAGCAAGAATTAATGCTCCCTGCAGCCCTGACAAAGAGATCCTAGCTCATTCTACAAGTGCCACAAACCAGACATGACGTTCGGGGCACCTGAGGTGAGACAGACATGCTTCAGTGGACCATCTGTTCAAAGTTTACACTGGAGGTCAGACAAGCCACTGAGGTCACCAGAGAACTGGGAGCACAGGCAGATCACAACAGTTCAATTAACGAGAGGCATTAGAAGAGGTGTTATGTGATACAACAGCTAGCGAGATTTCAGATGACCAACGCTCCTCCTGTTAAAGGAAAATAAAATAGCAAAGCTAATGCTACTAATCTTCCCAAGTGACTTAAATCAATTAGATGGTAAAGTGTTAACATTTTGCAAGACAATGGTACAGAGTGGGACCGTGGGTAACGCAACGTTTAAATTAGATTATTTTAAATATAAATTACTGTAGTTCTATACGTGTGTGTACACACGTAACATATATATATATATATATATATACATACACTACATATTTATTTTTTTAATGATCAAATATGTAATAACCTATTTTTAATTTTAAAAATAATGTACCAATGTTATTAACTTTTAATAACATTGTGGCATTCTTTTTTAACTTCAAAATAGGCTGATAAATATATGATAAGTAAATAATAAAAATGTACTATTTTAATATATTTAAAAAATATATATATATGCAGTTATATTTGTACCTATTATTATCTATTATTTTTTATAGAAGAGTGCTGCGGTACCAGTGGGTGGCCAGGTGTACTGCTGGACTTTCTACAAAAGTGCAAGCTATTACAAAAGTGCAGTTTTTGAATACCAGAAAGTAGTAAACTTACTCAAAAGTTCAGTTTATGAATCAGGTCCTCGTTTTTTTCAAAGACAGCAGCCTACAAGGAAAGCTGATTCTGCCAATCTTACTCGCCTGCCAACTTTGCAAACACTATTAATGTTTGAGTGGGTTTCAGTGGGTGTGGGACTTGTATTGCGGGCAAGGTTTTGAGACCCTCACAGTCATAGATGGGTACTTGAGACAGTAGGATCCAGTATGGGGCAGGGTTTTATGCCCAGTCTTGTAAATTGTAGCAGATTTCAAAAGTGCAGAGCCCCACACGCAAGCTAAAAACCTACTCCCCTTAGTGGTTTTCTACTCACCTTTCGCTCACTGTGCCAATATTGGGGGACACGCAGGTGCACAGTGTGAGTTGGAAAGCAAGTGCTTCTGATAATTGTCTTCACTGGCAGTCCTTGGTTTCAGGTTGGGTGGAGAGGGATAATCCCCCGACTTGAGTTGGAAGTTCTAAATCTTGAGGAAAACGTGGCAGTGGAATGTCCTTCATTATTTTAGAACATTTATTACAAAATGTACTCTCTTTTGCAGCACAGACTGCTCCAGGTATGCCAGCGCAGAACTTGTTAATCAAAAAGAGAAAAATCGAGAATATTTAGCATCCTTATTTTCACCGTGAAAATTAAATCTCAAGCACGCCTGAATCAATAATGTTAGTTATTGGCCTCACCCTACGTATGGGCCTGAGGCGCAGGAAGATGACGCATTATAGACGGCTGCCAGGTCAATATTGTTGTTACAATATGGATGTCCCATCTCTAGCCCGTCCACGCGACCTATTCTTCTAACAAGGTGTCTTTTGTGAGAAATGCAGTGCAGGGCCCGAGTGCTTGTTAAGAACTGCTTTCTAAGCAATAGTATTACATGCCCAACTCTCAACATGCCAATTCATGCGATACTGAATGTTATGTTGTGCGGCTAATCCGGAGGTACTGCACATAATCAGCTCCTTGTCTGGCCTTCGCAGAGAGGAATGTGGTCTAGGAGGGAGGAATGGCCTGTGAGCTCCCCACTGTGCAGTTACTTATCCAGTGCCATGTTAGTGGCAAGCAAATGCCATTATCAGATGGCCATTCAGTAGCTTTTCAAAAATCTCCTTGGCTGTGTGAGAGGAATGTGGGCAGGTGCTTACGTTTGTGTCACAAGTGGTACTAACTGTCTCCTTTGTGCTGCGACGGCACACGCACCAGGGACTCAAAGGGCATGGAACCCGAGCTGGCCTCCCATTCCCAGCGGAGGCCTCGGCGTGCCAACGCGTCTCGGCGCAGGGGAGGAGACTTGGGTTTCCCCTGCTGTCAGCCTGCCCACTCCAGCAGCAAATGCAACAAACACAATGACGAAAGAGATCTGCAGGCACGAAGGCAGCCTGTTGGCAGATGCTATACTCCTACAAGAACATGGAGGTGCTTCAATAAAGAGGCATTGGGCGCCATCACTGTTAAAGACACCTACAAATATGTAAATAAGGGAACATTCAAAAGCCTCCAGAAAGAGTCTGATATGCTTTCTTGTTAAGTCAGAGGAACGAGATGAATTTAATTCGTCTAAATAATACATATTGAGAATTGTGAAGGAAAAAATAAACGTTAATATTTCTTCCACGTTCTAGGGATATATTTACTTCAATAAACTTACTCTCTGACGTGCTGCCGAGGCCACCAACAGTCAACTGTGCATTCCTTCACCCTAAACCATGCATCTACGGAGCCCCACGAAGGCCGGCGCTGGGCAGCCTTAATCCTACCTATGTTGGTTCAAATTAACCCTGAGAATGGTTGTACAATTGGCCTGCAGGTTGCACAAGTGCTACATCTCTGCCACCTGGAGAGAATGCCAACTGGCGCCTCTCAACACTCGGTCCTTTTCATGACTGTCTTTCACGTACAGGTTTGGGGGCCTCCACTCAATAGTTTCAAGATAGTTACAGGAGAAAGCTAACCTCTAGGCTGTTGGAAGATCCCTCCATTCTGTGGAACAATTACTTAGATCTGCTGTGAACCAGCAGGTTAATTAACCAACCACCCAGGCACTTTTTGTATCGAACGCCAATATTTGCAATGATCCAACAGCTAATGATCATCCAGTCACTTCATTTTTAGCCTTTGGGTAAAGCTTACTAATTCTGATGAGGATGCCAGAGGCCGGAGCACCGTTCTCGAGGTGGCTGAGTCTGTTCCGAATGAAGTGTACAAGATCGCCCTTGCTCAGTTACCAGCCCATCTCAACTTCCAGTCATGTTCCTACAAGGTCACAGAAAGCAGCACACGGCGGCCATGTTGGACAGTGTGAGCCCCTCATACTTAAATGAAGGCTTTGTATGTGCAAAGGGAGTGGGGGATACAAATGGGGTAGGCGCTATAGATATTGTAACCCACCTTCCAAACAATGTACAGGAGGGGAATGACATTCCTTTAATCAAACGTTTTGATTTATTTAGTGGTTCTTGTAGGAGGTGGCGACCCTGCTGTGTTGAATTTGGGACATGCAACTAATCATTGGAAAATTCAAGACAAAGCCTGCTCATTTGGAGCTTTTTTGCACTGGAGTAAATGAGGCTGGAGAGAGCTTCTGGGCCATAACTGGAGGTTCACAGGGTCCAGACGATATATTGGAGACGCTGGATAGGGTAAGCCTGTGCCTGTGTTTGGGCACTGCCTCTCCATCTTCATAGTCGAAGTAATAACTGATACTAAAAGGGTTGGTTTATGCGTGCAACATTTAAGAAAGAGACTTGTAGGGTGTGCAAAAAAAATTGAAAAGTTAGTGGGACGTCTCTGCCTTTCTACTTTCTACTATTAGCAGGTTTTCCAAAACGGTCATGATGCCTATAGACTTAGAACCCCGTGTGGCGCACCTGGGATGGGTAAAATTAATGAAAAAGGCAAACAGGATGTTCATTGCTTAGACTTGGCTATCTGCAAAAAAAGGTTGGTGACTAGGACCTTGGGACGTGGTCAGGCACCTACACAGAAGATAACAATGAAAGATCCCGGTTACTGTAATGAACATTTTGAAATGTACGCAGAGATGCACTCAGTGTCATCTCACCCCAAATACACCTAGAGACCTTTACGTGTGTACTTGCTGTCAGGGTCATCGGCAGCAGGAGGAGGCCTGAGATCTCCTGTGACATACCCCTTGTTCACTCTGGAAGCAGGTTCCTGCATCTGGTTGGTTGGGTTCCATCAGTCAGACGTGGGTCATGTCATGCACTGTCTAACAGTATTGCTTGTAGTGAGGCTGCAGACTGTGGAGCAAGCATTACAAGCCCAACTTCACGTCTAGAAGTTGCTTGTAAGAGTCATTCTGCTGCTATCATTTCATGTGAGCAATGTATGCGAACGTATAAATATGTGATCCGGATTGTGAACATCAAAATCAGTCAATAAAGTTTGAAAAAAACCGAATAGGCTGGCAATCAACATTTCATCTAACATATTTTTTCTTGTATGAATTGCCACTTCAGCTGTAGTAATGTCTACCCAGGACACATCAACAATGTAATCCGAGTGTACACTGCCTGCACCATGTATCCTGTATGTGTATGTTGAAGCTACCACCTCTATTTAGCCATGTATTTAAACTGTAGTAAATGATTCTGTCTTCAATTGTTTGGGCCTAATTCAATGCCTCCTTTTGGATTTCGAGGGCAACTAGGAAAATACGATTAACTCTGACAGGCATGGGAATCCATAGAAGTTTAGATTGTGAAAACACTGGCAAAAGCAAAGCAATAAAACGTCATCCTGTTAACCTAGCAACCTCTCTGTAGGAAACTAGGCCAAAGGTTTGTGGCTGCTCAGCGGAACCCAGCAGTGAAAACTCCAGAGACCATCTTCAAGCTGACGGGCCTGTCTCAAAAGCTACAAGATGGGCGAGCACCTCTCAAGTGCACCCTCACCCCAAGTGGGAAAGGCTAGAAAGAACCGCACTGCGGTCCTACCCGAGGACTGGAAGGTCTGTAGGTTGCTCGAGTTCCATGAAAGGAAACACAGAGTGAACTCTGCCCTGGCAAATGAAAAAACGAAACGAGAGAATACACTGCAATCCTGTAATTAGACTGCACACGAAGAATGTTAATTGTGGCACCTCCACAGTGAAGTAAAGCATTGTTTACAGCTGTCAGTCCCGAACAAAGGAAACCACATGAACTGCGAAAATGGGGCAGGTAGGCCAGAGTTTTGAAGCACTGAAATCCCTAGAGTGAGGTAAAAAAACGCACGGATCTATGCAATTACAAACGTTAAGATGCTTGTCTGAGGAAAGGTCAATTAACAACTTTCAACTTTTCACAGAAAGATTCTAACAACTTTGGAAATATTGGTCAAGGAAGACCACCAACCAATATTAAACTCCTTTTTATAGTTTTTTTAACCACAAGTATGCGCACCAGACACCGCACAGGGCACCTCAGCATAAATACACAACGTGCTACGGACTTTAAATTGCACATGGCAACAAGAAACCAAACCACACTGAGGGTCAGAGTTCTCGATATTCAACTCTTGTGCGCTGAACACGGGCCCCGGTCGGTACACAGAGCCCCTATGTACATAAAAGGAAAAGTTATGCTGTTACACAAGGTGAAATGACACGAAGGAGGGTGATATGTGCTTGAATTTGGGCTGAATATGAAGCGCATCGGAGGTGTACAGCTAAGGTATCTGGGGCCATATGTACGAACACATTTTGCCATTGACACAGAATGGGTAAAACCCTTTCATGCATCTGGCCCTTGGTTCTGCAGCTACCTGGAAAAGGTGAACTGAAGCACAATGGCCTGAGTCATTGTTGAACTCTATCCTGGGACTGTCATGAACACAGATTCCTGGCTGGTACATTCTGATGAACACTTTTGATGTGCTCAGTCAGTGCTTGAAATGGAAAAATAGAAGTGCAGGTACTTTGTATCAAACTACCTACTCATTTCTGGGAAGTGCTGGTACTCTCCATTAAAAGTATTATGTTTTTCTTGAGAAGTGCAGGTACTCTCCCTCTAAAAATAGAAAAGTGCCGGTACTCCGTACCACACAGTACCGGCCCATTTAAAGCACTGCGCTCAGGGGAACATTCTATGTCCAGGCACAGCTGTAGAGTATCTGTGATCACAGAAAGCTGCGGCTGGTGCTGACTGGAAGCGGTACGTAGTTTACCCTCGTGGAAGCTGACAGGTCGGTAGCAGGTGTGAATGCATGACTTGAAAGAGTGAGTGAGGGTATATTTGTTCATGATAAATATCTGGAGTACCTAAATAATGAGCTAGCTGGAGTCTTCAGGACTCCCAGTAAAAACTTCTCTGAGGAAAGAGTAGAGTTTTAGCAAAATGTCAATATTGTGAAGCCAGAAATGTAGCCTTAGCTACGAGGGAGCATCTCCCATTTTTATGGGTGAGCACAACGTGCTCTGTCCATTCTGTAATCTCTCTTTGGGCTTGAAACCACGCCCATGCCACGTCAGTCACTTACATTGGTTCGTGGGCTTGCCTTTTAAAATCCACTTGCTTTCATTTGTGAAAGGCATGCATACATCATGCCTTTTCTGGTGTTTAGCCCACCTACACAGCACCGGTGAAGTACCAAAAACATACGAGGCTCGATGTTTTCAGCCTGGAGTCCGGACTACTTTATCTGTTTATTTTCCACGCAGCACGATCACGCTGCATGTTGCATAGCATGATCGCGCTGCGTTTTTTTTTTTGCTTTACAATGCTAATAGCTCTAACTCGAACAACTGCGAGACCCGTTGCATTGAAAATGCTTGTTTATTTTAGGATTATATTCAAATCAGTTAGCAGAGGAGCAAACCTCAGATTTATGGTTCTCTAGATTCTAAATAAATCTCGCAATGTAGAATAATAACACTACAAAAAAGGAGTAAGACCCTTAATGGGTAAGTGTTAGAAATTGGGTCTCTAGTTGGCAGAGGTATGCACCCTGTCCAAGTAGGGACCACAATCCTACTCGGGATAAGTCAGTTACACTCCCTAAATTAACCTCTGCTCACCCTCTGGTAAGTTGGCACAGAGCAGTCAGGCTTAACTTAAGAGGCAATGTGTAAAGTATTTGAGCAACACTTTAAATACAGTAACTAAATGAAAACACCACAAAAGGACTCCACACATTTAGGAAAATAGAGAACAATTACTTGAGTAAAACAAGACCAACACGACAACATTCCCAACAGTAGAAGTCAAGATATTAATTTTTAAAGATTAAATGTGAAAACAGTGCTTAAAAGTCAACAGCGCTAAAAGGTTATTCAAGGTTGCAAGGGGCTTAGGTAAATTCAAAGTTCAGGCCAACCGCGACGGAGAGTAGGCCGGCTACAGGACTCAGACAGGTCCCGCTAACAAAATACCTTGGATTGAGCAAATTGTGGGCGCTGAAGATTCAAGGTGCGTGGTCGAGGAGGTGCAGCGTCGTCATCGACCCGAGGATGGAGGTGAGCACTGGCACCAATCCGCCAAGTCGAGAGATCTTCTGTGTCGATTCCTTTTGTGATGCAAGCACTGCATCCATGTCGAGCTGCAATGTCCGTCGGTGTCGAACTGCACAGTTTGTCGAGGCGATGTCATCAAGCAGCTCCTGTTTTGGCATTCCGAGGCGAGGCATGAGCTGCGGTCTGTGCAAAGCCCCTGAAGCGTCAAGGTGAAAAAAGCTGCAGAAAACCCACTTCTGAGGCCCGGGCCTGAAGGGGGCACCTCAGGCAAAAAAGGACTCACTGAGTGAAGAGGCCATCAGCACCAGGAGAGTTGAAGGCAGTCTTTGATGTCCCTGAGACTGCATGAGAACAGGGGCAAGCCAGCAAGCCATAGGAGATACTCTGGGTCAGCAAGATGGGCCCAGTCCTTGTCGTCAGCAGGGCAGCTCAGCAATGCAGAGAAGCAGTTCCTTGGAACTGTAGGTCCAGGGAGAGCGGCGATCCTTAAAGCACATCAGTCTTTACCCCCGTAGGGTTCTTCCAAAGCCAGTAGTGATCAGATTTCAGGGGGTCAGAGCTCCAGCATTTATAAACAAAAGTGTCTTTGATGTGGGTGGGAGTGACGTCAAAGGATCTCTCTGAAGTGCACAGGTTCCTCTTTCATCACAGCCACTGCTCCAGACTATCAGTTGGGGGTAATCAGCCCTTTGTGTGGGGCTCAGGACACTATCCTTTGAAGTGTAAGTGTGAGCCCTTCCCATCCTCCCTGTCCAGGAAGACCCATCAGTATGCAGCTAAATTCAGATGAGGCGGAGGGTCTTGTGTAGTGGGTGTCAAGAGGGAATGCACAAAAGTAGCTGTCACCCAGCCCAGATCAGATCAGACATGTATTGGAGACAGGCTGTTAGGCTTACATAGCAGTGAGAGAAGGGAAATGCCCACTTTCTAAACATAGCATTTCTAATATAGTAATAATAAATCCAACTTCATTGTTACAATTCCAATTGTATGAAACATGATGCAGTTACTCCTTTCTGATCATGAATTACAACTTAAAGACATACTAAGGAATTCCAAATAATAATATCTCTGCTAGTGAAAGGGTAGCTCACTTGTCCAGACCGTATGTACAGCCCAGAGACTTGACCGACATTCCTTGTGACCCAACAGGGTAGAATGTTCTGGGACAACCAATCATGTGTACAAGCGAGGTGGAAGAAATCATTGAAACTTTTGTTCCTGGGCCGAACTTCATTGGTCATGAAATCTCAGCACAGGAAATGTCCCCAGCCATTAAGGGCATCGAACCTAACAAAGTGGTCGAATTGGACAAAATCCCCGGGGACCTATGCCTTACTCAGGCTGGCATATGAGGTGCCTACTTCAAACTGTTGTTTAACCCAATACTGAATGGGGTTCCATTGCCCTTTGTTGTGGGCTGGGGCTGAAATCATCCTTTTATATAAAAAGGGTCCTCATGAATTTCCAGACAACTACAGGTCCATTAGTTTTCTCAACAGCTCACAAAAGCTATTCAGTAGAGCTTTACTTGGTAGATTACAGGAATGGCTGGTAGATAATGATATTTTGTCCCCATTACAGGCGGGTTTTACGCCGGCCACAAGTACGAATGACCAAGTATTCTGGCACCTATTATATTGGAAAGTAGTTACACTGGGGAGTGGTTGCCTGTATATCATATTTGTGGACCTTAAATCTGCCTTTGACTTAGTACCTAGACCAACTTTATGGCGGGTCCTGCAAGAGCTAGGGGTACCCAGTTATCTTTAAGATATTATTGTGAGGATGCATAACAACAACTATGCGCAGGTCAGGTGCGGTCAGGTTGGTGAGCTGACAGCCATTCCCTGAAAGCAGAGGGGTTAGGCAGGGGTGTGTACTTGCTCCCACGATATTTCACTCTATTTCAACAGCCTTATCAATTTCTTAGATCAGAGTGGTATTGAGGCTCCCAAGTTGGAAAACATGAGGATCCCTGCCCTCAGGTATGCTGAACCCACCCTCCTCCTCTATAAATCCCCCATGGGTCTCCAAAACCTCCTGGATTGCTTTGAGGAATTTTGTATGGAACCAGGTTTAGAAAGTAATGTGGGTAAACCTAAGTATATGATACTGAACCAGGGCATTCTACCAGGGCAAATCCGACATTAGCAGGGACCCCATTGGACAGATTGCACACCTTCTCTTATCTGGGTATTACAATATCTGATCATCTGGGGTGGCAGGCTCACATCATGCAACGTAGGATAAAACTTGAGTAGGAGGTAGGAGGCATTATCAAGTTGGCACATAGCTTACAGTTTCGACTTGTACAACCAGCCCTGCGGGTATATCAACATCAAGCCCTGAGGACAGCCATCTTTGGAGGTGAGCTGTGTGGCCATGTGTATGCTTTTGTTTTAGACTCAGTGGAAAAATGATTCATGCACTTACTAGTTAGCGTCTCTATTAGTACTCGCCCCCCAGACTAGATCTTGGGGTGAGAGACCTATCGGATAAGACAGGCCTATGGCCAATCCTTTATTGGAGGAGGATCTGGGCTACCCCAGAGCTCGATCCATATTGTGAAGGCCTAGAAGAAATACTGCGACTTGCGGGCTCCTGCAATATTCCCGGGATCAAGTATGTTAAAGCTACCCTGGGAGAGATTAGGCTAGTAACTTTGCGGAAATTACCAGGCGAGGCACGGCTGATATCCAAGTCCAACATTAAATCAGCCTACTGGCAGCAGAGATTCTCTAATACATTCCAAGGAAAGCAGAGGCACTTTGACTGATGCCTTCCTTACATTTAAAGATGCCTTCAATAGAAAAGACTTCTTGGAAGAGATAGAGCCCCCATCACCTAGGTGTTTATTTTTGTTGTTCTGCTGTAGGACCCTACCCCTCCACTCGTTCACTGCCAAGTGGTCCAAAAACCCATAGAGTGGACGATTGGCAGTGTCCAGCCGGTGGCGCCCCCCAAATAGACCCTAAAACGTGCATTGTTTTTTTAACCTGCTTATAAGACTAGTAGGTGCTGCTGGATACTGCCATTATGCCGGAATCTGGGCTTTAGAGACTACAGAGTTGCATTAAGGTTGTTGAAAAGTGATGCCAGCAAGCCACTGATCTTCATACTTACTCGCTATTTGTTGTCTTTGTAGAGAATTTCGAGCAAAGATATGTGCCTCTCCTGACAACCAACAGTGCTGCTGTCTTGATACGCAAGATACAATGACTACACTTTGTATAATCAATCCCAGCCTGATTTTAGACAATTTCTTTTAACTTTCCATTCCCCAAGTACCCTTATTACATACAATATTATTTTAATATTTTTATGATGTATATATGACGGTCTTTGAACTTTGGAATTCCCAACTGGTGGCCTATGAGATGAGAAGGACTAACAATAGTGAACAACCACTTTGGGAGTTTTTCACTACCAGGTCATGTAAAACTTAAAACCACATGTCCTGCCTTTCACTTACATACCACCCTGCCATATGGGCTACCTAGGGCCACCTTAGGGCTGGCCTATGTAATAAAAAGGGAATTTAAGGCTTGGCAGGAGGTTTTAAATGCCAATGCCATGGCTACTTAAGTGTGTGGCAAAATCAGTGCTACTGGCCCACTAGTAGCATTTAATTTACAGACCCTGGGTATGCGAGATACCACTTTACAAGGGCCTTACAAGTAAATTAAATATGCATATTGTGGATACACCAATGTTACCATGCTTAGGGGAGCAGCACCTGCACTTTAGCACTGGTCAGCAATGGTAAATTGCTCCGAGTCCTACAGCCAACAAAAAGATACAGCGGAAAACGAGAGGTGAAAGGTAAAAAGTCTGGGGTAAAACTACCCTAAGGATGCCAGGTCCAACAGTAAGTTGATATTCTTCCTGAAGAAACAAAAAAAGTAACTTTGCTCACATATTTACTACACTTTTATAATTTCCACATAGGTGTGGAAAGGTAGATGCTCCCAAGGAAGCATCATAAATGTGGCCATTAAACGTCTATGAAAATTATGTGCACACCTGTAAAAGATGAACTACCATCAAAGCTTTGGAAATGCACATTTCAGACTTTTCTTCACACCCACTATACACCCACATGGTTCAGATGTAATTAGTGCGTTACACGTACCCAGTTTGCATAGGACGAATATAGGAAGTGGAGTCATGTGGTGTGCAAATTAATTTCAATGAAAAAATATTAAAACAATAATTCAACATTAAATAACAAGCTTAAAAAATAAGTTTAACTAAGAAAAGTATGTGAGTACCGGATGATATTAATGTAGAATATAACACACCCAGCAGACAAATGCATATGAATGCCCAAACTGTCCTAAACCAACACATGACTACGTGTAATATAAGTATAACCATAACTTACACATTTTAAACGGATCCGGTATCTTTAGTAATTGAGACACTTTCCACATCAATGATGGAGGCAAGCCCTCTGAACTCGGGGTCTTAGACAAGTTCGTGTCCGCTTCTGAACATCACACTGTCTCCAATCCTTTACTAAGAGGGCATCTTTCAAATAGATATATTTCCATGCCCGCAGGCTCCAAAACTCAGGCCAACTCTGTTCTGTACTGCTTAGTCATCAGAAAGCCCTCAGGTGGAAAGGCGAGGCACAGAGCTAGCAAGTCACTGGTGGGTCTGGGGAAATTTAATTAAAAAGTAGCAGCGTTTCTGCAACCACTACAAAAAGGAACCCACATTTCACAAAGAGCTTTCTTGCTAACAACAGCAGTTTGCAGCGTCATTGCTGTAGCATGGGAATAGCAAAGAAGGGGGGGGGAGGTGTGAAGTTTTTTGTCGCACGCATGACGTCTTGCGCAAGTCTGATTTATTGGCCTGGTGGTCGTTCACGGAGCTCCATACTTTTTCTATGTTTACACGCTCATGTATGCAAAAGTTCATTTTTTAAAGTAATGGTGCAGAAAACAGAGAATTACAGGAAGCTAAGATAGGGTGCATGCAGCAATTTGTTTAAGGGGGGGGGGGTCCTCCTGATGGAGAGAGTGGGTACAGGATCTCTGTTTTATGTTAACATGTAATGAGGTCCAAAAAATATTGTAAAATTGTTGACAGATTATAAAGTGCGCACCACAGCCCAAATTCCTTCTTGACATTAAAGTAATAGGCGCACCCACCCAAATCAATGACATTCTTTTATAGGCATCAAGCGGACGAATGGCCAATTCAGTCTCGCCAGAAGTGAGTAGGCAACCTACATATTGATCTCTGTTGAAAGCTGTCGATCCAACACGCTCTGCAAGATGATAACTAGGCCTACCAGAACTTGGTTGGTCGTAAACTGCTCAAAGGTGTGCACATTTTCACTACAAACTTTCTGAATCTGAAGGCACTGACAACACCTTACTGGTGTGCTAAGCACAAGTATCTAGGGAGATATTCCCCTGGAGATAGTCATAAGTAATCATCAGTAGTTGTCCATGCTGAGTCCTTCTAGACATAGATGAAGTCCAGTCGGTACATAGGGGAGGGAGGGAGAGAGGGAAATTGTAGTGTCTGTCTCTATTGTTGCTACAGCTGTGCTAGCATTGTATTAGCCTGAATAGAATAGTGATAGCGGAACATGTTCTTTACAAAATTCTATTTAACTATATGCAAAGCATTGTAATGGAATTTATGTAAAGTGGGTGCGACGCTGAATGAAATTTATTGTAATTCAAACAAGATACTCTGGTAAGAGGCACATGATTATTAGTTAAAACATGAGTAATCTCTGAAAACGCAGACAAGCTGCCAATGAAAAATCAACAGTGATTAGGATAAGATGTAGGGGGTACGGCAGAACATCTGCCGCGCGTATCAGTCTTTAATAAGCCGAGATCGCGCCCAGCGGTTGGTAGTGTCATGCTACTGCTGTTGGTTTCATACCTCCTGCGACGAGCCACACACTGGCAATTACTGCGTCCATTCACCAAGACATCCTTTCAAATATCCCAAGTAACAGGTCCTGCTTTTAAGGCGTCATTTTGTTTCCTTAAGCACAATGTAAGACCCAGGATTTTCTTAAGATCCACGCCATGAGGGAACTTCCTCTGCATAAATCGAAATCTATTTTGACTCCAAAAATAATTCTTCTTGCAAGTATATACAGCTACCAGAAACTAGAAAGGAAAGTCCTTTCTCAATAAATCATAAGAAGGCAAGGACCTTCATAACAAAAATCTATACTAGAGTCCCCATCATTTAAATTACAACTGCAATTCTTAGAATTTGCCTCTTTCTGAAATGATGGCACGTTTATCTTATAGGTTTAGCCCATACAGTGTGTATTAGCTACACTGTATATACCACACAGTGAATTGACGAACAAACACTTTTATACAGTTTTAATAAAAAATATAATTTGAATAAACTAAAAATAAAAACAATTAAAAAAATGTATGATATAGCTATGAAAATCTTTAAAACGTATACTGTCTCAAAACATCAGCACTTGTCTAGTTTAAACAGAAAAGATTAATCAGAAATGAAACACTGGCAATGTTTGCCCGGAGACCAATAGGTTGCTGATCCACAAACTTGAATTTCTTCTACATCAGTTCTAATCATAGGTGAAGCAGGGTATACTGCTTGAGTTGCTTTATGTAATAGAGTAAAACCTGCAACTAGACATAGGAAAACCTAAAATTGACCAAGGAATATTACTAGATGATCTACTCAAATGCATAGGGACACAAGAACATTTATGGGCCAGCTTTGGCTGGTCGACCTCCAAAATCGAATGAATATTCTGGTGCTGCATTTTGAGGAAGTATAAGCCCCTTACGCTAAACATTATATCCATCTCTTTGCCCAGTGTCCTCTACTCGCTCCTGTGTGCTCTACTCGCTCCTGCCAGTGCCATGGCACTGCCTCGAGCCCCAGACACTCACACATAGTGAGCCATAGTTTGTGTTGCAGAAAATGGTCCTTTTATTATGGTATGGCGCTACTAACATAATAGAAGGACTACGTTTTACTTTGCAGAAGATAGCTGTTCTGTTATCTCTATCACCCCACAGCCACGACAGTAACAGTGCCATTTGCAAATTGTATTGTGTGCGTTCGGTTAGAGAAAGTGTGCGACGTAGTAGAGGTTACAAGCAACATCTCTGTAATCTTTTGTTCAGGAAACTGAGGACTATCTCCCCTTTTGTAAACAACTGAAGATGCGGGTGTTTCGTTTGTAAATTACCATTCTACACAGAAGTGCATTACTTTTTATAGTAATAACACACTATAAGGAATGAGCTCTGGATGAGTAAAGCTCTATGGCTGTCTGAAATGTGTGCCAGGTCAACATCACGGAACACATACATTTTGGCAGGAAGAGTAAATTAGTCAGAAGCATCCTGAAATAGTAACCTTATACGGTTAAATTGGTGGATCGGATCACAGCTTTAAATGAGAATGGAGGTAACACGTTTTAATTGGATGTTTCTACCCTCATTGGAGCGCTATAATTATGGTCTCTGCCTTGCATTTCTCAATTATGTTGATAATGTTATTGCCTTCTCATGATGGATACGCAGCCCTCAAATTACTGAAGATACTGCTGAACAAGCGAGCCTCTTCAGCGTGGTTGTTTTGCTCCCCAGGATGTGGAAGCCTCTGCTTAAAAGACGGATCCATTTTTGCTGAAACAAAGAAATAAAGGACAAATGGTTCCGCCTGGAGGTCGCTGCGGCTATCACAGACTCTCCCAAGATGGTTACACATTATCGCCCTCTAACATAAAGCCACGAAAATTCAATTACATTTCTATTCTATTTTTTTAACGGAGGCATTTTTCACAAGTTGAAAGGTCTGACTTCCTACTCCGCCTTTGGGAACCAATTTGACGAAATCAGTTCTGCAAATTAGGCAACGCGATGAAGGTCCTCTCATATGGCGCCGGCACAGACACCTATTTTTAGAAGCCAAAAATCTACTAAACATAACTTTTCTTCAACAACCCAAATAGATTTTCAGCTTTTTGAGGACTTAAAATCATGCGGAGTACAACAGACATCTACTAAAATGTTCCTACTAGCCCAAATGTGTTCCTGTAGATCAGATGAAAGGCAGACATTAAAGACAATTGAGGTCTTCAGTACAAGTTGCCTGTTAATTCCTTCGGGCCCAATAAAGAGAGTTCCCGAGCCCATCAGAAGGGCCCAGAGATTTCACCTGCTTCAAGCTGGTAAAGTCTCCTGGGGTAACCAGGAAAAGTGTGTGGAAATCAGGGATAACTTCAATTTCTACATGTCATTCTCTAAAAACAAATCATAATTAGGGTTATTTCCTCAACTCTGGGCCAGAGCAATGAAGGTAATAATTACTATAGGCCACTGGCAATGGCCTAATTGCGTGTGAAATGTCAATTACCAGACCAGACTTGTGGCTTTTTCCTCCTCTAGCAAACATTTTTGCTTGATAAAGAACCCCCTCTTTCTGGCGTTCCCTTGAGGTATGGATGTTTTTGATGATTTTCCTCCACAATTTTCACTCTTCTTCTACTGTTGTGTAATGCTAAGTGTAGGTGTGCAAATTGGATGTGAACAATAAATGAGAAAGGTCAGGAGTAAGCACAAAGGTGTAAATTTGTTGGTAATCACTACTTTTCCAACCACCACCCCACGATCCTACCATACCCCTAACCATAGTAATAATGCAGAAACGTCACCGTGTAGTTAGATGTTATGTGACTTTAAATTATATCTGCGAGTGTACATGAATGCAGATCCGTATTTATTTTTGGTGCACCCAAGCTGAACGTAGGTGAGTTCAAAATGTTGTCAAAAAGGGCCGATAAGACTATATAATTAAAGGGGAAATTCAAGGAACGTGAATGCATAAAATATTCCTCCATGTAGAAGATAAAATAAAGCAATGGCAATAAATTAAAAAGTATTTCCGTTCAACTGCAGGCGAGTGATTGCAGCCTCTAAGGTTGGCCGCCTTGCAGAACAATGATCATATCATTCATATGCAAAGCCAAAAAGGTCTGACTTTTATTGCATTCATATGCCACAAAGTAAAAAGAAAACAAACCAGAACCTAAACATGGCCACCATATTCTTGCATTAGGAAAAGCTTACATTTAAAACACATTTACTGATGTGACTGTTTAATTAATGATGTCTAACAAACACAAGCCATTTGGTTGTGCCATGCATTTACCATTTAGTATTATGAAGGCACCAAGAAGAAGGTATCTCCAATGAAGCACTCAAATTGCAGGCAGCTACAATGTCACTTAAACTCTTTATTAAAGTAATTTTATAAAGGAGATTGGAGAAAATCATCACCTAACTGGGTACCAGAATTACAAGAAAAATAAATAGCCATTTTTAAAGGTAACATACAAAAACAAAAAACACACTTAGTGAGCTTTGGCTCTGAAGGGAAAGGAACAATTTTTAAATATATGTTGATTAGCATTTCTAGAAAAACGTATCAACAACATCAACATTATCACAATTGCAACTAATGTGCAATATTTGACCATACAATCACATCTAGTCATAGCAGTCATGAGCGACCATGTTTCTGAGACATTCTACACATATGCTCAACCATAAGATTATGTCTATCATTTACCATAAATGTCCTTCTGCATCCTTTAGGAGGTCTATTAGCAGTCCATTATGTTAGTGATCATCTCCCCCTCAACTAGTTACTAAATCCTCCTCAACTTTTTCATCCCTACGGGTCAGTTTAATGAGTTGTTCGTCTGCCAGTGCCCACTCCAGTAAATCTATAAGCCAGACCCATGATAGGGCTCCAGTAAATCTATCAGCCAGACCTGGACCTCCAGTGCTCAGGGTGCAGTCCACTGGATTGCGATCTGGCACCTCGTCAGGACTATCCCAAGCGCCATCAACTGAGTGGCCATTTTCTTTACTTGGCACCCAACAGTTTCACAGTCCATGTCAGAGCCACACCCACTATCTGTGATAATGTACTTATGACTCCTGCCCAGAATTGCACCAGTGGTATGCAGGACCATGTTATGTGTAAAATGTCTGCTGAGAGCAAACACCATCTGCCACAGACAGACAGGCACATAGGGGATATCTTAGAGAGCTCCCTGGGAGTCATATTTTCAGTGCAGGACATTAAACTGAATTAGCTTAAATCTAACATTGGGGGATACCTGTCGGACCTGCTCATATGCTTTCTGCCCCTCTCCCTCGGTCAACTCATTTGGGCAGTCTACACTCCAAAGATCCTTAATGTGAGTTGTCTTGCCACCGCTATTGGTAAGGCCACATGCAAATAAGTTAAAAGCCGCCAGCAACTGATGCACTTCTGTATGATTTTGCAGTTCATCCGGATCGTTCAGGCCGTGTGAGCCAACCAAGTGTATTTCAAAAATTGCCTTGGGCATATCCCGGTGCATTCCTGACAGGAAATGAACCTATTATTGAGATAGAGGTATCCTGCACTTGTGCTGCACATCTCACACCATCTCGTGAAGAATCTGTCCTTTAACATAGTGGAGAATGGCCTAAGGGCCCACATGAGAATGTCTCTTCAAGACCTTAGAGACCACTGTACGCCACACCTCAGCCTTCTGCTGCGACAAATAGGGAAGATGGTGGAATTTGTTCCTCTCCATCATGGATACCTCCAGAAACTTACATGAATTATATGTTCCTATTAGCAGTGATTTCTCCCAGTTTGTCCCTTTGTCGAACCAATGCAACACATGTTGGCTGTGTAGCAGCATAATACAGAAAGAGATCAGGAAGTCCCAATCTGTCCTCCCACCACAGAAGTCTCAATGTGTTCAATTCCCTTGGCTCAGCCTAGCAAACCACAACAGTGCACATAGCTATTTTTCCATATGAGTGAATGTGCAGGGTGGAACTGGACACATTGCATTTTGTAACGCATAAAGGCAGTGTGGTAAAAACACAATTTTAGCTACAGAGATCCGTCCCATCACAGAGAATAGAAATGTTTTCCGTGAATCAGCAGACTGAAACAGTCCTTCCAGCATCTTTCCCAAATTAAAATTACAATGTGCTTTGTGACACTATGTTACCCAGATTGAAATATATCAGAACCTATTGTGTACCCACTGCAGTCCTAATCCATGCAGTAGAGCAGCTCCTCTGCGCCACAATCGACCCTTGATAAATAATTTGGATTTACCTATATTTGCATAAAGACCTGCAGCCATTGCAAATCTCCTCAATCCCTCCAACAACAGCGGTACTGATCTCTCTGGGTCTCGCAGGCACACCAGGGTGTCGTCTGCAGACAATGGGGGGTGCCAGCAAGGTGGAGAAAGGCAATATGTTTAAGTGGAAGTGAACAATTTGCACAGGGTTTGTTCAGCTAATCAAAGTGAAGGAAGCCAAAGGTTAAAGTGGGACCACCCATGCCTCGTACTGTATGATGTGCTGGGAGAAAGCAAAGTGTGAATGACAATTCAGCATACCAATGGATGAAGCCTGCTGACCAAAAGCCCCTCTATGTAGGTATATCATGTATGAATTTATTGGAGAACAATAATCAGCTAAGCCAGTCTCAAAGGCCAGGCCTAAAAAGCAGAACTTAGGTCCACTGAAAAAAGTGGGGTTCTCACCTTGCAATTTACTTAGCCCTTGGTAGTCTGTATTCTGCACTGCCAGGAGACAGTAGGGGTGTATCGTGCTGCCCAGTGGAGTAGAGCCCACTGTAGTAAGAGCTCTTTCGGCCTGGAAGAGATCTCTGTGCTTTCAGAAGAGATGCCACCATTGGAGCTCCTCTAAAGGTACCAAAGCTTTGCTGTGTGGGAGCCACAAAGCAAAATTAATTTTTTTTGAAAAACAAAATATCCCTGACATGCTGAGGGTTTTCTCCAAGCAAATGCAGCTGAAAGCCAATTCCCTTTCAGCAACCTTTCAACATCTAAAGACAACTATAGCTACATCAACATTCACACCCTTACTGAAGACAATACAGGCTAAACTAGTATCAACCACAGCCTATGGCAGCGAGGCGCTGAAAGGCAGAGCTGCACCTCACTTGAAAAAGCTCTTAATCAGGCTTTTCAAGTCGGTTTTCCTTCTCCCAAGCTACACGTCACCAGCTCAGTTTAGACTGGAGTTTGGCCTTATTAAACAAACTTTAGTAAGGCAGGGGGGATTTGTCAAGCTCTGCTTTGAATTAAAAAATAACAACCCCCTCTCCCCACCAAACACTGAACTACCAACTCTGGGAAGTAATTGCCAATGAGGCCACTCCCTGCTAGGAGTTGCCTCCTCTCAGCCTCAGCATCCCTTGGCCTCAACGGGCATCAATTATGGGACTCAACTGGCAGTTATTCCCAAGTTAAGGGCACTGTAAATAGAATATTCGAGTGTCCCTCTCTACTGCCTGACAAAGGGAGTGTTTTCCAAACTACGCCATTCCTTTGTTAACAATAGCAATGCACAAAGCCCGAGCACCTCTGACATCACAGTGGCATATGAATATGAGGCCAAGGCACTGAAACCATAGCTCATCAAACCTGCATATGCAAATCAACTTTGTAGAACCGAAAACTCATATTAAAACCAACATTTAACATCAGGGAACTAAGCCATTGTAGGCAGGCAGGCAGGTATTGCCTGTTTTGGCCCTTCTGACATACAGCTAAATAGCAGATTGGTGAAATACCTAGCAAGAGCCGAACAGGAACTTAGAAGCTCGGCAGCTGAAAACACTTCCAGACAAACTATGGAATCTTGATCTTGGTAAGCACAAGATTCGTTTTACATTCCTCTTTACTGTATCTTCCTGCATAGATGAGCATGGTCACTTTACACACTTTGAACTGATTAGTCACACACTTTGAACTGGTTAGTCACTTTTCAATGTGTACAAGGGAAGACGCTTTTAGGTTGAGTGTGCATGCGCTTTGACCTGTTGTAAGTATTGTGGTCTTTTAACCACACCCACTGCACACCCATCACTTTCACTCGTTTGTGGGCTTGCCTTTCAAAAATCCTGTTTCATCATTGGTAAATGGTTTACGTTTGTCCCTCTTTGGGCGGGTTTTGTTACCGCCTTGCAGACTGCCAGTGTTACATGGATAATTGCATGATTGCCGATATGTTTGACTGCGAGCGAACTTCTTTTTCTTTTTGTGTCTCCCCTTTGCACTCATGCTCTTGGCAGCTACGGCGCTTTGAATCGGCTGCTTTTGTCAACTAATGTTTTACTTTTCATTTTCAGTTTATGAGGCAAGAAAAGTCCAGTTTGGAGGTCTCAGCTTTAGAGACGTCTTCATTTTTTGTCATCTGGTAAATTTAAAGACAGCCTGGTTAAACGGGCTGGGGCTACTTAGAACATCCAAGTTGTGATTCCATGTCATGCCTTTTTTTCGACCTCTACAGAAAAGACTCTGAAAGCCAACAACATTTTTCCCCAATACATTAATCAAAAAACCTACATTTAAAATGCAAAACTATACACCACTGAAATATATGAAATGTTAAATACAGCAAGGCAAGAAACTAAAAGTATGAATATAATTTTTGTCAAAAGTTATTGGACGATATACATTCTCTGCCCCTGTTGTAAGAAAAAACTGTATATAGCATGGTTTTGGGACTTATCTTTCAAATTGTCTCCTCTGTTATCCCTTGAAATATTTGGATTATATGCAAATATAGGTTGCCCATTTATTCACCCCGGTTCTTATTCAACAAACATTAAAGCTAAGGTACAATTGATGAGCATCATTGATGCTTGGAGTGTTTTGCGGTAGCCATTCATTCTTGCTTGTTTTTCTACATGGCACTCCAGGGGTGACATGATTCCAATGTCTGACAGAATCAGATACACTCAAAAATTGGATCCCTGGCTTCAAGGTCACCTTCCTCATCCTCCTGAGTGAGGGAGGAGGTGAAAGTATCCTTGGTCCCAATAAAATATCAATGTAGCCAGGGCAAATGGTGATGGACTGGGACAGACGTAGTTACTGCGGAGCTCTCTTGATTCAAGAACGTAAGGATTTGGCCACTGAACCCCATTAGTAGGTTCTAAGCTCCATAACACAGAAACATAATGCTTGACCTCTCTCCATTTCATATCACACTGGAAGAAATGTGTGTTAGGGAAATTATGGGGGTTATTCTAACTTTGAAGGAGTGTTAATCCGTCCCAAAAGTGACGGTAAAGTGACGGATATACCACCAGCCGTATTACGAGTTCCATAGGATATAATGGACTCGTAATACGGCTGGTGGTAAATCCGTCACTTTTCCGTCACTTTTGGGACGGATTAACACCTCCTCCAAAGTTAGAATAACCCCCAATGTCTGTAATCTTTTGACTCTCCCTAAAGTGTCCTTATTGGGGCCTACATGTTTTGTGAAGACTAAAAGCACTCCTTTCCCTGAAAAGAGATGGCCTTAAGGTGCAAACGGCAAAGAAGAAACATGCTTAATTTGTTGCAGTGACTGCAGCTAATGGCCACCATTTTGAAGACAATGGCTTATTTTACACCAGCAAACTTTGATCAGATTGCAAGAAAAAAAAAAAAAAAATGGAGAAAGATGAGGGGAGGAAAAGATTAGAAAAATGTGACCGAGGCAGTAAGCAATGATGAAAAAAATTATCTGCAAGAGGGAGACAGAGAGAATGTGCAGGGTGGTGGAGAGAAAGAGGCATGATTTAGATTCAAAGGTAGGCAGCCTTGATATTCGGCAACACTGGCATTCAAGCGCGTTGACAGTGAGCATCTAAGAAAAAAAATTGCACCCCTACACTTTTTTTGTCAAAAACAAATTAAGCATTAGCAAGGGGATTAAAAAAACTACATAAACTACAGTAAGGCAAATAAAAAGGGATCTGTGTTATTTATAATATTATTCTCTTTATGGAACATGTTCGCAGCCTGATGCACAAAGCCCTTACTCATTTACTTTTAGTAGACATTCAAATACAAGCGCTCATGTTATCTTTCAATTACTTCAAAGCGCTACGGTTGGATCAGATAAAGTACAAGTGGCGGAATGGGAGTTAAGTGCTATCAGTGAGGAGGACGAGGCGCCAATCTCAAACTTCTTCACGGCCCCGTGGAATTCGAACATGCCTACCCTAGCAGAACTCTTGACTGGCCCAGCAACTCTTCATGTGGGATACATGCGCAGGCTGATGCTCACAGAGATGAGTGACTGCTGGGGACAAAAATACTGAGAGGCGCTGACCTTAAAGAATGGATGCTATTCATCAGCATAAAATGACTTTAATGTCAACTTCGCCAATTCACAAAAGCAACAGTGATAAGGGACTGCTTGGACCTTGCCTTCCAGCAGACAAAAGGATGCTTTAGAATTCATCAGAACACTTGAAACAATGTCAAGACTCGGCCAAATAAAATTGAGTCTCTGACAAATATTTATTGCTGGAAGCTTATTTTAGCCCCGTTTGGAGGACGCAGCGGGTGTTTAGGTCAGAGCACCAATTAATAATAGACATCTAAATAGTACAGCTCGAATCGCTCACCCTGCAGTGCTCTGTGCCTAATCTGAGGTAAGAGGATTCAATTATGGCAGAGCTCACTCGGTCGTTCATCTTTATGAGGTAGGTAAAAATGCTGCATTGAGTTAAGAAACAATAGCACTTGTTATTTGCAGAGACTCAAAGAAGAAATTGCTGTCGCCCCATTACTTTATTAAAACACGTAATTTGCATCAATAATATTAATAATATCACTGTTATTACTTAAATTAGGAACTTTTATTTCCTTTGAGCAGTAGATCTGCTTCCACACTAGAAGTTCTTATTCCTACTTACAGAACTCATTTCGTTATTCAATGCTTTTTTCTGAAGCTTAGGCAGTTTTACTGTGATGGATGTAGTTCCATTGGCGGCTAAATTTAAAAAAACAGAGAGGGGGATGTAAAAGAGTGTCCCCTCGGGCTATCTCTGGGTTATCAGTTTTAGAAGGCCAGTCACTACAAAGAATAAGAAGGAGTGAGTTGTAAAAGAGTGTTCCCTCAGGCAGTCCCTGGGTTATCTGAGGCACAGGAGGCCGGCAACCACAGTAATGTTCTTCCGAAGTGATGGCCCTTGAGCAAAATAGTCAATCTCCCAGGAGAGGCTCTGGAAACAGAACTAACCAACAGAAAGTCATAAAGGATAGCACTCAGGCTATGCTTCCACATTAAAGACAAGCAGCACTGTAATTGGGGAGGTGAACAACACGATTTGTATTCCTAAAAATGGAGATAAACGAAATATCTAGGCAGGCATCAAATAAAAAAATAAAATAAAAAAAAATGTGACTGAATTCCTGAAGTTTGTAGGCGGCTACAATACTCTGCACAAAAGAGGAAAGATACAGTTGTACATGTGTTATTCTATATCTTGACCTCAGTTTCTCCTCATACACAGATACACAGCCATGACATAACTGATAGGTGTCAATGGGTCCAATAACTAGCTCTCGAAAATCCTCAATTGAATGAGTGCAGATGACCTTCATCATTGTATACACGTATCCCACAAATGGATGATGCACAGATGTTCTGAACATCTTATACAGCTGCCTTAAATAAGTCACCTATACGTAAATGATGTTTCACAAAATGGTACTTTCGCTGACTACTATTCAGCACTAAGGTTCTTATTTGAGGGGTACAATAGCCCAAAAGGACCACAAAACACACCAAAGAAATACAAATCTAAATGCACCATTCTACATCGGAATAGATTTTTTTCAAATCAATAGTTCATAAAATTAGGGCAGCTGATAAGTGTTTCAAAGCTGCTCCAGCATCATCAGGCCAGTGTATGTGAATAGTACCATTAAGGTGTTGTAATTACATTTGTAGCGGCAATCTGTTTCTTTGGTCAGCATCACCCACTATATACATGTCCTGATGAGGACCCATAGACGCAAAGCGAGTAAAGTTGAAACATCAACTTTTTACAAGTGGACAAATGAGCAGTTAAACCCTGAAGGGGTCTGAATCTAAAACACCAAAAATGTTTTTCCCCTTTTTGGTACACAACTGGCTTCTTAACACTTGTGTATACATACTGCTATCATTTTATTTTTCAATTTGTACACAACATAACGAGTACTTCAGCACTGGGATGCAATATAATTGCAACTAACTCTGTGTACAGATACAGCACCAATTACCGAACCACTGTCTTTTGCAAATGTTTCCCTTTTTTAATAATTATGTTACTTTAGGTATTATGCTTGGGTCAAATTCTACATTTCTGTTAGATTCAGCAAACGCATATCTAAAGATGTGCTAAAAACTAAACAGAACTCCCTGTATCTGATAAATACTACATACCCAGGTTCAGCTCTAGCAGAGAGGACAGCCCAATTTTTGCACCTTACTGCTAGAAGGGGTAAACACCCTTCATTCGCTGACATATAATGTTGCAGGAATACAGTTCAGCACCCTGTAGATGCCAGGCAGGTAGCTGGGATGAATGAAAGGCGGATAGTGGTGGCTCAACAGATGTAATTGTAAGAGAGGAGGTGGCCTGTGGGCATCATCGGGTGCCATAGTTTGAGATCTTAGGACTAGAAGCTTAATGCCCGAAGCCTTTGTCAATAAGCTGTTTCACATGGCATGCAGAAGACATATTCACTACCTATCGCACAATAAACAAATGTGCTGGATTACTTAAATACATGGAACGGAAATCTGCCCTTTTTTTTTTTACTTCTGCATACTATAATGAGTCCATTACTTACCAATAATGGCATTACTCTTAGTCCTTCTCCCTCACCTTCCTTCTTAACCAATGAGACTCCCTTGGCTCCAATAGACCCCTCCCATCTCTAAATACAAATGCCAGCGCCCCTCCTCGTCCAGTACATAAACAAGCCAACCCAGACACTCAGTTATTCCGTACTGGGAGGGTGGGAGGAACCTTGAAGGAAGGCGTACTATCTCTATGTATTGGGCGCATTGCCTCCTGTCCCTCCCTCACCTTCCTTCTTAACCAAAGAGCCATAGCAAGTAAAACAGAAAACGGAAAACTGAGTCGTAAACACCCAACTGAAAGAGAGTGTCCAAAACATATAGAGAAATACTCCTTTACCCACACAGACAACAAAACTCTGCGACCCAACAGATAATCCAAATGTTCCAACTCAGTAATCCGAAAAAAGAGATGAACACAAGAGAAAGGGGTAACCCAAGTCGCAGCACAGCAAGTCCTCACCACTGAGGTCCCCTGCAATACAGCCACCGTAGTGTCCACCAAAAACACAAGAAAGAAATGTTAAGAGAAGCCAATCCACCCGAACAAAGGACACAAATGGAGGAATAGGCAAGGCCATTAACAGCAACAGCAAATGTCACCCAGGGACAGAGCGTGCCGTACCAGGGAAAAAAGGCGACAACCCTAGGAAAAACCTAGGCATCAGCCTAACCACATGACCCAGAATACTTCCAGAGCCAAAAATGTCTTAATCACCGCTCAGAGAACCCTGAATAATCAGAAAAGGCTTGGCGAAAGTCCAATCCACCGGTTGCCCCGAAAAAATCATGCAATGCCAGGCAGAAGAACGCAGTGGAAATGACCTCCACAGAGCTAGGAAAGGCAGTGCCAACCACGCAGGGACCTCTAGACCAGCAAATTAACTGCTTCCAACCACCAAGTCACCAAGTACAAGTACCCTAACGATCCCAGTGGAAAAGCTGGTAAAACTAGAGGAGACGGGACAACCAGAAGATCCAAATCCTGACTGCACCCCAACAATGTCAGAAGAGGGAATCAAGTTGCCGGGGGCCA
Source organism: Pleurodeles waltl (assembly GCF_031143425.1). Classification (NCBI taxonomy): domain Eukaryota; kingdom Metazoa; phylum Chordata; class Amphibia; order Caudata; family Salamandridae; genus Pleurodeles; species Pleurodeles waltl. Next base: position 138,611,400 of record NC_090448.1, read on the forward strand.
CCTTGGAGTAATCAAAATCCCGAACCCCAACAAATCAGACCTGTACCGGAAATACCCTAAACGACTGGAAAAGGGTGGAAAAGCATGCCTCAGACCCTGAGGCCAACGACAAGGCAACCTGCCCATTGCCCACGTCCGACGACAACTTCCCCTGGAACAAAACATATGTCCCTTGGCATACTCAGGAGAAGCAAACAGGTCAAACACCAAAACACCCCACCATTGAACAAACATATCGAACAGGCCGGGTGCAGAGAGACATACTCAGAGGGCGGAAATGCCCAGCTTAAAAGATCCGCAGACATTCACCACCACCCCAAATGGATAGTGCAATCAGAGACAGAATATAGTCCAGAGCCCAAACGAAAATGGCCTGTGCAAACACGTCCAAGGATTGGATCTGATACTGCCTTGTGGAAGAATGAAACACTGCGTCACCAAACTGTCCGGCTAAACCAGCACCATTGAACCCTTCAGGCCTGCCTATAAATGATCTAAAGCCAGCAGAACAGACAAACTCCCACCAGGTCGAAGACCTTCCAGAGGTCTGAAGAGCCCACATCCCCAGGACCAGCACTGACACCAGCCAAACACCTCAAATGGTGAGAATGGCGTTTGTCGACACCACCACAAGAGCTGAAAGAGAAATCCAATTCACTACACAATCCCACACCAGCCATCACAACAGAACCCCGTGCCAACCAATGCCAACCTCTGGAAATGTACCAGAAGATCGACAACCCCCAGCCCCCACAGGGAGAGAATCCGGTTAACCAGTATGTACATGAAACCTGGCCCAAGGCACCAGAAATACACATGCAACCACTCAACTGAGGTCAAAAACGTTTCCAAAAGAACACCCTGTCCAGTGACAGAATCGAAGAAAAATGTTTCACAAGTCATCAAGAATCTGAGCCCTTGCGGGACCTGCAACACCATTTCCACAGGATCAACCAACAGGGACACTTTTGGGGAATGCACCAACAGATCACCAAAAAAGGGAAGGACAAACAACCCCTCCATGGAAAGAAAAGCCAGAACCGTCATAAAGACCTTGGGTAATAACTTATGTTCAAAGGGAAGGACAAGAAACTGGAAATTATCGCCCCAACACAAACCAGAGAAACCGCAGAGAGGGAACTTCAATAGGGATGGGAAGATAGGCACCCAGGGACCCACAGATGCCAAAAATCCCCCAGGAAAACATCAAATGAATAACAGCCTGAACCATCAACAGGCAAAAATAAGCAGAACTCATCCATGAAAAGACCCACTGGACATCCAGGACTGGCAAAAAACGCCCCTGACACAAACTAAATCAGAAACATGATGGAAGAGGGCCTGTTACCAGCATCAGGAATCGTGCAGATGGCCCCTACCACCATCTAGCCCCGTTTCCAACCCGAAGGGCCAACCAATCACCTCCGGTCGCTGGAAACGAAGGCAGAAGGACACCAGCATAAGGGGGAAAGTACATGAAGATTATTGCGTAGCCAATGGCCACAATGGACAGGACCCATAGATCTGATACACTTTAAATGGGCAAGGCACGCTGCTAATCATTAAATGCCCTGGAGAATATGGCAGGTAACCCTACCCTAAAGAGCGCCCGACCCACAAATGGAACATACATCAAGGCGGCTCCTCCTCAGGCGTCTGCCATCCATTGCCCCAGCCAAAGAGCTCTCCTTGCCGCAACCAGAGTGCAAGCAAAGAATGTATAATGCCCAGTGAAATGCCTGCAACCAATCCCACTTGCTTCTCCATAGCAGCTAACAGGTCAGAGCACTCCACATCCTCCAGAATGGCCACAGCCAGCTGACTGAAGACCAGTACTAAGGTGCACGCCAAAGATGCAGAGAAAAGACCAGCTGTCAATGCCAATGACTCAGCAGTACACACACCTAAACCCAGAAACTACTGATCTATCCGAGGCATCAGCGAGAGCACTGCACTCCCGAATAAAGATGGTCAAGCCAAGCAGGGTAGCCAAAAGAGGCCAGATGAACATACAAAGCGAGGGACCTGAAACATATCAACATCCGGCAAGACCCTCAGAACCATAACCCAACAGGAACCGGAAAGGGCATGGCACCCAGAGGGTTGAACTTGCTGAGGAAACAGAGCACCCCCAACATACACAGCCGGAAAGTACAGAAAACCCCAACAGAACCAACACAGGGGCCAGAATATCCCACCATTCCATTCAGGAAATACATTTCCCCACAGAAGAAGTAGATGGCGCCTCCAAATCCAAGGTCAAAGAAACATACACAGCCACCACTAATGCTGGATTTTGCCGTGCAGAGGTGACATCGTTCATGGGCCTTAGGAGAAGTCGATGAGAATTGGAGTGAGTCAGGATGCCGCGAACCCCACAAAGAGGTGTTAATCGGGTCATCACGGTGAGGCCATAACTGACGCCTCATGAATCCGGGCCAAGCACTTTTGCAAGTCCTCCCCAGAGAGAAGAGGCACACTCCCCTGTCCAAAACTCAGAGTGTCACAAGCCTATTGGTGGGAAGATTTAGGGGCGGGTGGGTTTATTTAGAGAAGGGAGAGGTCTATAGGAGGCAAGGGAGCCTCATTGGTTAAGAAGCAAGGCGAGGGAGGGACGGGAAGTAATGCTGGATACAGTGAAGCCAGACACTACACTTCCCAAAATGCACTGCTCACAGCTACTTGCCTTACTACAAAGCAGGAATACACAATTATACAATAATATTAACACTGTACTTATATTTCCCTATATTAATCCGCTACTAATTGCTATTGGGTTCCAGAGTAGAGTGCTACTCGCAGAAAAGCACTTTGACGCCTCGTCAGGGGTAGTAAGCACTATATAAATACAATTACGATTCCAAAGACTTCCAGATACCAAATGAGATCCATGCCTACAGATGATCCAACTCGAGTCTATATTGACTGTACATGTGTTGTCAGTTGGTTCTTTAGAGGTGTGTGGAGACAGAACCAGTGCTTAAAAGCAAGGAATCACAGCACTTTGAACACCATGTGCAATATTCTTCATATTGGCAAAACTGCAAAAAAGAATGTTACTTTTTGCGGCCTCTGTTGGCTGTCTGCTGCTTTTCTCGAGGCTACAGAAGGCAACACCTCGAAAGATATTGTTTTGGCTTGGAGCAGACCCACGGCTTAAGGCAGCACTTGATTCTTACCATCAGACAGTCTCACTCCCTGTAGAGTAAAGCTGTTGTCTGCGCGCCTGTGCCAGACAGTGCACTTTTTAATGCCCTGGTTAATTACATTTGACAGCTACAGCAAGAGTCCACCTGTTCAGTTGTGCAGAATCTGAAGGTGAAATTATTAGTGTCTGTACTTCAATCAAGCCTGTCTCACACCTCGATTATCCGTAGTCTTCCTTACCAAGACCAACACTTGCACTTATTATTGTATTCAACTGAAAATAAAATGTCATGGTTGTACAGTACAGTCAAGGCTCACTGCTCTCACAAGGGGCAGGGTGGGTGCGGCACGCCAGGTTGTGGGGGGATGGGGACAGGATGGGGAAAAATGTAATATATATATTTTTTAATATATTAAAAAAAAAAAAAAAAAAAAAAAACACCTTACCTCAACTGCCGCCGCGACACTCCTCTTTCTCCCACTGCTGCCGGCACAGACTCCCAGCCTGCCCCGCCGCACATCCGGATGCTGCTCAGAGCAGTGTCCGGATTGGCTGGGAGCGCCCAAACCAGGGCGCTCCCAGGCAGACTGGGAGCCTGTGTCTGCTCTCCCCAGCCCGCCAACACAGTGTCGGGCTGGAGAGAGCCTACTGCGCATGTGTGTTTGCCAGCCCGAGACGGCCGGCCACACATACATGCACACTGAGGGAAGTGCACAGTGCACTCCCCTCATCCTCGTCATCCCCAATGCCCCGCACCTTTAACAAATGAAACGATAATCAACTATGTTTATTTTCGTTTTGTTAAAGGATCTGCAGCGGCTGCTGTTGGCGGGCGGGTGACGCTCCTAACGGAGGAGCCGCCGCTGAGTACATGACTAGGTTACAGGTGACCTTGTTCATATAACGTTTAAAATTAGCTGTTCAAGGATTAAAGGGGGTGAACAGAAGAGCATTTCCCCAACACACAGGATTCTTAAAACCTTAATCAATGAGAAGACACAAAATAAACTTATCATTTTTAAGCATGCTCCCCCATAGAGAGTTTCGCTGGTCTAAAAACACATAGATCATGTCACCAGTATTATTGGTAAAACTGTGTTTAGAAACAGTAACAACATTTACAAGGATTGTTAAAGCCAACAGGTCTGACCTTGGCAACCATGTTTTTAAATTCTATATTTTTTATGCAAGCGTGCACAATACAAATAAAAAAATAAGAATAAAAAAAGATACGAAATGAAAATGTCACTTACCCAGTGTACATCTGTTCGTGGCATCAGTCGCTGTAGATTCGCATGTTTTGCATAGCTCGCCATCTGGTGTTGGGTCGGAGTGTTACAAGTTGTTTTTCTTCGAAGAAGTCTTTCGAGTCACGGGACCGAGTGACTCCTCCTTTTGTCTCCATTGCGCATGGGCGTCGACTCCATCTTCGATTGTTTTTCCCCGCAGAGGGTGAGGTAGGAGTTGTATTGTAGTAATAGTGGCCATGCAATGGAGTGACTAAGTATGTACCTATTTAAGGTTAAAATAATATATATACAAATAGTTGAAGGTACCTTCCGAACTGCTACAGGCTCCCGGGGAGGCGGGTGGGCACATGCGAATCTACAGCGACTGATGCCACGAACAGATGTACACTGGGTAAGTGACATTTTCAGTTCGATGGCATCTGTCGCTGTAGATACGCATGTTTTGCATAGACTAGTAAGCAGTTATCTCCCCAAAGCGGTGGCTCAGCCTGTAGGAGTGGGAGTAGTCTGAAACAATGTTCTTAATACGGCTTGACCTACTGTGGCTTGTTGTGCGGATAACACGTCTACACAGTAGTGCTTGGTGAATGTGTGAGGCGTAGACCATGTGGCTGCCTTACATATTTCTTGCATTGGGATGTTTCCTAGAAAGCCCATGGTAGCACCTTTCTTTCTGGTTGAGTGTGCCCTTGGTGTAATGGGCAGTTGTCGTTTAGCTTTAAGGTAGCAGATTTGGATGCATTTAACTATCCATCTGGCTATACCTTGTTTTGATATTGGGTTTCCTGCATGAGGTTTTTGGAATGCAATAAATAGCTGTTTAGTTTTCCTGATGCTCTTTGTTCTGTCAATGTAATACATTAATGCTCTTTTGACATCTAAAGTATGTAGTGCCCTCTCAGCTACGGAATCTGGCTGTGGGAAGAACACTGGAAGTTCCACTGTTTGATTTAGATGGAACGGTGAAATAACTTTTGGTAGAAATTTAGGATTAGTCCTTAGGACGACCTTATTTTTGTGTAGTTGTATAAAAGGTTCTTGTATTGTAAACGCCTGAATCTCGCTTACTCTTCTTAGAGAAGTAATGGCGTTGAGAAATGCAACCTTCCATGTTAGGAACTGTATTTCGCAGGAGTGCATGGGTTCAAAAGGTGGACCCATAAGTCTAGTTAAGACAACATTTAGGTTCCATGAAGGAACAGGTGGTGTTCTTGGTGGAATAATTCTTTTAAGGCCCTCCATGAATGCTTTAATGACTGGTATCCTATATAGGGAAGTTGAATAGGTAGGCTGCAGGTATGCAGATATTGCTGCAAGGTGTATTTTAATGGAAGAGAAAGCTAGGTTAGATTTTTGTAAGTGAAGCAAGTAACCCACTACATGTTTTGGAGTTGCGTGTAACGGTTGGATTTGATTAATATGGCAGTAGCAAATAAACCTCTTCCATTTACTGGCATAGCAGTGCCTGGTGGATGGCCTTCTGGCTTGCTTTATGACTTTCATACATTCTTGGGTAAGTTGTAAGTGTCCGAATTCTAGGATTTCAGGAGCCAGATTGCTAGATTCAGCGATGCTGGATCTGGGTGTCTGATCTTTTGGTTGTGTTGTGTTAACAGATCCGGCCTGTTGGGCAGTTTGATGTGGGGTACTACTGATAGGTCTAGCAGCATTGTGTACCAGGGTTGCCTTGCCCAAGTTGGTGCTATTAATATGAGTTTGTTTTGACTGAGTTTGTTTACCAGATAAGGAAGGAGAGGGAGAGGAGGAAAAGCGTAGGCAAATATCCCTGACCAGTTCATCCATAGGGCATTGCCGTGGGACTGCTTGTGTGGGTATCTGGATGCGAAGTTTTGGCATTTTGCGTTCTCTTTTGTCGCAAACAAGTCTATTTGAGGTGTTCCCCAGAGCGTGAAGTAAGTGTTCAGAACTTGGGGGTGAATTTCCCATTCGTGGACCTGTTGGTGATCTCGAGAGAGATTGTCTGCGAGTCGATTCTGAATCCCTGGGATAAATTGTGCTATTAGGCGAATTTGGTTGTGAATTGCCCAACGCCATATCTTTTGTGTCAGCAGGCTCAATTGCGTTGAGTGCGTCCCCCCTTGTTTTTTAGGTAATACATTGTTGTCATGTTGTCTGTTCTGACGAGAATGTATTTGTGAACTATTATTGGTTGAAAAGCCTTTAGTGCTTGAAAAACTGCTAGCAGTTCTAGGTGATTTATATGCAGTTTTGTTTGATGTACGTTCCATTGTCCTTGTATGCTGTGTTGATCGAGGTGTGCTCCCCACCCTGTCATGGAAGCATCTGTTGTTATTACGTATTGTGGCACTGGGTCTTGGAAAGGCCGCCCTTTGTTTAAATTTATATTGTTCCACCATAGAAGCGAGAGGTAAGTTTGGCGGTCTATTAACACCAGATCTGTAAGGTGACCCTGTGCTTGTGACCACTGTGATGCTAGGCACTGTTGTAAGGGCCTCATGTGCAGTCTTGCGTTTGGGACAATGGCTATGCATGAAGACATCATGCCTAGGAGTTGTAATATCATCTTTGCTTGTATTTTTTGTGTTGGATACATGCGTTGTATGATGTTGTTGAAATTTTGAATTCTTTGTGGACTTGGAGTGGCTACTCCTATTGTTGTGTTTATTATGGCTCCTAGGTATTGTTGTACCTTGCACGGCAGAATGTTGGATTTTGCGAAGTTGACTGTGAACCCTAGTCTGTAGAGGGTTTGTATGATTTGATTTGTGTGGTGTGAGCACGTTATTAACGAATGGGTCTTGATTAGCCAGTCGTCTAGATACGGGAATACATGTATTTGCTGCCTTCTGATGTGTGCAGCGACTACTGCTAGACATTTGGTAAAGACTCTTGGTGCGGTTGTTAAACCGAAAGGTAGTACCTTGAATTGGTAGTGTATTCCTTTGAATACAAACCTTAGGTATTTCCTGTGCGATGGATGTATTGGTATATGGAAATACGCGTCTTTGAGGTCTAAGGTTGTCATGTAGTCGTGTAGTTTCAGCAATGGTAACACTTCTTGTAGTGTGACCATGTGAAAGTGGTCTGATTTGATGTATGTGTTTAGTATTCTTAGGTCTAGGATTGGTCTTAGCGTTTTGTCCTTCTTTGGTATTAAGAAGTACAGTGAATAAACTCCTGTGTTTATTTGTGTGTTTGGTACTAACTCGATTGCATTCTTTTGCAATAGTGCTTGAACTTCTATCTCCAGGAGCTCGGAATGATGTTTTGATAAATTTTGTGCTCTTGGTGGTATGTTTGGAGGGAATTGTAGAAATTCTATGCAATAACCATTTTGGATAATTGCTAGAACCCAAGTGTCTGTAGTGATTTCCTCCCATGCTTTGTAATAATGACCTATTCTTCCCCCCACTGGTGTTGTGTGGAGGGGGTGAGTGACATGTGAGTCACTGCTTAGTTGTAGGGGTTTTGGGGCTTTGAAATGTTCCCCTATTCCTAGGGAATTGCCCTCCTCTATATTGGCCCCGAAAGCCTCCCCTGTACTGTCCCTGGTAACTGGATGGTGTTGCCTGTGAGGTGCTGGCTTGTGTGGCCTGACCCCGAAACCCCCCTCTAAAGGGTGTTTTGCGGAAGGTGCTGTAATTTCCTCTGCTCTGCGGGGAGTAGAGTGCGCCCATGGCTTTAGCAGTGTCCGTGTCTTTTTTAAGTTTCTCAATCGCCGTGTCCACTTCTGGACCGAACAGTTCTTTTTCGTTGAATGGCATATTGAGAACTGCCTGCTGAATCTCTGGTTTAAACCCAGACGTTCATAGCCATGCATGCCTTCTGATGGTCACAGATGTATTTATTGTTCTTGCAGCTGTGTCTGCTGCGTCCATGGAGGAGCGTATCTGGTTGTTTGAAATGTTCTGTCCTTCCTCAACCACTTGCTTTGCCCTCTTTTGTAGGTCTTTGGGTAGATGTTCAATGAGATGTTGCATCTCATCCCAATGGGCTCTGTCATAGCGCGCAAGTAGTGCCTGAGAGTTAGCGATGCGCCACTGGTTTGCAGCTTGTGCTGCGACTCTCTTTCCAGCTGCATCGAACTTGCGGCTTTCCTTATCTGGGGGTGGTGCATCCCCAGATGTGTGGGAGTTGGCCCTTTTTCTAGCTGCTCCTACAACGACAGAATCTGGTGGCAGCTGTGTAGTGATAAAAATAGGGTCTGTAGGAGGCGCTTTATACTTTTTTTCCACCCTTGGTGTGATTGCCCTACTTTTGACCGGCTCTTTAAAGATGTCTTTTGCGTGCCGAAGCATACCAGGGAGCATAGGCAGGCTTTGGTAGGAGCTGTGGGTGGCGGAGAGGGTGTTGAATAGAAAGTCATCCTCGACTTGTTCTGAGTTGAGGCTTACATTGTGGAATTGTGCTGCTCTAGCCACCACCTGAGAATATGCAGTACTGTTTTCTGGTGGTGATGGCTTTGTAGGGTATGCCTCCGGACTGTTATCTGACACAGGGGCGTCGTATAAGTCCCATGCGTCCTGATCCTGGTCACCTTGGCTCATGGTGGTGTGAGCCGGGGAATGTGATGGAGTTTGTGCTGGTGAGACGTGAATTATAGGTGGAGGAGAGGGTGGCGGAGTAACCTTTTTCACCATTTTTGTTTGTGGTGTTTGGTCAGTTTGAAATTCCAGTCTTCTCTTTCTCCTAATAGGGGGAAGGGTGCTTATCTTTCCTGTCCCCTGCTGTATAAAAATACGTTTCTGCGTATGGTCTACATCGGTGGATTGCAGGTCTTCCTCAAACCTATGCTTTCGCATTTGGGAGGTCATTGATTGCTCTTCTGTATAAGAGCCTGAAACTGGGTCGGTTGCAGGTTGTTTTGGCACCGAAACCCTGTCTGCATCTTTTTTCAGCTCCGAGGTGACTTTTTTCTTTTTCGGAGTCGAAACATCTCGGCGTCGTTCTTCATCGGTGCCGCTGTCTCGGCGTCGAGCCGTGTCTGCACCGCTATCTCGGTGTCGATGTATGGCTCCAGCACTTTCTCGGTCCCGAGAAGGCTGCGTGCCGGTGTCTCGACCGGAGTCGGACGGTCTCGGCACTGTTTGGGCCTTTTTCGGTGCCGACGGTCGGTCACCGAATTTATGGGTGGAGCCATGGCCTGGTGGCAGTGGCGTCCCCTGGGCCTTGACAATCTTCTTATGAGTGGTTTTCGACGTCTTACTCACGGTTCGTGGATCGTCGAATTCCTCGGAGTCCGATTCGTGTATCGAAAAGGTTTCTTCCTCTTCCTGTACCTCGAACTCTCGGTGGGCTGTCGGCGTGGACGCCATTTGAAGTCTTGACAGGCACAGATTACAGACCAAGTGTTGGTCTGTATAGGGGTATTTTTTGTGGCATTTGGGACAGAAACGGAACGGGGTCCGTTCCATCGGCGTTCTTCTACACGCGGTCGGGCCGAGCAGGCCCCGACGGGGGATCGAAAACTACCCCGAAGGGCTCCGGAGCTCTTCGATCTTCGATGCGGTGTTGATTCTAACTACGCCGATCCCGAACGCAACAATACCGACGAAAATCTTCCGAAATGTAGCTATCTTTCCGTTCCGAAACTCAGAGCGACAGGAACACGTCCGAACCCGATGGCGGAAAAAAAACAATCGAAGATGGAGTCGACGCCCATGCGCAATGGAGACAAAAGGAGGAGTCACTCGGTCCCGTGACTCGAAAGACTTCTTCGAAGAAAAACAACTTGTAACACTCCGACCCAACACCAGATGGCGAGCTATGCAAAACATGCGTATCTACAGCGACAGATGCCATCGAACTAAAATATTATCCCACCAACCATGGTATTGGAATACACTACATTTTAGGCTGATGTGCAAATGTGATAAGGCATACTGGCGTCACTCATTGTGCAAGGCAGGCAACGACTGAAGTGGGCTGACCCACTGCCCTATTTGGTAAGAAAGGTGGGCGAAAACCAAATGAGTATGACAATTCAGCATACCAGAGATTGAAGAGGGCTGACCCTGAGCCTATTAATGTATGTTTATGTTTATAAAAAAAAACACGAGGAACAAGAAACACCTAGGGCCAGATGTAGGAAGTTCCGATTCGCAAAATCGGATGCAGAACGGTGTCTCAGACACCGTCTGCGATTCGCTATGGGGTCACAAAGACCCACCTCATTAATATTAATGAGGTGGGTCGCATTTTGCGACCCTATAGCGAGTCCCTGCACTCACAGGGATGGTGGCCTGCTGAAGACAGCAGACCTCCATGTCTGTGACTGCTTTTTCAATAAAGTAGTTTTTTTATTTTTTATTTTGCAGCCTGTTTTCCTTAAAGGAAAACGAGTTGCAAAATAAAAAAAATAACGAAACCATTTGGTTTCGTTTTTTCAGAGCAGGCAGTGGACCACTGCCTGCTCTGAAAAAGCATTTTGGGCAACATTCACAAAGGGGAAGGGGTCCCATGGGACCCCTTCCCTTTTGCGAATGGGTTACCACCAGTGTGGCACTGGTGGTAACTAAGAATTGCTTTGCGACCGCATTCGCGGTCACAAAGCAATTTAGCATAGCGATGCGAGTCGCAAATAGGAAGGGGACACCCCTTCCTATTTGCGAGTCGTATTCACAATTTGCGAGTCGGTACCGACTCACAAATTGTGAATGAGCATCGCGATGGGCATTGTGCATGGAGCAAACTGCGATTTTCGCAGTTTGCACCATGCATAATGCTTCCTACATCTGGCCCCTAAATCTGTCTGTAGGTCAGACCTGAAAAGAAGGACACTGGAAACCCATTATAAATGAATCCCACAAATCTTTTCCATTTAAGAGTGGACTGAAGCTGTATCTAATTAACAGATGCCAGGAGACGGCACTGTGATGCTTGTTAAAGGATGGGGGTGGACAGGCACGCGACAGTATTGATCAGCAGACATGCAGATCGCCTTGAACCTCGGAAGGCTATCCAATACATCACGCTGTGACAGAGCCTTTTTCGCCTCCTGGGTAAAGCCTAACAGAATCCATATTTTCTTCACATTAAACTTAGGAATGAATACTGGATGCAAATTCCAGCTCACCATGCCCAAATGATTTTACATTTTCAGTCACTGGCGTGGGGGATGTGGACATCTCCAGAGAAAATTCCATGATTCCGACTACATCCTTTGATGACTACAGTGTCAAATAGTGTCATTAGCTGGTATTTAGTTATAAAGACAGGATTGCCCTTGTAGTTTTCCAATGCACATTTGTACTTCAAAGTTGAAAAACAATCCACAAACAACTGGCATCAGTTGTAAGACGTAAAATCGCTGCACATAGATGCCAAAGTCAATCTTTGTCGAAGAAGCTAAATTCTTTCTTTGAGTGGGATACAAACTAAAGAACGAATCACGCAGGGCTCATGTTTCAAAGGGATCATTTAGAAATCAATTGTAACTGGGCAAATCCAAATCCCACCAGTTTGTTGGTCCGTGTGTTAGTTTCAAACATCCTGGACCAGTGCTTCATTAAAGCAAAGATAAGCAAAAAACCTCTAACACACCACGACACCAGACAACCTAAAATGCCTTAAGCAAAATAGCGTGTTGCCGTTCGGGTGCTCTACAGACCGTAGAGCACCCGAACGGCAACATGCTATTTTGCTTAGGGCCCCTAAAACCCGTGCAACAGACGAAGAAACCAGAACATAAAACAGACACGCGAAGATACAATCTGTTGTTCGGTCAACTAACGTGACGATGAGTCACACTGTTCAGAAAGCAAGCACGGACACAGCTGAATATTCAAAAACATATCTCCCTTCCCCTTCCTGTTTCCAAGCAGAAACTGTCTCTGTGCAAGCGCAGTCATGCTTAAAGTTTTCCCTCCACAAACACGTTCCCCGAATCACGTGACTCCCAACTTCACCCAAACTTTAGCACTAGACTTGCATGTGTTTGTCATGTCTGATGATGTACGGGTGGCCTAGGCCTCTGAGAACCGATCTTTTCCGAGTAGAAAATAGGCTGAAACAAAACGGATATTACGTGCATGTCCGGAGAAACAAAGCAGCAGAGAAACTTGCCTTTGAGGCAGCCGTGTCATCTTAATGTGAGTGGTGAACGGTGGACAGCTGCAAACCACGCAAATAAATTCTGAAACCGTGCGCTTTGGTTTGTTGACGGTTTGGTAATTTTGCTATGACATCATTTCTAAAAACCGTAGCCCGTTTAAAATACACGTTTTTAAAGTATACGGTGGCCTTGCGGCTCCGCAGTCGACACTGGAACTGGGGAGCGGGCTTGAATCGGCCTCGGCTTAACACCCTGAGATTCTGACGCTTCACAGCACCGAAAAAACAACATTGCAACTTAGTAAACAGCCGGCCCCTCCCTCAGAACCCTGCACCCCGCCAGGATTCACTTTGAATGTATTACTGCATTCCATCCTGCACAGCGCTCTGCTGCCATTCCACTAGGTTCAGCCGAGACAAATATCACATACTTCCATATAAATTAAAAATACATTTGCATTAAGGCCTTGTGAGTGCAGCAGGAACTAAAATGAAAAGTCATTTGCACTGCTTATGATGTCCAAACGAGGAAGGAATACAGCCAAGGGAATAACAAACCACTTTTAAATCCGGCCAAACAAAATTACCATAGCTCAGAGGGTTGACGCGCGTTTTATAGAAGTGTCAGAATTTGAACCCAGTGACTCTAACGCCCTTCTTGCCTTCCTCCCATGGGGTTTATGTCTCAAGCCCATCAAGAAAGTATGCCGCATAAAATAAAAACACATACTACTAATTTGGGGCATGCTACCATAAAAACAAGCATTTGCAATGGAACGGGTATTCTTGCCACATTAAATGGAGGAAAAAAAACGAGCGCGATTCCGCTGCTAAGTAATGAGAAAAAGTAGTCCAGAAACCATACGGAAAAAATGGAGCCTCCTATGTTTCCAGTAGTTGGTTGGTGTGCTCACTAACGAAAGCAAGCAGATTTTAAAAGGCAAGCCCACGAACCAATGTAAGGGACTGACGTAACATGGGCGTGGTTAGAAGCCCTAAGAGAGATTACATCAGGGGACAGAGCGCTTTGCGCTGGCCCCTAAAAATTTGTATAAACTGGTATCCTAGCTAGGGTGACCAGATTCTGAGGAGCAAAAACCGGGACAGGTAAGACATAAAAGAAGGGCTAAATACATTACTCACTTTTATATCTGGCCTGTCCTGTTTTTGTGCATAGCGTTGTGAATGTGTGCCTATACATATGTGTGCGTGTGTGTATATGCACACACACACACACACGTATAAGACTACATTTATAAAATTAGCTGTGGCTTGACATCCCACCCTGCACCCTTAACCTGCTCCCACCCACCTCTCTCTGCTTCCCACTCGTCTCTCTGCTCGGAGCAGACAGGAGACTGTGTCGCCTGACAGTTACAGATAAAATACTTTAATTATTTCAGACTTTGTAGGCCTCTCTAATTTATGCTTCCCTAGATGATCTGACCTTTGTCCCAAAAACCGAGCGTTTATTTCATAAGACCTTTGTCCAAAAAACCGGGACATTTATTTAAAATTAGAAGCGGACTGTCCGGGGAAATCCGGGACGTCTGGTCACCCTAATTGTAGCTCAGTGAGCTAATGTGCCTGTAGCAGGCAACTGGATGAAACGTGCTTCAGTAATAAACAACCACACTCCCAAGTTGTCTCACTTCCTGAGCTAATTTCAGCAGTCTGCATTGGATCATGCCCAGTGCTTTAAATGGGCCGGTACTGTCCGGTACGGAGTACCAGCACTTTTTTATTTTTAGAGGGAAAGTACCTGCACTTCTCAAGAAAAACATTATACTTTTAATTGTAGTGTAGCGGCACTTCTCAGAAGTGAGTAGGTACTTCACTTCTATTTTTCTATTTCAAGCACTGATCATGCCAGGAAGTGTGCTTCTTTGGACTTTCTAGTTTTGTAAACGTTTTGTCGTAGCTACTGAGTGCCTCACATGGAAAAGCCCTACAGCAGTTCCCAAAGATTTAAAAATTCTGACTTAAACCACTTCGGGGCTAAAAAGAAAAGGTGGGGGGTTCAGTGTAAGCACGAACCTGTGGCATTCTGCTGATGATATGTTATTTTAAATCGTACCCGTAAATGACAAGTGAAGGCCGCAGTACAATAAAAAGGAGTGTCGAGTGAGAGGACACCTGTAAACTCATCTGACAATATCTCCGGGGCTGCAAAACATGTGAACTAGCTTACAAAAACAGTTAAATGTTTCATAATCGGTAACACCCTCTCCATCCTGTCCCAACACGAGCATGCAGAGAAAAAACAGAAAAGCATCGTGTGCAGGTTTACTCGAGTTCATTTTCAGTAAGGTTTAAAGAGGTCTACAGCTGACATGGTCATAGATAATGTTCAAAAAGCTGCTGCAGTGAAAGGTGAGACCCCTACATGAGTGCGTTTTCTGTTTCTACTCCCACCAAGGACCGTGTATGATTACTACTATTGGAAGCTCATTCCCAGGGCCGGCGGAAGATAAGAAGGGGCCCCTTTCAAATCTATGCATGCGGCCAATGCCTACAGCTCTGCATTCCGAGGGCAGGGGTACACTTTGCCAGCACCAGTAAAGCAGTGTAAAACTGTATTACAACAATTAAAGATACAAACATAATGGTAAAAAATAAATCCAAGCGCAGTGTTCGCAACTGGGTGGAGAACACAGCGTTCACTGCATCCTGTAACCCTGTCTGTATCGGAGAATGCAGCTCTCTGAGTATTTGGGCGGGAGCCACTGGTCATCCGAAAGGGCTGAAATGTCCTGACAGCAGGTCCCTGTAATTCGAAGTCAGGCAGAAAGGTGATTCCGCACACCTTGAGACAGGACACCTGTTCAAACCTGGAAACCCGCCTGCAAATCGTCGATTCTGGATGTTACACCTTAAACTAATCCTTACGTAACAATATTACCTTCAGAATACTCAAGCCTTGTGCTATCTATAACTCTGTGTGCGCCTTTCCCATGTAAGTTCAGCAGGACATTCAGAATTACGCTTTTATGTGGTGAATCCAGAACTGACTACTAAACGTGTTCTTAAAAAGAAACAACAAAACGCCAGTATGCAGCCACTAAAGCCTGTATGTCTCTCTGCACGGTTCATCTCACACTTTTAGGGTGCAGCCCATGCATCCGCTTAAATTCCCATATGCCCAGATGTTTGTAACTGGGCTATAATCTGATGATGCCAGTGATTCAGGGTAGATGTTGGTCACAGTGGTGTGTTTTATGGTTACAAATCACCGAAAAGGAAACACAGGGTCTGATGAAGCATAGGTACCCATCGTGTGTCTTTGGGGAAATACCTTATTAATTAAGGGCTCTTGGGTTACATGTAGGAAGCAGTTTGCACATCGCAAACAGCGAATTGGGCCCTTTGTGATGTGCAAAATGCACTTTGACATGTTCCAAACCATTTTTGCGATTCGCAATTAGGAAGGGGTGTTCCCTTGATAATTGCGACTTGCAGTCCCAAGTATGATTGTTTTGTATACGCGAATGTGGTCGCAAAACAATTGCAGTTAGCAAACGGGAAGGGTTCCCCGTGGGACTCCTTCCCCTTTGTGAATGTCAGTAAAAACATTTTTTTCAGAGCAGGTAGTGGTCCTGGGGACCACTACCTGCTCTGAAAAAATGAAACAAAAACATTTCATTTTTTTGTTTTTGAAATGCATCTCGTTTTCCTTTAGGGAAAAAGGGCTGCATTTCAAAGAAAAACAACTTTTTTTTAAAAGCAGTCACAGACATGGTGGTCTGCTGACTCCAGCAGGCCACCATCCCTGTGAGGGCCGCTATTCCCAAGGGGGTCGCAAATCGCGACCTACCTCATGAATATTCCTGAGCTGGATATTTGCGAGCCCCTTGCAAATCGCAAATAGTGTCATTGACACTATGCAACATAAGGTTTTGCGACTCGCAAATTGCGACTCGCAAAACCAAACTTTGGTACTTGTAGCCCCAATTTCCTTGCCACTATGCAGAGATTACCAAACAGTGTGTACACTGGAGGTAGAGGCACCATTGGGACTATCAGGCTTGGAGCAAGCATGTCAAAGGCAGTCTGGAAAATGAGGAACTGCCCCTGAATCAAGTTTACATAAGGTGTACTCTGAGCTAAAAATGGCTGGCCCACACAACAGAAGCTTGCATCTGGAAAGGCAAGTTGTTAACTGTCTTTTAACATATATGAAGCCCCTTTTGTAGAAGGAGCTTCCTAAGGGTACAGAGCAGAATACAAGGCAAGTCACTATACTTCTACAAGTAAATACCATGGAAGAGTGCACACCTAGGCCAATGCTAACGTATGTCGCAGGCCCTGCAGCCCAAATCACCACTCAGAATCTATAAAGGGTGAAGAACAGATAAAAACTGAAGTGAGAGGGTTTGATTGGAGAGATGACAGACTGTGAGCAGTTGAATGCAGAAGAGGATGAGTAGCACAGCTCAAGTGGATGTATGGATACATGGGACCTTACTGTATTTACTACTGACGGTTTGTCAGCGGTAAGTGTGACTGACACTGTTGACGATGGGGGCCAAAAGGTGTGTGATCGGAACCAATCCAGGGAGAAGGGGGATGTGGCTGAAGGAGGTGGGATGGGTAGATTGGTGGGCTGATAGGAAGGGATTGGCGGAGAGATAGGAGTTATAGGGATGTGTGTCTTTGTGTTAGTACACAAGGACATGAAACGAAATAGGTTTAGGGGTGGCCATTTGTGTGCAAAGCTAGCGATTAGAAGCGGGTGAGGTTCAAGAAAAGCCAAAGGCAAGAATGAGGGTGAAATCAGAGGACGAGGTGATATGGCAGGGGGGCTGAAGGGTGCAGGAGAGGGTGGGTAAGTGGTGCCCGTGTGGAACTTGAGTAAGTTTGCTGTTGGTTGGGTGGTCAGCTATGGTGTGGGTGTGAAAGGACTCTGCAGGAGCAGGAGTCAGAAGTGATGTGACCGAGAAAGATGTATTCAAACAAAAGAGATGTGTGTTGTGGGCCAATTGGAAGCTGTAAATAAGAGGGGGGGTGGTCAGAGAATCATGTGGAGCTTGATGGAGGTGGGTGGTGGGCAGAGGTAAAATGAAGGAGTTTGAGAAAGAGGGTGAGAGAGTGAGTTGCCTGGGAAAGTAGATGATGTGAAGATGGGCACAGAAAAAAAACATGTTTTTATGGATTATTTCATGTCTTACACATGTGTTAAAGCACCTCTGGGAGGTTCAGCCAGTCTTCATATAATATGAATATACGCTATTGGCAAGAGGAGAAAACCTTTGTTACTAATCACAAAGATGATGTCCAAAAGGAGCCCAATACTTGTGTCCCACTGAGCTGATCCAATTGTTAATCTGTAGTAAAGTGTCGCTCCCAGATCAGCCAGGACTCAAGACGGGCGGCGTACTCGAGTGAGAGATACGGCTCTGCTGGAGCAGTATCCCCAGGGTGGCTACTGCTTTGGTCCATTCCAAATTTGATGGTGTCTCGGGGACCAGAACTATCCTGGGCAAAGAGACACCAGACCTGGACCTAACATGAGAGATGTTGGGGACGCAGTCAACAGCAGGTGTGGCCACTCCTCTTTCTCCCATGCCATGAAAGAAACTCCTTCAGCTTAGAACAACCCATTCTGAGGTAATCCAACTACCCATGCCTTGGCCCACAAATATTCTCCCAGTCTCATTTACCGCCTATTCCAAGCAAGTCGTAAATGGGGGTGGATCATGGTCTTTTAATGTGGGCCTCATGTAAAGTTTGGATTATGCAGGGCATCTGCCAAGAAAGTGACAGATGTACCATCCACTGTTCTCATGATCTTCCTGCGCTGTTTAGAGTGGGGAGAAGCCTCATTTTCCTGAAGGTGGATCCTATGCTGGCTCAGCCAGTGGAATCCCACCAACAGCCATCGACTACTGGGCCATCTGTTAATGTACTGCAGCCCACCTGTCCTCTTTAGGGTGGACATTCTAACATACATTTCCTGTTCAGGACTACCAGAAGCCAGCAGCTGTGCTGAAGGCTCAGAGGTATTTCACCAAGTCAATGGAGTACATCCCACCACTACCCTAGTGGACCAGTTGCCACATTCCAAAACAAGCAGTAAGTTTTGAAATTAAAATGAACAAGTAAAATTACACAGGCTCCTGCCATGCTCCTGACTGCACTTCTCTGCTCGTATGAGTAATGATGTAATGATGTAATGATAATGAGCAATGAAATCAGTAAAAGATGTAAGGGGCTCACACTTCTTGGTTCTTAAGCTAGAGAAGGTATTTGGAGTTAAAATATATCTTTTCATTTATTTAGAAATGGATTATGGATTACATTAACAATGCCCATGTTTTAAAATGTAAATATTTATTCACAAACACACTCTACTGGGGAATGAGAATTGCTCTTTTGCACCTTAAAAAAAAAACATTATTCTTCTTACGTTTTTGAAACCTAAGGACTAAAATACAACCATCTCAGCCTCGCCTAACGATGATTTGTTTTCGATTTTCGAATGCTTCTCGAGTGGTGCAGGCCGAGTTGTGCAGCAACGCCTGACTATTCTCAGTATCCTCAGTAATGTTATTTATTGTCTTCCTACTGACTGAGCTGATATTGCTCCTGAAGAACAAGTCCCATACACAAACACTGAACAATAATTACAGGCCATGCTGTACTTCTCTTTTTAAAGCATGAGGACCGTTGCTTTATTCAAACCTGACAAGGGCATTCTTCCTTCAGAGCTCGGTACACTGCGTACCATTAAAGTAGGTAATATCAACACATTTTATCCGAAGCACTATTATGGAATAGCTTGATTTTATATAGCGCTTTCTGCCAAAATTCAGCAGTTTGCTATGAAGCACTATAAAAAAAATCTGTTCCATAATTCCTATTAAAATACAGCTCTAAATCCATGAGAGTATAAAGATGAGCAGCTTTTGTGCCTCGCAATTCCTAAAATGCTGAGTCATCCTTTTATGTAGGGATCTGTAACAGACACTTTCAATGTTTCTGACTCACATCATCACAGAGAATGCACTGAAATCATTATTGTTCCCCCACATCCTGCAATAAACCATGCCAGATCGTCGTTTGCAAGCATCTCAATCCTGCTTCACGGACCGGATAATCTGATTAGCTCGGTAAAGACATTTCACAGATAAAAAAAACCAGAACAATACTTCGATTAATGAAAGCTCCTGTGGGACTTCCCTGAGCATGTTTATTGATAAGTCTACAGTCAACTACTTTCCGTGAAGCAGATGGCCATGTTTTTGTGGTGGCTGCTCCGGAACCTCGGGCCAACTTGGGAGGAATCTCTTGCATCTTGCCTTCCTGTTTCGAAAATGTTACTTCAAACACATTCTTTGTTCTCAGTTTTTTTGCACCTTCCCATATTCCATTTACATCAAACATTTACATTAAATATCAAAATGCAATCCAAAATTAAAGCTGTGCTTCAGCACAGTGTGTTTTGTTCTCACTTCTGCGAGGGCTGAACACGTGGCCCTGAATTGCAATGCCCCGTCATTATTAGAAAAATATGTAACATTCACTGGGCGATATTCTCATTCAAAGTAGCTATTTGTCATTAATTTACCATATCGATGTAAAGGAAGCCTGGAGAAAATGTGATCGGGTCATTTTATCAACACATAGATAACTTTCATTTATGCAAACTATTTATATAAGTGCATACTCTACCAACAGAATGACAGGTGGCTGGTGTGACACATGACAAAACTGATTAAAATGTGATAACATAATTCATATTTAAAAAAATGAAAACATGAAAAAGCAGAAAACAGTAATGTATAGCAAGTACGAACGTAAGCTTCTATGCAACTCTATGCAGAGAACACTAAATGGAAATGAAATTCCAAAATGTGGACTCGTGAGTGAAAAAAGTACTTTGAGCTGGCTTAGGAAAAACATTTCAGAAGCGAAATATATTACAAGCTGCAAGAGTAGAAAACCCATTGCCCACTTCAGTCGATGTGTGAATCACATACAGAAAAAGTCGAGAGTTAGTCATCAGAACGAGAGATATCACATGGACCAGGCAATTTCTGTAGCAGAAAAGACAGTGTAATCCAATATACCCTCAAGTGAGCCACAATCCCACCTTCAGGGATAAAGACATAGCTTTGCCCATGTGAATCCATCAGAAAAATAAAGTAATGTCCATGGGCAATTTTGTCAACAAGCAAGCCAGCGCGACCTGGCATGGGAAAGTATATCCACCGGGATTTAAGGTGTGACCCTGCACTGAATACGCTATCAACAAAGCTGTAAATATATGCTGTTCACACTAACACAAATAAGGATATATGGTTAGGGGGGTAATTCTTTCAGCAATAATTAATGTATAGCCTTTGATAGGTACTTATACTAGCAATAATGAAAAGTAAGTACAATAGGCAATAATATCAGCAATAGCAAAGAATGTCTTGGGTGGGCAATTGTACCTGTAATGATGAGAATGTACCCTTGGATAGCCATTTCAGAGGCAATAATGAAGAGTTACAACGACTGGGAATTCTACCAGCAAAGAAAAATGGATTACTGATGGGCAGTTCTACCAGCAAAGACAAGCAGTGACCTTGGATGGGAAATTCCGTCACCAAAAAGGAATGTTTTGACTTCGGATTGGCTATTCTGTGAGCAATAATGACCAATCCTGGATAGGCAGTTCTATCACCAAGGTTAAATGTATGACTATGGATAGGCAAAATTTGTGCAACAATGAAGAGATGGCTTAGACGGACAATTCTTCCAGGGAGGATGGAAAGTAACCTTGGACGGGCAATTCCATGAGCAGTGATGAAGATGTTCTGTAACTGTGTTTTTCTGTCATCAGAGATGAATGTGTGATCTTAAGTAGGTTTCTCTTTTAGACGTGTGGGTACAATGAATGCGCCTGTTACTCCAGTACATTAGGAGTTATCATTGCATAGAACAAAAAAAGTTGGTAAAATTTAGCATTTACTTGTCTGTGGATGGCCCTCGCTACACAATCAGACACACAGAGATGTTTGTAAAATAGCGAAAGGCCAAATAATGAGTT
Organism: Pleurodeles waltl; assembly: GCF_031143425.1. NCBI lineage: Eukaryota > Metazoa > Chordata > Amphibia > Caudata > Salamandridae > Pleurodeles > Pleurodeles waltl. The sequence goes on from NC_090448.1 coordinate 138,632,866, forward strand.
CTGAAAACGTAACCTTTGGAACCTGTGATCTTATGACTATGTTCATATTTTAGATTATGCCAGACAAACTAACTGCCGGAGGTCTCACTGTGGGAAATTCTTAATCAACTAAACCCACAGATTCAATCACGTTTACTAATTTCAATTATTTTGATGGCTCCTGTTGCTAAGCCCTAATCTTGTTGCCTTTGAAGAATAACTAACGTGTGCTGAGAAAATCAATTTTGTATCTTTACACAGAGAGGAGGAAATAGTGGACATTTCACAAGAGAGAAAAAGGGGTACTACCAGAAAATTTGAAACTCACCTGGAAATCTATGATTTGTTGTACCTTGTATATTTATTTACTTCATATTGATATCTACTCTGCTAAGTTTCTGGAGCAGTAAGAAGATGCAGAAGAGGCAAAACAGATGTTAGGAGTATTACATCTTTTGCAAAATTCTGCATGACAGCACAATACCTTTTTAGGGACACTAAAACTCATTGCAGAACGGCACATATTGTACCGAATATTTTGCATTTAGAATCTGCCATTAAGTTCTCAGTTCACGTGAGGGGGTAAACAATATGCAATAAGGCATGGAGACATGATAAATTCTCCCAAGAAGACTAAGGCTGAGTAAATTAGGGACCTACTAAGAAGCTTCTAATACCTTCACTGTCAGAACTAGGAGTGGAGATATACATAATAGCAACAATAGAAGGATGTTCTGAGTCCATTCTCATCTTAAACCGATGAGAGGTATCAGCCAGGATCAATTTCGCCCTGGTTCTTGGAGAATATATGTAAAAGCAGTGGCTTTCACGATTTACGATAATCTAATACGGGTCAACTCCAAATGAAAATAAATGTGACACCTCTTCTTTAGATCCAGCCCTAGAAACAACAGGATGAAAGGGACATTTCACCATAAAAAAGATAACCTCCTATTTCTGGAGGTATTTGCACAACTCCGCCTTTTTTTACTTTGTCAGAGCACTGTGACGCAGAGCCCTGAATCTACCTCCTATTCTCGCATTGCCACCATCCTCATTAAAAGTAAAAGATATTGGATTTCCCTTTGCATATTTATATAAACCATGGCCCGGGAGCTGTCTAGCTTCTCTAAAAATATTATAAAACAAGAAGGCACATTTTAAGAATTAGCAAGAATATCCTTGAATTACACCAACGAAGAGGTCCAAAGTGATTCTCCATATGTGTATGCGTGTGACATGACCCTTCCAACCCTTCAAAAGGGTAACGAGGAAGAGCAACTTACGAATGTGTGTGCCACATGCACCCAAATGAACACCTTATCCAATATGGATCTACGATATTAGTACAGATTTGTACTATTGGAGTGATCTATGATTCTTCCCTGTTTTTTTTTTTTAATCTTCGCTGCATTAAGCAATAAACCCATAAACAAGTTATCTTTAAAAATCACATATTTTGACAGTACGCCAGAGAAAAGAAATTGTGCTGACAGCACAATCCATATTCTCTGGTGCCCCTGGAATATCTTTACCTCTTTCAGTTCCTGTGCCACAGAGTTCAGGCGATCATTTTCGGAGAGGGTGTTGGTGAGGACGTTTCGCGACTGTTTCAGCTCCGTCTGCAGCTCCAGAACCTTCTTCATGTAGTACTCCTCTTTGGTGGCTGACTCCTGGATCAAGGTCTCCTCCCTGCTTTCCCCATCTGCAGCAACTTTCTTGTGGTTGCTATGAGCTTGTCCGAAAGCCTGGAAGAGAGCATACTGGTTCAGTTGAGAAAGCAGAGCATTTTAATACCACTGATAATTAAAAACTACAACAATAATAATAACCTTTTTAATAGCATTTCAGGTGTCACTACTGGTATTTCCAATTGTTGTAAATAACAAGTATTACTATTAATGTGGAATTAAATTTAGTGGAATATAATTCACCAAATTTGAAAGGAGGAAAACTGAACTGCTCTGTTTTATCTTGAATGTAGATCGTTAACGATTTCCACTGCTCACCTGCCTCGGCCCGCTACACCGTGAACAGCATAAGTCAACATATTGATCCATAATTCCAATATTCAGATATGATGTTACTGTTTGACACAAATCCAATTCTTGCCCTACACAAAAAACAATGGGTGGGCCGCGGACCTTTCTTCACGCTGACAGCTTTAATGATACAACCGCTTGTTATTTTAGAGAACCAGAGACGCTAATGCAAATTGTACGTGCATCATTCTGTGTAGAACTCAATAGCAATATCAACAAATTTAAAATGGAACAGTTTCAAAACTAGCATTACTTAGCTACAAAATGAGTTTGAATGTCCAGCAATACATTTGTCCAATAGTTACTTGGTAGACATTATTAATATTTCAGTATATTAACAACAGCTTATAATTATGAAATTAGAGCAGGTGGGGAGAAAGTAATCATTCTACATTCACATTACTAGTTCGTTTTTGCATAGGATTTCATATTGCACTATTGGCCTTCTTAATAGACTATACATTGCAGGTGAAACAATATGATAATAAATTCTTCAACCTCTGAAAACTGAAAGGCTGAGGTGGTCAAGGCAAGATCCAAACTTGCACTCTGCAGATCGCACATCAGCACAGTAGAGTGCCAATAGAGCACTAAACCATCTTCCTATTTTAAAAATTATAAACTTAAGGATAACAAACGCGGATTACAGCACCAGTTGCATCCAATGTAAAACCGGAAACGCCAAAAGTGTAATTTAGTAAGTTGTCCACAAATGTCCCATTGTTTAAAGTATGATTTCCAGATTTGAAATTTCAGAGGTACTTTCCGACTACCAAGAAGTTTTCAACATCTTTGAAATCAAAACAGTCTGCAAGATCTATTATTAACTATACTCAGGGCATGGAACTATGCGGCAGGAGAGGGCCAAACTCGTATTACTTCATTTTTTTACATTTTTAAACGTGGTAACACTGTCTGGGCATTGGCTACATCTCATTAGTACCAGTTTAACACTCAAATGTAGCAATAGGCAACAGAAAGGTTCCCAGTTTAGCTTTACATAGGGCCTTCCACTGCGCAGCAACACGTGTTGCAGCATTTTTAGTAATCTATGAACCCTTTGAGCTACAAACAAAATTTATTTTTAGGTAAAATCTGCAGATTATGCGACAGATGATGGATTATGTGGCAAATGCAGCATGTTTATATTTATGCAAAAACTGCAGCATCTGCACAATTGCATAATTCTAGTAGCATTGACTATACTTTAAAATTTATAGAGTCGACTTGCTTCTGACTTGACAAGTGTTTCTCTCTCACCTTGAGCCATTGTCTGTTTAGAGTATCATTCCACCTCCTCCGGAGTGCTTGCACTTCAAAGCAAGAGGGACTATTTTATATTTCGGAAGTATACAGAATCATCTCACATTCATTTTTTTAATTAGACGTCTGCTATAGAAAACAATTATTTTTTCAATTCTGAAGGCTATTTTACATTTTAATACGGACTCAAAATGGCAACAGACCCCCACCTCTGCTATGATGGCTTGTTGCTCCCTTTCCTCCCCGCTGACAGTGATTAAACTGCAACTACCCACAAATTCCATTGGCTGCTTCACATTCTATCTTGCACTCTGAGTTAACAACCAGAAAGCAGAAAATGGACGCCAGGCACCTCATCTATCTACTGACAACTACTGTTTTGTCACACAAGCCATTTCCTTCCAAACTGTTAAGGCTGGGAGTATTTAGACTTTACCAAAATATAGCAATGGCTTTATTATGTTTAAATATTTGTAGGCACTCCATCGCCCTAAAAAATCTAACTATATCTACGAAGAGTCTGGTAAAGGCTTTTTTTTCCACTAAGTTCATCTTTCCTCAATGGATCAGCAAAATCAGCAGCAACACCACAATTAAAGTTCCAACATTTTCGTCAGGTAGGAGGGGACACCTAAATCCTGGCTCTCACACTTTAATTGATTTCAAATTTTAATATGTCAACGCACGTCCTCTTCTAGGCGCTCTGCAATTATGCTGCACAGACTCAGAAAATGAGGCAACTTTTAAGTTTTTTTCTGAAGCAGACGCAGATCACTAGTTGATCCAAGACTACATTGTTAGAAGTTGCATACCATGTTATCTTAGATGCTCTTATTGTAAATAATGCTATTTTCTAAAGGCAGAAAGTGCAGCATCATCTGTGCTGTGTTAACGAGACAGTTGCATGAAGGTAACAGCCTAAACTAGGGGCTGGAGAGCAAGTTCTTCTTCTTGTGGGCCCAACTATAAGTTGTACCTACCTGTAGTGGTTAATTAAAACTGGAAAGGTATAATTCAGCAACGCTGGCAGCAGGCTCCTAAGAAGACTTTTGGCGATGCATAACTTTTTTTAAAGCAATCTAACTGTGGCGCATACAACACACTCAGCCTCGTTGTGAGTGCACTGGTATTTGGGAAGTTCAGTGCAAACTTCGCATGCATTCCATCCAGAAGAATGGGGAACCATAGAAAGTGCCCACATTTCACCTTTAGCTTTAAATCTGGTCATAGCTAACCTCAATAAAATAATGGGATATCATTTATTCACACAAAGAGAACCCAACAAAAAGACCTCAGGAAGGCTTCTGAAATCAACAGGAGGTCATTCAAACAACGCACACGGAGTTTGAATGAACAGCACCCAGATGATGCTACTTGGGTTGGTGGGTCAGGGCTTGCATCCTTTTTTAAGGGCTAGCCTGTGGCCCCTATGATATATCAGACACCACACTCATTACAAATATAAGCTAAAAAAATCCAAATCTGGAAAAGCTTCTTGATTTGCAAACGCAAACTGAGTAAGCACTTGATTACAAATCATGGGTGCCACAAAAATCTAGGAATAGATTTGTGATTGTCCAGTGGAAAAGCAGAACAGGCAAAGGGCTAGATCTACAAACACATTTTCTGTCCGAAAGCGTTGAGATTCTGTAAATCACGGTGTTTGCGACAAGAAAACGTAAATATGCTTTTATGAATGTAGTAGCTCCATTTAGCAATTTGGTAACACCTTACTGAATCACTCAGTGGGTTTAGGAAACCATTAGGAGTCACTATTTGAAAAGGACGTGTTTAGAACACCATCCCATATAGTGATTCCTTATGGTATGTATTAATGTCTTTCAACCCAAATCCATTCACAAAACATTAATATTTTACTGCCTAATGAAAGGTATTGGTAACCCGTTGTGAATGGTCAGAAAGGATGTTTGTAGAGTAGGCAAAATAATAAAAATACCTTTTAAAACCTTTTTTAAAAACACATCCTTCTTTCCTGTAAGGAAAGAACTGTCTGATTTAACAAAAAAACACTTTATTTAATATCAATCACAGGTATGGTGGTCTGCTTCCCCCAGCAGGCAATCATCAGTGTGATGGCAGCGAATCACAGTGAGTCACAAATTGTGACCTATCTCATTAATATTCATAAGGTAGGTCAAATTGTGACCCCATGCCATTCAATATTTTGTGAATGGACCTATTAGTTAATATACCGGTTCTCAAAAAGATAGTGAGCAAATTGCGTCCAGTTTTGAGAATTATATCTTAGTACATCTGGCCTCTAGTGAATGGGATGTGTCAAGAATTATTCTGAGCTAAGTAGTAAACAGTTTCATCAGCAGTGGGCACGTAACATGCTACAGGGGCCTACTGAATAACTGAGGTGGAAAAACTGGTGAGGTTTGTTATCACACATCAACCTGAAAATACTTTCAACTGCGCACATCTTTTAAAAGCATGCAGTTGATCTGCTATTTTTCAGCATTAATCTCTCCCTTTATCATTCTAAAACCTAAAAAGCATACACACACTTATATTACTGTAGGTCTCACCATGACAAAAACTTAACATGTTATTGGGCCAGACAGTGTCATTGAAGAGGACTTCCTGAACATCAAAGAGGGGGCTCAACTTAAGACAAAATAAGTGCTTGAGAAAGTGAGAAAAGGTGGCCATTTGCTATTTTCTGTACATGTTCTTATATTCCATACACCTAATCAGTTGTCAGACCTTCTTACAACGTTTCTCCAACTCGAGGCTTTGAACTGACTGCGTATCCTGTAAGCCCAGAGAAGTGTATCCATTTAGCTAGCCCACAAGAAGTCAGAGATCCATGCTGTCATCAAATTCTGTGCTAGAAGCCCATCCAAGGGCATATCAGTGTCACTTCAAGAACTTCAGAAGAGTTATCCCACTCCATCGTTCAAGGACACCTTTACAACAAGCCATCTCTTTGTGTGTCAGACCGACGAAGCTTCGACCTGGACACCCATTCCTCAAATCACCACACAGATGAGTCCAGCTTTTATTAATTATATACCGTTCTATTAAACCTCACAATGTGGTCATTAAATAATCAGGCTTCAATGGCACCAATGATTGATGCCGTCTGCCGTGGTAGACATTTTTAAAGGCAGCCACTTACGGTCTTGATCAGATTGTATTCAATTTCAAATAGGCATGTCAGGGGAAATAGATATGCGTAACCCCCGCAGGAAGCCGGCCACACTCACTCGCCAACCCCAGGGAAATTAGAAAGCGTCAGGTCTCCGACAGAAAGGAAAGCGCCATCTGTGCAGCTCTCTGTCAAATGAGTTTTAACTGTACAAAGCAGCTTAAACGCCTAATAATACCGACGGGTTCCATACATGCTAAGGAGATAGCCATAGGAAGGGAAGACAGAAACCGGCTTCTTTCCAAGATCCAGGAGCGATCCTTGGTTAGTATATTACTTTAAATTCTGATAAACTGAGAAACTCAATCAACGAAATCAATTTAGTCAATTTTCTAAGAATTAATGGTAGGCAGCACTGTGCTACACAGGATCATGCAAAGAGCTAGCCAGGCCCCATCACGCAAGAGCATCCTGGCCATTAGAGGTCCCTAATTACAAACCTAATTGGGAATCCTTATTATAGAACACAAATTCTTAAGATTTAATATTAAAATGTAGGAAATCTTCCAAACGCTCACATTGCCTAATATGTCCAATACAAACATTAATCATAGGTTTAGGAGCAGGCACCGACTGCACATTTACTAGGATTTTAATTTCTTGCCCAGTGCTATTAAATGTTCATACGCATGGCACTCGCACACAGTTTACCAGAAAAGTGCATAGGTTTGCAAATTATACTGCATTTTGAATGAACGAATAATGAAAATGTCATTTGTAAAGCGCATAGCATTCTTATGCCAGGTTAATGAAGCTGTAATTCTGGAGCGTGGAAAAGTGCAGTGTACCAATCAGGCATACGGAATACCCATAATGTACTATGCCAGGCACGTCTCTGAAACAACAATCCTAAATTAGACATGAAAAATGCACGCAGATATTGTCTACATGAACACACATACAAAACAGGCGTAGGTTGTACACATGCATGTTTAAGCGAATCAGGCAAACAGGATGCCTGCCTCATTCCAAAACTCTCACAGGATACCAATTCAAATCAGATCGCTTCACAACATCACAAGGGTTATGAAGTGCTATAGAAATAACACAATCACACCCAAAAAGCGTTTCAAGCCTTGTAAGGGGGGACTGAAAGCACTATATAAACATCAAGACAATGAATGAAAGCCTTTTTCTAGTTTTAAGTCTTCCCAGGAAAGGATTTGTGAATCGCACACATATTGCTTTTTATTTCTTAGTAATCATAGCATAGCGATCTTCCTATCGCAGGGCGGACACTTTGGTCTTATTCATAACACCACGAATGGCGACCCCTGAAAGGCGCATACCCCCATACTTTGAAACTGCCTTGACTCGACACTGCTGCATCGCGAAGCCGCTTTTCTTTTTCCACTACACAATTAATCACGTCTGGAATGGCAATGTTTGTCCTGGCGAGGCGGGGGTCTGAAAGTCAGAGATGGCAGTCTCCAGACGGCACGTGACGCCCCGTAAGTATAGGTTGCACAGCATCACTTTAGATTCAAAGTGACATTGCAAACACACTCCCTGGTTTAGGGATACGCATCTACTTAAAATGCTATAATTGTTAAACAGCAGAGCAGTAGATGCTCTAGGGCGGGACTGTAAATAAACTGAGGAGTCAGTATGGAACACCCTAATGGTTACATCTCATCTGAGTATCACGTGCAGCACGTAAAGGGTGTTTGCAGTGCTTAATTTGTAAATAAAAACGTGCCAGTGCTCAAAGCTCTCCCTGAAACACGAGGCTGCTGCAATTACATGTGTAACCATAGAATACCAAGGCAGCGTAATCTTAAAAATATCTCAGTCCTCTTTAATCCATTTACAGTCACTCACTGCCCTTCAACTCATTCTTGCAGTTTTCTACTTTCTCCCTTTGTGACGCGTTCCCATCTTACTCATTTATGCCTTTTGCTTGCAGTGAATGCCGGATGCAAAAAAATAAGTGCCAGCCCCCCAAAATAAGTGTCGGTGCCCTCCACTGGCAACCAGTGGCTCAAATTAAGTACTAGGGCCCTCATTAAGAGTTTGGCGGTTATGAGACCGCCAAACTCACGGAGTCGGGCTAACCACAGCGGACCCGGTGGTAAAGATCAACGCATTACGAGTTGTGTGGTTTGGCCAAAGACAAACCGCCACAACGCCACCAGTCCCGCCGGTCCAGTCAGACCGCTATGGCCGGCGGTGATCTCCTCCGTGCCGGCAGCAGGCCTAAGGCCGCTGGCCATATTAGGAGGCAGCGGACCACAAGGCTTTTCGTGGCGGTCACCTCGTCACGAAAACCCTGGAGGTAACGCACCCAGCGAAAGGAACCCCCATTCCTGTCGCTGGCACTCGCCCCCCTACAAGTCCACTCATGCAGACACCCGTCCATGCACTTGCAAACATCCCTCACCCAACCGCACATATCCATACAAACACCCGCTCTCACACTGACATACACACACCCCCACCCGTACTCACACCTACGCACCCTCCCTCTGCAATCATTCACACCGCCACCCCCCTCCACACACTTGCACCCCCCCATTGGCACACTTGCACACAGACACCCCCACTCACTCGCAGACTTGTACACATGCACCCCATCATCCACACACTTGCACACATACACACCCACTCACTTGCAGACTTGCACACATGCACCCCCACTCACATGCATCCCAATACACATACCTACTTACTCGTATTCCGACACCCGCCTCCGCATACATGCACACAACCCTCCCAAACGCACGCATACATCCACCCCATTCGCACACATACATGCACTCAGACGGATACCCTCACCCCTCTGCATACAAACACACACGCACTCACACCCCAACACACCCCCCTCTTCTCCCATTCGGACACACACACCCTCCACACACACCTACATACACATTCGCACTTAGCACACCCATACTGCTACACATACATGCACACACCTCACACATGCACACAACACCCCCAACCACTTTGGACGGTCCATCTACATGTCTCGGTGAGGCGGTCATCCAGGAGAGGATGAGTCTCGGCATTCTCCACAGCCAGCACCGCACCGCTTGTTTTATTGTGGCTTTTGCAAAATGTTATTGTTTGGGAAGCAACCAGGCCCTCATTCATAAAAAAAAAATCATTGGCTCAAAGCAAAAATATATTTTGGTCTTAAAAAAGCACACATTGCCCTCATAGTTTTGCATTAGAGGGAACTACTTTGTGTTTGAAGGTGCTCCTTGTGAAAGGGCAGAATGACCTCTCACAGTGAAGATAGCCAATGGTTGAAGAAGGCTCAACCATTCCCCTATCCTCAATGTCAGTGGTTCTTAACATTTTGTCTTCTATGAACTCACATTTATAATTAGTGTAATCCGGGAACACTCATTGAATCATTTTTGCAATCCGGGGAACCCCACTGAGTCAATAATGGAAGCCGGGGGGTAGGGCTTAAGTAATTTTGATGGTTTGAATCTAAAAAAAAATACACAAACATTCATTAAGCAAATGCACATGGACACGATATATTGTAATTCATCCACAAAAAAGTATTTAAAAAAATCAAAATGCTCCTTTTAATGGGATGATTGGGCTCTTTTAAGTTCAACTGAGGCCACCCCTCGTCCGTCCGTACTATATTCGGTTTGAAGCATTTGCAATGCTCCCTTGAATCAATCTGAGGTCACTAACTTAATTTTTACCCTCCAATTTCAAATGTTTTCACATTTACGGATTGTTTTGAATTTTTTCAATTTTACATTTTGCCTTTTTGTTTATATACACTTTATTAATGTTTAAAGATTATTTAATTTCCTAAGCAGTTTCAGCCCCCCACAGTAGGTTTTGCGGACACTCCAGAACTAAAAAAAAAAAAAGTGTTTGTCATATTAAAAGGGTACCCTATCCTTCTATAAACACAAAGTGTGTAAGCATACATGACTGGGTTTGAAAAATATATTGAACTGCAAGATCCTTGCACAAAATTATAAAAAGGCAACAGAGAGTATACACATTTGTTTTTGTTAAGCACTATTGTCTTTAGCTCAGTGTCAACAGTAGTTAATACTCTTTGCAGAGGTTATGAATTAAACATTATAGCCCAAGGCTGAAAGCTATGAAAGTTGTTAAATGTCTGAGCCACAGTTACAAGTGAGTGTCTCTAATGAAGGAGCGAGCCTTTAACAACTGATATAGTCCGAGACAGAAGGGCTATAATGCTATTGGAATATTCCAACCACTGAGAGCAGAATGTTCTGAAATAAACACAGAGAAGTAAAAGTACATGCATTGGAATGATAGAGCAAAATGTCTATGCCAGTCATAACTGACCCCCACCCCTGCTTAAGTGTCTTCAGTCAAGCTCCCAACATTTATAATTTTCAAATAGCTGTTAACCGCCCATATTGTGATTATGGGCCCAAGAATAAGGCAAGCGGACATAAATAATGAGGACAAGGTCAGTTTACAGCTGGCAAGGATAATAAGCATGTGAGTGTTAGGGCAATGAACACATACTCTACTAATTCCACCCTACATAGGCATATTACAAGCCTATGCACTTGAGTCTCTGTTTAACACACTCACTGAACTTGTATGAATGCAAACAATAGCAACAGTAGCTAGGGCCAGCAATCTAAGCATTCCTATAGGATGTTCTAATCTCAGCATTCTTTACAGACTGCCAATGGAATACATTTCTTATTATTAGAGTCATTATGGGAAGATAATCAATCAAAAAGCATAAACAAGGTAAAACTCGTATTTTACATTCTGCATCCTGCTAGCCATTCAACACTGAACATATCAGTTCTGAACAACCATGGCACACTTGCTACGCTACTGGAAGACAGCAATTGTGACCCACTAGCCTCAACAAAGTAGGGCTTTCTGCAGAAGGGCAGGGTCTTCTTAGGAATGGCGTAACATTCTATTGGCAAGTGTGGAATTCTGGTGAGAATGACAAGGCTTTCTTTAGTAGGGCAGGGTTTCCTTCCTAAGGAAAGCACTTTTTGTGAGAATGGTAAGACTGGTTTCAGTTGGGAAGTGCTTCAGCTGCGAAAAGCAGGGTATTTCCAAAAGGGGGGTATCCTTCTTTGGAACTACAAAGTTTTCTTAAGAGGAGCAGGACTTTCTTCAGAAGGGCAGAACTTTCTTTGGAAGACCAAAACTTTCTTTAGAAGGGCCTTTCTTTCTCTAGATGAGCAGCAAACTCTTTTGAAGTGAAGAACTTTCCAGAGGAAGGCACAGCATTCTTTGGAAGATCAGACCTCTCTTCAGAATGGCAGATGTTTGTTTACAGGGGCCAACTTTTCTGGATAGTGTAGCCTTTTTCTGAAGGCCATGGGTTTCATTAGCAAGACATTGCTTTCTTCAGAATGACAAGACTTTCTTCACAATTGCAGGACTTTCCTCAGAAGGGTAGAAATGTCTTTAGAAGGATGAGATTTGAGAAGGGCAGGGCTTTATTTAGATTTGAGGGCTTTTCTGGACGGTAAGGGGTTTTAGGCCTCGCCTGCATGGAGCATGCATGCGCTGTTGCTATGGCGACAATCTACTGTGTTTAATTTTTTTTAAACTCAAAAAAGGGCATTTACCCTACTTGTTAGAAATGGGGTCTTTGGTTGGCAGTCAGGTTACCCCCTGTCCAAGCAAGGACCCTCACTCTAGTCAGGGTAAGTAGCACACAATCCAAATTATCCTGTGCCCACCCTCTGGTAGCTTGGCACTGAGCAGTCAGGCTTAACTTGGAAGGCAATGTGTAAAGTATTTGTGCAATAAATCATGCAATAACACAGTATAACACCACAAAAATACACCACACAGTGTTTAGAAAAATTATACAATATTTATCTGGATAAATGTAGGTCAAAACGATTAAGATGCAATACGTATATTTTGAAATATCTCTGTAAAAATGATATAAAGTGTCTTTATTCTCTTAAGAGCAACAATTGTCTCTTGCAAGCAGAAAGTACCTGGTTTGCGTACAAAATCTCCGCAAGGAACCACAGAGGAGGGGATGCGTGGAAAACAGGGAGATGTGCGTCGATTTCTCGGGCCTCATACGGCAATGGGCGTTTATTTTCCACTCAGGGAAGGCTTTGCGTTGATTTGCAGCGCTTGGTCTTGGATCCTCTTCTGGGTTCGGGGTTTTCGGACGCCCCAGGATGATGCATTGAAATCCGGCGCTGGCAGGACAAAGTCACAGGGGCTGTGTCGATCTGGTGGGCGTTACGTGGAAATTACTACCACACGGCAGGTGCTGCCTCAATTCCTCTCACGAAGTTAGGCTGCGTCGTTCCGGCTCGGCTTTGCGTCTATCCAGAGGGCCGTGCGTCGAATTTCCGGTCATTACGCTGCCATTGCGTCGTTCCGTTTCGGCGTGCGGTGATTTTCTCACTGCGATGCCAGCTGTGCGTCGTTTCTAGCAGGCTGTGCGTCTATTTTCACCGCACAGGGAGTTCTTCTTGCAGGAATGAAGTCTTTTTGGTCCTGAGACTTCATGGAACAGGAGGCAAGCTCTATCCAAGCCCTTGGAGAGCACTTCTTCAGCACAGCAAGAGAGCAGCAAGGCAGCAGGGCAACAGCAAGGTAGCAGTCCTTCTCAGAAAGAAATCAGCTGAGTCCGTTGAGTAGCCAGGCAGTTTTTCTTTGCAGGTTCTGATTCAGGGTTCTTTTCCAGGAAGTGTCTGAGTTGGTAGGGGAAGAGGCGTTGTTTAAATACCCAAACGTGCCTTTGAAGTGGGGAGACTTCAAAGAGTGGCTTAGAAGTGCACAAGGTCCCCTTTCAGTTCAATCCTGTCTGCCAGGGTCCCAGTAGGGGGTGTGGCAGTCCTTTGTGTGAAGGCAGGCTACTGTCCTTTGACATGTAAGTGTCAGGCCCTCCACCCTCCCAGCCCAGCCCAGCCCAGGAAGACCCATTCAATATGCAGATGTATGCAAGTGTGGCTGAGCATCCTGTGTTTGGGGTTTGTCTGAGTGAATGCACAAGGGAGATGTCAACTGAACCTAGCCAGACGTGGATTGTAAGGCACAGAAGGATTTAAGTGCAGAGATATGCTCACTTTCTAAAAGTGGCATTTCTAAAATAGTAATATTAAATCCAACTTCACCAGTCAGCAGGATGTTGTATTACCATTCTGGCCATACTAAATATGACCTTCCTACTCCTTTCAGATCAGTAGCTCCACTCAAAAAGTATATGAGGGTAGCCCTAATGTTAGCCTATGAAAGGAGCAGGCCTCACAGCAGTGCAAAACTAATTTAGGAGTTTTACACTACCAGGACATATAAACTACAGAGGTACGTGCCCTGCCTTTTGTCTACACAGCACCCTGCCCTATGGATTACCTAGGGCCTAACTTAGGGGTGACTCATATGTAGGAAAAGGGGAGTTTTAGTCTTGGCAAGTCCTTTTAAGTGCCAAGTCTAATTGGCACTGAAACTGCACACACAGGCATTGCAATGGCAGGCCTGAGACATGGTTAAAGGGCTACTTTTGTGTGTGCACAACCAGTGCTGCAGGCCCACTAGTTGCATTTAATCTACAGGCCATGGGCACATATAGTGCACTTTACTAGGGACTTATAAGTAAATTAAGTAATCCAACTGGGTATGAACCAATGTCATCATGTTTAAAGGGAGAGTGCATATGCACTTTAGCACTGGTTAGCAGTGGTAAAGTGCGCAGAGTCCTAAAACCAGCAAAAGCAGTGTCCAAAAAATGGAGGGAGGCAGGAAAAAAGTTAGGTGTGCCCATCCTATGGCTGTAACTCATTACTTACCATTCGTTCTCACTACTATCAATCTTCTTTGCTGCCTTCTAATTCACAGGCATCACTTCCTGCATCATTTCCTTTTGTTTCTGAGGTGTATGGACCAAGTAGAGATTCATTTCTCTTGATTAGCATCCCACGGCTGCTTGCGCTATTATCAAGCTACTATTCTTTCCTTTTTTCATCATTTGTTATATATTGTGGAACTTGAACCAGCGGTATCAGAGATGTAACATAAGCGACAGTTACAATACATAAATAAATTCACATTCGTTTTTTTGGCACAAGGAGATTATCGGGGTCATTATGAGTTTGACAGAGAGAAAAGGCCGTCCGCCAAACTCCTGAGGACAGGTTGCCGCCAGTGCGGCCCTATTACGAGTTCCCTGCTGGGTCAATGTTTCTGGTGTTTCTGCCCGCTGGCCCACTGGGCTCATAATTGAGCCAACACCAATGTTACAGTGCGTACGGTGCACCAGCACCCGTCACGTTGTTCACCTTCTGCAACAGTGCACCCCGTCTTCGCCAGCCTTTACATGACGGTGCTACTGCCATCTAAAAGTTGGCAGAGAGGGGGGGGGTCATAATCCCCAGGGGGCACTGCCTGCTGCACTGCCCTGGAGGATTAGGACAGCCAGCTCATCTGTGGGGTAAACTGGCAGTGTTGGTGGTCCAACCGTGGAGCAACTGCCATGGTTGTAATGTGGTGGTCAGAACACTGCCAAAGCAGTCGGACCATCGGTTTAGGGGAGGTCAGATCGCCACTGTGAGACCACCAGAGTAGTAATGTCCCCCTATGTGCTTTGCCCATAGGATGTTGCATGTTCAGCAGTAGTCTCTCTTGTACAGCACAAAGGTGCAGAGAAGCACTCGGATTTAAACAAGCATTGGCAAAGCCAATAAGTCTTGCTTTTACGAAAACTATTGGCTTTGTTATCGTTTTGTTTAGCTATGTCGTAGGACTGCTGTACAACATGGCTGGAAGTAAAGGGAAAAAAAAGCACTATGAAGCGGCCACAGCTGACCACGTCATAGCGCTTTTTATGTTCTTTACTTTCAGCCATGCTTTACAGGAGCGCTACAGCTGTTTAACATGGCTAAAAAACAATGACAAAGAAAACAGCTCTTGCATAGACACGATCTATTGATTTTGCCAATGCTTGTTTAAGATTGTCATGACTTTCATTAGCAAAACAAGGCTTTCTTCAGGAGGACAAATCCTCATTCAGAAGTGCAGTGATTTCTTACAGAGGGTTCGAGCTTCCTTTAGACAGTAGCCTTAAAAATGGCAGGCTTTATTTTGCTAACGGAAAGTGCTATCATAGAAGCACAGAGCACTGTGTCCTAAGTAGACATTCTAGGTTGAACACTACTGCCTGGAAATTTATGGTACAAACCAGTCTTTTAGAGGCAAGCTGAAACACGTTAACATTTTTCAGTTAATTGTTGCATCAAACCTTTTCATCAAACAACAAAAGTGCTTTAGAATGCAAGCATAAGCTATAAAGTTTATCCGAATGATCTACTTTCATGAACTAGTAGATGGTTTAACAAAAGGAAACACAGGTTTGAGGGGTATCAAACATTACCTACTCATGTGCATAGAACAGAATGTGTACATGGACCTGCCACTACAAATTAATTAGAAAAACAACAACACAAATATTGTTCAACAAACAACTCATATTGCCAATATGGGCTGCCTGTCCAATAACTAACAGCAAAGTGGCGACCTCTGTGCAGTTAGTACTTCTCCAGTCTCCTGTATTTAAAAGGATAAGAGAGAGTAAGGGAGAATGGGAGTGTGTAAAAGACAGGAAGGTAAGTTTAGAAAGTTTCCAAGACCAAAGAACTTGTCAAGCTGCCCAGCGCTGAGGATCTAGCAAATTTCATGGAGCATTTTAAATCAATGATAAGTGACTTCTCAGTTTCCACTGCACTTAACAGAAAGAACCAAACCCTCTTATATAATATGCCCATAATTCAAAATTGGTTCCGTAGGCCTTGATGTACAGCACTCTGTTGTTACGAGGCAGAGGTGTGCTGTATAAATACCAATACATATGGATCTTTAACTTGAATGTAGTGGTCATGCGCACCTTATAGGTAACGAAAATATTTCAAACTTTTAGAGGTCACGTAGTATTGCAAGAGGTAAGGAAGTGCAGACCTTTCAACAAAACAAGGGTACAAACTGATTTCAGAAGAGGTGAAATACATATTCCTGAAATAACAAATTTAGAAGGAATAAAAAATAACGCCATTGTCAAGATAAAACATATGATTTCGTTTTCCAATTGGTGACTTTAGTTAAAAAAGGACAAACACTTCTAAAAATATGCAAAAGCTCCCAACAAATATTTGGTTAACATCCAGCAATTTTAAGACAGAATCACCTAAGAAACAAATGAAGATCAGATAATGGTCACAGTCACCAGCTCAGGTAAAATTCTTCCTTTTGCCAGAGGCAGGTGAGTTCTTCCATCTTGACAAAATTACGTGGACAGGTTGCTTCTATGGACAACACATGATTTATCTAGTCTCTGCAAAGAGCTGGTGCTGGGCCACCTCTCATCACACAGAGAAGCCTCTAGGTGTACATTTGTCGGTGTTATGCACATTATTATGAATTGTGTTTTCTATGATGCTAACGTGATTAAATAAGCAAGTGTTGTAGCGACAAAGGAAGGGCACTGGTCCAGGTCAACCAGGTATGTTTTAATTCACTTTCTAAATGGAGCAACTGGTCATTGTATCTTATTAGTGTAGGTAGCGCATTTTACAAGGACCAGGCTTCTGCTGGCAAGGCAAAAATTCAGTTCTTATATGTTTTGCGGTGACCATTAATTGCCTTTGACTATTCATCCATCCCCTTTTGAAGATAATATTTGCTGTCTCTGTATTTGTTCATGTTTTTTTCTCTTGTCAGAATTAAACTATAGTTTTATTAAGATAAGTGAAAAAAATATAAAGTTTAAGCCAGTATATGTGTACATTTGTTTCACTAATAAACGTACATTCACACTCAGGTGCCTGTCTACTTCTAGGGATAGAAGTGGTCATTTATTTAATGAAAACATACTCTGATCTGCAAATATTAATATTTAGACCCACATACTCATGCAGCTATACAAGCTTCAGTAGAAAAACAACTCCCCCCCCACCTTTTAAATGCCTATGCCTGTCAATCTGCACAGTCACTGTCCTGACAATCATCATTAAAAACACTATGACTATCTCAAAAGAGTACCCGATTTATATGTTTTTTCCGTATTTAAAAATAAATACAGACAACACAGGCGGAGAATCAGGGTTTTCTACCTATATTTATCTGGAAAAATCAGTAAATAAGGAAAATTGGGATATCTAACTGATAAACAGCTTACCAGAACAATTTGATTTATAGCCAGCGCTATCAGGGCGTCCAGAGTTTCAAGGACAATTCCACATTGCTTTACCCTCTCTTTAGAAAAAGGAGATTTAAAGCAGGTATAATTATTATCATATTTAGTAGGGATGTAAACACCCAAGTTGCACTCTAACCTGACTCATCCTCCCAATTGTTGACTCCTTACAGGTAGATTGGCTTGAACAAGGCTTCCTGCATGGCCAGTGTCTTTGGGCGTGACAGAAAAAAAATAAAGAGGATGCTGCAGACTATTGGTGGGCATAATAATTTTGAACCTCTTTAGATACACCCCTTTTCAACCTACTCATTCCATATTTCCCCCGTGACTTTCTGTGTTAGAGAGAAGAAAACTAAATGGGGGTTAATCCTTTTAAGGTTCAAGATTGAACAACCTACTGCGTTGGATAGGTACAAGCATGAACTATGTACGGAGATGTCCGTGGTATTGAGGATTTCCTCCTCAGCTAGCTAGGTAGAACTCCATTTGTGTTATTTACTGGCATCTTAGTCTATGAAACGATTGTCAAAAAACAAACTCACTAGCTATTGAAACTAAAGTTTCTGCTGTATGGAAATATTTTATACCCACTGCAACTGCACTTCTAGGGAGGAGTAAAACAGAAGAAAAAGCTTTTGTTTTGAAGTATAATTTTAGATTAATAATTTAACTACATAAGCAATCTTGCAAAATGCTGTGTATTTATTTATTATTATAGCAGGTAATGGGAAACCTATGGCCGGCCAGCAAATTAGAAGTGTTCATGATTTCTTTCTGGAAATTATCAAAACTTTTCAAGTGCACTATGCTGGAAGATACAATAATTAAGCATTGCGAAAAAAAGAATAGAACCTTTTCTGCCTTCCAAGTTGTGAACGTTTTGTTTGTGCCAACAACAGATAATTAAACGTGAATTTCTTGAAGTAATTACCCAACATGTCAAAACGCATGCTATTTTTTAAAAAAGGGCACTGGTTTTGTTGGAGAAACTTATAAGTGTACCATATTTGATACTCTTTGATGAGATGAAATATTTGACTAAGAAATATGAATTTTAAATAAGACAATAAATGGTTGACTTCCTAAGTATATGTAAAAACTTCTTTCTTGACCAACCTCCCTATGCCCTTGGACTTCTGAAATAGGTCATCAATTCCATCACATGAACTCCTCGACTGCCACAGACATACTCCCGCCTAATGCTTCTAGCGCCAGGATAGATAGCCTTCAACAATCAAAATGCATAGTTCACTTTACACTGATACAGCTGCTGTAGTGTTCACAGTCATACTCAGCAATGCACCACTCAATTTTACCTATAAGTTATCTCTCTACTCACTCACATACCACAACCCAATAAAGACCTCTAAGACACCTTTATGGGAGCAGGCAGAGGAAGCAGCGGACAAGGAAGAGGGTGGGAGAACAACAGGGACAGCACAAGGAGCGTGTTTTGAAAGGGGAAGCATCACACCAAGGCAAAGGGGATAGACAGCATGAAAACACTTTTGAACTCTCATGGAGTACCAAAATGAAAATGAAAGTTTCCTGAGTGTACGTAGGGGAAGGATACTAGCTATCCAATTGGAAGATTGGTGAAGGGGATTCTTGAAGAACTTGTGGGAACGAGGGGCGACCGAACACTGAATGGGTTGGCAACGCTGATGTCCAAGAGAGATGTTACACAAAACTGGAAGTCACCACAACCAGCTAGCCTGGCACTATGGAGATCCGGCATGGATTGGTGCACTAAACAGGAAGAACCGATTACATCGCAAGAGGTTGTCCTTGGAAATTCCACAAAATTTGTGGTAAATGGTGGTAGTACTATGGTTTGTCTTCAATACAGGAGAACACATCCGTAGGTAATCTGATGCCTCTGTAAATGATAGAGATTTAGGGGGGGTGGAATAGCGGGGCCTCATTGGGAAGCACTTCTTCTGTTTATTACGTATTTTGTTATTGCAACTTACTTTTGAAATAATAAAATTTGATTATCAAAAAAAGGATGGTAAAGGAGTTCATCTCCAGGGGAAGGGCAAACACAAGAAGAGGAAAAGAGCTAAGAAAATGAAGCAAGCAAATGAGATTGACAAGAAAGCCAACCAATGACAAACAAAGGACTGATCGGAACTCCACTGTATGCATTACTATTGTTCACAACGGCCATTTGAAGCAAGGCAGCTAAAGTTGTCTGTAAGTGAAAATTAAAAGCACACAAGAATACAAATAATTAATAGCTGTAGCAATAACTAGGGAATGGAAGATGGACAACGTTTAGTGCTTAAGTAATCGCAGCTTCACACTAACACTTGCCTTAATGGCCACTCCTTTTGTGCACCAATGCAATTATCCTGAGCTAAACTGATTACCCGACATATCGGACAAAGAATAAAATCATCAAGGATGGGTTGTAGATGAGGAGGCTGAAATTAAGGTTTGATGTGGGTAAAAACGTATGCTGGCTTTCGACCAAGAGTTTGCAGCAGAGCCAGTTATCTTCTTTCGTCATCCTGTTGATGTTGTCTTGTCACAATTAGTTCGTCCATGTACTGTGGCAGTGACTTTCTTCAATATGTGTTATAAACCTCACTGGAACCTGGTGCCTGGTAGAGGCTTGTGGAAACATCTACCCAGTTTGAGACACGTATGCACACTTCAATGTTAAGAAAGTAATCTTTATTCAATGGAGTCCAAGTAACATGATGCACTATCATCTTTCTGCAAAGGGCTAATTTGCCAACTACTGTACATCACTTGCATGTAATTTCTTTAGGGTTTGCTAGTACCTGGCTGTTAGCAAGCAAGGTAGCCCAAAGAGCACAACAATGTGCATTGCATGGCCTCTGGCACTTTCGAGTTCAAACGAATGATGTGCCATTACGTATCACTTCATGTTGGTAGTCAAACTCTTACTTCACAATTTTGATATGAAAAGCAATGGAAGCGGACGAAATAATGTGGTTTGGTCATGAGCTCCCAAATGTATTAACTAGACCACACACATACCCTCCAAAACTGTTAAAATAGACACAAACACACACATATGCAGAGAATGACCTACTATGACTTCAGACTGAACTATCTGTGACATAGGCAGCAGAGCTACTTAAGCCGAAAGAAGCAAAGTCCCTGATGATGTACTGAAACAACTTGAAGCTATTGGCATTTCACACTGAAGATACAATGCACAAATATTAACCTAAAATAAAAATATCAATCATTATTTTCAGATTATTTGCCCCACTGCCCACACGGATCCATGAGCGATCGTGAAAGAACAAGCCGTGAACAATCATAAAAGACCTAGCGGCACTAACACAGTGTGACAGATGCGCTTCGGGTTTGACACCCCCCATTGCTCTCGCCCAACACACGTTAGTCACAATTTGTTAGTGACGGTTTTCAGCTCTTGAATGTTGGTGCATCAATCTCAACTGCATAAATCAATTTTCAAACGTCCACAATCAAATTATCCAGTAGCTCAAAGATATGGAAGCAGTCTAGACCAACATTAGAAGACTTACAAATTAAATTTCAAAGACCCATTAAAATTCTGAAGGGTAGGTGTATCCCCTCAGTATACAACCTGCTGAAGGGACTCCGTCCTACATCTCGTGACAGCCAGACCTGTTACCTCCAATTCAGGTAAACACTTTAATTCAGCCATGAGTTATTTTTTTCTGTAACTCTTTTTATTGGTTTTAGTCAATGAACGGACCAGTACAGCATCAATCGTTATAGTGTACACATTCCCAGTCATTTTTGCATCACTTTACATAAACAACATAACGTTTGTTATCCATGAATGTAACTTTTAGTGACAAGAGTCATGTGGATCTCTTAAACATGAAAGCAAAAGTTTCATATCCAGGGCCCTTAGTTCCTTGTGGGGACAGCCCATCGCTGGGTATACTGGGTTTTCAATTAGAGCTCGTCTATCCATGCCTTGTTTCCATTCCCACACTGATGGTGAACTCAACATAAGTTTAACTATTCCACTGTGTTACCAGTGGTCCATATTTATCAGTTTGTCTTTCCAACTTATATCATAAAAGTCCCAGCAAAAACAATCTACTTTACATTTAAAACAGCAAACAAGAAACTTGCTCAACTGCAAGATCTTCTCCATCAAAGGCATAGAAACAAACTTTTAGAAAAAAAATATCATCTTGGTGTCCTTCTTTCTCACTCATATACACACACTTTCAATTTTTGTATTTGCAGGAACAAGTATAGTGGGCTGATTAAAAAAAATGTTTGCACCCCAACTGCACAAAAACGAGGTCTGTGGGCATGTATGCTAATAGATAAACAGCGGATTGGCTGGTAACTCAATCTGGTGAACGATGGTTGCATTAATAGCTTTGGAATATGTCTGATGAGTGTTGGGGGCCTACGCTGTAGGTGTTCACATTTCTACTCATTATTGTCTCTAAAGGTAAACATATTTTAAAATCTTCTGTGCAGTAGTGCCTCCCTCCCAGTCACATTATAAATGAACGTAAGTCCATTCACTGGTATCTCTGCACCCTCATAATCACAGTGTAGACTGCTCGAGGAACAACCAACACATGTTGTTTGAGGCTGCTCCCTCCACCATTGGTGCTATGAACTAGTGGAGGAAACTGCCCATGGTACTAGTTATCATCTGGCATGACAACACACCTGTCATGAGACATTTAGGTGAGAATCACCAGGAGAGGGTCTTTGTTCCATCCATATGTTGGACGTCAGTAGTACACGTTTTGATTGGGCAGACGTTGTGAGCTTCCACAAAAAAAGAAAACATTTTGTTTACTTATCCACCTGCCTGGGCTTGAATCTCCAGGGGCACACACGTGACATTATAAAGCTATTGAAGTGTCTGGATAATTAGATAATTTATGTGTATTTTCCCTGGCAGCAACAGAGATGGGAGGAGGGCAGGCAATTGACCTACATGAATTTTTAGGTCTGGCTTGACAGTACAACTGTCAACTGCCCTTTTAACCCACACCAACATTATTATAGATGCTTCCACACAAATACCTATCCATTCCCATACTATCTACTTGCAGTGCTTCAAATTACCATATAACATTCATTTTAAGTAAGACTTATAAGTATTGCCAATGCTTGTTTTAGTGTTAGGAGCCGTAAATGGCCTAGGTCACGAGAAGGGCCATGCAAACTTCAGAGAACACAAGTAGGGCTATAGGTATTCACAAGAACCTTTTATATCCTTACCCACCTGTTGCAAGGATGGAAGAGCAACTCGATCACCGCAATATTTCATGGTGGAGTGTGAAGATGCATTAAGACTTATCTTTTACCTCTATTTCTCACTAGTATGTAGACTGCCTTCTTGTTTGTTTGCTTTAAATGTTGTCAATTAATATATTGTTACTTGCAACAGTTTGTTTACTCATGGACCACTCACATGCTCACATGTAGCGGGACCTCATAAAAGTTTTTAAATAAATAATAATTAGAAACCCCTACAAATTATCTGTGAATGTAGGGAAAATTACTTCTTAAAATGAAATCATATTTTCCCAGGGAAAAAAAAAGATGTTAGTGCAAATGTACATTAACGCTTTATTTACTGGTGAGAGTTCACTGGGGACGGGAGGTGTTGTAGTATAGGTGGAAATCTAGGTGTATTAAAGAGATTTTTGTGAATCCCCAAAAACCCAGATATCTAAGTAAACAATAGGTGGAAAACTACAGACATATATGTTTGCATTTTTTCACTGAATGAGGGCCATTGTGTGTATAAAACATGGACGATTGTTACTTGTACTGACTCTCCGAATCTCTTCCACAAAGAGTTCTCTCTGCTATCAAAGATGTCCGATTTTAATGTATCGGTGAGGATTTGACTCCTTTAATGTCGATATGGGAACCCCAGACCTTAATTCTTGTCAGAATGATAGAAATGGCTGAATAGTAATAAACTGCTGGGATTTTATCACTGTTACTGAAAATATACTTTAATTCCTACATGTTTTCTTTAAGACCCCTAGAAGGCAGACAAGAGAAACGCACGTGCACATCCCAGGACCTCCATGTTTTATGCTACATTAAAATCACTAGAATCAGAAAGACTGAGAAGCCCATCTGTCAATAAGCTAGGCTGTGAATCCCTAGGGTTTTCCAACAGAGCTAGGATCACTGTGCATTCTACCGTGGACCTCCGAGCTCCCCTGCTCCTCTAATAACAAGCTGCAATGAGGACCAGATCAATAGCTGCCCGGCTCCTCACTCCCTGACCTTTAGTAATGAATAATGTAGTTTCTCCCACCTCGCAAAATGTAATTTATTCTCAGCTGTCAACATGGATCCCCCACAACTGTTGCAGGTAAACTGATGTGCTTTATGGGCTCAGAAATCAAGGCCCTGGTTTTACCTTATAAACTTAAATAAATACGTGTACTGTAATTGAATCATCAATGCCCTCATTGCAAGTGGCTTGGTGATCCGAATCGTGCACAGACAGGTGTTTGCACCGGAGTCAGCATTGCAAGTGAGGCGTAAATTAACCACAATTTCAAAACCATCTTTTAGTTATTGTACTGAGAGGTCATTTTTGAAGAATAATATATTTTCGAAAGCAGCTCCATACCACATTGGTACTTTACAAGACGTTGACAATAGTGTCAGGTCCTCCATAAAGCAATTTCTCAAAGCCCTGTGGGTGGCGCCAAATCCTCCACCATTCTCTGCTGGTAAAGGCTGGGTGATAGAATATGTTTGATTTCAACTGTTGCCAAAAGATGAGCTGTGCCTAGCCAGCCAAAACCACAAACTGTTTGTATTTGATTCTAGCAAGTAAACTTAGCTAAGAAAGCTAAACAAGATGAGGCTAAATTGTGGAACACACAATGGCAAGTGAAGAAAGTAAGGTGTTGGATCCATCAGAGGATTAGCCAAAACAAACAAAGCCAAAGGCAAACCTGGTGCTCTAACAAAAAGAAATACTTATATAAAGTGAGGACAGATGAGGCCTACTAGGACAGTCTATAACGAAAGTATATATAACAAAAGTAGCCTGGACTAAGGGTCTAATTTGGAAGAGAGCGGTAAAGGAGGATCTAAAAAACAACACACAAAAAAACAACAGGACCTCCGTCTACCTATTCACAGGTAGAACAACCCTGTTACGTGTTGCTTTCACTGCACAGGCCTGCTATTGGACATGCCTCTGTGTCTGCTTCTGTTTCCAAACACCATGTTGGCTAGTCCACCAAAATGGTGGCCGTGCAACTAACCTATCTACGTTAACTGATCAGCACTATGCTAGGCAGAGTTAGTCCTGTGAAAGATTGTCATTGGAAGGCTTCCACAGGAAAGTACCCACATTATTTTAAAATCAGTTGCACACCATCAGCCTAAATGTAAAACATGCCCAGCTAACGCAGTATCTCCTGCAAAAGTTGTCCATGCTAGTTAAACATCACGAGGAAAGACAACCACTCTGGGGCAGTGTGCAATGTACTTTTGCTGGACTCAATTTCTCCAAGAAATTCCACAGCTGTATGGCTAGTCTGGAAGACAGTGGATAAAAGATTAGCCAGTTCGGTTATCCTCACAACGTCGCTATGCATGAAGAAATATTTAGTTGAAGATGTGGAAAGAGCAAGAGATCAACTGATGAGGAATAATCAACAGAATCACAATAAAGGGTTTTGTCTTCATGGCGTTCATAGGAAGCAGCAGCATTTCGCCACATGAGACTTCAGGATGGAAGAAACTTATTAAAATATAGACAAGACTCATGTAAAGTGACCCCCTTGTCATTTACTGTATTATAATTTCCTTTATGGTGGAGAGGTATTATTATCCTAATCAGCACGTGTTAATTCATGCTGTAGTATCCATTAGCACTAAGCCCCCCCAGAGTGATTTAAAGCAGCTTCAAAGCTCAATCAAATTTCCTATCCTAATTATTAAACACGTTTTTTCAGCACTTCCATGTTCTAAATCTTATAATACTGATTTACCTGCTTAGCTGATTTCCAGCACTATTCTATAGCCCTTGTTAGTCAATTGCAAAGAGTGTGTGCTATTGTGTATGCTATCCCTAAAGAATTCAAATACTTTCATGTCCTTTTGTGAAAACATATGAGGAACCAGCTACACGTCCATTATGGCCTCTGACTGAGTCAGTATCACACACTCATAAAAGGACACCATGAAAGAAGGGTTTTCCTGCAAACGCAGAGCTAAGCATGCTCATACACTCCCATAAACAGAACCATGGTATGTCTGAATTTCTGGATTCTCTAGCTCAGAAACAAAGACTTAATCATGGACTGAGTTTACGGGCGACAGTGGTGGGGCACGTCGGTATTTACTTGAGGAGTTACCACAAGTTCCTTTACCATAAGCACTCTCCAAAAATGCATACTCTCAAATGTGTTGTTTTATATCTGTAGGAGCCTCAATGTCTCAATGGAGTACGTTTAAGCATAGACATGAAGAACATGCAGTAGCAAAGCAGCCTAATCACTGATGTATTTTCATAATTTAAAGGGGCCATCTTGTCTTGTACAAGATATCACAACACATCTCAAACCCCACGGAGACGCCATAAAACAGGCCTACGTTCTGGGAAGCCTTTTGTTGGTTACTGTTAAAAATGTAGGACTGGGTAATGACAACTGCTTTTTCCTCTTCACTAGATGGTCCCTTGAAATAATGTTGGAAAAATATTAAGGAGGACAGATTTGTTTTGAATGAAATTCCTTGAAATGAGAACGATTTAGGATCTTAATAAATAATATACTATGTCATGGCACACAAGAGAAAAATATCTCTTATGTATCCTGTGCGTAAAATCGGTGTACAAATTCATACAAAATGTTGTACCTAATTTAACCTCAAGCAATAAAACAAAGTAGCAGTTTATATCATTTAATTTATGACAAAAACTACGCGATTTATAGAAGCAAAACCTATAGGCCTTCGGATTAGTGAAGTTGCTTCGGGCACAGACATCTCTCTCTCACCAGGTGCCTTTCCCAGAGGAGCCAACAAGGTGTAAATTAGGCAGCCTCGCCATCATTTATTATTAAGCTTTACGCTAGCACCCTGGACCTCTGACCCGTGGCGACCCTATCAACTGTTAAGAATAATGTGTGTGTAGGACTGCAATTGCCAGGCAATACATCATTACAGGAAAAATGATAACTCTTTTGGGTTCATAAATCATTGTGCAAAGACCCATTACACATAATGGCAATACCATAGTTCTGAAAAATATTAGTCTTTGCTAACCACCCCCACTGTTCTCTACCGTCTGGACGGGATATTCTGTTGCAAAATGTCTTAACCTAATAGTGGTAAATAACACAGAACAACTTGAATTAAAGTAAAAAAAAAATCTCTTTTTCAAAAATATAGAACTGACTCTATACAGTTCTGTTATCAAGTAAAAGGGTTTATTCTGAGTAGGTTTGCGATCAGCGCCAGAAAAGCTTTTAGGTGGCTATCCCCTGATGGAAATTACATCTGCTCATTTTTAAATGGTTTCTAATTGACCCGATCAAGGCCAACTGATTTAGGGCATTCAACTATATGTATATACATGGACAGGAAAACACAAAAGAAATACTATTGTTTAAATAAATAAAATAACGGATGCCAATTGTATCTCTCTATTAAACCCAGATAAACAGGATGTAATTCCCATCAACTGGAATTTTATCCCTACCTACTCAACAGAGGGTTGAAAATCTAAAAAGCGTCGAGTGGAATCAAGAAAAATCAGTACTAACTGGTCACTGGAAGTTCCACCAGAGTTGGCCTGTCTGGCCTTCATATTTCAAGGCATGAAGATATACTAAGATTAACTATTTCTGTAACTGGTCTACAACACAATTTATTACTGCTATTCTCTCCTTATGCTTAACCATAAGCATGTTCCCATTACCTCCCGTCCCTCCCTCGCCTTCCTTTAAACCAATGAGGCTTCCTGCCTCCCACTAGACCCTCCCCTTCCCTTTTAAAACCCCCCCCACCCCTACCCCCTCCTGTTCTTTTTGTCTAGCCCACGCTAGACTTTCCCTTTTCACTTACCTTCGCGGCGGGGCCTGGAGGTCATCGTTGGATGCACTCCTCGGGAAGCGGAGCTCCGCGAGGTGTGCTTCGGCCGGGCGCGTCTTTTCTGAGCAGGCGGGGCTGCTCGTAAGACGCGTCCTGGGAGGCGGCTGACGGGGTCAGCCGGCTCTTGGTGGCTGGGGCGTTCAGTTCCGGTTTTTCTTCGCCGCGGAGGGATGCCGAAGAGTGTTTTTGGGTTTCTGTGCGGGTAAGACGGGCGTTCTGCCCGCATTTTGACTGATATTCTTGTTTTATCCTTTATTTGGATTGGTTCTGGGATATGGTTCCTGGGCCCTGTATATTTTATCTGTGGATGAGATCGTGCCTACAGATTCAGTTGATGGCCGGAATCCAGGTGCTAGAGCTCAGTGGCGAGATCAAGTACCTTTAGTGCGGCAGGTTACCTGTGTACAGTGGTACGACTCCCGCCTACACCCTAAAAATGTCTTATGAGGATTATTTCTTCTTCCTCCTCAAAGGAGGAAGGTGCTGATGGCATTTCCACTCCTGGGAGCCCCCAGATTCAGGGTGGTGGTGCTGTGCCCATCATGTCCAGGGAGGAGGTGCAGGAGGCTGTTTCCAGAGCTCTTCATGCGGGGATGGCCTGGCCTAGTGGGGCTTGGGCTACCCATTCTCCTCTAATTGCAGGGAAGTCCTCCTCTGAGAGTGTGGGAGGGGATGCTCCATCTACGTCCTCTGGGGGGTGATTTTGGCTCCTGGAAGGTGATGTGGGTTGTGATGGCACATGTACGGGACAATTTGGGGTTTCCTGTGTTTAGTCCCGCCAACGCTGGCTCTCACTTATTTCCACGATATCAGACGCTGTCTGAATTTTCCATGCCTTTTCGGGGACCTGTGAAGGATATGGTGTTTTGGGAGTGGGGTTGTGGATATGGCTCAGGTTCCACGGTTCATTCAGATACGTTCTTTAACTTTAGGGTAAGGAAGTATGGCCTCCCTTGGTCCTCCTGGTTTCACGTTTGGCTCCCCTGATTGGCAAAACAGCTGTCAATCCGGAGGATTGTGTGCCTGCTGATGCCACGGCCCGTAGGGTGGACTCAGGGCTTAAGAGGGCTTTTGCGGCTGAGACTCTGGCTCTGAGGGCAGGTATTTCTTCTGCTTATGCGGCCCAGTCGTTGGTGCAGGACTTGGATGACCTGGCAGTGGCTGTTCAGGATGGGGCAGAGTGTTCGGAGCTCCTGGCTGGTATGGGGCAGCGGCCTGGTTGTTGGCAGATGTGTCTTCAGATGTGGTCCGTACTTCGGCTCTGGCTTCTGGGGCTTTGATTGGGGCTCGTAGGTCCCTCTGGTTGCGTTCCTGGAAGGCTGATTCAGGGGAGAAGGCGGCCTTGTTGAGACTGCCGTTTGAAGGCCGTAACCTATTTGGTGGGCATTTGCCGTCCATGCTTTCCAAGGCATTTAAGGAGAGGAAGCATGCCTTACCTTATAGAGGGGGTTCTTCTTCGGGTAAAGGGTGGAAGAATCATTCCAGATCTTCTCCTACTAGGGATGCTCAATCCTTTTTCATTCGGGAAACGACGTTTTCTGCCGCGTTTTTCACCTAAGGAGTCTGCTCCTGCGACCCGGGGTGGTTTCAAGTAGGGGTCCTGACAATCACTGTGGGCCTGGCAGAGGGCCGGTTGGGGGAAGACTGTGTCACTTTCTGTCAGCTTGGGAGGACAGTGTAGACGATCATTGGGTAATAGACATTGTGACCGATGGTTATGTCATAGATTTTGTTGTGGTTCCTCCAGATTCAGGGGTACGTCCCACACCTCTGCCTTCAGGGGGGTCACGGAGAGGAGCATTGTTGAACGGTGTGCGAGACTTACTGGTCAAAGGGGCCATTTCCCGCGTTCCGCTTGGCAAACGGGGTCAGGGCACTTATTCGGTCTTGTTTCTTGTACTGCAAGTTTCAGGGGGATTTCGGCC
The DNA here is from genome assembly GCF_031143425.1 of Pleurodeles waltl. Taxonomy (NCBI): domain Eukaryota; kingdom Metazoa; phylum Chordata; class Amphibia; order Caudata; family Salamandridae; genus Pleurodeles; species Pleurodeles waltl. The sequence goes on from NC_090448.1 coordinate 138,662,485, forward strand.
TGTGCTCAATCTAAAGGAGGTGAATACCTGGATCGGGACAGTGCATTTCCGCATGCTGTCCATTCAGACTATTTTTCCTTTGGTCAGATGTGGGGACTTTCTGGTGTCACTGGATCTGCAGGATGCTTACCTACACGTGCCTGTGGCAAGATCCTCTCAAAAGTTCCTGAGGTTTGCTGTGGATCGGGTGCACTGTCCGTTTTGTGTTCTGCCGTTCGGCCGCAAGACTTCTCCTCAGATTTTTTTCGACGGTACTGGCCCCCCTGGTGGCTTTGCTACATTCAGAAGGGGTGTTTACTCATCCATATCTGGTCGACATTTGCTCCATTCTACCTCGCAGGCCCTCAATTTCGGAAGCAGGTTGCCCAAGTTCTGGTGTCCGGCAGAACCACGTTTTTTTTTTTTTTAATCAACGGGGGGCTATCGGTTTAGTCCCATCCCAGGATCTGAGTTTTCTGGGGTCTCAGTTTCGGACTCTTCTTGGCTTGGTGGCAGTGTCAGTGGAGAAGTTTGTGGTGCTCCGGTCCATGGTGTGGATGGTTGTGGTACAGACGGCCCTCCGTGCTTTTCTATGATTGCGGCTGCAAGGTCATTTGGTGGTTCTGCGGTGCTTGTTCGGGCAACGTAGTGGCCAGGGCTTATGTCATACTTCAAGGGGGGTCCTGGTCTAGGGCTCCCGCCCTCCCGGTACGGACTGTCTGAGTTGCTGCTTGGGCTTGGTGTTTGTACAGGAGGGGGTAGGGGTGGGGGGTTTTTTTTAAAGGGAAGGGGAGGGTCTAGTGGGAGGCAGGAAGCCTCATTGGTTTAAAGGAAGGCGAGGGAGTAGGACTAGGAGTAATGCCATTATCGCAAGAAAATGGACGCATTACACCATGTTTTATGCCATTTTAGGGTGGGGAGAACATCCCTATTCCACCTCCTAGCCATCATTCTGCAGAATTTGTTTTACACCAACCCATTCGTCATCTGTTACGCTAACTCTACCTGTTCCACTAAATCCCAACTTTACCCAAGTCCTAACACTACCCCTTACTCCAACCCTAAGCATAACAACTTCTTTTATACCATCTCCTAATATAACCCAACTTGTTATACTGTAAACTGCTACAGGAGGACATCTAGAGCAGAGTAACAAGCATCACCTGTCTGCCCTCCGTATGCACGATTCACCTACCCCCCCCCCCCTCAACGGCATACAATATGTCTAATATGCAAGGGCTACACGAAGCCTACAGGGACATGTCACTACTGTGGCAAATATTAAAGGCCTTCCCTCACACAGACAGCAGCTTGGACCTAAATATTCCAAATATTTTAGCTGGTTGCCTTGAAAGTTAAAAGCCACTTTCCAAACAAATCACAATGAATATTGGTGCCCTCCACATTGTCCTGTTTATGGTTTTCTTGCTCTGTGTGGCCAGCAAAACTCGTAACAAGGGCTCAAACTACTCTTGCAAGAGGCGAGAGTGCTACAAACCTCTATGTTGCACTGGATTCTTTCCAAAAATCTACTGACCATGATAATATGTATTTCATTAGGAATGTAAAAAGGAGACCTTAACAACAAAATACAAATATTTTCATTAATTATGTATTCACATGTATGGCGACTATAAACAATCATGCCCTTTCAAATTCTCTAAGATTCTACATCCCTTGGCATTCTCTGAAATGGTGACCAGCCAAACTGGGAAGTTATTTTTTAGAAAAAAATGGAGTGTTAAAATCTCAAAATTAGTATATGTCTCCACCAAACTGAAACCAAGTCCATTTTGACATTAATTTCAAGCTAAATCAGAGCCTGTGATGTGGTGGCAACAGTACAACAAACTGAATGCATCAACCTAGTGCAGAGCATTCAGTTGCGTGCTTTAGTCCAGACGGACTACCCCAAAAGGACAAGCACACATGAAGAACAGATGTCCATGAAGCATGAGGTCTACGAAGTATTCCTGGAAAGACAGCAGCAGTGGCAGCTCTCCCACGCTATGACCCTTCATATCGCAGAGATTAATGCGTGCTCTTGAGATGGTAAATAAAAAAAAACTCCTGCAGCCAATAATCAGGTGACAGGATATTCCAAAAACCAGCGCTGTAAGCACAGGTTTAATTTTTAACTCATATCATCTAATGCCATTGCCCTGGCAATAAGGACTATATGACATTTTTCAATGCGTTGCTTACTGTCATTCTTCCGCCCCGCCCCTTCAGTCCTACCAATTGGAAATGCTCTCACTAGAGTGCTCAGGAGAGCAGGTTCCCAAGAACTTGAGTGTGGAATCATCAATGGAACCATCATAAGAAGCTCGTTTCAAAGTGAGAATGTATCCCTCAGCTTCCTAGGGCTCGAGTTAGTAGTTTGGGGGAAAGGCTAAAATGTTCTAATCTTTTATAATTACTTAATTCGAGAAACACTCATCAGACCCACACAGGGATTGTAACAGGGTGCAAACCTCGAATATGGAACCAGTTCCAATGGGAAAAGTCATCAAGTTCCCCAATTAACGTTTTCAGGTTGACACATTCGTCTTACAGAGGCACATCCACATGTTCGCTACGGATGACATATCTTCAAAGGGCAATTCACACTGTGGTCCATGGTGGAAACCTCAGAACCGTTTGGAAAAGTCACACATGGATTACTGAAAGAGATACTGCTCTATACCCATGGAGGATTATGCCCTATATAACTGCCAATAAGATAACATGATACCAAGAAGACCAAAGGATGAAAGATTCCAACTCACCCAACACAACTACTTCTGCTGGTAAAAGCTGCTGCATAAAGGCTTGTGAATGTTTCTATAAATTTAGACAGGGGGCTGGACCAGTAGCCGTGCAATTAGTAGAAATAACGGCCCTCACTGCGAATCACCCATAGGGGAATTACTTCATGGAATTTCGCTCCACCTGATTCCCAGTGTGTCAGTTTTGTTTGGGAGAAACAGGCCCAATTTTACTGGTTGGTAATTCCGCATGGCAGAATTGCATGTTGCTTTTGCTGAAGCACCAGCCAAACCTCCTTCCCCATGGATGGAAGGCAGTGGCTGGAGAGTGTGAGCAGAAGGCAAATGAATGAACCTTCACAAGTACCCATGTTTTACTGAAAACCCCCAGCACAGGAATGCACCTCACCATCTTGCAGCTTTACTGCACCACGTGCACATCTGCAGAAGAGCGATCAACAGTACGAAAATATTATAAGAACCTAAAAGCATGGCCGGACGCTGTGATCATTTGAAAAAGTATGCAAATGATAAGAATGAATTATGGCTACACATTTGTGGAAATACAAAAATATACAAAATTCTTCACTACGGAATTTTGGGCAATAAATTCTATTTACAACTGGAATGATGAGTAGAATAGTGACAGACTCCTGGGGTTGGTACTTCTCCATTATACTAGGAAAAGGTATAGTCACACCACTTGTGTCCTCTTTAAAAAAAAAAAAAAGACACACATAGCATGGTATCATAAGAATTTTGTTTTCGGCTGTTTTTTTAACACCATAGATTAGGCATTGTTATACATATACAGAAATAAATATATGTTTTATTTCGTTTATAAATATATTTATATATATATATATTTACTGAAACACTTTTCTGAAACACTTTCTTCTAATTAGAATGGACTAGGTTTTGTGATAATTTTGTGCATGGTAGTTTTTCTTAACATAAAAATACTAGGGAAACAGTGGGACGTATTAGATTTAGCATAATCTTATCATCTGATTGCATTATGAAACAAACATTGGGCCTTACAGTAGGGGGGATAAAATAGGAGGCTGGTGTGTTCATGCTGCGAATCAATATGTTCTCACATAGATTAATCCTAACAAATCATCGTGTGGCCTAATTTACTGCACGTGCTGTAATCACTGTTTGGTTGTTTTAATCTTGTTCACGCATATGGCTTTGTCGCGGCATGTTGTGGAGCAGTGACAGATGCTGGTAAGGCGCGAGAGCTTAACTGGTCACGACTGGTGGGTTTCAGCCGAATGAATGACAATATGCCAAAGGCTTAGGGGCTCATTATGCACTGGCTAGAAAAACGACCAGGTAATTTCCCCTTCCACCAAAATTACCAATACAGCTAGCATTGGTAACTCCACAGGTGGGGCTGAGGGGGCAGAATTACTCCCAATTGTACGCTTTCAAGGACTAACATGTAGGAATCAGTGTTTCTACGCCAATTTCACTAAACACCTCACTGGCGGAGCCGATGACTTACCACACATCTTATCAAACTGCAAGACCAGTAGCTACCATCATTGGCATCCACAGGATTACCGTGTGGCAAGTCTGATGAAGCTCTAAAGGACCTGACTTGGAGACAAGTGGCAACAGAAACACTACCAATTTCTAGAGGAAGAATAATCTCTGAAGGGAGAGAAACAGAAAGCCTGGCGCTGGTCACCATCTGCTTTATCTACTTTAACACACTCCCAGAATATTTTTAGGAGCATTACCTTTTCTGCATTTTCAATAAAAGCGCCCTGGATTAGCCAGTCCACTTACAGAGTTTAAAGTCAAAACATGGTAATCAAATGTCCTTTCTTTGACAGCAGGGAATTTAGCCTTGTAGAAATTCACTGCATTTATAGGAAGGCGGGCCAAATAAACCAAAAGCTCTGCTGCCACACTCAGTATAATATGAATTTATGAGCAGTGCTAAGGATAAAGAAGGGCAAAGTGAAAGAAGGACTTTAGCGCATTACTGAGCTGGATTGCGTTCAGGAGGATTAATTTCTTCAATACACCAAGGTTCAATCACAGAGACGCGCTGATCTAAACAAGACACCTTGCCATATGCAATTCATTCCCTTCCCTCCTCCACTACCCTTGGCAAAACCTGCCCATTTAATTACATCAAAACATCAATTCTCGCCAACAGCTGTTCCATGAGCACAGTTCATGGGAACACGCCTTGACGCATCCAATGTGCTGACAGGCCCACATCTGCTGACACGCGCCCCTCTCCTGGCATTTGCAAGCTTCTAGCTAAGATCAGGAACAAGCTCAGCGGGTTTGTGGCTGCCACAGAAGCACATTTCAGTTACGCAAACTGCTCTGTTGTAAACAAAAGACAGTGCGGTGCAAGGTATGAGGTGTCATTAGGATAACCGCTAATAAAACCTCTTGATAAGCTATGATAGTTAAAATGCTGGTAAGGAACCAGAATTCATTTCTCATTGACCTTGCAGCGTCAAGGCTCTTTGTTTATAAGACCAAAGTTGTAGTGGCAATTTCTGATCTGGGTCTTCCTTGAAAGACCTTGGAGCACTATGGAACTACAACTGTAGAGCGGCCTTCCCTGTACACACTTAGTAATCACCTGATCTCAATTGTCGATTGTCGAATAAGGTCTAAAAACGTTGAAGTTGTCAAAGACCAAGGACGGTCTAGCCTGTGACATCACCCCACGTTCATATTGACTGTGCTGATCCAGATACTAGTCTCTAGCTTTTCACTCACTTTCTCATTAAAATGACATCCAGTACTGAGATCTTAAAACTCAGATACATTTCAATACCAATATTTTCCAAGGGAGGATTTTCCTTCTTTTCGCCCCTCTTCTCATATTCTGATCACTTGTTCTGGAACGCAATAAACATCTCTGATTACTTTACAAAAGTTACTCAATGTATCTATAATAGTCCCATCTCCAGTAGTACTGTACTGTGGGTTTTAATTTTCATTTACATATTTTTTTAAAGTAAAACCTTGCTTAATGTTGGTCAATTTCCTGTAAAGTCATTCTCCAATTCTTTTCAAAGCTGTATCTTAGGAAGTGGGTGTGGAGCAGAGCTCACCAATAACTTCTAAAATCCTCGTTTTGCAGCCATGCTCAAATATGTTTAGAAACATTTCTCAAATATTCATTTTTTGCTGAGGTTCATGCCTATTCCAAAGTACTGCAACAAAAAAATGGCCTCCATACTAAGGTTTTACAGTGCTTGGACAGCTTATGGATCACCGAGTAAGATCACACTAGGAGCCATGCAGTGCTCTTCCAAATACTTAAAAAATCTTAATATGATGCTGGTGCCCAATGGCATGAGTGTGAAATTATACTGAGCTCATTTTAACTGTACACCCTATTAAGACTATACAGAACTTCTTTAGTGTCTGCTTACTCATGCACAGCAAGTCTGAGGCAGACCTTGGAATCATATCCAGCAGAATAACAGAAGTCAATAACTTTCCTCTCAAAATGTGGGCGTGATGCAAAGTTGAGGGGCCTAAAGTAGGACATGATCAGTCACTATAGCTCACCTTCCTATTTAAATAATGTATAGCATAATCTGCATCTCCATTATTACATCCAGAAGACCACTTTTAGATATCACGAAAGTCTGAGCAGTGTCCATCACACTGCTGCATGCACAGTGCACTGTGCCTGCACCTGGGTGAAAATTCTAGTCCCCAGAGGCTGGTATTGTGAAAGCTCATCTGTTATTCTGGTATCAGTGGCTCCTCTGTACATGCAGCTGTAAGGAACGACTGAATCTTCGTATGCACAGCTGGGAGTGAATACGCCTCTTGCATATTCAATAGAGTAAAGGATCATTGGTTCATACTTTTGCAGTGTCAGGGCATCCATGACTGCTCGTAGTTTGGACTCCCGCAATTTTGCAGGTAGTGAGTTGCTACATGCAGCGTTGTTTGGTTGGGAGGCTTCAAAACTGTCCTTCTATATGGAATGAATATTTCAAAAGCAAATTGTCTTACAAAATCGAGAAAGTGACGTAGTTCGGGGCTACACTCATTTGCTCCAACAGGAGCAGCAATATGGGACCGATGAGAGGAAGCAGGGCCTTGGAGGGTGACCGGTCGTCAGATGGATTTGAGAGTGCATTTCATGGGGTGCGCAAGGAGGCGGCCATGCATCAACGATAAAGGAGAGCTGTCAGAGAACGGAATGTAATAAGCATCAGTATAAGGACTGGGATGATACTTAAAATCTTAACTTAGAGCAATTTACGAGCCAATGTATTAACCGGCTTTGCTGAATATCGGGATTCGGTGCCCAACATCTGAATGAATTCTCTACTGCCTTCCTCCTTGAGGTATCTCTCAGGACACGGTGCTGAAATGACCCGATTCTTAATTTGTCCGATATCTGTAACAGTCTAAGTGACTCTTTTTCAAATTCAAGGAAGTGTACTGGGAGAGTTCCTATGGCGAGACCTCAGCGAACAGCTGCTTACGGGTCACCTCTTTAGATTCTGTTGAGAGAACCCTCCCTTGACTATCTTGCTTGGAATCCTGAATCCACTGTTTTGAAATCGCTCTTCAAGTATTTCTCATTAGCGATTGTAACAGTTTTGCTATCATCAAATAACTGCACAAAACATGTTAGTCACTTCTTTGTCTTCCAAATTTGATAGACAATAACCAGATATGCAATGTTCCCAGTCAAATGGCACAACTTCAATATCCAAGTAGTGGATAACATTCTTTGTAAAAGTATTGTCACGTTAGTAAATTCATGTCACATTTTTTTGCCTCATTAGGCATCATTCCCCTGCCGACCAATCCCATGTTCAATGCTCAGGCTCATGTTATTGGCTTTTTAATCCTAGTTCTCCACTACGGTCTATTTATTGCACTTCCCATTTCAGAGCAATTAGCCTAACCTCATCTCATAGATCTTTTTAAAACTCAGTCTTATTCCAAGGTGTCTTTTGTGCAGGGGAAGGCCAGGGCGCATTGCTGCACCAACCTCACACCACTTTTCTTTATAAAACAAATGTATTCAGTTATCGTTGGATTCACTCGGCATGCAAAGACCTTTCACTCACGTGAATGAGTTCGAGAGCCAGCATCAGTCCTGCAAGAGTTCTTTGTTTATAGCCATCTCAAGAATTCACCCCCAGCAGTTTTGTTAAGTAGCTCCCTCATTCTTGTTGTTGTCGCTCGGACATTCCACACAACATTAAAAGGCTGACTTTTCCAAACAAAAACAACTTTCCTTTTGCTTTAATGAATCTTGGTTCAGCTTCTGTTTGGTATTTATGTTTTTATACTATAGTTAAATCATATTTATACAATGCTTACATCATATTGGGAAAATAGACTGGGGACTCATACAAGCCCAGGCCCCTATCTAATCAGCCCTGTTTCCACCTGTTGCAACAGTGAAGAAAGAATATGCACTCTACTTTCCAGACCCTAAAGGTGCTCAGTTGTGAAGGCCATCTATCTCAATGTGCTGTCTCACATTCTGTGACCTTCTAAACCCCTGACGCCTATACTAGCGGAAAGGTCTGTGCCTGCCCCTTCCTGCCTATGAAGAAACACTTCCCTTACCAAGCCATCTGTGACCTTTGAAAACAGAGACTTACTAGTTCCTTTCAAAAGGCACCGCCTGCTCAACAATATATGGTGGATTTGTGCATCTTCCCACCTCCTCTCTGTGCTGCCCCATAACCTCTATAAGACACATTCGGTGCCATTTTGGGAGGCTTTCTTTGAATCCGCTCTATTCTGTCACTGCGCTTCGAATACCTGCTTTTAGGCTCTTTGTAAATAACTGTATTTTAGGCACAAAATACCTTACACGAGGCAAAGTCGGCAGCAAGGCTACGCTGATGCACAGGTTTATGTAAGCCTTAGGCGCCAAGTACATTTAAGGGCTAATTCTCAGAATGCGGTGGTCCCAGCTCTGGAAGAAGTGACTTCTGTGGCCAAATGAAAATATATTAATCTTATGAGAAATTAAAATTAATAACAAAAATTGGCTTCCCTGACTACCAGTCAAAGATGCAATTAAAATGCTGATAGTTTTCTGTGCCATGGGCGTAGGAGCCACCAACACAGCGTGCGCTAATTAAACACCGGTGATTAGACACGCGAGACTGACGCCGGAATGAGAGGCAAGCTTCCCTTTGCTAAATTCACATCCCTAAATCCCATAAGCATTAGGATAATTTTTGCACCTCTAATATTTGCTTCTTTAATATTAGAACTTGCATGAGACTCTCTTACACTCCATCCTCGGCGTGCCTTAGGGACTCTGGGCTTACCTTATCCTTGCACACGCCTGCTGCCTTACGCTCTACTAAATAGCAGTAAAATAGCCTTACCCTCTTCACAGAGTAAACCTATCTACTCATCCCTCTGCAATGAATGTCTCATTCTGTTTAACCTCTCCTTTCTATCTCACAATGAGAAATCCTCAACCCTCTTTTTCCGCTTACATTATCTCACTCTAATATCCTACCTTAATTTTATTCCTGTAAAGGTACTACGTGTCCACTTGAAATTGGGAAAGCTCTTCAGTTCCCTCAGAGCACCAGACTAACCCAATAACGAACAAATCTACCACAGTGATAAATAACCTGTGAGTTAAACACTAAGTTTGGGCTAAAGAGCAGAGTGCTACCTGCCATGAAGTGTCTCCATGCCTCGTCAGGGGTAGTAAGCACTATATAAATGCAAATACAATACAATACAGCAGTGGTTCCCAATCTTTTGACTTTCCGTGGACCCCCACTTTATCATTACTGGAACCCGGGGACCCCAATTGAATCCTTATTGGAATCCGGGGACCCCCAGTGAGTCATTACTGAAAGCTGGTGACCTAATCTGTTAATTTTATTTAATTTTCTAAGTAGTCGCGGACCCCCAGAGGCGAGTTTGCGGACCTGAGGGGTCCCCGGATCACAGGCTGGGAGCCACTGCAATACAGTAAATATAGCCTCTACAGCCCCAATGAGGCAGCTGAGCTAGTCAAGAAGTTAACTCTCGTTTGAGTAGGTGCTGACTGGAGGACTCAGTGACGTGTGGCTCTGAAAATGTCATAGAACAAGGGGCAGCATTCAGTAGCGGCCATACTGCCCTTTCCATCCCAGTGGAAACAGTGCACTGTATCAAGCTATATGTAGCCAATGGATGAACCAACGTCAGCAACCACATGCCTTTCCCATGCCTGCTTGTGAATGCACACAAACAATGCTGTGTTAGTTGCCACCTCAAAGTAGTGGAAGTGAGGAGGAGAGCAGAAATGTTCAAACCCTTGAGCTAGGGGTATATCCGGTGGCTCAATGGAGGTATGGTGAACGGGAACTGGAAGTAGGGGGGTGGCAGGTGCTTCAGTGATTCAGATGACTTGGAGAGACTTCAGCAGGCAAATTAGCAAAATGAGTCTTTTTCCCTTGCAGATTGTGATGGGTGTTCAGAGATTCAAAGTTTAATTGTATGTAGCCCAAGAAAATGCTGCCTTTTACGAGCTAATGCCTTTTCATTTTTTCAAGCATGTATATATAGATTTACATGTGTTTAGCTACAGCTGGGGAAACTTATAGCGCAAACTTTAGTGATACTTTCTGGGAATGGGTGAAAAATGAAATCTCCGGCTGTCGCCATCATTTGCATGCACGTTTTAAAAAGATTTTAAAAATTCAAAAATATATCACTGACAGCGGAGGCAGGAAAATGCACATTGCATTTAAACCTGGTGTCAAGGGTTAGGTCTTCTTCTGACCATTGCAATTGAAGTCATCCTCTCCGAATGGAAGTCATTTAATGCCCTCTCCCATCACACCTGGTGGGCATGGGTTTCATATGTCAGAGGAGCCCATTCCCTACAGACTAAAATACAATCCTCGCCCCATATGTCTAGTACAATGTGGTGCCCCTTAGACATGTGTACGGAAAACAATACCACATAAGGGGAATTGTCCCCTATAACATTCGCTGGATCATAAACTAAGTAACAACCAATAACCGCATATCTCACTCACTCACCCTCCCCATACTCAGTTCCGTTATGTTCTTGTCTCACTGGCGATACACCAGTACGTAGAAGCTATAACATTCTCTCCTACTAACGAAGTATACAAAATGTTCAATTTTCATGCTCTCTCCTCTTGTCATGAAGTTAGATACCCCTGGGAGTGCCTCTCATATCTGCCATCAGTATTCATGTGGTAACAACTTTAACTACAGGGTACTGCAATCGCTTACAGGCAGTGCTTAATTTGTGCTTGTTGTTTCCGGTGCTGAGCACCGGCACTTATTTTTGAGGGCCGGGACTTATTCCTCTGCCTCAAGCATTTGCTGCGAGCAAAAGACACATATGGGAAAGACGGATGAAGGGAAAAACGAAAAAGCGTCACAAAGGGAGAAATGAGAAACCTGCAAGAGTGAGCTGAAGGGGCAGGGAGTGGCTTTATATGGATTGAAGAGGCCCGAGATGGCTTCAGGATTATGCCGCCTCAGTATTCCATGTTCACACATTTAATTACAGCAGCCGCGTATTTAAGAGGAGGGCTTTGGGCCCCGGCACCATTTTATTTACAAATTAAGCACTGCTTACAGAGGAGTGTTTATGTCATACACCATGCACTACAATATGTATTATATGAAAAATACAACATTGTTCATGATTCATGCACCCTCTCTCTTCAATGCCACTGTCCTAAATGCTCATCTTTATCATGTATTGGTACGTCATCAGATGTTATGCCTTTATAATAAACGCAATAATAGTCTCTGAACTAAACGAAAAAGCTGGTGTGAAGGGAAAACATTTTTTGATAATAGCAACAAAAACAAGTAAGACACATTAAAATTACTTTATATAAGGCACACAATATTTTCCCACTGTAATTTTAAATTACTTAAAAACACCTATATTTTATTATATATATATATATATATATATATATATATATATATATATATATATATATATATATATATATATATATATATACACACAGTTTCTGACTGACGCATCCGTGTATTCCATGTCATCATAGGTCAGTTTATTGCTACGTCAGTAGACTTTAATCAGATCCACTGACGTTTTACACAATTGAAGGTATTTTTCGGTCAGTACAGATGGTGCATTGGCCAACTAAGCTACTATAAACCAATAATTGGAACTTGATGGGTAACTAGTAGTCTGCATCTGGTGTACCCTTGTGGACGAATAGGTGCATTTGAGTAGATGCCAGTCATGACCGTGAAAGGTCGCCCATGAGTGCAGAAAATTTACAGCCAGCGCTTGGAGAAGGCACCTTGTGCCTGTTCCCCGAAGAGTGCCAGGGGAGAGGCTCCTGATATTTTGGTGAATACCCACGAAGCAACCTTTGTGGGTGCTCATAAACATTTTCAGTGCCTTTGTTACACTTGTCGTGATTTCTAAACCCAGGCAAGATGCACCAAAATGACAGGTTTTAGCAAAGTTCTTGACTGAAAGAAAGACCGTTAGTGAAAAACAATTTACAGTGACAAGGGAGCAAAAATATTTTCTAACATAATATTCTAACTTTATATTTTTGGGTTAGAGTGTTGTTACTATGTTAACTTAAAAACATCTGTTTCACCTTCTGATGACAATTTTTCACAAGTGTTCTTCTGGAAATGGGGGACTTCAATGCACTATATGAATTTTACTACATCACTTAAGCCTGGGTCAGTCTGACAAAGTTAACAAACATTGGCAAAGCCGATAGGCCTTGCCTATGCAAGAGCTGTTGGCTTTACCAATGTGTTTTAGCCATGTTGTACACCAGCATGGCTAAAGTTAGTGACGTAGAGAAGAGGTATGTTGATTGTTGCAGAGTTGCATGGCAAAGAGTGGAGTAGAGTGTTGCTGCATGTAGTGGTAGGGAGTGTTATGTATTTGAGTGGCATAGTGTGGAGTCACACTGAGTGGCATACACTGGAGCGTCATAAAGTAGAAAGCACTAGTGCAGAGTGCATTGGCATAGAGAGTTGCAGAGTACAATGGCGTAGATTGCAGTGGCATTGAGTGCAGTGACATTGCATTTAGCAGCATACAATGCAGTATTTGCAGAATGCAGTATTTGCAGAATGCAGTGGGGTAGACTAGATTGGTGCATAGTGTGGTGCAGAGTGCAGTGGCGCAGAGAGGCAAAGAACAGAGTGGTGCAGAGTAGAGTGGCGCAGAGTAGAGTGGCATAGAGTGCAGTGGTGTGGCGTAGAGTGGTGCAGAGTGGAGTGGCATACAGTTGAGTGATACAGAGGGCAGTTACGCAGAGTAGAGTTGAGAGGTATAGAGTGCAGTGCCGTAGAGTGCAGAAGCGCAGAGAAGAGTGGTGTGGTGGTCAGTGCCGGAGAGTGTAGTGTTGCAGAGTTGAGTGTCAGAGCGCAGTGGTATAGAGAGGTGTAGATAGCAGTGGCGTAGAGTATAGTGATGCAGAGTGGAGTGCAGTTGCTTACAGTGCAGTTGTGTAGAGTACACTGGCATAGAGTGCAGAGGTTAAGAGTAGAGTGGCATAGAGTGCAGTGGCACAGAGTGCATTTTTTTCTTTTTTATGCAGAGTAGAGTGGCATAAAGAGCAGTGGCATAGAGAGCAGTGGCATAACGTAGACTGTTTCAGAGTAGAGTGAAGTGGAACAGAGTGGAGTGGTGCTGGGTAAAGTGCAGTTGCGTAGAGTGGCTTAGAGTGCAATTGCGTAGACTAACGTGGTGTAGAGTGGAGTGGCACAGAGTGTAGTGGTGCAGAGTAGACTGCACCACTTGAGTGGCATAAAGTACAGGGGCATAGAGTTGAGTGTTAAAGAGTAAAGTGCAATGGTGTAGAGTGTATTGGCACATAGTGGAGCTGCGCAGAGTGCAGAGAATCGTAGAGTACAGTGGCACAGAGTGGAGTTGAGCAGAGCAGATTGGTGTGGCCTAGACTGGAGTGGTATACAGGACAGTGGCAAAGAGTGTAGAGTAGACTGGCAAAGACTGCATTGGCATAGAGTAGAGTGGTACAGCGTAGAGTAGAGCGGTGTAGTGTGAATTTGTATAGAGTGCAGTGGCGTGAAGTGGTGCAGAGTGCAGTGGTGTAAAGTGGAGTGGTGCAGAGCAGGGTGCAGTGATGAGGAGTGGTGCAAAGTAGAGTGGAGTGGAGTATGCATAGTATGGTAGCGCACTGCCATTACAGACAACACATTTTCAATTGAAATGACCACTACATTTGCACAGACATAGACTTTTACTAACAAAACTATACAATGCAGAAATGAAAATGTGTGGAAATTGCATCACCTAGTGTAATGATTTGTTTTGATCACATTAACCTATTTGTTCCAACATGCTTCAGAAATAACAAACATTTGCTTCCTTTGTGTTCCTAATTCTAATACATTCTGAAATACTTATAAAGTTAATTTGAATGTTATGGGCTAGAAAAAACCTATTTTCTACTGCCAGTATCAAGCAAGATTGTCACATACATCATCCTCTTTCTTTTAAGTCAGAGAAAGAAAAGTAAACAAGCGGCCTTGAAAGACAGTGCCTGACATTTGACCTCCGACTCTGACTGCACAGCAAATGTGACAAGATAAGAACAAGATTTACAGGCCTGTTTACAGAAAGGGAAGAATACTGTAAACAAGGTTTAGTGAATGTGAGGGATGAAATTAACTCGGAGAGCCTAAAGCAAATAAAGCCAGCAAACAGACAGACAGAAAATGTGAGTTACAAACCAAAGCCAATGGTAATCAACAAGCGGAATGCATTACTAGGTCAACTTTATGAAAGTCCTCAAGATGCCTTTAGTGACCCAGACAGCTGTGTTGCCTGGTAGGCTGCAACCTAAAAAGTGCAAAGGTGCATAATGCAAGCTCATAGTTCATGAAGGTGCAGGGGAAAGGGAATATACATGTGAAAGGGAAAAAAATCATAAATACACAAACCCTTCATTTACAGACAATCCACAGATATATGTTTAGGTGACATTGCGGCATAACAAAACATTACATAAAACCATAACTATGTATTGAATGTTCATGGGGCTTTTGTGAATCAGGCTTATGTTTCTAAATGTGAGGAGTCACAAGGTTTGTCAGGCAGAGATATATAACTTCTTTGTCAGTGAGGCCAATGGTAATTACCAAAGTGGGCTCATACGTGGCATTCAATTGCAGGTTCGGAATCTACTCCAGTCCCTATCATCTTACCTGGATGGATGACTAAACTCACAACACATGCTGTCAAAAAAGCCTATTTGTGTTGTCTGAGGGCCTGAGATGGCATCGATGATATCATGAATGTCATGCTTAAAAAACTCAACACACCATAAGGAGTTATTAAAAATAGAACACATTTTTGAGACATTGATTAAAACATATTGACAAAGCAAACTGTTTTTATCTAAAACACACAAGTAACAGATAGCACGAGGGCGGGCAGGTATGGCTGCTTCATACAAGATTACATTAAGCACTTCCTCTCATGGCAGGTGTCCTATCACTTGTCTAACGACCAACTCTTGTTATCACAGGTAGCTGCATGGAATCCATGTTACTGAGCAGATGACTTTTCCCATTCCCAGTTACATACCAGACCCAGAGAAACTAGACTGAATGACATATCTATCTCAGCCTTACGAAAGCACCAGCCACACTGTGCCCATGGAGAGAAACACTTGTTGGCTGAAGTCATGCTGATATACCAGATAATAATATGTATACAAATACACATACATACCCACAGCAACACACCGTTCCGTGAACATTCTTCCAACAGACATAGAGAAAATTCTACTTGATATGTTCTTCTGAGCTGCTTAGTTAACTTCACTATGTGTCATCTATGTTACAATGTTCTACAGGGTTTGCAAAGTCATTGTCCTAAAGTTACATACGTACCTAAGATATGCAGATTCAATTAGCTTTCTTCCAACACTTTAAGCTGAATAGTGCTGATGTACATACAGTACAATGACTCTAGCTGACCATTCAGGTCGTAGGATATTATGCACTTTAGATGGAAGCATATATATATATATATATATAGGGTTTTCTTAGGTTGTCATTCTTTCAGGTTCTTGAAGAAAATTATCAACTATTAAGCGACTGAATCATCAGTCAATACTTACACAAGTAACAAAGAGAACTTAGCATTACATTTTTCTGTAAAAAGGACTAGCAACTAAGAATTTGAGATTCCCTTTAGAGATTTCCATTTTGTGTCAATTATATTGCAATGGCCTGTAAGATTAGAAGAAAAATTGCCTCAAGGTTGCTTACACACCTAAGACATGGTGATTCAATTTAGCTTTCGTCTGTTACTTTAAGCCAGTGGTCTCCAAACTTTTTAATGCCACGCCCCCCAGTTGAAAAATATAAATTATTGGGTCCCCCTCAGAATTTTTCACAATGATTTTATAAAGATTGCTATGTTTAAATATGTCTAGACCGATTTGAACATTGCAGTTAAGTACTGTTACTTTTTTAGAAATGCAATAAAAATGCAATAATATGCTTCTGCTTAAATCAAAGGCCTGGTATCTTTATAATGCTTTTTTTGGCAAGAGTCTGGCACCTTCCCTGGGATTACTTGAGGACCCCCTAGGGGGGCCCGCCCCCCAGTTTGAAGACCTCTGCTTTAAGCTGACTAATGTTGATATATATATTAACCCCTTCTGTGCCCAGGACGTAATGGTTACGTCCTGAGGCACAGTGCTGCTGTGCCCAGGACGTAACCATTACGTCCTGTGCACAGAGCCCAGAGGGAGCGCTCTCGCTCCCTCTGTGGGGTTCCCCCCCACCCCCCCAAGTCAGGGATGGAAGGGGAAAACCTTCCCCTCCCACCCCCGACCCCCCCAACCCCCCCTGTGACGTCAGCGCGCGAGCGCGCGCTGATTAGTCACAGGGTCTCCCCCATCGCGCTGGAAGCAGAGCTTCCAGCGCGATTGAAAAAGAAATGCTTTTGCATTTCTTTTTCAATCCCATGGGGGAGGCCCCGAGAGGCTTCAAAGGGAAGGAAATGTATTTCCTTCCCTTTGAAGTCTCTCACAGGTTTCAAAAGCCGGATTGCTTGCAATCCGGCTTTTGAAACCCCACTAGACACCAGGGATTCTTTTTTTTTTCCTTGAAATTGGCAAAAGGGAGCGACCCCTTGGGCAAGGGTCGCTCCCAGGGGGGCATTTTTTTAGGAAGGCCTTTTCTGCCCCCCCTGGGGCAGATTGGCCTATTATTAGACCGATCTGCCCCCAGGGGGGGCAGAAACCTCTAGGCACCAGGGACCTTTTTTTTTTTCTTTTTTTTTGTGATGATTTCTTTTTTTTTAGGTGGGGAGCGATCCCTTAGGCAAGGGTCGCTCCCCTACGGGGCAATATATATTTAGGCCATTTCTGCCCCCCTTGGGGGCAGATTGGCCTATTTTGATAAGGCCAATCTGCCCCCAAGGGGGGCAGAAACCATTAGACACCAGGGAGTTTGTTTTTGCGCGCGAATGTCACGCAACAAAGCGACCCCATTGGCAAGGGTCGCTCCCAGGGGGGGCAATTTTTTGGGAAGGCCTTTTCTGCCCCCCCTGGGGACAGATCGGCCTATTATTAGGCCGATCTACCCCCAGGGGGGGCAGAAACCTCTAGGCACCAGGGATCTTTTTTTTTTTTTTTTCTTTTTGTTATGTTTTCTTTTTTTTTTAGGTGGGGAGCGACCCCTTAGGCAAGGGTCGCTCCCCTAGGGGGCAAATTATATTTAGGCCATTTCTGCCCCCCTTGGGGGCAGATTGGCCTATTTTGATGAGGCCAATCTGCCCCCAAGGGGGGCAGAAACCATTAGACACCAGGGAGTTTTTTTTTTTTGCGTGAATTTCACGCAAGGGGAGCGACCCCTTAGGCAAGGGTCGCTCCCTGGGGGGGGGTGATTATTTTAGGCCATTTCTGCCCCCCTGGGGGGGGTAGATCAGCCTATTTTGATTCGGCTGATCTGCCCCCAAGGGGGGCAGAAACCACTAGGCACCAGGGATTTTTTTGTTTTTCTGTTTTACAGATGGGGAGCGACCCCCTTGGACAAGGGTCGCTCCCCTGGAGGGGCAAAATGTATTTAGGCCATTTCTGCCCGCTTTGGGGGCAGATCGGCCGATTTTAGGTCAATCTGCCCCCAAGGGGGGCAGAAACCACTAGGCACCAGGGATCTTTTTTTTGCGCCGTCACACAAGGGGAGCGACCTTGTAGTCAAGGGTCGCTCCCCGGGGGGGGTAGGGGTGGGGGGGACAAATTATTTTAGGCCATCTCTGCCCCCCCTGGGGGCAGATCGGCCTATTGGTATTAGGCCGGTCTACCCCCGGGGGGGCAGAAACCTGTAGGCACCAGGGCAAATTTTTTTTTTGTGTTTTTTTTATTGGTTTGGTGTTTTTTTTAGAGAAGGGGAGCGACCCATCAGGCAAGGGTCGCTCCCCTGTGGGGCAAATTGTGTTTAGCCCATTTCTGCCCCCCTTGGGGGCAGATTGGTCGATTTTAGGTCAATCTGCCCCAAGGGGGCAGAAACCACTAGGCACCGGGGATTTGTTTTTTGGCGCCAATGTCACGCAGGGGGAGCGACCCCGTAGGCAATGGTCGCTCCGGGGGGGGGGGGTTCAGGGGGCAAATTTATTTTAGGCCATTTCTGCCCCCAGGGGAGGCAGAAACCTCTTGTTGCCAGGGCAAAAAAAAAAATTGTGTTTTTTGTTTTTTTTGTTTGTTTTTTTTTTAGAGATGGGGAGCGACCCATCAGTCAAGGGTCGCTCCCCTGGGGGGCAAATTGTGTTTAGACCATTTCTGCCCCCCTTGGGGGCAGATTGGTCGATTTTAGGTCAATCTGCCCCAAGGGGGCAGAAACCACTAGGCACCGGGGATTTGTTTTTTGGCGCCAATGTCACGCAGGGGGAGCGACCCCGTAGGCAAGGGTCGCTCCGGGGGGGGGGTGGGTGTTCCTGCCCCCCTTGGGGGCAGATTGGTAGATTTTAGGTCAATCTGCCCCAAGGGGGCAGAAACCACTAGGCACCGGGGATTTGTTTTTTGGCGCCAATGTCACGCAGGGGGAGCGACCCCGTAGGCAAGGGTCCCTCCGGGGGGGGGGGAGTGGGTGTTCGGGGGGCAAATTTATTTTAGGCCATTTCTGCCCCCCCTGGGGGCAGATCGGCCTATTATTAGGCCGATCTGCCCCCAGGGGGGGCAGAAACCTCTTGTTGCCAGGGCAATTTTTTTTTTTGTGTTTTTGTTTTTGTTTGTTTTTTTTTTTTTTTTTAGAGATGGGGAGCGACCCATCAGGCAAGGGTCGCTCCCCTGGGGGGCAAATTGTGTTTAGACCATTTCTGCCCCCCTTGGAGGCAGATTGGTCGATTTTAGGTCAATCTGCCCCAAGGGGGCAGAAACCACTAGGCACCGGGGATTTGTTTGTTGGCGCCAATGTCACGCAGGGGGAGCGACCCCGTAGGCAAGGGTCCCTCCGGGGGGGGGGGAGTGGGTGTTCGGGGGGCAAATTTATTTTAGGCCATTTCTGCCCCTTATTATTAGGCCGATCTGCCCCCAGGGGGGGCAGAAACCTCTTGTTGCCAGGGCAAATTTTTTTTGTGTGGTTTTTTTTTTGTTTGTTTGGTTTTTTTTAGAGATGGGGAGCGACCCATCAGGCAAGGGTCGCTCCCCTGGGGGGCAAATTGTGTTTAGACCATTTCTGCCCCCCTTGGGGGCAGATTGGTAGATTTTAGGTCAATCTGCCCCAAGGGGGCAGAAACCACTAGGCACCGGGGATTTGTTTTTTGGCGCCAATGTCACGCAGGGGGAGCGACCCCATAGGCAAGGGTCGCTCCGGGGGCGGGGGGTGGATGTTCGGGGGGCAAATTTATTTTAGGCCATTTCTGCCCCCCCTGGGGGCAGATCGGCCTATTATTAGGCCGATCTGCCACGAGGGGGGGGCAGAAACCTCTAGGCGCCAGGGCAAATTTTTTTTGTGTGTTTTTTTTTTTTTGTATGTTTGTTTTTTTAGACATGGGGAGCGACCCATCAGGCAAGGGTCGCTCCCCTGGGGGGCAAACTGTGTTTAGACCATTTCTGCCCTCCTTGGGGGCAGATTGGTCGATTTTAGGTCAATCTGCCCCCAAGGGGGCAGAAACCACTAGGCACCGGGAATTTGTTTTTTGGCGCCAATGTCACGCAGGGGTAGCGACCCCGTAGGCAAGGGTCGCACCTGGGCAGGGGGGGTTGGGGGGGGTGGGGGGTCAAATTTATTTTAGGGCATTTCCCCCCCCCCCCGGGGCCGGCTGAGCTAGAGGCCAAAATCCACAGGTAGGCACTTTGCAAAAAACAACTCTGTTTTCTGTGAAAAAATAATTTGTGTTTTAGGCCATTTCCTTTTGTGGGCGCTAGGCCTACCCACACAAGTGAGGTACCATTTTTATGGAGAGACTTAGGGGAACACTGGGTGGAAGGAAATTTGTGGCTCCTCTCAGATTCCAGAACTTTCTGTCACCGAAATGAGAGGAAAAAGTGTTTTTTAGCCAGATTTTGATGTTTGCAAAGAATTCTGGGTAACAGAACCTGGTCAGAGCCCCGCATATCACCCCATCTTGGATTCCCCTAGGTCTCTAGTTTTCAAAAATGCGCTGGTTTGCTAGGTTTCCCCAGGTGCCGGCTGAGCTAGAGGCCAAAATCCACACGTAGGCACTGTTTTCTATGAAAAAATTTGATGTGTCCACGTTGTGTTTTGGGCCATTTCCTGTCGCGAGCGCTAGGCCTACCCACACAAGTGAGGTATCATTTTTATCGGGAGACGTGGGGGAACGCTGGGTGGAAGGAAATTTGTGGCTCCTCTCAGATTGTAGAACTTTCTGCCACAGAAATGTGAGGAACATGTGTTTTTTTAGCCAAATTTTGAGGTTTGCAAAGGATTCTGGGTAACAGAACCTGGTCCGAGCCACACAAGTCACCCCATCTTGGATTCCCCTAGGTCTCTAGTTTTCAGAAATGCACAGGTTTGGTAGGTTTCCCTAGGTGGCGGCTGAGCTACAGGCCAAAATCTACAGGTAGGCACTTTGCTAAAAACAGGTCTGTTTTCTGTGATGTGTACACGTTGCGCTTTGGGGTGTTTCCTGTCGCCGGCGCTAGGTCTACCCACGCAAGTGAGGTGTCATTTTTATCGGGAGACTTGGGGGAACGCTGGGTGGAAGGAAATTTGTAGCTCCTCTCAGATTCCAGAACTTTCTGCCACAGAAATGTGAGGGACATGTGTTTTTTTAGCCAAATTTTGAGGTTTGCAAAGGATTCTGGGTAACAGAACCTGGTCCGAGCCCCGCAAGTCACCCCTCCTTGGATTCCCCTAGGTCTCTAGTTTTCAGAAATGCACAGGTTTGGTAGGTTTCCCTAGGTGCCGGCTGAGCTAGAGGCCAAAATCTACAGGTAGGCACTTCGCAAAAAACACCTCTGTTTTTTTCCAAAATTTAGGATGTGTCCACGTTGCGCTTTGGGGTGTTTCCTGTCGCCAGCGCTAGGCCTACCCACGCAAGTGAGGTATCATTTTTATCGGAAGACTTGGGGGAACGCTGGGTGGAAGGAAATTTGTAGCTCCTCTCAGATTCCAGAACTTTCTGCCACAAAAATGTGAGGGACATGTGTTTTTTTAGCCAAATTTTGAGGTTTGCAAAGGATTCTGGGTAACAGAACCTGGTCCGAGCCCCGCAAGTCACCCCTCCTTGGATTCCCCTAGGTCTCTAGTTTTCAGAAATGCACAGGTTTGGTAGGTTTCCCTAGGTGCCGGCTGAGCTAGAGGCCAAAATCTACAGGTAGGCACTTCGCAAAAAACACCTCTGTTTTTTTCCAAAATTTAGGATGTGTCCACGTTGCGCTTTGGGGTGTTTCCTGTCGCCGGCGCTAGGCCTACCCACGCAAGTGAGGTGTCATTTTTATCGGGAGACTTGGGGGAACGCTGGGTGGAAGGAAATTTGTAGCTCCTCTCAGATTCCAGAACTTTCTGCCACAGAAATGTGAGGAACATGTGTTTTTTTAGCCAAATTTTGAGGTTTGCAAAGGATTCTGGGTAACAGAACCTGGTCCGAGCCACGCAAGTCACCCCTCCTTGGATTCCCCTAGGTCTCTAGTTTTCAGAAATGCACAGGTTTGGTAGGTTTCCATAGGTGCCGGCTGAGCTAGAGGCCAAAATCTACAGGTAGGCACTTCGCAAAAAACACCTCTGTTTTCTTCCAAAAATTTGGATGTGTCCACGTTGCGCTTTGGGGTGTTTCCTGTCGCGGGCGCTAGGCCTACCCACACAAGTGAGGTATCTTTTTTATCGGGAGACTTGGGGGAACATAGATTAGCAAAACAAGTGTTATTGCCCCTTGTCTTTCTCTACATTTTTTCCTTCCAAATATAGGAGAGTGTGTAAAAAAGACATCTATTTGAGAAATGCCATGTAATTCACATGCTAGTTTGGTCACCCCGGAATTCAGATATGTGCAAATAACCAGTGCTCCTCAACACCTTATCTTGTGCCCTTTTTGGAAATACAAAGGTTTTCTTGATAGCAATTTTTTACTCTTTATATTTCAGCAAATGAATTGCTTTATACCCGGTATAGATTGAAAACGCACGTCAGGGTGCAGCTCATTTATTGGCTCTGGGTTCCTTGGGTTCTTGATAAACCTACAAGCCCTATATATCCCCGCAACCAGAGGAGTCCAGCAGACGTAACGGTATATTGCTTTCGATAATCTGACATTGCAGGGAAAAGTTACAGTGTAAAACGTAGAGAAACATTTATGTTTTTTTCACATCAATTTCAATATTTTTCTTTTTCAGTTGTTATTTTCTGTAGGAAACCCTTGTAGGATCTACACAAATGACCCCTTGCTGAATTCAGAATTTTGTCTACTTTTCAGAAATGTTTAGGTTTCTGGGATCCAGCATTGCCCATTTCCGTCACTGACTGGAAGGAGGCTGAAAGCACAAAAAACTGCAAAAATGGGGTATGCCCCAGTAAAATGCCAAAATTGTGTTGAAAAATTGGGTTTTCTGATTCAAGTCTGCCTGTTCCTGAAAGCTGGGAAGCTGCTGAGTTTAGCACCGCAAACCCTTTGTTGATGCCATTTTCAGGGGAAAAACCACAAGCCTTTTTCTGCAGCCACTTTTTCCAATTTTTTTGAAAAAAACGAATTTTTCACTGTATTGTGGCCAATTTCTTGGCCTCCTTCAAGGGAACCCACAAAGTCTGGGTACCTCTAGAATCCCTAGGATGTTGGAAAAAAAGGACGCAAATTTGGCTTGGTTAGCTTATGTGGACAAAAAGTTATGAGGGCCTAAGCGCGAACTGCCCCAAATAGGCAAAAAAAGGCCCGGCACAGGAGGGGGAAAAGGCCTGGCAGCGAAGGGGTTAAGAACAATGACTCTAGATGAACGTTCAGGTCATTCCATATTGTACATCTTAGTTTTTCATAGGTAGTCATACTTTGGGGTTCTTGAAGATAATTGTCAACTACTTAGTGATCTAATCATCACAGTCAACAATTACATCAGTGACAGATAGAACTTTGCATGTTCTTCATCATTACATATTTTTCTGTAAACAGGACTAACAACCAAGAACTTGATTCCCTTAACACACACCCATCTACATTCCTCACATTATTTGCAATTTATACAAGCTTTGTCGCACAAGAGTTTTCTTTTCATGTATCAACAGAGTAGGCAGACATGGGTGGATGTCACAGACTCAGAATTATTAAAGCTCCACACCCTAATTTGAGTAATTTGTGAAAATGAGACATCTGTAGCCTGCGTGTCCGGAGATACCCTACAGCAACCACATGATCTGTGAATTGTAAGGGAGGTTCTCTGCCCTGGAAGTAATAATTTTATAGTGCACACAGAACAGCAATCTAATCAAAACAGGTTTCCACCAAAGGGAACCTGGAAGACAATGGCACTCTCTGGTTAGTCTAATTTTAAAATCAATATTGAAAATGCTCTTATCTCAAACTGTACTAAAAACCTATGATTTTCTGAAATAAGGTACATAAAGTGTGTGGCAAACGTGTTTATTAGCTGCACTAGTAACAACATGTAACTAATACTAGCCCATGGATGAAATGAACAAAGACATACTGTTTGTATGAAGGAGTACTTATATCATGCAACTAAAGCTGGGACTAAACACAGCACTGAGCATTGGGTGACAGCCATAGCTAGATTTTTAAGAACATAAAGAAGATAGCCACTTAATTAGGGCATAAAGTTGAGCGATGAGGTATTTCTTCAGTTCAACCTGCATGACAGGACGCTGAATAGATAGAAGATGAGGTGATAATGCTTTGTGAATAAAAAGCATCTTCATCACAGTGGGTGGGTGTGTGAGCATGTTGTGGTACACAGGTTCAGGTATGGTGGTCAAAACCTAGCCTTATGTATCCTTTTGTTCCCGACGCTTCGATGCCAAATGGCTATGGGTAGTCTCTTCTAGCACCCAGCTCACACTATACAAGTATGATGGAGAATAATAAAGACGGTTAAACAAAGGCGAGGAAAAGCAAATGCACAACCTAGGAAATAAACAGATTAAATAAATATTTAAAAGGCATAGAGCAACTGAAGTAACAAAGCAAAAAGGGAAAGCGCCAAAAGAAAGAGAGGGCTCAATCACAGTGTGACAGCAAGTCTTCACCTTATTATTCTCATCGAGCTTTACATTTGTGACTTATCTTTTTACATTTATTTTCTTTACCCTCTTGTTCTCAAAATCAGAACGATAAAGACTGCACCGTGCACCATGTTCTCGCCCCTTCCAAAATCTTGTTTGTGAAATCCAATAAATCCATTTTGCCAATAAATAAAATGTAATAAATGTATATTAGTTTTTTTGCTACACATGGTCACGTATAACCAAGTGATTTTTACGAATAATGATAGTAATGCTGCTTTACAGAAGGAGTCATTTGTTTGAAGTGGAATTAAAAGGTGTTTCATTATCGCCATAATTAATATTTAACATTAATAAGACTGGATACCCCCCTCCCTCTGTAACCTATTCCCAGATATTAATTATAGGGCTGATTATAATCATATAATGAATGCAGTCTGCTTCACTGTCAGAAATCAATGTGTTTTTTTTAAAAGAAAAAGAGGTCCCCTAGTTTATAATCCTATAGGCAGATTGTCAATTACACCACCCCATTACAGCTGCTGTATTGAAAGCCTGGTTTTCTTTGTTCTAGATATGATTGTAGATTATTATGAAGCTTTCTTTACTTGCTTAGAAGGCCTGCTTTATTTGAAGCTTTCCTACTGGCAGCATGCCAGCCACGTCCTTCACGTATAAATGCAATAAGCAGCATTTTCAAACTAAATGCCATTAGGGTGAAAATAGAACTACTTAAAAATAATACCAAAATCTGCCTCGGTGTCACTCTCTCTGTGCCCATCAATTGTAGTCCATATATTTGACACACGATAACGAGGTTGCTTCATTTCCAAATGAGGGATCGCACAGTATATTTTAGAACAATTGGGTCGAGCCCCAGTTCCTTTAGAAAACGGCAGCAAATTATCCCATCTGCAGCCTCCAGCTGCATGGATTCATTCCTCCATCATTAGACTTTTCACAGAGACGAGATTGGGAGCAGCAGAGTAGAATTTGCCTTTATTCCTTTATTTATTTTTGTGCTTGTCTTTGGCATTCATGTTTCCCTTCTGCATCTGAAAGAGCCTTTAATGTGATGCTCTCTCCAGTGAAGGAAGACAAGCGATGCATTCTCCCTTTGTCTAGCTGGCTACTTTCAAAAGCTTTACAATGTCAATCTTCATCAGGTCAAAAAGCTGCTTCAAAAATAAAGGCGATGTTCGGAAATAGGGGAATTGTCAGATACTTTTTATTACATTGGATCTGTGGGCAGCTGAACATGCATCGGTGGCAGAGAAGGAGGCGTGGAGATGGTCAGCAAGAAAAACAAGCATTTGCAATGCAATGGGTCTCGCGTTTGCTCGAGTTAAAGCTATTTGAGTTGAAAATCACTAACTGGACTTTTCTCACCACACAAACTGATATAAAAAGTAAAACAGTTGACATGAGCAAGCGCCGCCGTGAGCGTGGAGAGATACAAAAGGAAAAAGAAGTATGCCGCAGTCAAATTTAACGCAAAAGTGCAATTATCCATGTAACAGGGTTAATGGCCAAGGCAGTAACAAAACCGCCCTAAGGAGGGACAAACGTAAACCAGTTACCAACAAAAAGAAAGGATTTTTGAAAGGCAAGCCCACGAACGAGTGTTAGTGATGGGCGTGCCGTGGGCGTGGTTAAAAGCCCACAATACATACCAACCGGTCGGAAAATCAGCGCTTGTGCGCTGCTGTGCTCGACCTAAAAGATGCAGCCATATGACACATGAATTGTTAAAGGGGAAACACCAAAAGGTTCCGGTTTTATACCACAATGATTATTCAAATAGCACCAGACTTGTGGACCCATGAGAAGATTTCTGATCTTTGCCATGAGAATGTTCAAGTCAATTTATAAGATGGTTGTAGATAACATGAAAAAGTACTTGATCTTCACGTTGCGAATTGTCCAATTACAATCAGAAGAAAGTTATAGGCATAAAATGTATATGAATTGTTTAGCTGAACTGATGAAAATGTTGTAGATTTCAGAAACAAAAGTTGATCAACTAGATGAGTTGCAGTCATATCATGCTACACAACAACTGTTTAACAGGACCAATAACAATGTTGTATATCTAAGACAGAGTTGTTCAATTATGTGTATGAGGAGATTGCAGATGCAAGACACAACTCATTCAATACAATCGTGCACAAGGTATCACCTACTTTACCAAAACTAATGTGCTGCACTTTGTACCTTAATGATAGTTTTATATTGAAATATTAACACTATGCTGGTTTCTTATATCAGGAAGATAGTTGATAATGGCTACAGTCATGACAAATGTGTCCAGACCATGCCAAGCAATACCAAAGCAAAATTTACAGTAAAATTTATCTATTACGATACCTCCAAGCGCTGCAACTCTTCAAGTTAGGTAGCTTGTTCATCTTTTCCACTTGGGTAGCTTGGTCATCAAGGATTTTTTAATTAAAAGGTATATAAAGTTATCACAGAAAATTCTCTACAACTAAAATGACTGTGCTCATAATACGTACAGCTACAAACAGTAACTCTCAAGCTACTAACCTTAGTGGCTGTATATTCCCACTGCTGCAGACCCCTAGTTTTGGGCTAAAATTACATCCCTCCCACAAACAAAAGAAGAGAATTTCAAGTAGCATATCACAGAGCAGAAGATTAACTTCGGCTTACGGGCAAATGCATGATATGACCAGTGTTACGGACCTGCCCTTAAACTTGTCTGCGGGTAACTTTGGAGTTCAGTTACTTTTCTCCATCCATTTAATGATGCCTGGGCCTTTACACAGGATGCTGGAGAGGAGTTAGGGTCATTCGGAGCAACTCGAAAGGATAGGGATGGGTTAAAAGAGTCCGAGGAGCGAGTAATTCTTTCTTAACCGTATATGCCAACCCTCTACAGGTGTGGGAGATGACCCACTAGTATGTGAAAGAGGGCTTTGAGTTTTCAATCCCAAGTCACAGAAAACAGGTTAGAAGTGCCATAAAATAAAACCCATTTATTAACACAGCTTAAAATATTAGCAATGAATACAGGGTGTGAGGTTTTAAGTGTTTCCTAATCACAGCTCAACCAGACGAAATGACACAGATGAAGATGGGTCCTAAAATAATTGATAATAATAGTTAATCCAAAAACACTTTAGTGCTATACTCTTTGTGTTCTGATCTGCTCCTCTGGAAATCATAATCAGACCTGGCAAATCATTTATAATGCCACCGGTTCCCCCCCCCACAGTCTGATAATAACAAAGGCTGCTCTTTTGTTCTGAATGTCTACATCTAGTCTGTTTGAAAATAACTTCCTTTTTTTAAGTGATCCCCACTTAACCCGAACTGAATAAGAATAAGTAGCATATAATAATCCGGAGAATAAACTCATCTTCCTTGTGAGAGCGGTATAATTAGCAGAGCTCCGAGCCTTTGTTATCACCTGTGGGGCTCATTAAGGCCAAGTGTTCTTGTGAGGTAGGCGATAATTTGAATGTCACATAAAACATTCTACATTGCATTAATTGTCTTCAGCAAAGGTAAACAGCTTGTCAAAAAGAAAATATAGTGAAATGAATTGGAAATATTGATTTTAAACCATTCAAAGAGGAGTACCATTCTCGAGATGTTGAAAATATACGGACACAGTATCTCAATTCTAGGATGATGAATGGCATGTGTTGGACCTGACCTGGATGGCGACGCTTTGCAGGGCTGAGAAGCAGGTCTGTCCACCCTGTGAGTCATGGAAGTGGCCTTAAAGCACGTACATGCTGTAATACAGGGCCAAACCAGTTTTCAACTCTAAGGACACGTATGAGGAAAGCAACATTCTTAGGGTCTAACGCAACAACTTCTGTACACCTAAGTGAGACATATGTGCATATAAAAAGGCAAACATTATTCTAATAACCACACTCCCAGGATGAGAGCAATATTAGGATTGGAATATTGATTTATGGTGGTGTAAAATCACCAGGTTATCGTATTTTTCTCCATTTTACGTTTAGTTTAACAGCGTGACTGGCGGCAAAGTAAATGTGCACAATAAACGCAACACCCACAAAGTCTTATATTTGTGGATATTCACACGTATCTTGAACCACCAATCCCACCATGGAAATACTAGAAATGTTGGTTGTAATGAGGAGCATGGAAACCTCCCCAAATGTAAAAAGGGTGGATGTAATGGGGTTTTACCACTGAGGGACTAGTTTAAGCATGCCTACCACTGCCTTCAAGGGGAGATCAGTAGTAGTAGGCTAACCTACTCCCTCCAACAGGGAGGGGGGCAAATTAAACTATCTTACCCTCGCTTCATACCTTCAGGCCGGTCATACCTGTACCTGAGCAGGACAGGAATTTGGATGCGCTCTCCTTGCGAGTGCCTCAGTCTGCAGGCCATGTGTGTTTACGAGATTTAAACAAATAACTGTGAACCTATAGAGAATATGAACTGAAGAATGAAGCAGTGAAAAATATCAAAGTATTCAAAAGTAATTGCGTGTGAATTTACAGAGATTGTAAACAATCATGCCTTAGAGCAGGCCTATGTCACCAGGACTGTTCGCAGCCCTACGCCACAACCAGGATGGCAGGGCTCTTTACAAGACGATCTGGATAGCATAGCAAAAAACAGCAGCAATATTTCAGCACTTAAGCAAAATACTTGTATATAGACATATGTAGGTAAACACAGGAAATACATGACAAACATGTAAGACAAGCCAGAACTATCAGGAAAACTTCAGTTTGACACATTTGTACAATGAGACATATAATATGTGTAAGTTAGTGGATTATTATTTGGGGTGGGTAACTCTCCACCTTTAGGAATAATCACAACCCATGTCAGGATCAACCCTCAAAGTCACTACATTAACCTGAAGTTAACACCCTGGCAGCTGTGCCACAGAGAAGAGAATCTTAAATTAAGGTAATGTATAATTTATTCATGCAGTACCAAAACAATAATAAAAGTCAATATGCAAAACAATACAAATCCTAAACCAAATTAGTAAAAGTAGAGTTCAATTTAATAAACAAAATGAAACCAAAATGACAAAAGTCCAACAAGGGGAATTGGAGGTGTGAAGTATTACAGTTTTAAGTATGAATAGTGACAAGAAGCATAAAGTGCCAATGACAGTCACTGGTTGCGGTAGAACAGACCTAGGTGCAATTTCATGCTGATCACGATGGTGCAAGAGTAAGATTCACCAACCCGGTTTGTCCTGGTCAAAGATTTAACCTTTTCACTTTAGTCCTTTAAGTTTCAATCCACCCATAAAGCCCCCAGGACCTCTCGGGAGGCAGCAAGAGATTCACAGGTTGTCAGGCATGGTCCAGTCAATGTCCAATCATCACTGATTTGCTGGAGAGTAGCAGGAAAGGCCTCTTGTAGCTTGTTGTATTCCTGCAGCTAAAATAGGAGGTCAGCCTTTTTACCCTTGGAGTTCAATTCTTTGCCTTAGGTACAAGAGAGAGCAGGTGCAGTCATTTAGTGCTCTTCTTAGGTTTAGGTTCAGTCCTCTTCTGTTCTTCCTCACAAATAGCTTTTGGGTGCTAGTCAATGTAAGGGCATTTTACATTACATTTCTACATGTCCTGCTTTTAAATACCAAGCCCCCTGCCTTGTGAGTGGCACAACTACACAGGAGTGGCTAATTAATATGTAAATGTGAGTTTTTGACCTGTTATAAGGGCTTGTTTTGACAGGTCGAATTGCAATTTCCTTCACAGCTACAGTGAGGCTAGATCGGTAGGCCACAAGCCATGTTTTACCATTTCACTGTAGTGGATGCCCAAGGTACATTTTATACTATATACTAGGGACCTTCAAATTAAAAATACCAATTAGGAGTATACTAACGTCATCAAGTTGAACGGCGGAGCACAGGCACGTTACCACGGATTAGCAGGGGTAGAGTGCACAGAGTTCTACAGTCAGCAGAAACAGTCAAGGCAAAAATCAGAGGATTAAGGGGTTTGGGGTACACCATGGAAAACGTTCATTCCTATAACATCGATATTTATTAAAGTCCGGATAAAAGCTTAAGGAGGAAAGAGGAATGGATTGACATGTGAAAGAATTGAAAGAACATAAGTAATGGTGTTTTCAAATGTGTTAATTAGTTGCATACCATGCACAGATTTCCTACTGTCCAGTGCCTCCATATTAGATTTTGTGTACCACCCACACTAACATTTTATGATGTGCAAATGCTATAGCCTCATCAGTGGTAGTATGTACTATATAAAAGCACTTACACTACAATATAATATGCTGTCTAGACAGGCCCCCACAACAGCACCATAATCTTACGGTGTGACGATTTGTGAAGTCCAGAATTCCCCATACTGTAGAGGCATAACTAATCACCTTGTGGCACCCGAGCTTTGGAATGCACTTAAGCAGTCCCTTTGAGAAACAGAGGATTGAGAGATATTAAGGTAACACATAAGCACCTGGCTTGTTCCAATTTAGCACTGCATATACGGTTTCACCCAAGAGGCCTTTCTCTGGGGACTGGGAGCTTTGCAACACATTCTAACTTAACAATGTCTCCCTTTTGGCACAGTGTCTCTGGGAATGTTTGCCTTAGGTCGCTCATTCCTTCCTTCACTCCTGTGATGCATGTTCATTCCCTCAGAAAAATTAACGTTTTCCTTCACACAGCAAGTGACTTTGTTGTCTGAAGACTTAATGAATAACAAAGGACATTCAGTGGAGAGCATTCAGTTCCTGTTGTTGAAAAGAGAAGAGCGGCATATGGACCAGACGCTGTTATCACTTGCACATTCAACATCACTAGAAGTACTAACGCTACACCTTTACTTATGAGAATAACAACCTTGTGGGGTGAACCCTTAAAAAATGTATGCACGATAATTTTTAGGCATTTCCCAGAGAAAGAAACAGCTAACCATGCACTACAACTTTTCTTTTTTTTTCAGGAACTTGATATTCGCCAAGGACAGGAAAGGGGACACGATAGGATCTAATTATTATAAAGTTCCCGTTTCCATATAATGTATTGTGCTTATTTGTGTATTTTAGAAATGAAAGACAACATGCAGTATAATTCAACTACAAAAATATACTATATTTCAAGTCAATTTAATCAATATTAAAGAGAATGGATTGTGAAATCCTGGACAGGAGAGATCTTTGTATTAATCTCGGTGTATGCAAGAGTCAACCCATGTGCCTGGAAGGGCTGCAATACGCAGAAGTCATCAGATTGTCACATTACTGCAGAAGATAACAGTCCAGAATCAACCAGAGGACCTTCATTAATTCACAGGGTTGCAGTAGAAGCCAAAAATCAATCTGACCCTCCCCATCATGTGAACAATGAAGGTCCCAATTAGCCCGCTGACATGCTTTAGGCCTCTGCTGATTGATATCTCTGACAAGGTGCCCCAGGAAATTGATCAGGGAAAAGTGATAAATGTAGTCTACAAAGATTTGTAACAGAGTCTGAAACAAAAGATAAGCAAACAAAAAAGGCAGCAAGAAAATTTGCTTTGAAAGAAATGGGAAGCACAAGATGGTGATAAAGACTTTGTACAGATGATGGACCAACAAAGGTGCAGAGGCTGCAGCCTTTAGTAATTCTGAATTTTAGGAGCAAAGTTTTCCTTTCATTGAAAAAGTGCAACATCTTCGGGGGTTTAGAGGAAATTTCACAAGCATTTTCCCGAGTGTCATTCAAACGAGCAATTTCCATTGACAATATAGTTATTTTCAATTACTTCAGTTCATGTAGTATGATATCCTCACAAGCACTGGCCACACTTTTACTATTTAATAACAAAGGCTGGCCAATATATCAGAGATGGTGAAATACGACCTCAGAAAACTAGGTCCACAAAATGTCTGTCACACTATTGAAAGTGAAAAGCAGAAACTAGCGACGACATCAAAATACATGTTAAACAAATTTTAAAATCAATAGAAAACATAGAGCACTATCTAACCAACTATATCAACAACTATCTTTTCTCGGTCTACGTAGTAAGATAAACAATACTTATAATGAAAAGGAATAGGCACACAGATCAGTGTAATAAAATAGTACCCTTATGGAAGAAAACCAATTCAACCAATTATGCTTTCACTGTGCATTTTTATATTGTGCGGTTCACCGCAGAGGTTCCAGGTTTATTAATGCAATTTTCTGATGTAGGATCGATCAATAAATTTACTTTTTACAATAGGAATATAAAACAAGTCCTCAGACCCTAGGGGCCGTCTTCATCTAAAGTGAAAGAAAATATGGAATTTCAGTTAAGGCAATAAAGAGAAATCTTGGAGTGGTATGGTGTATTCACAAGAAACTTTGCAAAGGCTAAAGTAAAAATCATCTGGGAAATATCATTCCTACACGGTGACACATGGAAATTACCAGTGTGCTGGATCTGAGGACTGTGATGACCGAATGTATTTACCGAGGGGGTTACTTCCAAAAGCATGAGTGCCAGTTTTTGGATCAGTAAAACACACACTGTGTAATCATGATTGGTTCAATTAATGTAATGCTGCAAAATTAGAAATTCACCATGCTGATCTCTGAGCCTACTCCTCCGTTTGTTTACTATTGCAGTGTTTAATTCTGGCTTGAGAGTTCAACTGTCTGCAAGACGCATTGTTACCAATTCATCAAAATACACAGAGTGGGCTTTAGCTTCAACTGGAGGAATATAGGGCTATTTTTGTTTTATCGTCTGCATTACACATATTGCATAAAAGCATAAGCCAGTGGTTCCCAACCTTTTGACTTCTGTGGACCCCCACTTTATCATATCTGGAACTCAGGAACCCCCACTGAATCATTACTGGGGTGCAGGGACCCTCCCTGAGTCATCACTAAAAGCTGGTGACCTAATCTGTTAATATTATTCAAAATTCTAAGCAGTCGCGGACCCCCTGAGAAGGCTTTGTGGACCCCCAGGGGTCCCCGGACCACAGGTTGGGAACCACTGGCAAAAGCTTTGGCAAACTAAGGCTTTTACAACCGTGGGGGGAATGGCTGCATGCTAAACTCATCTGGCGTCCGAGGCCGAAGGTACACCAAGCATGACAATTCTCCAGGAAGACTATAAAACTGCTCTGTGGATTACTACTGAAGACCAGAAGGGAATCCTGTGCAAAGTAAGTTACGACTTGGCAGGTGTTTCCCTTTATAGTCTTGCACTTCCTGATTCTTTATGTTTTCGATTCTGATTCGAGGTTTCTGAGTGAAAAGTATGTTAAAAATACACCTTACCATTACCAGAGACTGAAAATGTTGAATTCACAGTATAGTTTTGAGATACCATAGGGTATGTGTGTGCTTTTCCTCCAGTATTGTGAAATCTGTTTCCTTTTATTTTTCTAAAACAATACTTAACTGAAAAGCATTGATTAATCCAACAACTCAGCGATTGACTTATAAAGGTAAGACCTATTACCTTTGCTAGGGCTTGTTTAGTTTCTTTTTTCCACTGCAGCAGGCTTTTATGATGCTTTACTCGATGATCAAAATGAAAAATTAGACCCTTGGCTTTGCCCATGAGTGTTGGTTTTTAGGGATAGGCAACGCCAAAGACGTAACTCACAAAAGGACATAAAAAATATCTGTGAACAACGGTGTAGGCACCACTGAGGTACAAAAAGCACATCCCCTCCGTACTGAATAAGTAGTATTTACACTCCTTCCATCTATACAAGCTAAAGTAAGCAACAACAAATTTTAAGAAACAGAAAGAATATTTCTCATCAAAATGTAGGGAGATGTCCGCTGGCAGGCCTATCGCGTTGAATTGATTCTCTGGTTAACCGCCTGACTCCCCGTGACCCAGATTACTGCACCCTGCTCTACTGCAATGTCGGCGGCGATAACAATGTTGGCTAATCAGGAGAGACCGGAGCATAAGGCAACTCAGCGGTGCAAATCTAGTGGTGTGCACCACTTCACTCCAAGTACAGCATAGCTCCATCAACGACAATGATGCTGCCCTGCGGTAATGGGGCATGCAGCTGGGCTTCAGCTGGGCTGCTCCTGGCATCGCATTCATCACCCACTCAAGGACAACAAGGTGGTAAGGAAGCAGGCGGGGAAACACGAAGAGCAATTCTTCAGAAAAGGGCTCTTTAGATACATTTGATTGAGTCAGAAATGTAAAGTGCATGCTTGGTCTCAGTCGTTTATAATATTTAATGGGAGCAGCAACTTTCTTCTGAACGGCAAATCATGCATTCACAAATGGAAAATAAGCCAGCAGCGGGTGACTGGATTACTCAAAGCTATTTTTACATTAGATGGCAACCATTGGTTTCCACCTTGAGCTGACTGGCTGTCAAAATGAAAAGTAAGCTGCCGAGATAGTTTTCATCCTGTAGCTTTGATAAAGGGGTGGCTGCAAAATTTACATTTTTGAAACTAGAATTCACAATTCTTTCTCCCGACATGTTGCTCAAATTTCTCGCACTTATTAAAGCAGGGGATCACTTCTGCATCTAGAAAAGCATCACCGAGCAACCTTCCCAACCAAAATCACATCATACAAAAAAAAAAAAAAACACAATCCATTGGAACAGCTAAGAAACTATGGAGGACATGTTATGATGTCATCAAAATATCTTTGATTTAAAGATAACGATTTCTAAGTTTTATTATCTTTATGTATAAAGTAGAAGGCCAAATGAATAGTCGGAAAGCAAAAGAAAAGAAAGTCTAAGGTTCATCTCTTTTGATTGTACTTTAGCCGCACTAACATCAGATACTCTATTTTGTTGGATGAACCAATAAACACGGCAAAATACATCTCCACTGTGTTCCCTTCATCTGTGTTTACATAGACATGACTGTTTTTGCAGGCTAGAGGTCATTACTGGAAAGAAAGAATCTCTCTGCATGTTTATACACATTCTGAACTACAGCATTTTTTAGTCGGACTTACATTAAATAATATATGTTTTTGTAATAAATTACAAATGCTTTGTGTCTGCTTAATTTTGCAATACAGGTTCTGATTTCATTAAGCCATTTGTGGAAATTGTGACTATGACCACGCATTGTAAGAAATGAAAAAACATCTGCCATAAATGAATGTTGCAAAACCTACATAATTGTAATAGGAGGCAAGGGGTGCTTTTTGACCTATATAAAACATTCTTGGGTATTTCCGGATCTCATGTAGGTTAGGTGCTGTAGATGAATGTCGAGCAAAGAAACATTAAAAACATTAAAAACAGCCCAGCTACTGCTTAATTGAACTGGTCGGTTTGCCTCAGGCTCCAGGTGACCTACATTAAATCAAAACACTCTTCAACAAATCTCTCCATCCTTTTTTCGGTCCCTGGCACCCTGGAACATAAAGGTGAGGTATTTCCCACATTCCATCCAGAGATCCCCTAGCACTGGAGATCAAGTTTTAGGATGATTAGAAAGGAGAACCGTTTTGTTATTACTGGGAAGAGCAGGGTGTAAAGCGAATAATTAAATTTACTGGTGAACAATTGGTGGATTATTCCAGTTTTGAACCATATCTGCTGTTCGCAGATCTTAGAATAAATACCAGGTTTTAAGAATGAGGTCCCTTGCCACTCTAAGACCACAACTGATAGAGAATCAAGGACTGATCTCTTTCTAAATTATCTAAACAAATCCCTCTGTAAGAAGATATTTGGCCACATACAAACAAGCACATCTGAATTGTGCAGAGAATGGACCTAGCGCGTGAAACATCATCATTTCCTCTGCAACAATCTTCATGACGGATGCCAACAAACTGCTTCTCAGAACTGTGGTAAGTTATGCACTGTAAACATCGTCAGTAAACCTCGTCTTTCCTTCAAGCATAGCAGCTACTAATTCACGGGCTAGCACGCAGATGGCAGGTCATATTTGCATAACGGAATTCTGTGATTTGCCAACTCAACAAAAAATAAGCCAAATCAACACCTACAAAGTGGGCTAACAAATGTGACATAAGTGAGAAGGCACACAACATAAAAAATTAGAAGCATCCCACAAAAACAACAAGACTGCTTGGGGTGTTTGTGTGCAGTAATAGAAAGTATTAAAGACTGTGGAATCGAAGTCAGCTCAAACTGTGGTTTTCCCTGGCTGAAGTACATAGTTTTGGACAAGATGAGAGGGCTTTGCCCTGGATTTAGAGATCTCCTCGACTGCCTTCTTCAAACGATGTAATGCTACAACTGAAGAGATCTCTATTAAAATCACATGACTTAGGAAACGATCTTGCCTCTACTTCAATAATCCAAATAAATGTACTTGTATCAGATTAACTCCATCCCTTTGGTTACAACAACAATAATAAGTTTATGTCTCTTTAGAGAGAGTTAATGCATGTGCAAGAAACGTAAAAATGCGTTGCTGCTCATAGACAATATCAACATTTTCACTGGTCCATTGCATCCCCATTCTCATTTGGCAGAAATGATGCTGGGTTGTGTGTACGTCGCCAAAAAAAAGATGTCTGTATTCAGAACTACAGACCATGTTAGAGACAGGCAAAGAGGCGGACAGTAATGCAACAGCCATGATGTGACATTCCCAGGTGCGGCTGGCACGCACGGCAGAGGTTTGTGCATCAATACACGCCCCATGTGACCAAGCATGCGGTCATTCCCATCACGTGCCACTTTTGCATTTACAGCGCTGACTTAATTCTTCCACACTTGGCGTGTGCTCTCATTACAAGCTGCTGTATTCCTCTACTGCCTGATTCGACACGCCGTGCCACAGTTGGGGATCCCACGTGCTATGCCACAGCCCCCCTTGTATAATCTGACTATCAGACTGCATGACAGGCCTCTATAAAAACTGAGTTTGTTCTATTTTTTTTCCAAGCAAGCCTAAGGTCCTCCCCCACATTGGATCACTAAACTCAGGGACTTTAATATATTTCTTAAGTCTGTGAATCTACCAAATCTTTAGACGTCTTGCTGGATTGATCTCTCAGTCTTGGGCTCCATTTAAGAGAAATAACTAGTGTGTCGGGGTTCAACTGAAATTGCTCCATAACACCAGACCCTTCATCAAGAAATATGACTTTAAAGCCACTGTACAGGCGTTGGTGACAGCATGGAGACAACAAAGGGAAGCATTATTAACCAGACAACGTTAGTCCAGCATAAATCCTCTTCATGCTAACCTCCATTCTGCAGCCAGACTGATGACCAACACTGTGAAATAGTGGCACCCCTTATGCAGCAGAGCCTTGATATTACAATAATGGTGCACCTGTATCCGAATGGATGTGGTTTCAGGCTTCTTAGCATGGTCACCATTCAAACATGGCTACTTAACTCACCACTCAAACACATGGAGGCATTATCAATTTGCATACGAGTGAATAAGTGGGCATGCTTGTACGTACAGAGATACAGTACACTATCTGAAAATACAGGCAAAAGGGAAAGCATGCACTACCAGCTTGTCTCGCACCCCGCTTGCATGCTACCAATGCAATGGTTTCTGCTAGCAGTACTTAAGGGCCACAGAGACACAACTAATTATTGAAGTAAGAAGCCACATTCATGCCTAATCTGGTCTCAGTAGAGTCCTTTGTTTGCACCTACCTCAGAGCCACACTACACCAGAAGTAAATGTTTATCTTGATGAAATGCTCCATTAAATGAATTATTAGCAACGGTTTACAAAGTTAGGACACACTGTGGACCACAAAGCTGGAGCCCTGCAGGGGGTGGGGCAGCTTAAATTCATGTGCCAGATGTTCCTGACCTTTAGACATTTACGAATTAGAACAAAGAGGCTAGTTGTTTACTGATCTCCTGAACACATTTTCTACATCTTGAGGGGGTGCTAAGAAATTTCAGATTTATGGCACCACATGTGCACCACTGAAAACATCCCAGGTGGTGGAAGGGAGCAGGAAGTTCACCTTGGCCCGTGGTTTCTTTGTAATGCCCATGTGCTTTAATGAGCCAGCCAGCTCATCAGGCAAAGGAGGAGTCCAATGGAGCCCAATGACTGCAGATTTCCTAAAGAGACGCCATGCATCATCATCATAATAATAATAATCATATCTTTATCATCATCATCTTCAAATTACCACAGTCAAACAGTGCATCAGAATGCAGCCTGCTCATATGTGGAGATGCCTGGAATACTTCTGCTGCTCAATATGTAAGTAAGACTCCTATGTGAGGATATCTGGGAGGCACCCTTAAAAGACTGAATAGTTTCAGGGAATGGGGCAAGGGAAAACAAGACTAATTTGTTTAAAAATTGGTTTTGACCTGCCCAGTTCACAAAGGCGACGTTGTGGTGTATCCAATCTGATCTAAATTGGAAATGTACTTGATGGTGTTGGAAACCATGCTATGTTCTTGTAGACCAGAATTTAAAACACTTCAACTCATGGAGCCCGTAGGCAGACCCGATGATAGCACTCTGCAGACTGGAACCCACAACCCACACTACCTGAACTGCAAAGGAAAGCGGGTGGGCGTGGGCAAACATACCTAGTGGTATCAATGCCAAGTCTGTGGTGCAATCAGTTTCATCTGCCATAGAACCTTTATGGTCACCAGGTCAGTGGAATTACTCCCATCCTGCCAAAGGACCTGTTATCAGTGTTGGAAAATTCTAATCCCTGCGCAAACTCCTATTGGAAGAGAAGTGGGAATTCGAAGTTATTCAGGCAAGTCATCATCCTACTATAAATTTCGGTAGGTCAAACCTACCAGATTGTAATGCAGGGATGCGGGGAGCCCAGTACTTATCAAGACATGCAGATTTCAGTGCCGTAAGCACCAAAATCCACGTTATTTCCCATTACCTCTGAACAGCTTGAATTTACCATATGCAGGGGGTACTGGTTTTTAGAAGGAGCAATATATGCCAGGGGCATCTCCAGGAGTGTCCGAATCATACCCTAAACCGGTTCCATCTTAATAAAGGCACATTCCCTGACACGTATTCGCTAGCCTATTGCAGTTGTCTTTGATAGCAGTGTCTAGATTACTAATACCAATTTTTTGCCTTCTCTTAGTTCGCTTCTCGGTTAATCATCATTACTGAGTGACTCAGAATTGTCCTGAATTTAATCACTGACAGGCTCGTTCTAAGTGGAGAAGGTGAATAACGCTCCCAGTAAATACTGACACCCTGGCGTGGTATTTACAGGGTGTGGTACAAAGCACTGATTCCAGTTCCGCAGGTCACGTTGAGGCATAACATGCACAGTGCTGCTTAGCGCACTGATTAATGCACGCTTTCTCCCTTTTCAAACATTGGCCAATGCAAATTTTGCCAGAGCATTTCTGGACGATAAGTGTTTGAGGAAAACATTGGGGGCTTCGCGTGCACACGGATCAGTTTTTCTCAGTTATCGCGATTGAGCCCTGGCATGCTTTAGCCGCAACTCGTTGCATGAGTAACACAAAAGAACCACTTGCGTTAACTCACGCAGTTGTTGGAAAACTGAAAAACGCATTTGAGGGATGCCGCGTCCTGAAAATCAGATCAGAACACGTTGTGGGAAATTCAGAGAGTCTTTAGGAACACCTGTCCCAGAGCCTGCTGTGTGTTGGTACACTGCACTGTTACCAGTCACAGGGATGCTGACCTCTCATTCCTGGAGAGGCACAAGTGTGTCATGTTTACAAAATAGCCAGTCCCATGTCAATGAATCCCTTCTGTATCCAGGGTCCGTAAACGTATTCCATGTGGATACTTGAAACCCTAGCCTGGTTCTACCGCTGATGACTATATTTGGTCACAATCAAAAAAAGGCTCATCAACTGGGATTGTGCTTTTAGCTAAATAGTTTGTTACTTTGCACATTTAGCACGAATTCACCTCGGTTGGTGTTAAAGTTTTGCTTTGTGTTTGGGGTTTAATAATTTTGGTACTTTGATGTATGCATAATCTTTAAACCCAGCAGCATGTCTGCCAATGCTCTGACGCTCAACTCTCCTTTCTGTAATAGCCGTCTTCCATTTTGAAGCTTTTGCTGGGAGTGTTTCTTATTTCGGAGTACAAAGTACAGGCACGCGCACACGGACACACTTTGTGCACGCAAACTAATAGTGCCAAAAGGATGCTATTCCAACACTGCTGCACAGTAATGTGAACTCGAACTAAAGTAATTTCCCACTCTGATGTAATCTCACGGGAATATGTCCCAAAAAGCTCTGATCGGGATAGCAGCTGAGACATCCCAAACAGGGGAGGAACCAGGGCCAAGATAACATTCTATTCATACAACAGACGCATCCCATAACATCAAAGGCATCCGGAAATGGAGAAAATATGTGCCATAGACAGGGCTTTTAGAGCACACATTGAAAGAGCCACCACAATAAAACATCAAACCCCTGGACTGCAAGATCACGTTTCTTTGCAGCTAATATGACTTACCCCACCCCCACTGCGAGTCTTGGCGTCCTGGTCCAGAGGTTAAGTGTCAAAGTTAGGTGTCATCGACCATTTCCGGCAAGCTAATACTATCCAAGCACTTGAAATATTAACCACCTTCCAGGGATCGACAGGGACACAACCCATGCACAGCCAACAGGACATTTGTGGAATCAATGCAACGTCCCACCAGCATTCATGTTTATGAAGGTATCTAACTCGAAAGTGTATTGTGACAACACAATACCCTTCTGTGAAAAAATAAGTGCGAAAGGAACAGAAAGTCAGGTTACAGCGTGAAAAATAAATTATTCATTTTTTCTTTGAAAGATATGTTAGACCTTACCTGCTTTTCCAAATAAGGAATATACCATAAATATGCATAGTTTATGCTATGCAGCATATATAGGCAATCTCAAATTAGAAGCAAAACAGAAGGCAGAATGCACAAACATGGAACACATGATCAGCACTCAAGATATATCCCAAGACAAGTGATACAAAACCACACTGCACCTGCCTGCCTGGGACAACAATGCGGCAGTTGCAGCTCAACTCAAGCGATGGAGGACACCAGCTACACAACCCATTGCAGCATGGTAGAAGCAAAGACACACCTGCATTTGAACACAACCCCCTTGGAGAGGTAACCAAAGCACATATGAGAAACACAAACAGCCCTGACAGCTATACACTACACAAACCAAGGCTGGATAACGAGATTGCTGAAGCACTGTCTCGACTTCAGTGGTCAAGATACCGTGGACTGAGAGCAACAGAGACCAGGAGAAGCTTCAGTGGAAGAGGCAAGGGTTCTAGGAGGGTGAAGGAGTTGCAGTTGGTGGAAAGGATCACTGGTCTGGTACACAAGACACATGAACAGAGAGATTTGGGAAGAGTATATCAGGGGTGTCACACAGAAGAGGCAAGAATGGGCATGTATGGCCGCATGAAAGGATGACATGGTGAACTTCATAGTGACACAGCTTGATAAACAGTTGCCACCAGTAACTATAAATTGCCAGGAATAGCTTTCTATGGAAAATGCATCTAGGGCTAAGAAAGAGTCAAATGGTGGCACATTTCTGAGGCATATTGTGGAAGGATCAGCTAGACAGAATGGCAGGAAGGAATTAATGTGCAAGGAAGGTCGTTAGAGTGATGCAGGCAAGAATCGCATGTACATCCACCTGGGCAGCTAGAATACACCAAGCTGTTCTTTCTATCCTGTTTTTCCGTGCCCTGAGGGTGTCTGAACTAGTGGGTTAAAGAACTGCAAGTGCACGAGGGAAAGCAATGTGCTGATGAAAGTTAAGGGTGTCAGGACGGAGGTGTAGAGGAGCAGAGAGGACAGAAAGGGAAGGAAGTCTGAGTACATCTGCGGAGGTCTGGAACAGAGAAAGTTGTCAGGTGCAGGCATGTAGGCAGTGTGAAGAACTGAAAGCGAAGGAACATGGGGAGGTTTTCAGGCACAAAGATGGGAGAGGAGTGACAGAGACTAAGGTGCTAATTACGCCCCTGGCAGTCTTGAGACCACCAGGGTCGTAGGTGACGGTCCGACTGTGGCCAATGTGGCAGTCCAGCCTCCACATTACCACTGTGGCGAACGCGCCACGGTCGGAGTGACGGCACTGCCACATTTCCACTGGCCCACAGCCTGGCAGCGCCAGCAGTCTGAATCTGCCAGGGTAGCGTTCTCCGCCGGCGTTTACATGACGGTTGCACCGCCATGTAAATGATGGCAGAGATGGGGTGCAGGGGCCACATGAGGGCCCCTGCACTACTCAAGCTCTTGGAATGGGCAGTGCAGGGGCTCCCATGGCCTGCTCTGTTGCACTTTTCACTGACAGCTATGCAGACAGTGAAAAGCGTGACGGGTGCTGGTGCACCGTACGCACCGCAACATTGCCAAC
Source organism: Pleurodeles waltl (assembly GCF_031143425.1). Lineage (NCBI taxonomy): Eukaryota > Metazoa > Chordata > Amphibia > Caudata > Salamandridae > Pleurodeles > Pleurodeles waltl. The sequence continues at coordinate 138,705,157 of NC_090448.1, forward strand.
GGCTCAATTATGAGCTGACAACAATATTGTGGGCTGTGTCCCACTGGGCCAGTGAGCAGAAACTCTGTTTCCGCCCGCTGACCCAGCAGGAAACTTGTAATAGGAGCCACAGTAAGGTCACCGCGCTGGCAGGACTTTCACACACAACCTTTTCCGTCCACCAGAGTCAAAATGAGTGCCCAAGCGTTATGGGTACTGAAGATATGTTTCGGTGCCCGTAAGGTTTAGGGCTGAGCGTAATGTTTAGGAGCAGAGGATTAGGTAATCGTTCAGTTGTTAGTACAAATCTTAGGGACCCATAACATGTATGGTCCTGTCCAAGAATGAGAGTGTGACCTCTGCTTGCTTTCAAATAAAGTGTCAGGGGTATGCTTTCTCAAAGTGTATATCTCTGCATATGTGTATAGCTGGGGCTTCCTTGGCAATGTTGCTTGAGTTTACAATGAGAGAAATAAACCTTTCGTAAATTGCGTGTTCCTTTGTTTCCAGTGTTTATTTTTTTCTTATGTTGTTTTTCACCTCTGCTTTGCTAATAATAAACAATAATGCCTAGGTGGCCTCTCTTTCTCACTGTGAACACTCTGTGAACAATTCTGGTCCGAGAGGGTTGGGAATCGTGCTTTCGTTTAAAAAAGTTTGTGTGGGAAGGTAACAAAGGTATTATTTATTTCTCTGTCTTTTTGGCCAGTCTGACTGCAGCCTGTCATTTCTTGGTGGGAACTGACATGTAGGACACGTTTGTCTCTGCAGGATTTAGGGAACATGGTAAACTTCTGAACTTCTTGCATTTATATAGTGATTACTACCTTATGTGGGACAATCAAGTGCTTCCCTACATGAGTAACATGATACAACATGTAAGGTGTGTGTTTGGAAGGACGTTGTCTTTGTTTTGATACTATGTGGGAAGTGTTTCCATGGGCTACGTGATGACTACCGAGGTGCAGTTATTGTGTTATGGGACGCAGAGCACAGTAGTGTGTTGAATGATGAAGTGTGATAAATAGACAAGCAGTTTCATGGTTTTCAGTATTCCTTTAACAGCTCTGCGGGATCCTTTATGGTATATCGTATGATGTAGTCTTCTTAGCTGGTTACTGCACTAGGTAGCCTAATCCGAGATTTTGTGTATGTTTGGTGTCCTGGGGTGGCAAGGTTGAAGGGAGACAGAAATGGAGAGATCTGTCAGGATGGGCATTTCGATTATCATCCCATATCTGAGTTTTTTTGTGAGATCAAGCAGATGTGTTTCATAGTCAATTGCAAAGGATTTTGCCACTAGGTCATTGTGAGTAATTCTTCACATCACATTTCCAAAAGTAGCTGTTTACTTAATGAAGCCTTGTGTAGTTCAATTTAAACAAACATTGGCAAACGTCAGTTTTTTCGGTAATACTTTATTGTTGGATGAGCTGCCAAGCCCTCATCAATATAAAAAACAAATTTCTTAAAAAACTGAAATATTTCTAGGATTTCAAAAACTACACACTTTAGCCCCTGGCACTGAAGGAAACTACTTTACAGAATGCGGTCACTCACAGTGACATTAGCCAACAGCTGAAGTGGACTGACACATTGACCCTTACTGTATGCTGGAGTGAGCAGAAGAAAAATGTGAATGACACAACCACACTCCAATGGATGAAGAGAGTTGGCTGAGATCCCCTATAAGTGTGTAAGTATATTTTATTTGCAATTTCAATCATTCAAAAGGTTTTGGCTAATACCACAGCTAAACAAGCATTGGAAAGCCAAGTGTTCTCGCCTTTGGGACCTATTGGCTTTTCAATGCATTTTGGTGATGCTATATAGCATTGACAAAAAGCATTTCAGGTCAAAAGGGTAAAATAAAAAAAAGAGAAAAAGGTGCACTGATGCAGTTGCCAGTGCCCACGTCATTTTATAGGCATGCACATGAATCACTGTACATGTGTGCACTTCGAAATGACTTGGGGCTGTTTTTTTGTTTACCAATCACACATAGATGTGTAAATAAAAAATAAATAAAAAAAAGTATTTTTTTAAGTGCAGGGGATGTCAGCACTTTTTTGCCTGGCCCTCTAATCAAAAGGAAGGAAAAAATAAATTATTAAAAAGTATACTAAAGTTGAGAAGAAGAAAACCTTGTACGGTGAGGTGAGACAACAGAGAACTGGGTCCACCTGGCAGGTATGGGGAGGGGTTAAAATAGGTGAGGGAGAGGAAAGGCAGCATACAAGGAAGGAAGTAATATGGAAGGTGGAGTTGAAGCACACAAGGGAGAGAAAACACATGCCAAGAGGAGAAGTACATAGGCGAGAGCGCCACAAGGAGCATGGGGGAAGCTATTAGGAAACATGACAGTGTAAAATGAGGTGTAGGGGAGAAGCACATGAGGGAGGCAGCTAGAAAACACAAAAAGGTTCTCTAAAAGTGAGCAGTGGAAGGATAGAAGCCGGCCATCCAGAGAAATGCTAAAGAGATAATGCTCAAAGGGAGAGACAAACTCAGGATGGACAAGCTTGGCCAAAGAAAGCCATAAGAAGACGCTAATAACAGGGACAATAAAGCCAAACAACGATAAGCAATGGTAAGCCTACAACAGGTCTTTAGCAGCCACACTGCATGTACAGTCTGGTAGGCTTGATCTAAAAAAACAACATGCTACAACTAAAATCAGCCAATACCATTCATACCTGCGAATGTCACCAGGTATTAATAACACCAAACACCAAGATATGAATATTTCACACATTCCATGAGCTTTTGTTTTTATGTTAGATTTGTGACACACGAGTTTGGTGTGTATGGTGTGAGTGTGGTGCAGTAAGCATCAAAATCTTCATGTTATTCTATAAAAACACATAATAGGTACTAGTAATCGTGCCTGACGAATAACTTACATCAGAGTACTTTTATATATCTGGTGCAGTAAAAAGCACCTGAATTCCAATTTGCCAGTCACAGATCCCTACATTTGGAGCATTAACCCACTAAGATCATTATTCTGAGACGATATCTGCGTGCGGCCTCAAACAAGGGTATGCTGCTAAATCCAGATGTGCAGCCTGAAAGCCTACTTTCGATCAACTTTCAGGCAGGAGCTTCTTTCTGAAGATGGATTTAAAAATATTGTGAAGAAATCACTGTCATCTCACAGAAGGAATTGTCAAAAAGGGTGGCTGAAATAGCTGCGTGAAAACTGTTTCTAAAGTGCTTTGTATTGAAACCTGTAAAGTTATTTTTCCTTAGATTCCTTTTTTTAAAGAGCTCTGTCGTAGCCTATAAATATTGTCATATTTCTTAAAACGCTTGTTTTGACTGTCTGTGTTTTTCCAATATGTTTAAAATGCACACTTTATCACTCGGGATTCTTGTGTTGGCTTTAAGGATAGCTCTGGCCCACTGTCTGAAGTGTTACCCCAGGCTCCAATGGTTGGCATGTTTATTTCCACATCCCTATTAAATGCATATCCTATAATCGTGTGCCCTGACTCTTAGACTCCACGCACACACAGTGGCACTCGCTAATATCTGATGACAACACACAGCAAGCTGCCACAAACCCAGCTTCGTTCCTAAGGTCTAATCCTAAAAAAACAGGATTTGATCCTGTGGGCAACACGGGGACGCTAAGACCTGGCGGCTGCTGCAAAGACAGTTGACAAGGATCCTGTCCAGACGGCGCCCTCAGCAGCCGGCGGACCTGTAACACTAACCAAGGCCTGCCTCTGGTGAGCTCATCTCCCAGACGTAGCCCAGGGGGAGGCACTAGGGCATCACAGGCTTCCTCCCAACAGCAGAATGGAAGGGCACACTGCCAGGGAAACTGCGGCATATATTTGCAACGTTTTTCTTACTCTTTACACTTACTGATTCTTGCAGATGGGCCGTGCGTTGGCAGCAGAACAAGTCAGCAATTGGACACAGTCTACGATTTTACAAAGACCCCGCCGCGCTGTAAAAAGATTCAGCGCAAAATGCCTGGGGACACTTCCAGACTTGATCAGGTCTTTTATTTCGTACCCACTTCCACTTTATTCAAAGAAAATTCAGCCTGGAAAAAAGGGCATTTTCTGGGCTTCTAAAAGGTAAAACACAAATTACAGTGTATTTGGCAGGACAGGAGGCCTTTCATAGGGCAACGTCTAATTGAAAACTTGTCATCATTAAAACGAACCTGACCTAGAGGATTCTATCAAAGGCTTGTTTGTTTTCAGAAGGGAGCGTTTTAATAGGAACTGAAGGCAGATCTGCCAGCGCTAATTAGGGCCTTGGTACCCCTGTATAATGCATCGCCATTGGTCAATGGATCAGCGGCCGGCGGCCATTTTTTTACAACCAAAATGTGCCAAGTGGATAGTTTCTGTGCCAGTTTGGTCCTACCGCTAAGGGGGTGGTGCACTGCCAGCTTTGTCTATTACTACACAGTCCTCGCTAGTGAGATGTATTCTACATTTCCGGTCAAATGCTCTACAAACTGGGCTAGTACAGAAAAAAGTACAATTCCCACACCACTACGCTCAAAGTGTCTCCTAAATTGCTCTGTGGTGCTTGTGACAGAAACGTCTCGAACAATACTGCTAATTGGACGACTGCCTCGTGGGAGGGAGGGACAAGAACTGCGGTGTGTTTGGGGGCGGGGGGAGGGGTGAGGGGAGGAAATAGGCGGGGGAGAGGAAATGCAGCATACAAGGAAGGAAGTAATATGGAAGGTGGAGTTGAAGCACACAAGGGAGAGAAAACACAGGCCAAGAGAAGTACATAGACGAGAGCGCAACAAGGAGCATGGGAGACGCTATAGGAAACATGACAGGGGAAAGTGATTTTGAAACCAGTCCCCGTCACTGGCCTTCCAAGCCACCATGTAAAGTGGCTGCGCAAGTGTTCTTTCAGTCCAGATGTTTATTGTGCAGGTCTACAGAGGTGGGCGAGACAATCATTCTTCAGGGGGAGCCAGAGCTGGGCCATTGGCCTGGCTCGGATCTCAGAGCCTGTGCACGAGCCGAGCACTGAACATGTTTGCTATATAAATCACACAACAAACATCAAGTAAAATATGATAAAGTTGCTTCAAAATTAAGAAAATGTATATTTCTATAATATGTCAAGCTTTGACATTAATGTGCCACATTATAGTAGTACATTGAGAAGTACTTACTAAAAGTAATAGTTTTAAAACATAAACTATTAGTGCACTAAGATGCAAGGCAATTGTCATGTAGTGTCTGTATGTGGCCCAAATTATTACAGGGCAAAATTATAGGCTGATAAATCAACCACACAATAGGTTTTCTGAACTCATATAAGTGCTTTCATATACGATAGTGAAAAAACAAGAGTTTGGGTGAATTACAATGTTTCCTCAAAATCACAATTTAAGTTGCCATGCCACGATTTATCCAGGCTTTCTTGTTTCACATTGTACAAATCAGACAGCAAAAGACTTTTCTGTCTTTCCTTACGTTAAGGATTTGTTTTTACATCTTTGTGCATTTTTTGCAGTTTTTATATAGCATTCGATCTGTGTACGCAGTAAGTAAAACGTCACAGGACAGTGTGGACTCCATAAGCTATTTGTTTATATTTTAGTAAGATGGTTACTTCACACAAAGCTGTAAATAAGCCACCATTGAATAACTTTATGTGTTTGCTGATGGCATGAGCATCTACTCAAACCCCTATGTCTAGAAGTAAAAAATTATCTAACAATAAAGATGGACTTGTCAAGCCTCAATCAGTGGAAGAAACTACTGTACCCTGCTATAAGTGGGTCAAATGTAGCCTTGAAAACATCTAATGATAGTGCGGCCCCCATTTACAGTGTGCCAGAAATAACTATTTACATTGACTGCTGCTGTCAGAGACTAGAGCCCCATTAGAAGAACAAGTCCCAAATGCGCAGATGAAAGAAAAGAGTTGATGAGATGGTTGGGTAGGTAACAGGCAGGAAAAAAGATGAAAGGCTAAAGATCAGATGAAGAGCAGAAAGTGAGAAGTGGGCACAGGGGGTTTTGCAATGAGGTTAGTCGCAGATGTTCTGTAGAAAAAAAGTAACATTACGGCTGGTTGGGTTTAAGTAAATAAAGCGTGACCAATTCTGCTGATACAGATTGTATGTGATGTCAAAATGCAATCTACTGAAACCAGGATTGGCAGGTACGCTCGGCGTTATGTACGACAAGGGACACACTTACCAAAGGTAACTTCGGCACATTTAATTAGCTGATCATGCATGAGACTTCAGAGACAGCCCCCGGGGATCTGTCATCCTAGTGTGGACACCAGGAAGAACAGTGATGTATGTGGTGGGATACTGCAGATGCATACTGGAAGGCCCAGCAGCTAAGAGAGTGGTGAGTAAATTGATCGAGGTATGAGACGGGCAAAGGACATCAGATGGACATGACAGTGACAAGCACAGTAATGGCTAGGGATTTCACAATGGACAGCAAGGAGATGCAATTAGATTCTTTTCAATTCGCATCAAGGTTAAACATCAGCTTATGTCAATATTCACAAAAATACCACCAACAAAAAGGCCAACAACAGCTTTTAGATATAGTCCATCAATCAGACTGAAAAATGAATCTACTTACTCCAAGCTAAACAGAAAAATGCCTGTAATCATTTCAAAATACTACAGTCTGTTTAGCAATATCACTTCAACTAAGTTAGTAAGTGGGTTTAGCGACTTTGCTACATTGGCAGAGAGATGGTCAGAAGTCTGAAAGCAAGGAAGACCAACACTATCCTTCCATGGGCAGTAAATTGAGTGCCATGAAATGGGTCAGAGTAAGATCTGTTATTGATGGCATTTGGAAGTGCAATATGATGAGCTATTCATTTTGCTCAAATACCACGAGTTTTGTGTGTTCTAGTGGAAACCTCATCTCTAACACAATTCAGCATAAGTACATCAAACTTATCAAAGGCAAGCAATGCACGTAAATACACTGACGCATTTTAAGTATGCACTGTCAGAGTCCTTTCCTAATTTTCATAATAGTACTACTCAAGAGTCATATACAAGAGGACTGGATTAGGGGGAATTCGGGAGATACCCCCAGAAGTGGGTGCCGCTAAAAAGGACAGCAGGCCTACAAGAGAGCTAGTCATAGGTCAGGAAAGCCATGCACTTGAGTGTTAAACAGTAGGCCGCTCCACCTGTGGGCTGATGCACATATCCTTTTAACTAAATATGATGAAGCAGAACTACAAAGGACCTCATACGGAAAGGCAACAATACATTTGGAATTTGCTTGTTCGACTAGAATAAGCAGGGCATGAGCACAGGAGGCAGGTTTTAATTTGGCCTTAGTTGAAAGTGACATATTAAAGTTTAGCCCTAGCTGTAACCAAACAAACGTGTGTAACCATAGGGAACACTTTTGATCAATGGGACGGCCAGCAGTTCAGGCTGCCCACAAGGAATGTTAACAGGGTGAACGGGCATCCTAGTATCCAGGAATCTTAGGAACCGAACTAGTGGAATTCCTCAATCTTAGCAGCCATCTCAGCGTGTTAGTAAGATGGGAAGTATTTTAGGACAGTGTGGGTCAGATTTCATACACAACTCCACAGCTAAAAGGCAGACTTTACCTTAAAGAAATCGTTTTTTCCTGACATGTAGAAAAAGAGTGGTGGGGGACCTTTCCTCAGATCAAGTAGCCCCAAATGTGCCTTTAACCTACTATTTAAATGTCCTACAGATTCTTGTATTTCTTTCTGGGACGTCCCGAAAACATCCAGCCAATCAATGAGGCGTCAGCTAGTGAGGCATTGTGACTGACAGCCCTAAATCCCCAGTGAAGCTTTGAGGTAGGAGGGTTAAGGGACTCGGATTTGTCCAGTCTGACTGAGTTTCTACATGTCCAATGGGTTTGAAGCAATTATTGCCCAGTTTTGCAGCGCTGTACTGAACTACCAGAATTTGTTGTTATGACGGTGGATGGTACTCCCAAGTAAAGTGTGGCGAAATAATTTAGTGCTGCACAGATACAGACTAATTACAGTTTTATTGCAAAATAGCTATATTGTCTGTCAATCTGTGTAATATAAAAAAGTGGCCTAAAGCAGTGTGACTAGTTTTCAAGCAATTGCTAAGTCTTTTTTATCACTGTCACAAAAGTTTAGGGGAAAGATATTACTAGTAAAAATGAGCTAAGTCTCTAACACAAGGACAAACTCAATGATCTATACTAGAGAAACAACGAACACAAGGTTACTGTCCTAATCCCAAAAATGTCTAAGGAGTACTCGGAAATTTTTTCCAGTAGCAATCCATCTACTCTTTTTGGAATTCACAAGTGCCATCTGGGAATCTATGACCATCACAGATTCACAAATGTACCCAAATGTCCTTGTGCTTCCTCTAAAAACACATGGTGGTTTGTATACATCAACACACTAAAATGTGTGTTAAATGCACATTATCCCTTGTGGAAGCCTGTTACACAATGCTACTGACAGTGTTTTCTACTTATTTGCACTGTAAAAATACATGATACCTAAACTTTCTCAAGGTGACAAACTATGCGCAGGCATTGGCCTATCCGGAAACATCTGAAAATCCACCCCTTGCAGCAAATTTGCTTGACAAATGTCAGTGTGAGCGCATGTCATTTGCGTGGAGAAAAATTTGATCATTTCTGATTCTGTCACAGTGAAATAGGATTCTGCCCTCACCTAGGCATTTATTTGGACGTCTGTTACATTCAGACACAATATTAGCATTGTGAACTGTCAACAATGTATCATAAACACATGACTGCCTTCAATTCATGAATCTGAGGAGTGAATATAAAATACATTTGGTGTGTAAACCACAGCGTTCTTACTATGGTTTGCAAAGTGAACATTATTGATATACAGAGGTAAGGTAGCTCAGTGGGTTATGTCAACACTAAAGCTCTTAATGTAACATCAGTGATGCAGGTTGACATTCAGGTTGAGCTCATCCAACAAGTATAAATGAGGTGAATAAGTCCGACATCTAATATTAAAACAAAGTGGGCTAAATCACAAAGATGATTTGTTTGTTTTTTGCATGAGTACGTGTGATAAACTCAAACCCATTTCCAGTAAGTCACATCCAAGTTAAAAACTCAGTTTGTGGTGTATGCTATTTAAAAAGTGCCACCTGCGCCAGTTGTAAGGAGGTTTCAGGCGTCCTTCTCTGAAAGAGCATAGCTCCAAATACCTGTGGGTTTCGTGAACAGTGGTACAACTATCACGAATGCTGCCCGTGCCCTTGTGAATGCAGAAAGTGTCCCCGCGGTTCCAGCCTCGCTTACATGTGAGCACTAAGCAGAGCTGTCTAATGCAGAAACTATCCCTCAGCAGTGACTAGCAAACCACTGCTGAGATAGCTCAGCAGCGTGTCATACCAAGCAAGGGTATGCCAGACCTCCGAGTGCGGTGACTCGTCAGGGAAACTTTAGCACTTACAGGAGTTTATAGTTTACATGGGCATCTCTGCGAAAATCTAAACATGCACCGTGCCCTTGTAGCAAGACTACCCTCGAGAACCCCATCTTGGATGGCAGGCAATCTCAGAAAATGTACATTTAATAGTATTGACCATAGTTAGCAGTGCACGTTTCTCAGAAACAAATACCAGCAATAGGTTCATATTTTAAAGATTTTAGAAAGGGCAGGACCGTGTACCCAAATACAACTTTTTGCAAGTTAAGTCGTCTACCACCGCTTACTGTAATAACCCTGGACGAACACTTCCAACTCTGAATATATCTCTGAACTGATTTCTTGTAGCAACTGCTGTTGCAAGTTAATATTTCACAGAAAGGCAGGGTTGGGAGTGAAATACTATATTTTGTTGCTTTTTACAATTTTTAACAGCACTCACATGAAAATGTCCATGTAGGCAAAATTCTGGCTCAAACTCAATCCCAACTAGAGAGGAACCAGTGACTGATTTATTAAAAATAAATAAGTCCAGTTGTCCTTTTTTAGCAGCTTCCCCTGGAGCCGCTAAATGTCATGGTTACCGAATACGAAGGCTGTCGAGTCTTGACTCCGGCTCATGCCTCTTTCTACCACCAACCTACACTTCCTGCCTTTTTCCATCACTCTTGCAGGTATGTTCCTTTTTCAGTCCCACTTTCTTCCTATCGGCCCATCTTTCTCTCCCTCTGTTCACTCTTTTCTGCCATCCACTCTCTTGCGCTGGGTCGAAGTCTGATGAAAAAAAAATCCTGGCCCCAGAATGAGAACTGGTTGCCTCCATGTGCAACAACCGGCACAAATTAAGCACCGACTCGAGCATCCCTCACACAAAACGCTGTGTACAATGCGGTCGGCCCCCCCAGGACATCCATGGCATTCAAGCGATTGTTCTGCAGACGGGGTGGCTCGGATGCTGTTGCTGAACAATAATCTGTTTTTAGAGAACCGGGATTCGCCTACTTATGCGGCATAAAGGGTGGATTTAGCACCATTTAGGAAAGATTACCCATTAATTGCAATCGATGTTGGCGGATGTATAAAACGTTTTATCCACCAAAGCTCAGATCGACCGGAGACCGCCGCTCGGAGGCCAGTGTCAAGCCTGTGATGCGTCACAAAATGGATGCCGGAGCTGTCTGCACGTGAGACGCCGGGTCTCAGTCTGGGTGATGGCCTGACTGAGGTTCCAAGAGGGGGCAAAGAAACAATCTTTCAAGCACAGCTGGTCGGTTCCTTTGCATAATCAACACACCATCGACCAAGGCACAGAACCCTCATTCATGGGCATGCAAATCGGAAGCATGGTCTGCCTGTCACAAGCAAAGAGAAAATCTTGTACAGCGTCGTGTGGTGTCTGCCTCTACATAAGCTTCTTCCCAGCGGAGATACAAGGGTGCAGGCCGATCTAAAGTGCATTTCAGGTCAACAAAAGGAAAGAAGTTAGTTATACATTTTAAAATTCTAGAAGAGCTATCTGTCATCACTGGATATGTATTGATGAAAATGGAAATTGCGGGGTCATTTTTCGTCTAAGGTAATATGATTTAAAATCCTATTTCAACTTCAAATGTATTAAAAGATAATTCCCCTGTATTCGAAATGCACCTTGTTGAAAAACAAGGGTTACAACGTGCAGATAAGGAAATGCAATTGGCTTGCAGCAGAGAGGGGCTCTCAGATAAGGATGTCGGAGCAGGAACAATGGAGCAGCTACGGAGATGCAAGTGAAAACCTGTGGGCGGCCCGTCTTACGTCTTGTGAACACAAAAGATGTTCAAGGGACAGGAAGATGGCCTTGGGCTCGTGCTGTGTAATCACTATCTTCCTGTATGAATGCTAGCCTGGTTAATAAAGGCAGGAGAGTGTCTCGAGCTTGGGTGGCACAGCACAAAGGGTGAATGACAGGACATGGTCAGGGCCAGTGGAAGTATGTGGAACGAGATACCAAATTATGTGACGGGGGACTAAACTGTGTGGCAAGAAAAGGCACATTATGCGGTGCAATGTGGCTTATTTTGCGATAGTATTACTTCCTTCTTTTCTAGTTTTTCCCCAATGTTAATACCAACTTGCAAAGGTTAAACCCCAGCAGTACCATTTTATCTCCCAAATACAGAAATAAGCAGCAAAAAGGGTAGGCTTCCAACCACTACAAAGAACCTCTCAAAAAGTAAGGAGCCTGGCCGCAGATACCACAACAATCTCAGCATGTATTACCGTGGATGGAGGCACTTTAATAAAAGTCCTGCTCATCACATCTAAGACGCGCCTTCTTTTACTGGTTTTGACGGTAAGTGCAGATGAAAAACCATCTGTTTACCTGTTTGTCTTCTCTTTTATAATGCAGGCATTGAGAGTTATATCAAAGGAACAGGATATCCTAGTGAAGCTTAAATAGCTGCAGATGTGCTACCCATGCTTTGCTAATTTTTCAAGTGTGTGTACTGTTTCACCGTGTACAACTACTAGGCGCATAAAGCCCTACAAACATCGAAGTGTGAGTACGTCCATAGTATTACTACCAATTGCAACTCCATAATAATTAATATGGAAAAAAAGCCACAAAAAACATAAAGACAAATTTTAGCTATGAAAAAAAGCTTGCTCCATTAAGGGATTCGTTTTCATCAATGTTTGTAAAATCTCCAAGAGCAGTGTGCAGTGCATCACTAGTATTCAGACCGTATCTTTTTTCAGACCATGCTGTCATTGGGTAGGTAGTGGTGTGAACAGGAGATCTACAGTGACATTCGCTCAGCACCAAATTGGAGGGAGGCCAAATGCAATACAATGAACCCCCGACTCTGTGAAATATATTTGTCTTTGAAACACAGCTTTGATGTAAAAAATAAAGTAGCAAAACGATTACTCCAGCTCATACATTTTGGGCATAAGTTTAAATAGTGTCATACCATTCGCAGCACATCAGATCATTAAAAAAATAATACAGAATTTTAATAATTTGATCATTACACAAATACATGTAATCATAGGGTCTTATGCATATTCAATTTATTATTATTCCCATAACTCATTAATGTATTTCTATGTTTTCTGTAGTACCAACATGTCTCCATCAGTAGACTGCAGACTCCATTAAATGGATGCACTATTTGGCTACAAGTACAAGACACGTGTTTGCCACAGTAGATTTAGACTGCATACGTTTGGGGACATCCACTCCATTGGGAACAAGGCCCTTTGACAGTATGATTTTCCCAAGTAATTCTAATGATTCATAGTAGGTTCTAATGGGTTACTTAAATGACTATTAGAAACTCTCTATGTGAACTGTAGGACAGAAATGTGATCTGAATCTTAGAGGACACTCTCACTGGATTCTTGCAACAGCAAAGTAGAGTAATCTAATAAAAATGCAATGATACAACATTGATTTTTGCAAAGCACTAAATACTTATTGGCCATTTCTAAGTGCTGAAAGTAACAAGTGATGCTTTAGTGGTACTAAATTTAACAAGCTTGGAAGGATAAGGGTCTGATTTGGCTGTTTTAGGGTTCAAAATAAAGAAATGGAGATCACACCAGATGCCAGCATCTAGTATTTAGCTCACTGGGTCATCTTGTGGTTTGCATGATGTGAAATACTAGGGAATCTTTATAAGAACTATTGTTAAAACTGGAGGCAGCTAGAAAATTGACATAGATACACCCTATAACATTTCTGCACTCTAAAATTAAACCCAAAGGAAGTTTCCTTCTGGCAAATATTCTCCAGAAAAAAATGTTCTAAAAATGTAGTTAGGAGTTGGAAACATAGGAGACACAGTTCCCTTCGATTTCATGGGCAGTTTGAAATAGCGTAATGTGGAAAAGGACAAAGAAAGTGACTCTTAATTCAATTACACTCCTGAAATGACAAAAGTGCCGTTCTTCTTAAATAGAGCTGCGGCTCAGCAAAAATATAAATAAATAAAAAATTGTGGCAGAATGAACGTGCACTTAGTCCTCGCCCTCTTACTACACTGGTCATGTATTTTTTTTATTACTAGTTGTAATAATTTAATTTTATCTTAAAGACAAACTGTAGTTTTAGCAGTATTATATGCAATTGGGGTGGCCAATTCTGGTAATAAAAGTAGGCTATGTGGCATGGAAGATGTTGGTTTGTTCAGGAAAAGATCACCCAAATGGATGCATATGGGCCTACCAGTCAGCGAAAACCTCAGTTCCAACACCTCTATGTTGGATAGGACGACCCTGAGCTTCAAGCCCACACTGCACAATTCAGCTAGTGAAATGAAAGATCTTCAAACTTTGATTTAAACTTCTTTAAGCTTATAAGAATAAATATCCCCACTGAACTCACTGAAGTGCATTTAAAAGTACCCCTCACTAGAGTGACTTTTAGTCCTAAAACGGGAAGGATGCTCCAACATCAGCATCCACTCATGCTTTAAGTAAGCAGCTTTTTCCACAGAGAAGTAGACTTCCTGTTCTAAAACTCAGCCAGCACACATGTGATGGCCACACCCCTGGTAGAACTAATCTTTACCCAGCTTCCATTAGTGCAGTTGCAGCAGGCTGCTTCCTGGGCTTGTATATACTGTACAGTTTTAAAAGTATGTGTCAAAGGTACGCAAAGAGGTTTCCACATATGTGCTTCTAAAATTATCAAATTAAGTTCAGGTGCAGTGTGCTTTCCAAAGGCTGAAGAGACCGGTTCTGCCAAAGACATCAGAAAAGGGGGTGCGTGGTCTGGGCTGTATTTACATAATATAATAAATCTTTTCTTATAATTAAAGCCCAGAAACCTGGACATAGAGTTTCCATTTTTAAAATGCAAGATGAGGTCCTTCTGAGAAAACCAATATGGGAGCACTTATTAATAAAACGAAGACTAGGCTACACCAGAGAAAGAATCTAAACTTAAAAACAGATGAATACCAAAGTTAAAATAAAATATTACTATGTGGAGTATGTATTTAATCAGCAACAAAAACGAAACACTCGAAGTTACTTGTGCGTGATTCCAAATTCATAATACATGGACATAATGACATGGACAAAGTCATCTTTTGTGTTCAACTTTTGGACCAAACAGTGACAACATGACATTATTTTTTCTAATCTGATGTTTAATGTAAATCAGTAAAGGTAACTAAAAAATATTACATTTGGTCTAAATCTGTATTCCAGAATATACTTCTATCCTACCCATAAGCAAAGAGTGAAGAGGTGTGCATAAATTATACTTGGTAGTTAGTTGTCGACTTAGAGCTTTAAATAGGCCCTACATAAAGATGGAGAGGGCATGTTTTTGTATAAGAGATGACTGTATTGTTTATTCTCATAATGTCAGCAGCATCCCACACGCGTATGAATCAAGGCCACGCTGCAATTGACGACCCTCTCTGTTCTTTGCAGTTTTTTGCCTGGAGTACTAGATACATTTCAGACTTATTAGCAATATTTACATCAGCCTTGCTTACTAACAATCATTATGATGTTCTGCCTCTGAGTTCCCATGGTAAATGTAAGCCTATGTCTTATCATTCGGTCAGTTGTGGACCCCAGACTCCTGTCAGGGAGTAAACAAAGCGGCATGAGAGAAAGCAACAAAGTGGTGAATACAACTGAACCCCACCCAGTATTCTGAGTAACAACCAAACTTTGGGATTCCAGTGCATCTCAAATAGTAGCAGGCTTATTTTAATATGCCTAGCAGTACGCTTAATCATTGAAGCTAAGGCCCAGATTTATACTTTTTTGTGCCGCATTTGCGTCATTTTCTGACGCTAAAGTGGTGCAAACTTAGAAAATACAATTATATTTTGTAAGTTTGTGCTGCTTTTGCGTCAAAAGATGACGCAAATGCGGCGCCACAAAAGTATAAATGTGGGCCTAAGTAATTATTCAGGAGCACTGTGTTTTTCTATATTGGTTTTGCAAGCAGTTGGGTTTATAGGAGGCAAACCATCTTATGGGTGTCTCGCCACTGACGGTCCTTACTATGTAGTGATGTGATGATTTAGCTCATGGCTGGCACTTCCACAGGATCTACACTGGCAAGGATTAGTGGGTGGTGATGCTCCACCCCCCCTATAATCCCCACTAGGGATTACTTCTGGGTTTTGAGATACATTACCTTCTGGGACTACATTCTGCATGTGATACCTTCCACGTGGTAGTTATTATGAGCCAGATACACAAACCTTTTCTAATAGAACTAAGTCACGTAACCCTAGCTTAGATATGGAGTGGTACAGGGGCCGGGCTGGCCTTATGTGGTGCTGGCATTTTCCAGGTGGTGGGCTGTACTTAGCGTTGCTTTCAGAGCAGAATAGGTTGCCATGCTGCACTCATGCCCTCGTGGCTCTATTCTAGGCATGTCCTCGTGCAATGGGGGTTTGCCTTACACATCTATACCAGGCCTGATTTTAGGTTTTCAGTTCGACCTTGTATACTTTTGACGCGTAATTTGCTAAAAAAAAATGAATATGAATATTCGTGTTTCCTACAGACCAAGATGTGACTAACTCATGAATAAGACATGCTTACTTATGAAGATAAACTTTGTGAATCGGAACCCCTACAATTTCGGCGTAAAAAAAGCAATTTTACTGCTCAATATTTGAAAAATCCCGGATCGCTTGTAAGCTGCGCCATGCCACACTGAGAAGGGAGTTGGGTAAGAGTGAATTATGCAATAAGCAAAGTCGTGCCAGATAAAACGAGGCACAACCCCTGCATGTCTCAGGCTTGCCCGCTGCGCACAGACACCGCCGCCTCCAGCGCACACCCCGCGCCGAGGATTCACACCGTCTGCCCTCACGCCAAGGCCCGCTTCAGCGGCAGACAGGACCGCATCAGTGCCATCCCAGGGCGCGCTCTCCAGCTGCAGCCCGACACGCCGTGGAATGAGAGCCATGAATGGCCGCACTGTGCTGCCTGCGAGCGGCCACAATGGGAGGGTCACGGGGGCAACAGGCCCATTCTGCCGGCAACAGGCTTTGTGTCAGAGCGACACACGGCCTCCCGGGTCCGCACCTCCGGCACTCCTTCACGCCTTCGTAGCAACAAGCAACTGCTCTGAGCAGAGCGAGGATTATTTTAAAAACTCAATCAGAACACAAGGCATGTCAAGCCCGTGGTCTGTGGTGCACACAGACGACTCCGTTAGAGACTGGAGAAGGAGCCACGCGTCAGATAAAAACTAAAAGACAGAAAATAAAGGAAGTTCGTATTTTTAGTGACTTCGGATCATGTTTATCCTTCAAAGCTGCATCTGGAAAACTCCAAGTGATGTCAGGCGTTAAGAAAGTACCGACAGACATGCGAATTGTGTTTTTAACATGGAACAGCTGCGTTCACCGGTCCCACGTCAAGCATTTCCTGGCGGTATGACATTTGGGCGCAGAAAACGTTTGAATATACGAGGAAATCTGATACAGTTTAAATTATGTTCCTCTACTGAAGTGGTCTCTAATAGCCAGTTACTGTTCGCTAGCACACATGCGATGGTTTAAAACCCAAAGAGATGAAAGGTGGAGCTAATTGGAAATTTATTTTCAGTATAAAAGGCTGTACTTAGACAGAGTAAAAGATGAAGCTAGAGTCTTTCCCCCAGTTTTTATTTCAAAAGTGGAAAGGTAAATGTCAAAGAGGAGGCAGGGCCGTGTGGACCACAGAGAACTAATGCAAGGGACCAGTTAGGCCAGTTACTTGGTGTTGGTACAGGAGGAGGTGGTCCTCTCAGGTGAGGGGATCAATGACTGCCACCCACACTAGAAGATCCTTGAAGTAAGCAGAGCCAGGGGCAGCCTAGGCAAGCGTAGGAAGATGAACAGGAAAAAGGAATAGTCTGCAGAACCCATTATGTCTTCTTGGACAACAGCCATGGCCTTCTGCGTGCTAAACAAACAGACTGCAGAAGCCACCATGTCTTCTTGGACAATGGCCAGTGTCATTCTTACTGCTGTGAATAATCAAGAAGCCAAAGTAGCGAGGTTCAAAAGAATGGTGAAGCTGGGACGTTCCAACATCAAGCAGCAAGGCAAGAGAAGAAGCTCTGATTCCTGCAAAAACATTATTGCAAGCTACTTGCTATTTCTTGGTGGAGGAGCAGAAGCCTTGGTAGCCCTATACACAGACAACAAATGAAGGCCCTTTTAATTCCACAACATAAAGCACATTTACAATGATGTAGGGCTAGGATGCCAGTGTGGAAGCAGTCACTGAGAGCAAAAGCAAAGTAAAATGGAGATAATCAAATGAACACCCCAGTTTCATACTACAAAGTTACCCCTTCCCTGACGGTATATGGATGATTTAACTGCATGCAATGTATACAAATTTTGAAATCAATTATTAAAACAAATTTATGGATGTTTTTCCATGAAGGCCCCCATCGTTAGACCTCATCTACTACACACCACATGCACTCTGTATTGACAGATATATTCGTAGCATACATTGGGCAGAAATCCCATCCATTGCGTACTGTTGATTGGTTTCATTATCACTCTCATTTGCTTGCTTCTTATTCATTAGTGTGTGTGATCTTTCCCACATCTACTTGTGTTTGCTAGTTCCCTGAAGCATTAATGCACTACTATGTTCTTACACTGCTCGCATTTTCAGGAGCTACTTTCTTCTTTTTAACCACTCCTTTGGAGTGCATTTTTTCCAGTTGTTTTCCTAGTGTGCTTCTCTTCCCCTCTCTGCGCTGCGCTCTCTCAGTCCTGTGGCTCTCTCCACCCCTCTGTGATGCACGCACCCTCAGATGCTCTGCCCCCTACATTGCTTTCTTGCTTATGTGCTTCTCCCCTTTCTCAGCTCCACGTTTCTCTCTCTCTCTCTCTCTCTCTCTCAACAGTTTGCTTTTTCCCACCACCCTCCATGGTTTACGCTGCTCTCCCTCCTATTTGCTCCCTCGTGCCCTCCATGCAGCCTCCCTTCGACCAACACCTTCTGCGTTGTTTTGGCTACGCATGTTGTTTCAGCCCCTACCAACCTCATGTTGCTACCCCCCACCCACTTTGTCCCCATATTGGTTCCATGCCCCCCCCCACCTATGATGCTTCTCCCACCCACTTAAAAAAAAAACTTTCGCACGTTTTTTCTTTTTATTTGCCAATCTAGCTATTTAAAAAAAAAAGTGTGGACACATCATTTTTTATGGGCTTGGATGTGTGGCATGCTTGCTTACAAATTAACATGATAGGCTTTTTTTTCCTTATTTAGCCATCACAAATGCATATACTTAAGCCATGCTGTACAAATGCATCACACATGCTGTGCAGCATGGCTTAAGGATATTGGCAAAGCCAGTAGCCACCGAGGCAAGACTATTGGCTGGGACAAGGCTTGTTTTTAGATTTCTCCTACACATATCTTTTAGCTTTCTGTTATTGAAGACCTGTTAAGGATGATACCAATACTGTGGGCTTTGGGTCAGCCCACTGCTTTCCATCTCATTTGCTTACTTCTTCTCCAGAGGGTTTTCTTCCTATTGTTTGAGTTTGTTTTTTCCCGGAGCTTTTCCTCTTTACCATTCTTTTTATTAGATGACTTGTATCATTCCACAGCGCCACATCAGGGAACTACTTTTTTTGTTGCAGCGATTTCTGCAAATGTATATAGTTTCTTCCTCTCTCACTTCTGTGCTTCTTCCCAACTGAAATCCCCAACCCTGGGCTCTCCATGTTACCCAAAATATACATCCTTAGCACATGCTCGAGTCCTTTTTAAACATATCTACAGCCACCTCCCTTCCTAGCTGGTCTGTCACTTACCCAGTCATCCTTGGTTTCCTGTCCCTTTTTCTGATCTTTTTTTTTTTTTTTACAATCTCCCCTGTTCTGTGTCACCTCATCCCCTCTAGCCCCTCCACCACCGGCTGCTCAACCGCCACTTATCACTAAATTCAACATTCCCCTGCCTACCACACGCCTGCTCTATCGTTACTGTCTCCCCTCATTGTCTCTTTTTTTATTTCTTATCCTGTGTGAAAGGCTGTATCTGTAATTTGCTATCAGGCAGCTTTTTCCTTACAAAAAAAAACAAAAAAAAACGCCTTGGGACTTTACGGGTTTTCTTTTTTTTAATTTTCCACTCCAGGATAGGCACGTGCCACCTTGGAATGGCAAAGTAAAATAAAATAGATAGTATGCGTGGTGATGCAAGGACTGCCATATGCACTGTGAGGCACAGGTGCACACGCATGACGGTGTATGCACATGTGCATCGTCACACTTTTGTAAAATTTTAGCCGGCACTGTTGTGCATCAACAGAGCAACAACCATTGTGTGTTGAACGTAACTGACAAAGAGCACTGGCAAACCAGAAGACAAAACCTATTGGCTTTGCCTGTGTTTGTTGGTATAACGTATCTTCATAAAAAGAAGGCATGACATGAGAATAGGACCAATTAAAATGTAATGGTTCTACAGCACTTTTTCACGAAAATAGGGAAACTTAAAAAAACAGGCAAACCTGAACAGATTTGACCACAACTCTTTCATTTCTAACTCAAGGACTCATCAACAAGGGAAGTTTAAATATTTGCAGCACGCTCCTCATCAAAGGCCGTTCTTATCCGGCGACTAATCAAGATTAGGCCGCCAACAGCAATTTGGGCCCAAATAGGGATTACAACTGCTTAGTAAAACTGCACTCCTTCCACGCACAAACTTTGCCAAGTAAAACCTGACAAGATTTGTACAGGGAAATTACAGCAAATTCCGAGTTTTACAGCTCAGAATGGCAGAAGGCATGGCATCGCCGCCTTATTGTCCTTTCCGAGGGGCAAACCTCAGACTCGGGCGGTAAAAGCGTATCTGGTAAAAACCACTCACTGCGGTATTGGTCATTTTATTGGGTGGTGTACCGCATACATTTACTGCAGCCCATGGAACGAGGTCCTGAAGTATTTAATGTTAACTTGGAAATTGTTTTGCCAATGTGTTCTACGGGGCAGAGTTGATTCATAGTTCCCATAACGGGATCATGATTTAGTCTGTGGCAACAATTCTACAAAAACAAGAAGATGAAATGAAGAATCGGGCCAAATATCTCCGCCTTCCTACCTTGATACAAGACGACGTGTGTTCGAGGGGCTTTGGTTATCATGAAAACACAAGCTAAGCGAGGGCCCCAAAGCGTGGACAGATGAAGACTTCCGCACTAGTGACGACTGAAAGAGCCTGGGTGGGGGAGGGGGCCGGCATCTCCTCTCGTTCCAAGCATTCTGCTCATACCAGAATGTTGTACGTGTGCTGATAGCCCAAAATACCCCTTTCATCAATTCGGAGTAACATCTAAATCCCAGAATATCAACCTTTACGACCACACACATGCATGAAAGCATAGATACATAAATAACGGCGAAGTTAAGTGCTAAAATGCAGGGGACAGGCCGCAGATATTTCTCTGCCGGCCACCGTCCTATTTCCAAGTTGAATCATGCGCTGTTAAATCGCTATTACAACTGCTGAAAACTTAAGTTAGTAAACGGTCTCCTCACTCCACCAGACTTCACATTACGCTTTTCCTAACTGCTGAAAGAATCACTGGCAATTTTAAAGTTCGCACATCCTGCTTGTTTTCAAACGGAAACAGTCCTGCAACCCTACCAGGACAGGCGTCTACTTGTAGAGGTAAAGGGCCTCTCGGGTCTCCAAACAATTTGCATTTTTCACCTTAATCGTCCAGCTCACAAGTAAATGGCTGCAAATTATTCAGTGGATCCTGTTGATTCAGTTTACAGTGAGTTTTCCCTGGCCCAAAAATCACACCCCCACTTACCCCCGGCTCCATTGGGCCACGCCCCCATTCTCCCTCAGGTGTATTTTAACTGTATTTATACAGCGTTTATAACCACTGACGAGGCTTTGGCGCGCTTTGTTCTACCGCCGTTTCTCCCCAGCCTCAGCAGAGAATGTCTGTCACCTTAATTCCCCTTGGCCCAGGCGACAGCTGTTCACAATTACTTTTTTCTGCTAAAATTGTGGGACCTGCTCCAATTCTTAGTCTAACTCCAGTACTAAAACTATCGTGAAAACCGTTTAAGGCGTGGGATACATCACAAAATGCACCAGGGCATGCGGGCTGCGTGACTGCCAACTCCCAGGATGCCGCGCCATCACGTG
Organism: Pleurodeles waltl; assembly: GCF_031143425.1. NCBI lineage: Eukaryota > Metazoa > Chordata > Amphibia > Caudata > Salamandridae > Pleurodeles > Pleurodeles waltl. The sequence continues at coordinate 138,726,715 of NC_090448.1, forward strand.
TCACGTTGTTTTTTACTCGGCCATCTGATGAGGAGAGCTTGTCATAAGGACGGAGAAGCCTACAATGAGCTGAGCCTTTACAAAGCAAAGATTTCCAGCTCACGCATAAGCGATTTAAATACACAATATCCTAGCCTGTGGTTTTTTTAGGAAAGGTTTCAATTTCCCCAGGCTAGTGGGTGTTGGGCAGCCCCAGACACCGTTGTTAGTTGTTCTTTGGAAGGTGGATGTGGCCCTGGGCGTCTTCCCAGAGTGCTGGCTTGTGACAGCCAGCTTGCTCGGGCAGTGCCTATGTTCTAAAAGCCACGCCCTCCTCTCCCACTCCTCTAGGTACATATGTGTAAATATTCCAAAAGTTGAACATTTCAGGGTTTAACCTCCAAAGTTTGCAAACTTCCTGTAAAAGCATAATCGAGATGGATGGATGAAAAAAAATAAGGGACGGACTTAAAATATCTGCACGGTAGCCTGTAATCAAACCTTCTCAGCCAGTTCCAAAACATAACCTTCAAGACCCACTCATTTACATTTTTAGAGTATTACCTTCTGTTATTTACCATCTTCTTCTATTCATGCACTAATCCAGTACATGCATCTGAGCCAGTCTCAGATTCTGCGCCCACACTAGTACAATACCCTAATATGTTATCAGAACTCTTATAGGCAAACACATTTTGCTTTATCTAGATAGACCCATTGTAGACGTGGACAAGGTTTAATAGGTAAACATAATCTTGCGTAAATCCCAGTTAACAGGTTTCACATATTTTGCATACATTTTAATCTCTGGGCTATTTTCCAAGGTGATACTCTGCCAGGTTGTACCTTGAAAATGGGTCATCGGAAACTCTGCATTAGGTAATAGAGCACGTCTCCGAATTCCCATATAGGCAAACACTCCCGTTTCCACACGAAATTGTGACTTGCAAGAAACGCAAAATAGGAGGGCCTGCCTCTTCGACATGACATCACTCAGATGCCCAGACCACCCAGTAAGGTTTTCTATTTATGTCAGTGTAATGTGAACGAATGGCAGAGTTTTGTGTGGGTAAGACTGCAGAGTCCTTAATGGAACAGTGTCCTGGAATTCCACTTTTTTGAAATTCCATTTGTTTTCTTTAAGTGGCACATTAAACATAAAAGAAAAGAGACTTTGAATCAGTTCATTACAAGGATACTCCCATATAATCCTTTAGAAACCCTCTCTGGGGAAATGTGTTGGCATTCATGTCCAGTCAGAGACAAGGTCTGAAGTTTGGGCTGAACCCAACGGTACCTTCTGCCATGTACTGATAGTATTTCATACTTTATTGACAGGGATGGGGGGCAATGACACTCACCTGGTGGATGCCAGTTAAAAGTATGCAGGAGTAGTAGCTGCTACCCTTTGGAGGCCATGCGCCCCCCCCCCCACTCCCGGACACTGCCCCCATGGTCTCAGGGGTCAAGGTCAAGAGAAGTGGAAACTGAAAGTAACAAAGATCTTCTGTACTACTACACCCCCTTCTCCACACCACTACCAACCCCAACACCTTAACAAGGAGTGAAGGTGCACAAACGCCTGTGAGGGAAACAACAAACTAAAGGAACGACTTTAGGATTCAAAAAAGCTTAGAATGTGACTATTTCTTCCTTGGGAGGACAAAAATGCCCCCCTCCTCTGGATAGGAAAGGAGTGTAAGAGAGAAAAATACAATGATGAATCAGTATCACACAGCGCTGGACCAATATCACACAACACTGGGCCAACAACATCACACAGCAGTGGACCAAGTTCACATAACTCTGGGGCAAGGAAAACAAGTACTGGGCCATGAACACAGAGCAATATACCAAGATTCCCCACACATAGGCCAAAACTGTACAGCGATGTTAACAGACTACTGGGCCAAGATCACACAATGCTGGGACAAAACTACAAATTGCTGGGCCAGGATAACAAAAGGCTTGGCTAGGATCAAACACAATTCTGGGACAAGATCCTACACTTTTCGGGTCAAGATGACAAAATGCGTCCAGGAACACATAGAGAAAGACAAAACGGTGATAGGTGAAATGTGTTAATTAATCTCAGCCACTGATAATTATTCTGGTCACACTCCGATTCATCTAAACCCTGGTAATTACTCCAGGTCATGCTTGAATTAATATCTAACACTGGTGATTGCTCTTGGCCACTATCACAAGGTGTGGGGCCGGGACATAGCTACTCTGGGGCAGGAGTATATGATACAGGCTCAATTGTACATGTGCTGGTCAAAGAACATACACCGTTGGCACAAGGTCAGACAGCATGGTCCCAGTGACTAGATAAGCTGTAGGTGATCAAGGGCTTTTTTCTTTTTTTCAGTCCATGATACAATGAAGTGATTTTTGAATCAAATCCACCTTTATCTGAAGATCTGCTTCCACCTACTCCAGACTGAAGGAAACTGCAGAGTGCAGGCGGTATCCTGAAGTGGTCAGTGGAACGCTGCAGAGCATCCAGTCTGGATTTGAGTCAGGGTAATTGTTCCTGGACTACATTCTGATTGGCTGCTTCCAGTCAATCAGGCTTGTCTTCCTAATGACAGAGTGACCAATCACACCACCAAACTGACTTTTAAACCAATCAGATGAGATCTCTGAAGTTACGCCATACTTTAGTGCAACCAGAAGAGATCCCTGCATTTATACTGTACTGACTGGCGTCAATCAGTCAATCACGATAGATGTGAGCTGCCTATGTATCCCAGGACCACAGCCTGAACATAGTTGGCTAACTGTGTTCAAGCACAAAACCCACCCCACTTTCCAGTTCCACTGATTAGTGAATTCTGGTGATTTTTTCACACTGAATTTCACTCCACAGGATGACTAAAAAGCAAACGCTGGCAGGTGGATTTCACTTTTCAGTGACATATTTTGCGTACAGCTATACATGTTTTCAGGTCTGGAATTTCAATTGACAACCTATTGTATTCTAGGGGTCCTTCCGTTAGAATAATTCGACTGACAACTAGATTTCAATGATCTGCAAAATGAAAGACAAGAAGTGGAAATGTGGAGTGGGGATGACGTTGAGGTAGGTGGCAACCGTAAAATCCAGAGCGTTACTTTTACTTTACCAACCATGCATAAGAACTAAAACAGGTCCAGCAAACTCCAACGACTAAAGCCCAGGTGTCCAGGAACATCTCCTCCGTTAGGGCGTAGCGTAGCCTCCCGCCAGCAGCTGCAAACCTTCTACTACTTTTATTATCGTTTTGTAGTAAAAGAAAGGGGCGGGGCATTAGGGATGACAGCACTGAGGGCGAGTGCTCCCCCTCATTGCGCATGCATGTTTGGTCGGCTGTCTCGGGTCAGCCAAACACACATGTGCAGTAGGTTCTCTCCAGCCTGGCACGGGGGTGGAGAGAGCAGGCACAGGCTCCCTGCAGCAGACGAGAGGCGCAGCGGTGCTGGCGATGATTCATTTTTTTTTTTTTTTTTTTTTTTTACATAATACTCACCCCCTTCCCCGTCTAAAAAGTAACACAAGCTGCTCCTGAAAATATAGTGCACAATGCTCAAATGTACTTTTGTTGATGGAAGAAAAATACACTTTACTTGGGATTTGCCCACATTTGTGCTTCTTAAACTCAAATTGAAAAATCGCTCACATCTGTGTGCCTGCAGAGTAATACTTATAAACAATTTCCAAGTTGCTTACGATTTTGACTTTTTGACTCACAGCCACCAGCCTGATATTATACATGGCCAGTTTATCACATGCTACTTACCCGGCCACTTCTCTTTTTACAAGCTCTCGCAGTCACAAATCACTCATGCAGTGCAGTCACAAGATACCAAGTTTGATACACTTTAAAACCCCCTCTGACGTAAACCGGCTCACTGTTCGTATTAAACTTTCCACTTTCCAGGCTTGCACAATGCCACTGAGCCTGTTCGGTCTGTGCGGGTGCCATTTCAAATTACGTGTATTTTGTGGCAAATGTGTTCCAACCCAGATCCACGGACAGAGTTTCCCCGATAACAGATGACTATGCAAATTAGTTCCATTTATATTCACTGCATATTGTACTTAGACATCCTGAAAATCTGGCATGGAACTAGGTAAAAACTCGTGCTTTACGGAGTTCTCAAAGTCGCTCACATTTTTGTGTGAACAGAAACCATCACCCACGTGAGAGACATTTGAGTTAGTAGTGTGCACAAAATTAAATGTGTTATATATCTTATTAAATATGTTCATCCTTTGGTAATTGTAGACGTAATGGAGTTTATGTGCATCACAAAGTTAGATCTCAATTACTGGATCGTTCATTCTGGACTCCATCAACCACCATCTTGTGTAGCGCTAACGTCTTAAATAATTCACTATGTGTTCCTGGTGATGACCAGTATAAAAAACTTGCTTTCTAAAAGACACGCCTTCAACCTCTTCCTAAAGGGAAATAATTGATCAATCAATCTTAGATCACCTGGAAGGGCCCTTCACAGTGCAGTAGCTGCACATGGGAAAGACCTGGAACCTGCTTTCCTCTTTGTGCTTGTCCAAGCGATCAGCAAATTCCTATCCAAAGCTCTAGGTGATCTAACACCTAATAAAATGGAAAATGATCAAGTACTCTGGATGAGGAAGAGTCAAGGTGATGAGCTGCATTGTGGCTTAAATCAGAATGCAATGCTACTGTAGAGCAAGGGGATAAGAGTGCTCTTTATCAGAACAGGCCCTGCTGTCGAAATCTGCACTACCTGGAATGTATGCACATTGCCGTTGGAGGGGCCCACCGCCTTGCAGTTGTTGTAATATTTATGGAGCAAGAAACCGACCAAAAAGTAAGAGGGCTTACCCACTCGACACTGTACCAGCATACGATTACCTGCACCAATGTGACCCTCTTGTGTCCCAACAATGCAGAAAGATATTTTTTGCACAAATATTTACAATATTTGAATTGCAATGTAGGCCAAATACGGTGATACACCCTGATACTGACAAGGATATCGAAAAAGCCCAGAACAGCGTGAAATCCATGCTCCAGACAGCCCATAGAATTCTCAGGTCATATCAAGGGTAGACATGCGTTACACAAAAACTGAAATATCATACCATTCACAGCTTCAAAATTCAAATCACAGTAGAGTGACCTTAGAGGGGAGTAAATAAATTACAAATAGGTATTAAACCAACTCTGAGAAACCCACTTAAGTGCTGTAAGTACACCAAGAGCGCGGCTCTCAAAGGCTCAGTTGGGTTTCCAAACAAAACAGCTGAAAGGAGCCTGTAAGAGGATTATTTCAAAATAGCCTTTTCTCTTTTCAGTCACTTTATTCACATGTGTTTACTTTTACCACGGGACTAAAAGACGAGCTACTGAGGTAAAGGACTCTCTTAGCTGTTTTAGCCCTGAATGTTGAATGTTTTGGGGTCAGACTCTGGGGTTCCCATAGTCCTTAAAGCAGCCAATTCTCTGGGAGCCGAGTCTTCACAGAGTGAAGCTACAAGGATAGGTCCTGTCCTTATAATAATAACTTTTTTTTTTTAATAAGTGCTTCATATCGCCCTTGCATTGTATCTAAGCGCTGCACATAAAAACATTTGCTATTTTTCAGTGTAATTGTACTCGAGTTACCCACCTTGGAAGGATGGAAATCTGAGTCTGCCTCGCAGGGGTTTGGGCATGAGACCTGGGGTGTTCAACTCAGATCCATTCTGTGGAATGTCTCTGCAATGAGATAACTCTATTCTCATGGAAAAATGTGGCGATAAAAGGAACCAGAAGAACAACCAAACAATAATTCTTTATCCTAAAAACACAGTGTTGAAGCTTCCATTAGAATTCCACATGGGCCGGTCACAAGAAACATAGACAATCTCTTCTTTTTATAAATTGATTATTTTATGGATGGCTGCTCAAGGCTTTTGCGAGGTATGAAGTAAACTGTGTATGTAGTTCAGGGTTTCTGACGATTAAAATGTCAGATGTTGTTGATTACGAACTGATTGACCGGGGTTCTAAGAGGGTGTGAGAAATCAGGAGATTTTTCCTCATATACTTCCCTTAGTACTCCTTTCGAGAACCTGACAGCAGCAGCTCGCTGGAGTCTGGATGAGAACAACAAATGTGCATTGCTCGGGGTCTTAAAGATGTAGCCAAACACATGAAACACGCTGCACCAATTCCACATCTTCACTGTACTTTGGGACATGAAGGCAAATACGATTAAGTGACCACTGTCCGACTGAAAGAATCACATGGGCCACCACCCTCTACAAACTGAATTGGTTGCCACCTCCTCAGACCAGAATAAGCAGAGGAGAGGGGGGAAAAGGGTAAAGGGGAAGGAAAAAGGAGAAGGGAAGGGAAAACGAAGAAGGGGAAGGAGAAGGGAAAACGACAAGGGAAATGGAAAAGGAAAGCGAAAGAAAAAGTAGACAGGAGAGGGAAAATGGAAAAGGAAAGGGAAAGAGAAAGGAGAAGGGAAAGGGAAAATGGAAAAGAGAAAGGAGAAAGGGGAATGGAGAGGGAAGGTAAAAGGAGAAGGAGAAGGGAAATTGAAGAGGAAAGAGAAATGAGAAAGGGAAGGGAAAAGGAGAAGGAGAGGGGAAAGGAGAAAGGGAAGGGAAATGAAAAAGAAAAAGGGAGTGATTGTGAGTGGTGCCCGCATACAAGGATTTACCATGAAGAGCAAAAGTCTAAGAAGAAAAGATGTGATAGAATTTCTGGGGTTAATAATTCTGAAATAAGTGGTCCTTGGGTATCATCAATTATTTTTAGGGTCACTTGAATTGTTACTGAAAGGGACCAACCTGATGCAAAACTGCTCGACCACACACAAAAAGAGAAGTCTGCCCAAGCAGATGGACCACATCCCTTCTGCGTGAGACAACACAAAACCACCAGAAATGTTTTGCTTCAACTGAGCCTCGTCATTGAGGTATAGGTTGACAATCTAGACATTGAGAACAGAGGACAGACAATGCGATGGAAGCACCCGAGTTACACTACTGATACACTCTGTGTAACTCTGCAGCATTTCAGTGGCGTATTTGCCATTGCACAGGGAAACCAATATAATGAAATCGGTTCATCCACATGAAAAAGGAGCAGTGTGACCCAAACTGCAAAGCAAAATTGGGGGACTATTGGTACATAAACAATGCTTTAAATTAGAAAATAGGGGGCTTAATCTATAAACCTGTGGTAAATAGTATGCCCTACCGATAGCCCTCCAGATTCTACTCAAGTAAATTTACTTAGAAGCACTAACCATCTGGAGAGTGGATCACAGATCATGTACCACAGCCCGTGCGTGGTATGGGAAATGACTATAGATGCTTTGGTGGTTTGGCTGGGCCGAAATGGAACATACCACAATAAAATATACTATGTGTCAGATACAAACGTTGGGTCCACACAAGACCAACGGGTTCAACAAAAGATAAACAAGGATTGTTAAAAACAATATGCACATATGTACACATGCTTGTAGTAATTTTATAAGTGCCAATTTCCTGTAAAACCACTGCTCACCAACCTCAGGTATGATCTTTAATTTCCAGATCAAAATTCTTTATGCACACCATACTAGCAGGCAAAGGCTTTATAGACAAGCAGTGAAGTAAAATACAGATAAAACATTATGTATAATTGCAGAGTTTGTATCCAATGAGAACAGTGAGCTAATGCTTTTGAAGTCTTAACAATACTGAATTGTGCTCCTTGAACTGATGGAAGGATAACTTTGGCACACTTGAGGGCACAGACGTAGAGCACATTGTTTCCCTCTGAGTTTGGCAAGCCCTCCGTTCAATTTACAATGCCCACATCAATTCAAATGTGACCATATCTGCAAGAATAGCTTAACCTGGTGCCATTTAACAGGTTATGCCCTGCAACTAGAGCATTTGTCAGACGTGATGTCATCATCCAGGTACCATTTCATCGGCATGGTTTGAGGAAATGCAAAATCCTAACCTACAAAACAGAGATCTGAGGCAACCACACGATTCTTCGGCAGTGTTTCACCAATTTGTGCCAAGAAGGTGTGGATGACGTTAAAGCAGACAAAGTGACAAAGTCAGCTTAGGTATCACTTACTTTTACTTGCAACAAAAAAAAAAACATTTGCAATGCGACAGGTCTTGCATTTGCTCGATTTGGAGCTACTAGCGTCGTAAACTCATAACCAGACTTTTCTTGCTACATAAACCGAAAGAAAAAAAACGAGCACGATTGCTCTGCGTAAAACCCAGCGCAATTGCGATGCGTGGAAAATGAAAAGATAAAGTAGTGCAGAAGCCAGGCTGAAAACATGGAGCCTCGTAGGTTTTCAGTAGTTGGCCAGCGCGCTTGAGGAGGGCTAAACACTGGAAAAGGCATGACATATGCATGCCTTTCACTAATGAAATCAAGCAGATTTTAAAAGGCAAGCCCACGAACCAATGAAAGCGACAGGCATGACATGGGCGTGGTTAAAACCCCAAAGAGAGATAACAACAGGGTTGGAACGCTTGTGCTCTTGACCCTAACAACTGTATACTGCATCTCTTCCTTGCCTTCAAAACAGATCAGGCAACAAGACGATCAACAAATATGAACAAGATGAGAGAAATCCCAGTAATAAAATGTAATTGAAATAACAAAGAATGAGTGTCAAGTTTAAGGGAGCCATCCAACAAATAATTTGACAATATGATGGAAAACCCAACCACAAAATATCTAATAAATAAATGCTGGTGTGGTGAATGTTGGTAATGCCGGACTGCGTAAACAGTGCTGCGATTTTCATTTTTTTTCTCTTTCTCTAGCTTGACTTCTAAACTTAGCTTATGGAAGTTGTACTAACTGTTCACTGCCACAAATACTAAGAAAAAGTAGAAGTTATTTATTGTAGTTCCCATCAAGAGGCTCTTCATTAATAAGCAGCTAAAGACCAGCTGTATAGCAGAGCTTAGATTGCCTTCACTAATATGTAAATGACTACTGCAAACTGCTTTGACAACAAGTGGAGTATTAAACGCCATAAAACAAGCACCTCAGTGCCTCCACACTTTCCTCCGATGTTCTGTGTTTGATTCCACGGCAGCGTTTGTCACATTACTGGACTTTTCAGCTGCTTGTAAGTGCTCTTTTGCATCAACCACATTGACAATGCATTGGCTTAAACCATTTCCTACCATGAGACCACAGAGGATAAAAGATGAGATTTAGGAATTCCATGAGGCAAGACAATTGCGCTGTACAAGGGTAAATTCCCCTACCCCCTCCGTTTAATGTATGCATGAGTCCACTTATAGTTACAACCCATTGTTATTGGAAGAATCATTGACTCGACATCCATGGTACTCGCTGTGCATCCCACTTAAAGGAAGTGAAGAATCCCTGAGACAATGCTAACTACTAACTACTTTACTGCTGTGGGGATACCCACATATGGATGCAGCACCTATGGATGCACTCCAAGAATCTGTCCCATATTGGAGCCCAACTAGAGGTTTTTAAAGGTCATTTTGGAAATCTACAGGTCTTGGTATCCCTCTTGCTCCAATGGAGACAAAAAGAAGCCTCTGCGTCTGATTCTCAACACATAGCAATCACATCAACGCAACAAAAAAGAAAGGTGATTTTTAGGTATGATTTATGAAGAGCCTGCCATCACAACTTTACGCTTTCTGACATCTACTGCTCCAGATTTGATGTTTTCCAGAAGAGAATACTCAAAAATTCAATGCTAAAAGCTCTCAACAGAATTTGCAAAACTGAGAGGAGCAAAAGCTGCACACCCATTACACTGGCGTAAACTGACTAGTAGACAGGGTCCACACACTTGTAAAACAGAAGGTGCAGATATCACAAAGGAAGGACTCCACCTTTAAACAAGGGTTGTACACTATGCTTGTCCAACTTCACCAAACTAAGTATGGAGTTTGTTAATGGAAGACTCGACTACTATGGGATGTTTTACAGAACACCAGAGACTGGCAGGCTACGGGGGAGCTTTTTGTGAAACATTAAAAACAGTTTACTTTTAGATTGCTGTTAGAAGTATAGCATTAAATCCATAAAGTCGCCCCACCATCTCCCTGCGCCCATCCTCCCCCCTTAATTCGATCCACTGAGCGCCCAGAGGCCGCCCTGCCTTGTGTGGAATACTATACAAATTCACATACAGTAAAAATCCCATTAGCTCACTTTTCTTCTGCGCTACCATCCAAGCTACACAAGCAACTGGAGCTGGGATTACTGTTCGGCTGGAGCCGAGAGCGGGGTTTAATGTTGATTACGTTAATGGGACACAGACCGCCATGAACGAAGTAATATAAACATGTCAACATGGCCCCGGCGTGCCAGCGTGCCATTGTGTACCTAAAAAACTCCCGCCGTCCTCCGAGGGTCAACTTTCATGTAACTGTTGTTTACATTCTAAAAATATATACATCTCAATCCATTCTATTAGTACAAAAGTGAACCAAAAAAGTAAAATGCCAGTTTTAATTTAACGCCAGATTTTATAAGCAATTACAAACGCTCTCCGAGACTTTTCAAGTGCAGGCATGAGGGAGAAAAGGCTTTACTAAAACAATGGGACTTTTATGAGGATGTGCCTAGGAAACCGCTGCATGTTACCAAGCTCTTCAGAACTAGAGTGAGTGAAAACAGATGTGAGATTTAATTGCATGCTCTGTTGGCCTCGATGTGTTTTTCGCGACCTTGGGGGCCAAGCAAATTTAAGCAATACACAGTATTTACAACGTGGAAAAATAATCCCCCAAACTCCAACATTTTCAGGGTAATTTAAAGATGCAGCAAAAGCTGAAAAACGCCGAAAAACGTCTGCTGTCCCGCCCAGCGCCATCTTGTTTTTTTCGGCCTAATATACACAGATGTGCCAGCGAGGACGCATGGCAGCACAGAGCGGGCAAACCGATGTATTACCTTCATTAGCAATATTCGAGTGGGGGACAAAATAGAGAGGGCTGAATTAGAATAAGTGGGTACTGGAGATAAAACCAGCAGTTACGAAAACAGGAGTCATCTGTTTATTCACAGCAGGGTTCATATTTCCAGTAAATTTATGCATATTGCAAGCCTTGCTTTCTACCAATCCTCCAACCCTCCAGCCTGGCTGGTAGTGGCAGCTCAGCCTGGTCGGAAGAGAAAGGCCAACTGTTTGGGAGCAGATGAGGACATAGGGCTGCCGGCTCGGACCACCACCGTTGTAGGCTGCCTGCCAATACACGCTGGGAGGACTACAATACCCAGAATCCTCTGGGTTTCCCGTGCGCCAAGTGGCGCGAAAGTGCTGTTACGCCCCCGGGCCCTTAAATTGCAACAAGGTACACCAAGGTACACCGCGGGGACGCGCGCGGGCGGCACCGGGCAAGGGGCGGGCCCCCTCAGAGGCCTGAAGTGAGGCCTGAAGAGACTGGACTGGGCACGGGACTCTGCCTAAAACTGTAAATTAGCTGTATTACATCTTGATTACGCGGTTTTGTGTTTTGTATTGCTGAATTATAGCTGGTGGTACTTACTGCAACCAATCTATGATGGCTAACTGTAATAACTCCGCCAAAAATCTAGGGGCTACTATGCTTGATAACTACCTGGTTAAAGTGGTTAAAAAGATTAATAGCGATCACAGAGTCTCCCTAGGGAAAGGAGGTTCCCCCATTCAGACACACCCTAGTTCCTCCCCACATATAGTGTCTACTTTTGAGGATCTGGGCGCCAACACTGACAAGGATATGATACTAACTGAGGCACAGGTACATTCTAATCCCTTAGACTCAATGGGTATAATTGGCGAGAGCCCATCTAGCCCCGTGGTTATGGCAGAGATTCCCCCCCAACCAGCAAGAGAAGTTAGGGCTTGTAGAAAGTCGTTGGGCAAAAGAGGAGTGGGGAAGGTCAGCAATTCTCGAAAGCCCCTCGAAGCAAAAATTCATACTATTAAAACAAAGGGAGTAGACGGGGGATCTGATAAGCCAGTGGGTTGCTGTCATAACAGGCAGTATATAGAAAATATACTGGCAACAGTAGAGGATAAGTTAGCGACAAAAATGGCTGAAATTTTTAGCACATTATTGTTGAAAATTGAAGTACTCACCCAAGAGGTTCATAGTCTAAGGGTACAAGTAACTTCGACACCAGCAGATGTTCTAACGGTACCTCTAGATTTACCATCTGGAAATTGTGTTGAGCAGGCAATACTCGCGGGAAGCAGTTTAAGACATAAAACCCCATGTAACGAAACAAGTTTGGAGGCGGAGCCCACTATACCTAGGGAAGTGATCCGAGGGTCCCTAGAGGGTAGGTCTCAACCAACTCGAGTCCATAAGGACGCAGGAGAGCACAACAATAATTATAATGTTAGGATTGATCTCCCACCGGAGGCCGCTCCATTTGTATGTATACTGTCAGGAGTCCCAGAACTTAGTTCAGGTAAAAAAGAAGGTTCCAATGACTTAAAAAATAAAGTAGCCTTCTGGCTTACTAAGAATAGACCCCTCCTCCCTTCCATTGATGGTAAAATCTTAAATGTGAGAAGGGTGGGTTGGCTTGGCCACATGACTAAAGATATTCCAGGTGATCTGGTAATAGTTAATTTCAGGAGTACAAATGTGGTCCCATTTTTGAGAGGCTGGTGCCCACAACCTACAGATGGACCAATAGTCACGTGGGAACTCCCTGATTTTTATCCTACGGTGTATCCCGAGGTGAAGGTGCCATCCCAGATTAACAAAAATGTCATTAACCCTCCCAGGGGTTGGGTCGCACCAGTAAGCATTGAACCCTTGATCACTGCCGGGAAATATGGCCCGTTATCCTGCCTAGATGAGAATGATTGACTCACTGGTAGAGAAGAAATAGATAATTTAACTTTATTGAAATCCCCCCACATAGAAGATATAAGTTGGAAGGCTATTGCCACAGATCAAAGTAATAACCCTGACATTATCCCCGTTGGTACATTGTCTGCATTACCCAATTTTAGTACGGACTCACCCTCTGCTTTTGCTGAGCCTGTTGATATGGTATCAAGGTATATATCCTGGAATATAGCCGGTCTGGAGTCCAGCCAGTGTATTCCTGATTGGAGGGACTTCATAGATCAGGGCGACATAATTGCATTCCAGGAAACATGGGCTATCACACCGATATTTCGGGTGGGGTATCTGAACTTTAGCAAGCCAGCAATTAGAGGCCAGAAAGGGCGTCCTGTTGGAGGTCTTACAATTTGGGTCCGCCAAAGTGCGGGTGTAAGAGTTGAAGAAGTGACAACTGATAGTCCAGACATAATTGCCTTAAAGATAAAGTCCAACCAAGGTTTAAGCATCCTGTTGGTTAATATTTATGTCAGGGGCCTACAGGGAGGAAGGGTTTCTCCGACCCTCCTCCTGTTGGATGACATTTTATCTGGATCAATGACCGATGGCCACAAGATTGTGATGGGGGATTTTAATACTTGTTTTGAGCCTTTGGGTATTGAGGACGGCCCGCTCACTGAGGATGAGGATCTATCCTGGGGTATTCCCCAACTCGAGTTACCCTCGATTGCTAAGTGGTCGAGCTCAGCCACCTATATCAAGGGGCTATGCCTGGATATGGGTCTGAGAGCTGTTAATGGAAGGGTCAAGTCTGATAGGAAGGGTAGGCATACGTTCAACAACGGCCGACACAGTAGTCGTATCGACTATATTTTGGTCGATGTGAGGCAGTGGTTTGCAGTTGTTGATATGCTAGTTACGGAACGCCCAGAGAGCGATCATGACCCGCTGGTTTTGACCCTAAGGGATTCCAGCTTTCAGAGGTCTGTGGGCAGTGGTCCTAATATAACAGGAAAAGAGGTCATTGTGAGCAATGATATGCGCAGGGTACGCTGGTCCAAAATAGCTGTGGACGCTGGGGCCCGTAGGGCGATAAGAACCTTAGTGTCTAGTTCTGTGGAGCTTTTAAACAATTGTGGCTCACAGGACGAGATTAACAGCAAACTTATACGTACCCATTCTGACCTGTTTCAGGAACTTAAAAAGTTGTTCATCAAATTTATCCCTAAACAACCTAGGACCAAGAAATACTCATCCACTACCTGGTTTGATAAAGAGTGTAGTAAGACAAAAAGAGTTCTCTTTGAGGCCATTAAAAACAAAAATCATAGCCAGATTAGATCTTGTAGAAAACTCTATAATGAGGCAAAACGCAAAGCAAAACAAAAGTGGGACGAGGAACGCTGGCTTATGCTGTCAGAAGCCTGTGGTAAACGCAATATGCAACAGTTCTGGTACCTCATAAAATGGGGTATCTCGCAGGACGCCCACTATAGCCCAGCATCTGTCTCTAATCACCAGTGGGTAAAAATTTTTGAGGATCAGTTTAAGTGTCATACAGTAGAAGAGACTATACCCCACTGTCTTGAGCCCGCCGAGCCATTAATATTCTCAGTTACTGAAGTCATCAATTGCCTGCACAACATTCCCAAAGGGAGGGCCCCTGGCCCTGATGGTATTCCAGCTGACATTTTTTTGGAAGACCAGGACCTGTGGGTACCTTATATACTCCACCTGGTGAATGCAGTTGCAGCAGGCGCTAAAATTCCTGACTCATGGTACGGGGCAGAAATCCTGCCTATATACAAGAAAGGCGATCGCTCAGTACCCTCAAATTATCGGCCTATCAGCCTTATTGATGCGATCCAAAAAATTATAGCGCGCCTCATTTTAGGGAGGATACAGGAATGGATAATAGACTCAGATATTTTGACTCCGTTACAGGCGGGTTTTAGACCTCATGTAAGCACCCTTGATCAAGCTTTTCGTTTTGCCCTATTATATTGGAAAACAGTTTTTTTGGGTAAGGGCAAGTTGTATGCAGCTTTTGTGGACCTAAGATCTGCATTCGACTTGGTCCCTAGGACTAAATTATGGGATTGCTTACTGGAACAGGGAATGCCCAGGGCTCTAGTGCGACTCTTAATGAATCTCCATGCATACACTTATGCCCAAGTCCGCTGGGGTAAGCCTGGCGAGGTTACGGACAGGTTCCATGTTTTGAAAGGTGTTAGACAAGGATGTGTTCTGGCTCCCACTTTGTTTTCCCTGTTTATTAACGGGGTTACCAAATATTTTGCAACACATCCCACGGATGCTCCCCAGATAGCGGGAATGAAAGTACCATTGCTCATGTTCGCGGATGATACCTTGCTATTATCTAAGACAAGGCAAGGGCTCCAGCAGGCCCTACTCAGATTTGAGTTATTTTGTGACGAGCATGAGCTAGAAATAAATGTCTCTAAAACAAAATTTATGGTACTAAGAGGTCGAACACAAACTGTGGCAAGGGTCAAAATGGGTGGTGCTATTCTTGAGCAAACTAATGAATTTACATATCTGGGTGTGCATTTTAGTGATAATTTTAGTTGGAAACCCCAGATTGATATCCAAGCACTCAAACATGTTCAACTAGGCGGTGCCCTTCTTAAGGAACATAAAAGATCATTTACCCGCCCGATGTCCCCACTCATGGAAATCTATGGGTCAAAAATTCTTCCCTCAGTCTTGTATGGGGCAGAGCTTTGGGGTTATAGCAATCTGGACCGACTGACGTTGGCCCAAAACAGATTTACAAGAGGGGCGGTTGGTCTTCCGAGATCATCCCCACGTATCCCGCTCCTTTATGACCTTGGGCTCCAACCGGTGGAAGATCAAGCCAGATTTCGGCCCTTGGCCTTCTGGCGGAGGTTGTGGTCTACCCCAGAGCTGTTATCATATGCAAAAGCATGCCTCGAGGTAAGGGACACCCTAGGATCCGATAAGATTGGTTGGTTTAAGGGTGTTAGAACCACCCTTTGTGCCATGGGTCTAGGTGCCCTTTGGCTCAACCCAGACTCAGTTACTTTTCCTTCAAAAAAAGAGCTGAAACAACTATATTGGGAATGGGTGGTAGGCATAAGACACTCATCCCTTATAGGTAGTTCCCTTACAACAACATTTGTACACGTGAAAGATGCCTCTGCAATTGAAAAGTACTGGGATGTTATCACAAAACCTATGGCCGGAAATTATATCACCAAGTTAGAGTGGGCTCAATACCATTAAGGTGTTTAACCTCAACCTGGGGCACTGGAGGCCCAGATAAATGCCCATTGTGTACAGAAATGCGGGAAAATGTGAGCCATTTGTTTTTTGTCTGTCCATTATATGCTGCCCCAAGGAAGAAGTGGTTGGTACCCCTATGCAAAAGTCTGGGCACACAATCGGCCGAGACTGCTTGTAGGATCCTTAAAACTGATCTTTCCCCTACTACATCTATAGGGGTGGCCAAATTCCTGGGGTGGGCATGGATAATCCGTTCCGAATTACTAAAACAGCTACATGTTTTAGATAAGTAAACTATCTTGAATTTTAGAACTGAGTTTTTAAAGTAATGTACTCCCTTTTTTTTTAATTTGTCATAATATTTAACAAATGATGCATTAGATAGTTTTAATACGTTTTTAGTAGCTTTTATGAAATATTGTATTTATTGTTATAATCATTAGCACTGATAATTTTATAAGTATTATGATGTGTAGCATGTCTTTTATGATGAAATATCGAATAAAGACTTCATTGAATTGAATTGAAATTGAATTGCTTTCTACCCCATGGCCTTTCTGGCATGGATGTCTGCACAGCAGCCCTATCAACAGTGCACATTTCACACGGTCACATGGCGATCACAAGGAGGGCGAGAAATCACTGCAGACAGTAGGTTTCTGCCAGCGAGTGATGGCTGCGTAAAATCCATTAGAAATTTTGAAACTCCCTAGTTCTGAGGACACGACTACAGAAAGGGAGGGGGTTGGGAGTGGCAAGTCTGAGCATAAAACCCCAGTCCTACACCAGAATCCACACCCTCCATTGACTTTCACAGCTGTGAGGTTCTGCCAGGCCCCCCACCCAGTACAGGCCCCCCCACCCAGTACAGGCCCCATCACCTTCAAGGCTCCGCCTCATTCCTAACAGAGGGAGAATGTCTCTGAAGCTAAAACATCTGCCCCAGGCCTGGCCAGCAATGCTTCCAGCACATGCATATGCGAGCTCTCTCACACCACCTTTACTGCTAGAATTGTAAAAAGCTGTTGGAGTTTCGGCTAAGGGTTCATACTGCTATTTATAGACGTGATCCTTAGAAATCTGACTGGCTGTAGAACTCTCTACGCCATATGACATGTGCCCGAATCACTAGACGCATAGCCAGCATTGAAAACATTTCATATTCTGCTCGCATTTGCGAGAATAAGGTTCTTAGTACCGCTTATAGGAAGTAAAAGCCTGGAGTCCTTACAAAATCAAATATTGCTCTCTTTAGAAAACAACCAGGAATCCCAGACATGAGAACATTCACAAAACCTTCAAGAGACTAAAACAAAGCTGTGGAATAGGTTTATCCTGACTGAAAACAAAGTTAATTTAAATAGCCTTTGCCCAGCCCACAGAACTGTTGATTGCCAGTGACACACACAGAGTGAGAGTGAGTTGTGTGTTGTGTGTGTGTGTGTGTGTGTGTGTCATTGGTGGAGTGGGGTCATTGGTGAAAATCAGGACCTCTCAGTCTTTACACCTGGGCATCAATCAATCAATCAATCAAAGAAATTTGTAGAGCGCGCTACTCACCCGTGAGGGTCTCAAGGCGCTTGGGGGGGGGTGTACTGGGGCGGGCAGGGAGGGTCACTGGTCGAACAGCCAAGTCTTGAGGTTCTTTCTGAAGACCAGTAGGTCTTTGGTTTTGCGAAGGTCGGTGGGGAGGGAGTTCCAGGTATCGCAGATTATGCTCTCAACATCCTGGAGCGAAGTGCTTACCCATGACCACACCTCAACAACTGTAGGTGCGGTCTACTTCATTCCATCTAACAGTATGGCATCTTCATCTGCATATCCACTGTCCACCCCTCCTGACCTCTGGTGAGGAGCCAGCTATCATCATGTTTTACATTATGTGAACATCTGTTCACTAGCAGCTAAACAGAGTCATCACGTAGTTCCATTGTTCCGGTTTCAACCATGTACATACATTTCAGTGACGCATTTTTTGGAAATATAAATAGTATCAAGAAACTGCTAACATTCCTTTAGCATATCAATACGTAGCCAAAGCACATATACCCAAGGAATCAAACACATGAAAAACTGCAATGGCTCTGCTGTGTCACAGCAAACAAGCCTGCTAGTACATTCTGACCCAAACTGAATGTAATGTGTGGCTGCTGAGACGAAGAAAAATTCAATTCCAAATGAGAGATAGCAGTAGTAGTAGTTTTAATTGAGAGCACAGAACAACACCAGAAAAAGTGCAGCTATAGGGTGAAAATACACGTATGAACATACAGTAAAATAAATGTTATTCAGTACAATTTTTAAAAAAAATGTAAAAATCATAGGAAAAAATAACATACAAACCGATCAAGTACCAATATCCAATAAATACAATTTTAATTTATTTCTAAACCACTGAAAGTATGTTGTGTGCCACAAGTCAAACCGTAGAACATTCCAAAGGTTGACACCTGTCACACTCAGCATCCTTCCACCAAACATAGAACATGCCCACTTAGAACAGAGGAATTAAGGGTCTGTGGATGAAGATACATTTCTGACAGACTTGTGGAATGTCTGCCTTTCAAGTAATCATGAGTCAATCCACGAAATGCTTTTCAGATGATACATGTTATCAGGAAAATAACATGATCCTTCATTGGAAGCTACGCAAGGATGCACAATAGTGTGTCAGATGATCAAATTTCTTTAGTCCAAACTTAATTTGAATTATACAACTGTACACTGCCCAAAGGGTTTCTATATTTTATTAACATCATATTTAAATATGCCACTGACAGATGGCTTGCGTCAATAAAACCCGATCTGAAATACTCAACTATGAGGCCACTTTTGAAAATTAGTTCAAATAGAAGATCCTGGTGGCCTGCATTGGTGATGGCACTAAATAGAAGTCTAGAGGACAAGTAAACCTAATAAAGGATCCTTGACACAACAGGCCACAGTTTCTCTTTTGACTGCAAGACATAGATGATTAATAGTCATTCGTAACAGGTCTTCTGTAAACATATTACAACAGCTTCCTGCTTCAGAGATCATCTTTGCGATTCACATGGTTATCATCCACATACCTTTGAAGCTGCAGGCCACAGGCTGTGATTAAGCGTGACATTTGGGCCATGTACACATTAAACAAGATAGGGAGGGTCCTCAGCATTGGAGAACTACACAAAAATTATTTTTGGACCAGACTGAACTTGTTCCATTTGGACACACTGTGTCCGGACAGTTAGAAAAGAGTAGACCCACTCCAGTGTCCTGCCTAACAAGTGCATTCATGCACCCTTTATCAATTTAACCACATACAGTGTACAAAAAATAACAAACAGCTAACATCATGACATTACATGGACAAAGGCAGGAAGACAGCCAATAAATACAGGAAGGAAAACAACTAAAAATAAACTGCTCCCTCCTCCTACTGAACACTTAGCTTCCCTTCTACTGTGGACGCCAGCAGAGGTTTGGGAAGGCCGCAATACCCGATGAACACACTCCAGCAGAATGTGTGTGGGACTTAGGGTCCTACTAAATGAGCACACAAAACATGTGACTAAGCCTCTAGGTGAAGTTTAGATGTTTCCCAAAACCAGATTGTAAAGGTATGTTAGTTATACAGGGGTTTTGGATTCCGGAAGCGAGCAGTCCCCAGGCTGTGGTTAGGAATCAGGATTGTGAGGAATACAGAATCCCTCAATCCATGTTTCAGATAAGATAAGTCACAGAGTTCTGTAACCATGTAACTCACCTGCTTGGCCAACAAACACAACCCTGCCTTGCACTAATCTGGCTGTTTAAATTTGGCAATACTCTAATTTAAAGATGTCTTAGTGGTAAGGTATCTCTTAACAAATCTCACATTGCAATCTAGAATGTCACGCAAAAATTAAGGTATTTCAATAGCTTGCAAGTCTTCACCTGAGATGGGTTGGATAACTGAGTTTTCAAAAACGATTGCTCTCTAGCTAAAACCTCATCCAATAGAAATCATCCTAAATAGTTTTTTTCTTAATATTAAATAATTTTAACTCCACACTAAACGGTCACTGAAACTTTGTACATATGTCAAATATATGCACCATTCTGTTATCGTTCAGCATCCACCATCCACCAAATCCAATTGCTTTTTCAGTGTATTGCACCCAAAACCACTAACACCCTATCATATCGAGAGAGGTTATTGCTCTGTACAACAGTTCTGGTACAAATGGTCTGGATATGCACTGATAAATAAGACAAATAACAGAACATGTACACCACAGCCCACTTTCCACTAAAACAGTTTGTTTTGACCTGCAGACTGCAATTAATTGACATGTAAACAGCTTATCCAAGACACATGCATTTGCTGTAGAAAGGCATATATGACTCCCTTACCACACAGACTTAATATAGGTTTAAATCAGCTCTGTGCCTGGAAGCAGTCTCTTTAAAATGAGTTGATGGAGTTAAGCAAGGTCGAGGGTAATTTGCTAAAACCAGCTATTCCACGCCTAACTGCCCTGGGTGCACTGCAAGTAAGATTTACAGTTTAAACAATGATATAGAGCATTATCCACCTACCTCTGAGTTGTATGCAGGAGTGCAAGTAGCCATTCTATACTTATGTATCGAAGATGGCTTCCCAAGCACGAACCCATCATTTAATAGTTTCCTACTTCTCAGCTCATCAAAAGAAATTAATTGTAATAAAGAGCTAGAATTGAGCAATAGATCAAGGCTCATCAACCTGTCTAGTAAAGGCTTTTTCATTAATGCACATTTTCCCACCTGAGCAGTACCATTAAAAGCAATCTTATGAAATGACAGCAATGTTCAATTTAAACGAGGCAAAAATGTAAAGCCATATTACTAATTTCAGTTTTAAGAATTCCGCTGTATAGCTAGGAACATGCAGGGTTTTTCCAACGTTGCCATCACTGATAAAATCAGAACAGTATAAAATAAAACGAATGCAAAATAATAAAATTAAACCATGTATAAGTTGCCAGAGCTGACAAGAAAAACGTACTTCTTCCTTGATAGGTCAATTGCAGTTTGATGGAAACTAGAATTTGCGAGACACTGCACAATTTACAGCCCAGTTCCTCTGTCACATGCAGACCTAAATACACCTCCTCTTCCATACGTGGACAAACATAAACCAGATTTTTTTTCTTAGTTCATGTGAGTTAAAAAAAAATCTCTGGCGAGCTCTGTGCGGAATGGGAAACAGCTGTAAACAACAGTTAAGTCTAGAAATCTGAAAAAAAACAAGACATTTCTGTCTCAATATTTGCCCCGTCCAGAGTTACCAAGTGGATCCAACTGTTAAGATTTACAAAAAATAAAACCTTTAATCGAAGCGTGCATTGTCTGAAGGGGGTTCAAACGGAAGGAACACCAGATCAAAACGTCTTCTGTGAAACTCTTAAAAAAAGACACCAATGCTCCTAAAAATAACGCAAGGGCTGAATTCCAAGACTCCCGGGAGAGCACCACAGAAGCGCGTGAGCAGAGACTGCACCGAAATGCAGAAGGAAATCAAATACATTGTGTTCATAAGCTATTGTTTTAGAGGGCAGAGAGCAGGAGGTGCGCCCTTCTGTCTCAAAGCTGTCTATATCTATAACTCTTTGCTCCACCGCTATAGAACTAAATTGGCCCCTGCCATTCCAGAAACTTTAAAAACTTTTGTGGTAAAGGCATTTTCGTTGCAGAACCATTACTGTAAAGCCATTCGCTGTAATCGCAGTCGCTGTTCCGACATCCATCCCCAGTTGGATTTTGCAGGCACAGGCTGAGGTCCTTGGGCATTTTACTGCAGAGGCAGGCACGGATAATTAAAGCTGCTCCGTGAGTAGGGGGTCATAACGACCACCAGCGAGTGCTTGGAGGCTTTACAATCAAATCTGATTGAAGCATAGCAGGAGGAGTACATTGGTGGAATGTCCTCTGCTTTAGGCACTTTTAACTGTACGTAAAATGTGAGAGAATCCAACGTTTTTAGTCAATCAGCAAATGCCCTATTGTAGCATTACCAAGAAGTTACAGGGACATGCAATCTGTTAACTGATAATCACTAATTGGTTTTATTGCCCTCTCATTTACTTGCTTCTTATTCCATGGCTCACTTTTCCATCTTGTGTTTGTCTCGCCTTTAGAGCATAGCCGCTTTGACATCTCTTTGATTGGCTGACTTCTATCCTTCCACTTCTCACTTTTAGGGAACTACTTTTTTATTTTTTGCTTAAGCGTGAGAGTACATGTGTTCCAACTTTCTTCCTTGTGTGCTTTCTCCCCCACTAAATACCCACCCCTGTGCTCTGTGTTGGTGCCTCCCTCATATTGCAAGCACTCTCGCATGCGGCTCTCCCCTGCTAAACTCCCTCTCTCTCTCCGCCATGTTTCATGTTGCTTCCTGCTGGATGTGCTTCTCTCCCACATCCCTATTTGCTCTCCCTCATGTGCTGCTGTTCTCCTCATTAACCCATTCCCTGTTGCTTCCTCCCACTCTCTAATCCATTGCCCTGCATGTCCACTGTCTTTTTTCAAAAACATTTTTTGGGGGGGGTTGGAGGGGTGAGGTGGAGGAGGACCAGGCAGCACACCGCTAGTGATCCTTTGGACTTAATAAATTGCTTTCCTGCTACACCCTCATTTTTTTAGCTGATCCATCTCAGATTGATAAATAAGTCTGTTTTTATGCCATGCATATAAATACTGAAGAACACCCCCCAATTACGCACACATTCAATTAATGATATCAGGAGAAGGCTGCTAATGCGATGTATCTGATTGTTCAAATATTAAAATGCCTTCTATTTTGAATCTTAAAGCTTGGTGAAAAAAACCACATTGTGCCATGCACCCTCCTGCAATCATACTACCGAAATAATCACATTAGTCTTGCCCCGGACATCACGCTTAAGCAAACATATCACACTCTCCGTGAGGGGATTCCTTATTGAATGATCTAGTTGCAAGTGTCACTTTTGTGTCTTAATTCTAATTGACTATAACTAGAAAGGATGGCTCATTGACGTGTAACTAATTTAATTGGCCATACCACTAAATGGATGGCCACCCCAAGTAATCAGAGATAATTTGCTCGCACAGCTGTGTTTGATGCACATGGTAGAACCACGCTGTGGCACCGTCAGGTGCTCGTCTGCCAAAGATGATGAATACTCGTCCTTCAGACTAAAAACAATTCCCACATAATTGCTATGGAAGCTCACAGTTCAAATGTTTACACTGGAATGAGACAAATCGCTCATTCATGAACAGAGTTGGCTGCCTAGTGGTTTAAAGAGAAGCCAACGAAATGGCCACCTGGACAATATTCAGCAATGGGTGGGGCCGCAGTAGGGTCCAACTGTTCGAGCAATTTAAAGTCAGAAAATGATTTTCAAAGCAAAATATCAATCAGCCACTTCTCAAATGTTGGAATCTTCTATCTTGGGATGGAAGCCAAGCCAATCAATATAACTCTTTCCAGATTCTAATGCTGTTACCCCAAGATCAGAAGAACCAGACTTGAGGCCACAGCTTGCGCACATCTGAATACAACTTTTTGTCTCAGATTTGCAACACTGTCTGACTTCCATAGACTCAAATTAAGGATGTCATTGTGTTATGTGTCTCAATATGCAGCAGATTAGGAGTTTGGAGTGTCCTGGCTGCGCCAATGTGGTCTAGTTATTTCCACCCTGATTTTTTAGGATTCCTTCACAGACCACAATCTGTTTTCATTTGTGAGATGCAATTTGTAGGTAACTGTATGAAGGCAATTTATGTTTTTGTTATTCATAATTGTATGTGTTGTAGGTGTGCTGGAAGTCTTGCCAAGATGCTTCAGGGCTATCTGGGTTATTCGTCTTGCACATTACCAACCACATTGCTAAGTATGTGTATAAAATAGAGGTAATAGTTGGTGTTGCTGAGTCCAGATAGCTGTCTGCTGACCTATCTGGGTTGTGTTGGGTGGATGCAATGAGTTTTTATGCGGCATTTCTCTATTTTGAATTAGCCACGTAAGAGCTGCAGCCACTACTGTATTTTCAAGATGTACCACAGAAAAAATGTTGCCTATGGCCAAGAAAATGGCAAAATGCATGCAAGGCCCCCAGCACTCAAAACTTCATATTAGGGATCCAATTCACAAATTATGTAAACAAAAAAAACTGAAAATATTATCCTCACAGGTTTACCGCTATAGGGATTCATAAAATTCCTTAAGAGTTGTTATGGATATTTAGCCTAGCGCATAGCAAGTGTGTAAAAGTTCTCCTCCTCCATAATTAACTCCTGTGCACTGTGAGAACGGTACATAATCTCTCTACCGCTTTGAACTTAATTATCATATATTGTGTATAACATAAATATTCTAAACGTTTTTGGGTTAGACATACATGTTTCCAAGGGGGGATATCAGTTTAAAATAGTTGTGAGTACCAACAAATGTATGGCTGCGCGCCTTATGAGTATTTCACCTTCACTCCCTCCCACAATGGAATACTCACTTTTCTGACGCTGTTGGTAATCTTGATCCTTTAGGAAATCGAATATATTTTCAACTGTTCCATGGTACTAAATTCGATGTACAGCAGTATATGCCTAAAGACCATAGACACTAATCAGAATTAGTGCAAGCCAAGGGACAGCAACTTCCTCCCCTGTCTTACTCTTTGCTACCCCTTGCACCGCCCTTGCTATCCCGATCTCAAGAGTCGTGAAGGCAGGAGCAGCGGGTGAAGGTAAGCCACGGTTACTTCCTGCAGTTTTCTTTCCTTGTTTTTGCCTTAGCGTCTAAGCACAAATAATCAGGTTGTTGAATGGTAAAGATTACAAGGGAACAAGAGGTAAATTCTCTGATGTTAGCGATGGGGGGTTGGGCACAAGGGAGGGTACTGAGGGGGAGGGCATGGGGGGAAATGGACACAATGTGACACTTCTTCCATCTCTGGCATTTTGATGAATCATTGATCAAGCCACAGATCTTGATAATGTCATTCAGGATCTTCGAATTTATGACTGCTGGAGGCTTTTCGTTCACTTACGTTTAACTTAGAAGTGCACAAACGTTTGAGAATTGGCGAATGAGAGCTCAGAAACGTATACCCAGTGCTCTGATTCCTGCCAAAGGGATCCAGACTCAGAAAGGTGATTCCCTGGTCATGTATTTTTGGAAGTTAGGAGAAGGTCTTTGGCTGCAAGTGCCCTTTTGTGTTTCTCTCCCGTGGAAAGCGATTCCTTAGTCCCGGTCCTGATGCTACCTCTGTTGCTGGGATACAGGGTCTCAGCAAACACGTCCTGAGACTCTGCCAAACTAGAGAGAGCAGCAAATAAATGCCTGGGAAATGAATCATGCCCAGAAGGGTCCCATGGCCCTGCAGTGCCACAAATGACTCATAATCTAATATACAAAGGAAAGGGGAATTCTCAGCCAGCATTCCCCAGCAAGCAGACGTTTTTGCATATTTGAAAGCATCAACTGCTGTCCACATGACTGGGAAGAACAAAGATAACAGAAGAACAACCATAAATGTGTGTTAGAAGACAGAACTTTTGAAAAATATATAAATTCTTATGCTTTCAAATTGTGCCTTGCAGAAAAACGCAGTTTTCTCGACAAAGTCGCACATAGCTTATTTCCCATTTATTTGGCAGGCATCTCAAATGTCTGCATTAGGTTAGAAAATGTAATAAACAGAAAGAAAAAGACAAAAGCAGTAATTCACAAAGGCGATTATGAGGACGTAAATTGCTTTGTGAAGTGGTCCACCTTCTCTTGTTCCTGCCTTCCCTTCCACAAAGTGGTATTCTGAAAGGAAAGTTACCCAACTCATAGTGGGTACCTTCCCCTGTACAAAGCCGATTCTTCAGTAGTGGTTGTGAAAGTGTAAATTGACCTCCATAATACAAGAGCTTCTGAATACAACCCAGTCTCCCAAAAAACAACAAACCACGTCGCAGCTTTGGGCCCTGATGTTTTAAGTTGTGTGTTCAATACAATGTTGAAGACCATGGTTTAAAAAGTCTGTCCCAGAGCGTCTTGGAAATTAGCTTCAATGTTTTGATTTTGCCACATCTCATCCACCTTCTTCACTCACACTTGCTTATAAAATATGGAGATGCCCCGTGGCACCTGGAGATACCTGATGAACCTTTAGCAAATACCATTTACAGTGGCATAGCCAGTGTGTCATAGGCCCTTGTGAAAGGTAGGAAACAGGGCCCAGGGATGCTGTCTGAACTGTGAAATACAGCACTAATCAAGGTTATGTAAGCCCCTCAGTTCTCTTGGCCTTGGTGCCACTGCACCTGTTGCATCAACGGAAGCTATACGTCTAGCCCCTGATCAGCAGGCATGTCAGTGCTGATTCCCGCTTTTACGGATTGCTAAACACAAGAGGCCTAGACCAGTGGTTCCCAAACTTTTGACTTCTGTGGACCCCCACTTTATCAGTACTGGAACCCAGGGACCCCCACTGAATCATTATTGGAATCTGGGGACCCCCCCCCATTGAATTAATACTGAAAGCTGGGGACCTAATCTGTTAATATTATTAAATGTTTTAAGCCACCGCGGACCCCCTGAGGAGGCTTCACGGCCCCCCAGGGGTCCCCGGACCACAGGTTGGGAACCACTGACCTAGACAATGAAATGCATGAATATCTCAAAAGAACCTAATCACATTTCATAGACACCATATCCACAGATTTGGGACTGCTTGACGGATACGGCGTCTGAGAAACCTAATAACAAGCATTTTTACAGAGTGCATCTTCACCCCAAGTGACCTCTAGGCGCTATCAAACGTGAACAGATATTTATCTCTTTTTGTCAGGCATCAAATCTTTCTTCCAAAAGGCACCAGAGAAGTCACAGCTCTAAGGATCACAAATACTAAATCTTTTGGCTACGTTTGGTGCCTTTTTAATGGACACAAATCAATGAGTAAAGCAGTATTTACGTATAGAGAGCAGAGCCTGGATCTAACCATCACCAAGTAATAATCACCGTAAAGAAAGATGCAGAGGAACCCATTCTGTGTGAACTCCTCACAGGAGAAATGGCCCTCTTTTCGTGTCACCTGTAAGACCTGGCCGAGAAGAACGTTTTGCATTATATTACATTAGTTATAAGCATGGCGCTCTATAACTCTGGTGTGGACACGAAGCGGTGTCCTCAGTGGTCGCATAAGAAGTATCCCAGCATATCATGTATGGTTGTGAAAGCGTGTGTATATTCTGTGACCTAGGCGGGAAGCATTGGGTGTAGGGTGTGATGTTTGTGTTGCTGCACACTTGCCGCTGTTGTTAGGCATATGAGGGATACGTGTGTATCATTCTGTACTAAAATCGTACCATTCACCTGCATCCCTTCAAATCCCTGCCCTATTTGCTTAAATCAAATGCGCAAATGCACATTAAAATCTATGATTCAGTAACGACCAATCCCTCACCTTGGACTTCCGACAGAAAAACGATCTGCTTCAAAGTATTTGCCTTAAAATATACTTCTTCCTATTATCCCCCGTAGTAACAGAGTTTTAGGGATCTTCTCTGCTGTTAACCTTTGTGCAGATTATGACAATTCATTGCATCAGGCTTTCCCAGAAAAATCTTTACCTTTGCAACAGGAAGACCCATATGGTTTAGTCAAGCCACGAGGCGGCTCCTCCTAGCAAGCATCACTGGCATCTTCTTCTTTCAAAGATATGCTAGTGCTCTTTGCAAAACAGCCTGTGATGTTAAGGAATATCAACATCACATGGCTTTGCAGGAATGCTAGTATTATGTGGCAAAGCAGGACCAGTTATGTGGTGGGTTCCCTCAATCATGCCCCAAGAAAGGCAAGTTATGTGGTGTAATGAGGCAGATTCTGTGTCAGGATTATTTCACTATTTAGTCATTTCGACACACATTAATACTATCTGGACTGTTAAGCTGGACTACAGACAGCTCTACTGTCTCGCCAGTGTCATGTGACCAACAAAATGTATACATTAACCAACTACATATGCGTGCACATACAAAGACAAGCTTTGGGTAACCAGTCTTCATCAACTGGTTTGTTCAACTGTCATTCACATTTTGCTTCTGCCTACCATAACATACAGCAAGAGGAAATGTGTGTCCCCCCCTTCAGTCACTGGCTCCCCTTCATGGAGAACAATTTCATTTTTCATAATAACGTGCACATTCACCTAAAAAGAAGTGCACTTCAATGCTGGAGCTGGTGAGCCAATACTTTACTTTGCCAATGATATTTATTTGCACACTTTATCGTTTCTTTAAGTCATGCTTGTATGCATATACTGTGACTTCATATGACAGTAGTTAAAAAGCAATAGCACAGCTTCTTTGTGCCAATGGGAAGCATGAGGAAGATTAACTAAGCGTTCATGAAGTGCAGAAAAGCCAGTTGCTGATTTGTGTGAATAGGAGAGAGCTCAAGAGCACCATATTTACACAGATAAGAAGCTCTTCTACACTCTCCCAGCACTGGCACGCTTGTGGCCTCCTAGCGTTGAAGCAAGCACCCTTGTGCCATGCTGCAAGGGTGCCTGCTTAATGGGAAGGATTGTTTTGTGCAGCAAGGAAAGCCTTCATGAACAAAAACAATTGAAATAGGCATGTTCCCCTTTCTATGCATGATGCAAAATGCATCACATATAGAAAAAGAACATAAGGGGAAAGCAACATATTTCTCCTTGTTACACTTCTGTGTGGTAAGTATACCGATTTCACGCAATTCTAGCTTTATAACCACTGGAATTTAGTGAAATCCATGGGTGGATGCACATGAACTCCCATGCTTCACCCATAAAACACCAAACACTAAGAAATGCAAAGCCAAGCAAGCTACTGTGTTGCATTACATTTCTTTACAAAGCCACGCAAGGCCACGCAAATCAAGCCTTTCGTGGCACTGCTAATCCCAAATAAGCCTTTGCGTTCCCTGCGTCGCCTTGCATGATGCAAAAGCTTAGTAAATATTTGCTCATGTTTTCTATGGCATGCATTAAAAATAAAAAGGATTTCTATATGTGTTCTAAGTACATCTTCCTGATAGGAAGTGCCCGTACTCTTAAAATAATTATATGCATAATTAATATTTTTTTATTTTCACTTTTGATTGAAAGCATATGGCTCTTTTTTAGGCAGCAGCATATTTTTTTATATTGCGGTAAATTCTTGATTAACAAAAATATAAAAATAGTCATGTGAAAATGGCCAAGCCCCACCTTTCGACTTTACCAATGCTGGTTTAAGAAAGTTACTGACACTCAAACAATCAGGAGTTTTGTATATTCTGCAACTTGTATGTTATTTAGTTTGCAGAGCCTATCCAATTCCCATGCTTTCTCTCACTCTAAGATCCTATTTCTGCACACTTTGGCCTGCAGGCTCATCTTGAGCTCGCATTTACTCTCTGGTTACTACCATATATATTAGAACAGGAAAACGAGGGGTTGTGACATAGCCATGTTCACAGGCTCATCTCAAACTAACATGACGTCTCTCAAAATACCCTTAAACAAGAATGTTTGACAGAGAATGTAGGTAAGCACTGCTGACCACAGACATTGCACTTTGACCCTGCAGGCTACTCCTAATATTCCAAACAAAGTCAGTCTGAGAATCAGCCTAATTAGACTTTCCCTTAGCTCACAAGAAAACTAACAGGGGTGGCATTGTGCCTCTTCCAGAAACATGGTGCCAGGCTAAGTGTCTCGGAGTTTGCAATTTTCACAAACGACTACAGCCCATACAACCCTCCATCCTTGCTCTATGGAAAATAGTCTTTTTGCACACTGTGATGGAGACATCTTGTAGTGTTCTTGCCTTGTTCAAGGGCCTAGCAACTAAAATACTCTGTAAGGTAACAAAAAGGACTGGTGTACAAGTAACGTTAGGAACATTTAGAAATGTTTACACATTTCAAAGATTGAACGTAAGCTCTGTATTTTAGTACAGCACGTTCCGAAGGAATACTTCACTTGAAGCACACAAAAGTATGAACAAGTGTTTACTCCCTGTTCAAGATGTCCTCTGGTGAAGTGACTTCAACAGCAGCACTGGCTGCGTTCCACGCTTTGAACGGTCTGAGATGTATGAACCGTTTTTCATTTTCAAAGCCAAGTTGCCGATGGCATGCGCCTCCTAAATGTGTCTCGTGCACTTGTAACATTGTATTTTTAATAACGTCTTCAAAAGTCTTGCCAAAATACGTTACCACTCTTTGATGATTAAGTCATCATCCGGGTAAGGTGTCTAAAAAGGTCGAAGTTCTGGAAAGCGGACACTCTCTGTGCTGTAATCTTCCACAATTACTCCAGGTTGTGATCCTTCTAGAACAGTGGTTCCCAACCTTTTGATTTCTGTGGAACCCCACTTTATCATTACTGGAACCCAGGGACCCTTACTGAGTCATAATTGGAATCCGGGGACCCCCCACTGAGCCATTACTGAAAGCTGGGGACCTAATCTGTTAACATTGTTTAATTTTCTAAACAGTCGTGGACCCCCCCCCCCCGAGGAGGTTTCGCGGACCCCCACGGGTCCACGGACCACAGGTTGGGAACCACTGCTCTAGAAGATTCTTGAGTTCTGTGACGTATCATTTGTTATATGTCGGTGCGGTGCCTTAAGGGAATGTAAGTGCAGAGGGAAGGCAGGTCTCGATGACCATCCACAGTAGAGATGGGAGAATGGACTGAGTTGGGAAGAGCCAACTAATCCCAATAAACACCGTGAAAACTGGGCAAATACTGACTGACTCATAAGAACATGCAAGACTCTTAAGTGAAATAAGATCTAGAAACAGGAATGTGTAAGACATTCCCATTCTCTACAAGGTCAGACACCCATGCATGGCAATGCATGTTTTTACTGTTCATACATCGCACAACAGACTAACAAAGCAGTAACATTAACATTAATACCAAAGAAAATGGCAAGAAGTAGAAGCAATGCACAATAAACAAAAACATTAACATTACTGATCCATCAAGTAGTGTCAATGCACTAAATAGTATAAGGAGCTACACTGATAACCACAAGTACAATCAATGCACTAAAACGACAAATAAAAAAACTGATAGCAACAAGCAGAATTAATGTACAGCAAAGAAAAACACTATCATTACTGAAACCGAGTAGTGTCAATGCACTAAACAGGATAAATGGCAACATTGGTACCAATAAGTAGAATCAATACGCTACACAGGATAAACAGCAACAAAGATACCAACAAGCCGATTTAATACACTACAAGACAAAACAGTAATGCTGATAATGCTAACATTATCAATGCACTAAACAGGACAAACAAACTTGTTATCAAGAAGCAGTATCAATGCATTAGAAGACAAAACAACAATGCTGATGACAACAAGTGCATATAATGTTCTAGCTGGAGAAATAGCAACATCGACACGAACAGGTAGAATCAAGGCAATAGAGGCGAAGCGGCAACATTGATGCACTACACAAGACAAACAGCAACACTGATATCAAACAAGTAGGATAAGTGCACTGTAAGAGAAAACAGTAAAATTGATAACACCAAGCAGTATCAATGCACTAATAAGCATTGGCAAAGTCAATAGACTTCACCGCTGTTTTTTCTTTTGCATTGTATCTTACTAACTGGATTATAAATACTACAAAAAGGTTATAATAATGTTTGTTTTAAATTTGATAAACCGTTAATAGTTGTTTATGTAGTGATTTATGTTAAATTAATATCCCAGGGTTCCAAACCCGTAATCTGTACTGTATTTAATTTGGCACTGCATTAGAGTATAGCAATGTGCCACTGCACCTTTTGCACCATTGAAATCATGTCCCTTTTAACTGCAACATAATCACAACTGTGACAACTTTAGTAGTAAAATATAGCAATATTTGGTGTTTAGAGAAGCTGTGACAATTTTTGGCCTCGATGCCACTGCACCATTCAAATCATGACCTTAATGCCTGCAGGATAACTGCACTTGTGGCTGCCTGTTTCAAAGTAAAATTTAGTAATAATTTGTGTTTAGTGGCGTTCCTTGAGTTTTTGGCACAGTGCCACTGCCCCTGCTGAGCCATTCAAATCATGACCCTAATGCCTGCAAGGTAACTGCGCTTGTGACTGCCTGTTCAGAAGTAAAATCTAGGAATAATCTGTGT